>NC_087068.1:36267011-36901418 GCF_963678635.1 Symsagittifera roscoffensis
TTGGCCGCACGGCCATTTGTGCTCAAGTGTAGTTGTCTTTTGGTCCAATCATAATCAAGCCTGTGTTTGATTTATATGCAATTATACTCTCGCTTACATTTGCGTAGCAACAGGTTAAGTCTGAAAGCAGAAAGTTGATTGGAAGTTGTTTCCAAAGGAAATAAATGGTTTTTTGGGAGCTGAACATATCGCAAATTGGGTTTTTAGTTAGATTCAAAAATAAATGAAAGGTCTCTAAATCCGCATAAGCAACCATCACTGATCAAGCGTTTATAGCCGATGTAGAGAAACAAAATTAGAGGAAAACTTAGTTGACAGACAGACTTATAGTACTGTAGTTGACAGGTAAACTCTTAGCAGGCAGACTCTTAGTACTTCAAGTACTTTTAGCGGACTCTTAGTTCATCAGCAATCAGTAGTAGAGACCGAAATTTCGGACCTAGAAAAACATACCAGCCCAACAAAAAAAGAGCAGGAACAATCGATAGCGATGAAACCTAGAGAAAAATAGTTTCTATGACGCTTTGGTTGAATTTACCTACCGCCACTTTTCCGCACTCTAACTAATCTGAATAAATTTTAGCTTATCTGATGAATTTTAAAATCGAACCCTCTCAATTCAATTGCATTGTTTATTTTTTTTAGTGGAAGCTGAAGTGAGCCCCTCCCGCATTTCATTTAGTTTGCTTAATTACTGTGAAAACTTCTCAAGAAAACGTTTGAATATCAATAGTTTCATAGTTGACCCCGTGTGACTTGAGTTTGATTGCGCCCTTCTTGACCTTGAAGCGACAAAAGCACATTACAGGTTTTGAACTTACTTCAACTAGCAATGGTAAAAAAAAAATCATCGGTTGCTAAAGCTGATTCAAGCACGTGTGGCTTTGACGCTTGTGCAATAGGCTGCTGGTAGTAGGCAGCACCTGTGGGTGTAACGGTTTTGGACTCCGTAGCTCCTAGTTGAAAAGCTGCTGGCTCGGTTTGTAACCACAGAAGAGCGGCGGCCGGGAAGGTTGCAAAAACGACAAATATAGAAATTTAATCAATGATGGATATATTGTTTAACCAATATTTTTTGTCAGTAAGCTCTCTTAGAACTTGAAGACATGTACCGTGGAAACCAGGGCAAGTAATGGACAGATATTGAACAACGTTATTGGACTTCGACTAGATTCAAATATTTGTGAAAAACAGATGCATTTGCGGAAATAATGAAACTGAGGACAGGGCAGATAATTTTCTCAAGCAGAGAATCTCCATCACCGCAAAAACGGTCGAAGAAATTTCTGATTTGTGAGACAAAGGAAAAAAAGCGCAGATTAGTGAAAGTATCTGATAGACCTGTAGCCTCATAGCAGGTTATTTTTCACAATGTGCAGATATTACTTTACTCTGTGCAGATATTATTTTTCTCAACTTGACGTATCATAAGAACCGATATTACAGTCAGTTAACCCTTCCTCGCATATTTCAGTCAAAATCTTAGAATTTTTCAAGATCTGGAAGTGACAATGATAAGAGGAGAAGATTGGAGTTGATGTGATGATAATTAATCTCGATGCGGTCTACGTTTCTTCAGTGAAAACACATGACTCGAAACAAGAAAAAAATTATACATATAACAACCTTTGATTGGCTCGAATGGCCCAACCGAGTGACTCAAAAATTGTTTAAAAAAACTAAAACAGTCGCACTCATTAAAGCTCCCTTAACCGCAACCACCCCTACTCAGGGACCCATACATATTATCAAATTTTAATGGGCAATTTAAAATCACCATTTGTCATTTGCAAGGCCATTATCGATACTAGTAAAGTAATTTCGTTAAATGTGTATATCATCTAAATGAATGCTCCTAATATCCGAAATATTCAACCCAAAAACTACGGCAAGGTCTAAACACTCTTCATAAAAAAACTATATTATCTGGGTTGAAATCAAAACTTGAAATCTGGGAGCGCATGTAGTATAAACCTTGATGAAAATGCATATGTATGTTGAAATTTTTTCCGCGAGGTAGCACCCGTTTATTTTTTCTCAAAACTCAAAATTTTTGGGCAGCTCGGTTGAACTAAAAATCTTTACAATCGGTCCCTAGACAAACTGCTTGACATTTTTTTTTCGACACCAAAAGTTTTGGTTACAAGTCAGCGGAATATAAGACCGTGAAATCGGATTATAGACAAGAGGTACTGGCCTAGTTGTTTCAATTGGGTTATAACTCGAACCGGCTGATCAAAAAAAATCCTCAGAATTTTGCCTGAATTTTGCATAACTATGCTGCCAGTAGAAATCAGCTTTAAGTTAAGTGCTCTGGTAGTAAAAATTCAGGCATTTCCAGTTGAGTTTTTTCCTCAGATTTCCTCCGAATGTAATGTTGGTGGTTAAACAATTTTTCCCACACCCACCATAGGTAAAAATGAAAGTCAGTTCGCTTCAAGTGTATCAGAGCCGCTCTCGCCCGTCCGATTATTGACTTCGTTGCGTGTCAGTAATGTTAAGTGGTCAAGTACGGTAATTATAAGTTAGCTTGCTTGAGTTTTTTCATCCTGAGGTTTACTCCGTTTTTGTTGTTGGAGTTCAACCGACCTACTTTTTTCTCCAACCCCATTGGTGCTTAAGTTTAGTAGCTGTCGCATTCATATAGGTCCCTTAAGTGTATGGGTTTCATTCTAGGCGCTAGTTCTTTGGATCACGCGCTTCGCAAACTTCCGCTCCGTCGCAGAAGCGCGTCAAAGCTATTTGCTTTAAGAAACCAATTTAAATTTGAACTTTAACGCTAGAGATTCTCAGAAAGCAATACAGTACTACTTCATCATTATTTGTCTCACCGCAACAACCTTGTAACAACACATGGGCACAGTTGGCCGTGCGGCCAAGAGAAAAATCTTTCGAGCCGGTCAACCGGGTTCTAGTCACCCCTTTGACAGATCTTGAAACATGTAGACCCGAGTAGATATAGCCCCATTTGACCGTTTTTTACTGTTTTTTTGGTTCTAATTCGGCTCAGCCTTGATTAAGGAAGACGGTCAAAAAGAGCAATTTGTCTCAAGGACGTGATGAACCGCTCCTATGGCTAGCTTGTGCCGATTTGTACAGTTTTGGGGGCAGCTTATTGTTGTTTTTATGATATTATGCTTGACCAAAATTATGATGAATTATGACGTTACCGAAAGTTTTTGCCGATAAATGCTTTTAATAATTCAAGAATTCGACTTCATAGTTTTAGCCAATTTACGTTTACTGAGTGCGCATTTTTGGTGCCGCGACCCGGCAACCAAAGAACACACGAAGTCAACGCAGGGGACCTCGTTTCCTTAATATTGATATTGAAAAACGGGACCACGGAGAGTAACGCTCGGAACAATCGAAATTGTTGGCAATTATTGGAGACTGTTTACTGCGCCTTCGTAGTCAAAAACGGCGACGAGGAGGTGGAGATTACGTAAATTGGAGGCCTATTAGCAGGTATAGCGAAACAAAGGCCTTTTCTTTGAGTGTCGTGACCACTACGCCGACAATTTTTTGACAGACAACTTATCATAGCCGTTATCTGCAATCCGCTGAGGCCTACAACTTCGAAGGCAAGCAGTTTCAGAGGCCGACAGCTCCAGAGGCCGGCAGCTCCAGAGGCCGACATTTTTGTGAGCGCTGGTTTTTTGAATTTGTAATTTCCGCATCGGTGCCTCCAATCTCAGAAAAACTGTAAGAAGGTTCCAAAACTTCACTTTCAAGACCCATTTATATATATGCATTAAAACTATATACAATGTACTTTATTTTAAAAAAAATTCCGCAAGCTAACACCCGGTAGTTTGTTTTCAAAACTCAAAGTTTTCGGCCAGGTCCGTTGAGCTGAGAATCTTTACAATCGATGCATAGACAAATTGCTGGACACTTTTTTCGATACCAAAAATTTTGGTTATATGTCAGCGGAATATTAGTCCTTGAAATCGGAACATAGACAAGAGGACTGGACTAGTTGTTTGGATTGGGTTCTAACTCGAACCCGCTGATCAAAATTTTTAAAAAAATCCTCAAAATGTTGCCAGATTTTTTGCAAAACTAAGCTGCCAGAACAAATCAGCTTTAAGCTAAGTGGTCGGGGCAGCTTATTGTTGTTTTATGATGTTATGCTTGACCGAAAATTTGATGAATTATGGAGTTTCCGAAAGGTTTTGCCGATAAATGCTCTTATTAATTCAAGCTTTCGACCTCATTTTTTTTAAACTAATTTATGGAGACTGAGTGCGCATATTTTGGTGCCGCGACCCGGGAACCAAAGAACACACAATGTCGATGCAAGGGTCGTCATTTCCTCTATATTGATATTGAAAAACGGGACCACGGAGAGTAATGATCGGGACAAATGAAATATTTGGCAGTTATTGGAGACTGTTTACTGCGCCTTCGGAGTCAAAAACGGCAACGAGGAGGTAGAGATTAGGTAAATCGGAGGCCTATTAGCAGGTATAGCGAAACAGAGGCCCCTTCTTCGAGTATCAAGACCACTACGTCGACAATCTCAGGGCAGACAACATATCATAGCCGTTATCTCAATCCGCTGAGGCCGACAACTTCGAAGGCAAGTAGTTTCAGAGGCCGACAGCTCCAGAGGCCGACATTTTTGTGAGCGCTGGTTTTTCGAAAATATTTTCCGCATCGGTGCCTCCAATCTCAGAAGAACTGTAAGAAGGTTCCAAAACTTTACTTTCAAGACCCATTTATATTTATGCATTAAAACTATATACAATGTAGTATGTTTTAAAAAAATTTCCGCAAGCTAACACCCGGTAGTTTGTTCTCAAAACTCAAAGTTTTTGGCCAGGTCCGTTCAGCTGAGAATCTTTACAATCGATGCATAGATAAATTGCTTGACACTTTTTTGATACCAAAAATTTTGGTTATATGTCAGCGGAATATTAGTCCTTGAAATCGGAACATAGACAAGAGGACTGGACTAGTTGTTTGGATTGGGTTCTAACTCGAACCCGCTGATAAAAATTTTTCAAAAAATCCTCAAAATGTTGCCAGATTTTTTTGCAAAACTAAGCTGCCAGAACAAATCAGCTTTAAGCTAAGTGGTCAGGTAGTGAAAATTCAGGCATTTTAAGTTGAGTTTTTTCAACCTGAGGTTTCCTCCAAGTGTAATAATGGAAGTTAATCAATTTGTCGCCCACCCACCATAGGTAAAACTGAAAGTCGGTTCGCTTCAAGTGTATCAGAGCCGCTCGCGCCCGTCCGATTTTTGACTTCGTTGCGTGACAGTAATGTTAAGTGGTCAGGTACGGTGAGATTAACAGCTTCAGGCTTCAAAGAGAATGTTTACCTGTTTAACCAAGCTGTTAGTAAACTTCCGCCCAACCTTAAGGGAGCTTGGTCCATGCATACTGTTAGGAAGAATTGGCAGTCCCCTACAATCTCAGATTTTACTAACTTGCCGAAATACAAAGGTATGTAGTGAAATACAGTATAGGTCTAGATTTCCGCCGTGCGTTTTGTACGAGCACAGACATTCCTTGTAGAACTGTGCTGTTTTCATGGAAAAAAATGCTACTCAGCGAGCAAAATACGTAGCTGAACAGAAACTTTGCTTCGCTTTTCTCAATGGCAATCATAGTTTCATGCAATGTTCTGGAGCTAAGAAAAAATGCCCGAACCAGAGTGCGATATCACACATAATGTCTTGCTCCAAGGAGCCGAGAAAATAATACCTCGGGAGGAAAACTCAACTGTCTCAAGTACGGCTGGAGCACATAAATCCAAGGAACTTACGAACATTTCTACCCACGCCGCTGTTGGTGATGTACATGACATTGAATCGTCTAAAGGGTTGTTGCCAATTGCACAACTTGGTGTGTCCTCGGATTAAACCAGTCTCCTCACATTGGTTTTTTGTGATAGTGCATCGACACCATCTTGGGTGCCTTCGTCACTCGTTAACCGTCTCAGCTTAGTAGGGGAGCCTGTTAGTTTGTCAATTAATGTTTTTTCAATTCAACAACCACTGTTGTTGAAACTCAAAGGATCAAGTTTACAGTTTCCTCCGAACCAAAGAACGCTGATTTTGTGTTCACTCTGTGTACATCTGTTGAAAAAATTATTCGTTTTGGTTCGAATTTAATCAATATTGCTGATTTGCAGAATAAATCTCTTCAATTAGCACCTATTAAGCCTACTCAAATTACGTTTGAGGGAGTCGAAACTTTAATGGGAAAAGACTACTACCACCCCGTTAGAACCATTGAGTTCATCTTGGGAGTTGATAGTACTCACCGTGTTCCATTCGATAGGTTGGGTCGTAAGTGGTCGTTCCCGCAGTCTATTGGTTTCACTTGTTCTTGTTTTTCAAGTGTGTTGATGAAGATTCCTCTTTGACAGACCAGATAAAATCCTGGTTCGAGTTGGAATCTTATGGTACTTTCAAACAAGTCGATGTTCATTGCGCCGCGGATAAACATGCTTTTTCCATCCATAATTCTGAAACCGTTCACAATGACGAAAGATACATTGTGCCTATGCTTTGGATTGATAGTAAGATCAGTCTACCAAACAATTATATTTTGTCACGCGCTCAATTTAAAACATTGGAGAAGGTTAAGAACCTAAACTGCGCGAAAGATACGCAAAGACAATTAGAAAGGAAATTAGGAAAAACTATGTCGTTAATGTCGAACCGCATGATCCACGTAAGCGTTTCGAACGCGATTGGTGTCTTCCGCACCATCCCTTCGTAAATCCGAACAAGCCGGGTAAGGTGCACCGAGTCTTTAATGGGGCTTCCAAGTTTCCTGGAACATCCTTAAATAAGTCCTTATTGGTGGGTCCAGACTCGCTCCAAAATTTATTTTTCCAGTTTTTGAGGTTCTAACAACGCAAGTACGCTTTGCCCGCTGATATCAAGGGTATGTTCCTTTAGGTAGGATTCTTCGCCCGCGATCAGTTTTCGCTCCGTTTTTTTTGTGGCTGGAAGATACCACTTCGAATGAAGTAGTTCATCAGTACACTCGCCATATATTCGGCGCAATCGTTTTATTTTAATGCGCCAACTTCGCGTGCGGTTAGCAGCAGTTGAAAGTATGTCCACATACCCTGAGGTCGCATCAGTCGTATAAAAAATCTTACACGACGATTACTTAGATTTCCTTCGAGAAGGTTACCCATGCAACTAAAATTAGCCGTGATTTGTTTTCGTTACCTAAAATAGGAGGGTTTAGTTTGAATAATTTTGACAGTAATGTTGATGAAATTACTTTAGCAATGAGCCCCGAGGGTTCCGAAATCTCGTCTTCACCCACCAAAGAAAATTTTAATGAAGCCGAACAATCATCACACGTCTTAGGTCTTAACTGGGACCATGTGAGAGACACATTGATTGTTAGCAGAGGCGTGGATCGTTCTCTCGATAAGGCATTAACTCAGCGAACCGTCTTGAGTTTTGTCTCTTCTTTTTTTGACCCTCTTGGGTTAGTAGCTAGGACCCTTGGTCGCATTTAGGGCCGGTCTTTTGCTTAACGATATTTGGAAAATCAGTGGCCAAAGTTGGGACGACGAATTGCAGGAAGATCTAATATATAAATTTCTCTAGTGGCACTCCAGTCTCTTTCTCGTAGGGCAATCGACTATTCGCCGCTCTTACTTCACAGTACCTGTGGATCAAATTGAGCTTCACATGTTCGGTGATAGCTCGCAGGCCGTTTTCTGTGCGGTTGGATTTTTGCGTGCGCAACTCTCGAGTTCGCAGAAAAATTCAAATATCCTTCATCTTTGGTAAAGCTCGCGCTGCGCCCATGAAAGCCCTGTCTTTACCGAAGCTAGAGTTTCAAGCTGCTCTGCTCGCCACAATACTGAAAAAAGATATACTGACAGCATTTGCCGTTAAAATTAATCATTTCTACGTGTGGGCAGATAGTACTACATTTTTGCAGTGGCTAAACTCCAGTAAGAAGTTACCTGTAATCGTCGCTAACCGTGTCGGCGAAATCTTCGAATCGACCACTCCAATAATAATGAGTGGCACCATGTTCTGAGTGTCGATAATCCAACTGATACTGGTACGCGGGGGATTTCTTCGGAAGCCCTCAAGGATAGCAGCTGGTTTTTTGGTCCGAGCATTCTCAGGACTACTGATTGGCCTTTTATACCCGACGAGCGTGTGATCAATAAAATTCGTTTGAAGGGTCCGTCTTGTGATGTCGATAGTTGCTTGGAGACATCATCTTCCTTCGACGCCGATGTCACATCCATCAAACATCCCGAACACGGGTTCAATTGGAAAATGCTTAGTTCATTTACGAGATATAAAAAAGTTGTCGCCTTTAGATTGAGGATGCTGCCTTCACATAAGCATTTTCGTGGTAGGACTTACGGATCACTGACCCCACTGAACTTGCAGAAATTAAACTAATTCATCTTGCTCAGGTTGAATCCTTCCCCTTTGCGTTGAAAAAACACTGACCGCTGGCACTATTAGAATTAGTATTAAATTGCCACATACTCACTATTTTTCGATCCCGCTGATAGCATTCATTCCACCGGCTGGATCTTTCGCTTAGTTTGATCGAGTTTGATACTGAGCGCCTTACTTTACTCGTCGGCCCTCATACTCTAGTTTACTGGTTGGCCCTCAGCCTCCACCATGTGCATTTTCATTAAGGTTTAGACTACATGCCCTCCGTTTTAATTATGAAATCTGCAATACTTGGGTTGCGTCGACTACTTCGTTCTATCGAAAATCAATGTGTAGCATGCAGATAACGCAAAGCAAAATCCATCCAATTATGTCCGATTTACCTGTCGAACGTCTTGGATATAAGCAATCACCCTTTACTCATACGGGTGTGGATTATTTTGGTCCGCTTTAAGTTCCGGTTCGCATGAGCACTGAAACAAGATGGGGATTTTTTTTCACTTGCCTAGCCACTGGAGCTGTACACTTTGAGATTGTTCCATCTCTGGGCACTAGTTCTTGTGTCATGGGCATTGAACGGCTCATTGCGCGTCGTGGTACACCAAGCACGAATTGGTCGCATAGCAGCACGAACTTCGCTGGTGCAGAAAAAGACTTATTTGCCTGTATCAAGAGCTGGAACGGCTTGGCTTGGAAATTTGTTGCTTGGAAATTTAACCCGCCAGGTGCACACCATCATGGCGGCTCCTGAGAGCGCCTCGTCCGAAGCGTGAAGCGCGTGCTTTACGAAATACTAGGCGTTAGGCGAGTTACTGAAGAGGTGTTAGAACAACGCACTGCTAAGTTGAGCTGGCTTTGAGTTCGAGGCAATCACTCCCTTTAGTACCGATTCACGTGATTTGGAAGCGTAAGCCCCAAACCACTTTTTGATTGGACAAAACGCCACAAAGTTTCTTTCGCTTTTACCTGGGAGCAATTCGACCACAAAAAAGGTACGTGCGAGCGCAGTTGTATGCTAACGATCTTTGATCTCGTTGGCTTCGAGATTATGTTCCCTCACTGAATAAGCGTGTTGAGTGGCACATTCAGTCTGACATCCTTCTTACGACAGGCGATCTCGTAAGAGTGATTGATCCCGATAGTTCGCGTGTGTACTACCCTCTAGTCCAACTCGTTAAGCTTCATTATGCACAGGACGGTTGCGCACGATCAGCGCTTTTTAAGACCGCATTGCGTGAACTCACTCGGCCGACAGTTAAGCTCGCTCAGATTCTTCCTTTTTCAGGGGCGGAGGATGTTGCAAATTATACTCTCACAATTTGCGATATGTTCAGCTCCCAAAAAACCATTTATTTCCTTTGGAAACAATTTCCAATCACTTTTCTGCTTTCAGACTTAACCTGTTGCTACGCAAATGTAAGCGAGAGTATAACTGCGTATAAACCAAACACAAGCTTGATTATGATTGGGCCAATATATAACTACACTTGAGCACAGTTGACCGTGCGGCCAAGGGACAAGAGTCTCATGCCGGTCAACCGGGTACGGGTCCCCCTCTCGCAGACTTGAAAACATGTGGACCCGAGGGGCTAAAGCCCAATTTGAACGTTTTTTTTTCTACTGTTTTTTGTTTTGAATTTGCTTCAGCCTTTAAGGATCACCGTCAGAAAGAGCAATTTGTCCCAAGGACATTGTTACCGGTTCTTGTGTCTAGCTTGCGTCGTCGGGTACCGTTTTCGAGGCAGCATATTGATGTTTTATGATGTTATGCTTGATCGAAAATCTGATGAATTACGGAGTTTCCGAGAGTTTTTGCCAATAAAAGCTCATAGTAATTCAAGCATTCGACTTCATAGTTTTTACCAATTTACAGAGATTGAGTGCGCATATAACCTTAAAATGAAAATAATCAAACAAGACTCTCAACTGAATTATGTACTTCGTTCCCATTTTTTCTTTCTGATTGTCAAAAGTTTAGGTCCAATTGGATCACCAGTTGTACTGATCTCTTACGTCTTTGCTTCGAGTGCAACAAGCTCCAACATGGCTCTACCTGCCAAATCATCCTTAAAATTAGTACTCTTTTTTGTTCGACTGAAAACACGGGAGCGTGTGGTTGATAATCCGAAAAATCGAACTAAAGTTTCAGCAAAGTCTTTTGATTTCCTCATGCAAGTTTTTCACAAGATGTTCATATACCAGAAAATCAGTATCACTGTGAACTAAAAGGCCATCAAACTCTGTTTTCGAAAATTGCAAAACTGTTGCTTTCTTGTGTTTGTTTCTTGGTTTCTTCACAAGTTTTGTTTTCTTCCACACCACCAAAAATTACAGCTGCTAGGTTTTCCAAGAAAAATTTGAAACTTTTTATAATCTGCTGATCGGTTTTTCCTAACAAGTAAGTAACGTTTCTAACCATTTCCACTTTCAATCTTTTGTATGCATGCTTGCCTGTTTTTACATTAACAAAATTTATAAACAAATTGAAAAGTTTCTTCTCCAACGTGTTCTAAGCTTATTTTTTGCAAGAGTTTAGCTGTGAATTTGCTGCTATTTGGAATTTAGGTCGATTTTGAGGACTCGATATATTTTCGTTGTTCTTAATCCTATTTCAACAAATGGTTGAGAGTGATTTAATGAATCCTGTAGTGGTTCATATCAAACATGTTTATAGAAACTATTTCAGTCTGATTCAATGTTCTATGTGGCATGGAGTTCAATATAAGACTCCCTGATCCAAATGATGTTAGTGAATATACTAATGGAAAGCCGTTATGTGGGTCATTTCGTTGGTGGTATGCCATGTACAATTTCGTTGTGTCATCATAGGCCTCGGTTATCAGCCAAATCTCGACGACAACTATCTGAAGTCTTCGCAGAAATGACAACATTGTTTTCAGTTGATTAAAAAGTTATGTCAAAAGCTCGGAGGAAACTGATTTGCAAAGTTTCAGAAGGTTTTTGTATTCAAGAAAAATAGTTTTTAGTTATTTCAGAAACGGTTAAAATTGAGAAAGCAAAAAGTGAAGTGAAGTTTTGGTTTCAAAGTTAGAGCCCAGGACTGAAGCTCAGCTACGATGGGGTTTTTGGTTGAATGAAAGTTTGCCTTTAGGTTGTTTTACTTGGGTTGCTTACTTTTGGTAGCTTAATTTTCAGGAATATAGGACTCATGCTTTGCGGTTGTGTGATTTCTTTAGAAAGACATTTTTTTCACAATGTGGTTAGACTCCTACAATTTTGGTACCGTTTAAGGTAGAGTGATATATTTCCTTCGGCGGTGACAAGATATATATCAAAAGCAATCAAATCTGTATCAGAAGTTTTTTTTACGTCGTCGGTAAAATTAAAGCTTATTTGATGGCAATTTAAATTGATATCATTTCTTGAATGATTCGAAGTTTTTTCGCTTATGCCCCTGAAAACTTCTCTTTTAAGATGCTAATTTATAAGTTTGTGAGATATTATGAGTGTATGATGTTTTGTGTACATTGTTCTATGGAAGCTTTTCCTATCAAGTCTTTCAAAAGGGTAAGGAATGGCCATTTCGCTTAGAGGGTAATAACTAATAACCCGCTTTTTCTGGAAAAACTCCTGTTCAGTGAAATCAGCTAAAAATTAAATCAAATTGTGATTGTCTAAAAAACTAACGCTCAGTGGGAACCAAAAAAAAGAGTAAAGCTTACAAAAAATTGTCTCCAAATTTAATGCAACCAATCTTGGTCATTTTGCCTGGATCTGCTGAGCAGGGATAGAAACCATTTTTAAGTCTCAAGCAACTCCAAATTGATACAAACTTGATCGAAACAAAAACTTTTGATTTTCAGAGATCTTCCAAGTGCAGACTGCGTTTTTTGGCGCATAGCAAGCATTAATTGGCAAGGTGTTGGGTATTTAGTTCCGTGCGATTGGGATTTGACTGCTGAAAGAAGAAAACTACTGCTGTTGCTTCTGCTGCTCGATGACAGAAAAAGTTCCCGGTTTCGTTGCAAAATTGGGCGCGTGCTGACTGTCATCTTTTTTTTGTTGAGTCTGGTGATTCAATCAATTCATTATCCCAGTGGGATTCTTACACTGCATAGGGTTCATTTTGACTTTTTTAGAAGATAATTGCTGAAAATCGTAGTTCAACAGCTTCTCTCGGCGACCGTATAAAATAAATAGGGTCGTGGGATAGCTTTCGGTTACACAACAACTCTCTTAGACCTCGTTCTGTCATTTTGTTCCTATAGAAATTTCGGTTACAACGTGTAGTTTTTAGTGACGCACTTGTCAAATTTGCTGCGTCCTGGTGCATGATCGGTTACAGGTCTTGCTATCCAGTGAGGCATCTTCCCTTCTGACCAGAGCCTCACTATAGACTCTCTGGTGTAAACTTTTCACAATAAGCTCTCCCAAGAAAAGTAGATGAAACGATTTGCAGTGGAGGTAACAATTTGTTAGGAACTAAGCTGACTTTCGTTGTTTGTGACTAACTTGTTTGTTGTTTGTGTTCATACAGTTTTTGAGAGATTGAATAAAAATATTCAATAATTCTAAATTGAGCTTTCAATTTTATGTTTTTTTTTGTGATCAAATGTTTTGTCAAAACTTTTCTTGCAAAAAGTTATTATTGTTGTTGGGCTTATGCATCTTGAAACAGAACTCACTTTTCTTTAGAAAATTTAAAGAAATCACATTGCTCTTTCTATGAAATCCAATGGAAAAATTAACCTAATAATGAATGAAAGATTACACTTAAAAGGAAAAATGCATGTAGTCAGGGCAAGGTAATTAGAAATTATGATCAATGGAAACAGCCAAATAAATATGACATGTGTATGTGAAACTCAGAAAGTTTGAAACGGAAAACTAATCAAATCCTCCACTGAAGCAGCTCAAGGCATACCATAAAAACAACTGAGCCGAGCTCAGCTATCAGCTAGTTAAATCACTCCAGTGTATTCATTATATGTTCTTGTTAACAGTCGTTCATACAGGAGTACCTACATTGAGTACCATTTGATGTGGAAACGGATACGTTCGATTTGTTTCCTCATTTGCTGTATTCGTGCTCATCACCGCAATAGTTCGACGAGCTAGCTCTTTGGCAAAATCTTAGTGTACCTTTAGCTTTTGACATCGGTTGTGGACCCAAAAATTCTCGGTAAAACTTCAATTTGACTATAACGTTGATGTTTCCAGCAGTGTTTTTGCTATCAACGATTGTATAAAATCAGTCATCGCCAGATCGCGGACATATTGATTGACCTCGGTATTTTGAACTTGATAATGCTTATATTGATGCTCCGGCAAAATAATTTAGTCAAAAAGAAAACCGTTTCAGCGAAAGTCTAATTGTGACGCCACTGATTAGATACTTGTCACATGATAAGAAATTACATGTAATTTTACCGAAAAGACTGACATCCTTAATTGCAGCTACGATCACATACGTTCCGCAACATCTTCAAACTGCTCATTAGCACCATCAATCATTGACGGTAAAAATGTACATGACAAGTAGGCCATGATTGCTTGGCTTCAGCACCGTCTGAAAAGTTGGTTTTAATGAAACATTTGCAAAATCAGCATTAGTCTTAGACTTTTTAAAGTTCATTCAGGAGCCTTGCCCGCTCGTTAAAAAATTGAAAAGATTTTTTGAGCAAAAAGTTTGTGCCTTGTTGTGCTGCTTCTGTAGCATGCGTTACAGGATCGTTTTGAACAATATTTTCGGTTTTGACATTATTAGGTTCGCTATGAGTTAATTTTTTTTGCATTAGTTTCCTTGTTGAAATTATCGGAAACTGTTATTTCTGTCAATGCAAATCTCATTCGCCTTGTAGATCAAAAAATTCTTTTTTTAGATTTTTTCATTTTTCAATGAGCTTGATGAAATCAATTTGATATTAGAGGAACCTTTATAACATCTACAGTTGTCAGACGATTTTCTAATACCTTGATAAGATCGCGCTCATATTATTTACTCTCTATTGGTTCCTTATCAGCGATAAAAAAGGCGCACCAAGAAAGTTTAAGGATTCAAAAAATGATAAATTTAAAACTAATTTTTTTCAAAACCTAAAAACAACTTCCGATCTCGGGACAGTATCATCATCACATAACTTCCGAAATTTTTGATCGGACATTTACAGTTTTTGTTTGAAATACATTTTTCATTGGATTTTTTTTCTACTAGACTTTCACCTTACTCTGCTAGGTCACTGCTGCTGAGGTCCATTTGAACTCCGGTTGACGTTTGGGTCTTAAGAGTAGCCTGGAAAGACATATTCCTCATTTGTTGGCTAACATTCGAAAAATACTTGTATCGTTGAAAATAGGTAATTTGGTCAATCATCGCGAAAAAGTTAGTTCAATCAACGGTCAATTGGTCAATCACCGCGTAGTCTCTTCTTCTCCTGCTAGTGTAATTGTTTTTTTCTCTGCACCACTCAACCTCTTCAACCAATTCATTCTTTTCTCTCAAAAAAGTAATTGATATTACTCCTTGGAGTCATCCAAGCACATAACACTGCATTTGGAGTTAAGTACGCCTCGCTTTTTCCTAGTCTCTCATTGTTGCTCATTCGTCAGCCAATCATAAAATGCTTTGATTTTCTTCAGGGCGCAGTGATTCTGGGCTTATAATGAGATGAATGTCTTTTGCGAAAAGGATAATTCTTGAAAGGTAAACTTTCAGTTCTCGGGCAATCCATTCATTAATTTTTTTGATTTTTAATGCAGTTATTTTGCAAGATGTTTTGCTATCTTTTCGCTTTGGCCTAAAACATGTATATAGGATTTCTCAAAACAGAAAATTGAACAACTTGGCTGTAGATCAAATATACATCATCAAAACTTTCCCAGTAAAATCCATGCAAGTAGTTTGTCATCAAGTTGTATGCTTTTCTCTCCGGTTTTGGAAGTGAGTTGAAAAGTACTGGAGGTAGAAAAATAAGAGAGTTACTATAATCACATGTTTTAAGGGCTGATTTTAGACAAAAGTACGCTTTTCTCGCAAAAAATTTTAAAAGCTTGCGCGACTGATTGCTCGCTTAACATTCTAATTGACTAAATGATAGAGTTCTGATCCCATTAGTTTGACAAATAAGCAAAAAAAATACCTTTCAAATGAACGATCAGACCACGGTATCATGAAAAAATGAATGCAATCATAATATTTTCAAATCTTTCAAATATTTGTATATGGAAAAAATTATTTTACCAATCAGACTGCCCTAAAGTCTCATGTTTACTAGAAAAGAAAAGCCAAACAGAGAATTTGCAGCAAGAACAAAATTCTACAGCCAAAATTTTCAGTGCAGATTTTTCTGCAATGAAATTTTAAAATTATAACTTATGAGTGATTTTCAAGTGCGTTGAAGTAACTTGGCATTTTTCCAGTTTAATTTTTGAATTTTTCAACTGCTGATATTTAAGCCAATTGAAGTGAAAATAACCATGCGGATACTATTTGCTGATATCTACATCTCGTTGAGATAGATTTAAGTAAACCACTGTCAGTTTTTGTTAGTTTGACACTTTGTTTTAACAAAGTCGAATTTTTCGCTTAGTCATTTTTCAATCAGTATAGTGTCAAATTCAGAAGTCAAGCATATATTCATAAACAGCAATCGTCAAATCTATTGCTGTCAGTTTTTTTAATCTGCTTAAATACATCACGTTGTTCGAGAGAACCTATTCAAATAAAACACTGATTTGCAATTTTGAGCATGTTTTTTTGTTTGCTACTTCTTCCCGTCTCAATTTTTAAGCTATTCTGACAATTCTGAATTGTTGGTTTTTCAATCTGACACCCTTAGAAAAAAAACAGTGAACAATAATTTTGCACAACCAAAAATCTCAGTGCGCCAGTTTTCCAATAATTTCGTTTTGCTTAGTTCATTTTCGGACCATTTCGTTTTGTTTCTTTACTGTTATTACTTAGAAGACGGACTCAGCATTCCATCATTGCAAGCCATTCGTTCATTTACCAATTTGAATTTAAGGGAATATACTCCGGCATAGGGGGGATAATGTTTTCCCCCCTGTGCTCGCAACGGCTTGGAATTTTCCCCAACCCCCCGTTGTAATGACAGGGTATACGATTACACCTCTCTCTAACTGTATGGAAAAACTTCTCTCATAACACAATTATTTATAAACCTTGTTTTTTCCCTAACATACAGCTGGTTCAGCATCTTCCAGCTAGCGAAAGAAAATTTCCAATCCAAGCGCAGAAAGTTCCAATCAGTCCAGTTAGAGCTTCAGTTTCTAAATGGTTCAGAGTGGAGAAGTTGTTAGACTTTTAAATCTTAGCTGTCTTAGGTTTCTTTGTAAGTGTTTTTTCAAGTTCTTTGTGAAGTTTCTGCTTTTTCTTAGTTAGGGTTTCTTTGTAAGTGTTTTTTTGTTAGGTATCTGTTAAGTATCTGAGGTTTCTTAGTAAGGGTTTCTTTGTAAGTGTTCTCTGTATGTCCAATTTCTCGGGAGACTTGCAGGCTGGTTTTATCTTTGATCACGAGATGGCGTGTACCGAGGTGGAGGGGCTTCGAAGTTAGAAGGCATGTTTTCTCTTTTCTCGTCATCTTCTGTTATTGGGTAAAATGGGGGTGCTTCTTCCTTAATCAACCGTGATTGTTGCACTCTCGGCTTCACCTGTAAAAACTTTTTATCTACTTATAATTTGAAAAATGGTTTCCTTGTAGGTTGGTTTTAGTATGTCAGACAGTTCGAATTCAGAAACTCCAAAATTTACTTTTCCAATTACCCTTTACGGGTTCGTCGCATATATGCACGAAAAATGTAAAAGCCTCTGATTTTTTTTAAAGACGTTGTTTTTAGTAATGAACCTAATGGGCAATTAAAACTTTTTTGAAATGTTTCTTAGTTAAGGTTGAGCTGCAAGACGTTAAGTTCCGATGACCCAAAAATTGCAAACCACCTAGATAGAATTAATTTTTAAGAAAATTTTCTCAGTCAAATGTTCAAATAAGTCATTCGGATAAAGACTAAATCAAGCCCTTGCCCAAAATCTTTCTTCTTTTTTTGAGTACAGGGGAAGTTTTGATGATTGCAGAATGTTTTCATAGCCGGGAAGATTGTGTTGACTTCTCGGATCCCGCCGCTTATCATCTGTGCTCATCACCTGAGTCAGATTTGAAGGACTGTTTGGTGGTTGGGCTGAACTCCCCTGTTGCATATCCCTCCAGCTTTTGGACTGGAATCTAAACTCAAGAACAGAAAAAGACTACTTAGATCAATCCATAAAATCAGTACGCACAAAATCAGTTTCTGTACAAAGCTGCAGAAAAATTATTTAAAAAGTTTAAGCGAAAATCTAAAATTGGTCCTAAAAGAATCCATGTTTTTCAAGTTTTTATAACACGGATTATAATGGCTACGGGACCAATTTGGGTCTTTTCGTATGGCGGCACAACATACTATTCTGAACAAGAGCGGCCCTTACCTAGCGTAATTTCTAATTCAGATCTAAAAGAATCTTTTTCAGAACTAAAATTCAGATCTGGAATGTGTTGTGAAGTGTTTAAATAATGCTTGGATACTTTCAGGATGGGCTACTTCAGATCTAATTCAGATTTGAAGTTTTGTTTTCTTGGTTATTTCAGATCTGAAAACTCAATTATTCTGACTCAATTTTTGTTATTTTTGATACAATTGTAACTGACAGCTTCTGCTTGCTACTAGCAGTTACACAGCAAAGTTTCTTAATGGGAGAGTGCCAAAATATACTTCCCCAAGTATGAGGTAAACATAGGAAACGCATAAATAGCGCATTAAAATCAAAACTACGATCCCTTTTTAACAGTTTTTGAAAACATTTTTTTATCAAAGTTGAACTAGAAATTCTTAAATTATTTCGATAATTTAACAAAAGGTTTCTCAGACCTTATTTCAGATCTGAAATTTTTTTATTTCAGATCCAAATTTCAGATATGAAATTTTCAAAATCTTATTCAGATATGAAATGAAGAATTTCAGATCTGAGAGTCAACTCATAGGCGGCCAAACTGTGCACTGGATAGGCGCATAATTTTGTGTCTGTATGTTCCTGGATTCCAGAGACAAATCTTTAAACATGTTCTAAAATTTAGGTGGATTCCATTTACGAAAGTTTCGTGGATTCTGCGTACAAATACCTGTAACGTAAACTTTGTCGGCACATTTGTTTTGTTGCGGATTTCGAAACAAGCAAATGTAGCTAGTTGTTCTGGATTTCGCAACTGTAAATAGATTCCAAAAGATGTAAGTGGAATCCGCAAAATGTGAGTTGAATCCGCAAATTAAAGTGGAATCCGCAAACCAAATGCGTCTTCCACTTACAATTTGCGGATTCCGCTCACAGTTGCGGGTTCCGCAACAGCTCAATGTAATTAAACACAAGTCTTATTATTTGTTAGTGGATTCCACAAACTATTCTGGATTCCGCAAATATAGTTGCGGATTCCGCAAATTCGCCTATTTTTGAAGCGATTTTGAGCGGTAGAATGTTATAAGTATTTGTTTGTTGAATCCAAAACAGCAAGATGATCAAACAAAAGTAGCAATGTTGCGGACTCCGTGACAAATCTGATTTTGGCCTGTTGCGGAATCCATTTACAATTCACAGAATGCACAGTTTGGCTTCGTAATGCTAATGTAAGAAATAAAGAATTTCAGATCTTGCACAGAAAATTCCCTGGGTAGGGTGGAGTTCTGCCACGATACTTTGAGTTGATCAGCTTTTTAGAAGTTTACCCTTCAGTTTGAACGAGTGTTTCGGGAAAGCGACGTTTCAGTTCCGAGTCAACGGGTGGGGGTCCACAGTAGTAGCCCAAGAAGTGACATGACAAGAAGTAGAAGTAGAGCAGCAGTGGGTCATCGTGCGACACGTCAGAAAGTCCATTGGTGAGAAACCCTGAGAGCAAAACATTGTGAGGCGTCAAGCAGGGCATATGATTCAATACGTGAACGATAATTGTTTAAGCGAGCACTGTTAGCGTTTAATTTCTATGGATTTTAAAAAATTTAGTGAATCAGTTTTGGACAAATCTTAAAACTATGTTACATGAATCTTTATCAAAGGAAAGGAAACGAAACATAAATCAAAAATCAAACCCAAAAAAATGAAATATTGGCGTGATCAAAAGTTCAGACTTTTTGTAAAAACAAAATTTAAAAAAAGATAGCTGGTTACTGTGTAAGTAGCACAGAATGTTCCGACCATGGTCTTTAGAAAACTACGGCGGGTTACAAAAACTTTTTTTTCCAAATTAGTGTAATTTTTTCTGGTTGGTGTGATAAAAGGATGTGACGTAGAAATATAATTTAGGCATATTAAACAGTCATAGTACTGTAGACAAATTCTAGAAAAACTAAAATAAATTAAATTTTTTTTTTCAAATTTTTTGCTGAAAGTTTTTGATTTTTTTTGAAGTGTTTGGTTATAAAATGAAGCTAAAAAACTCCAAAACTAGTTTTACTTGACTGAAATTGGGGTTTAAGGTCTCAAATTAGGCATATTTCAGCTGTTGTAAGCCTGCTAGTTTGCTTTATTTGCTCAAATTAGGAAATAAAGCAAACTAATTTGAGCAAATAAAGTTTTGGAGAAAAATCCAAAAAATCAAATCGGTTTTTCTCGACAGTGAGAAAATTTTTAGAGATTTTTTATGTGGTTCTAATCACAACTAAAACGGTTTTAATTTAATATATCACTCAACTCTGTCTGATGAGTATTTGCTATACCTGATTTTGCGCGGAAAAAAAACTAAAACAGACCCGAATAAGGGGTTTCCTCCCCATTTTTGAATGGTCCGAACATTGCTAGCAATTAATTTTTAATTGATTTTTAAAAGTTTGTTTTGAGGCTCAGTTTTGGACAATTTTTCAATTTATGCAACATTGATTTTTAACAAAGAGACGAAATGAATTCGAAAATAGGTCAAAAATCAAGCCGAAAAAAAAATCAAATATTAGCATGACCAAAGCTTCAGACTGTAGTGTTTTTTCTCTTGGTGTGATAAAAGAATCTGGCGTACAAATATAATTTAGGCATATGAGACTAATATTAGGCAAATTCTAGAAAAACTAAAAAAAACATTCAATTAACAATTTTTTTCAATTAGTTTTTGCCAAAAAGTTTTGAATCTTTGAAGTCTTTGGTTTCTCAAATGAAGCTAAGAAATTCTTGCTTTATTCGCTTGAATTAAGACAAAAATCAAAAATTTCAAACCGGTTTTTCTTGACACTGGGAAACATTTTGTAAATTTTTAAATCTGGTTCGAATCACTACTGAAAGGGATTTAATTTGATATATCACTCAGCCCTGTCCAATGGCTGTTTGCGGTACCTGATTTTGCGGGGAAAACAAAAAGAAAAAAATCTAAAACACACCCGAGTACAAAGTTCCTCCTCATTTTTCAAATGGTCGGATTAATCATGACACCTAAATAATTGTCTTTTGTAAAACTATGAAGTTTTGGAAATCGCTCAATTGGCCAATTTGATAAGCGGAGGCGCCCATTTAAATATTTCTTAATTGAATTGTGGCCAGCAATTTGATCATATTAAAACAATGAAACAAGACGCTTACAAACATTTATATTATACATAGCGCAGGGGAAAAAGGAAGACAAAAATTGATTAAACTTTTTTCAGCTTCAAGTGGCAGTCGAACTCCTCAGGGCTTTGCTATATGCAAAAATTTCTTATTTATTTGTATTAAGATCAGGGGCGGATTTAGGGGGGGCGGGGGGGCGGACGCCCCCCTCTCAGGGATTTGACCCCTTGCCGACCCAAAGGGTCCCCCCTTTGATACTTTTTCAGAAATCCATTTTTGGCTGACCGACCCTAAAATTTTTCTAAAGGCGCCTTCGGCGCCAATAAATGCTATTTTTGAGGGGGAGCGCGCGCCAAAAAAAACGCATTTTTTTGTCAAAATTTTTCAAAAAGTGCCCAAAAACGGCTTTTTTTGACTGTTTTTTCAAAAATTTGCCTGCGGCGCAGAAAATTTTGCCAAAATAAGGGCAAAACAGTGCTTTAGGAGAGCGCGAAAAATAAAAATCAATTTGGTCGACCTAAAAAAAAAAAAAAATTTTTTTTTGAAAATCCGCCCCCCCCCCCTCGAGAAAATCCTAGATCCGCCCCTGATTAAGATGTCTTAAAACTGTGTAAAAACATGCAAGGATTCCGAAAATTTTGTAAAAGTGGGTTTCTATACGTCAACCCTTCTCAAAAAAAACTACCCTCCAAAATATAATATTGGTTTTTTGAGGGGATCGAGTCCTTAAAATGACCACTGATCGATCAAAATCAGGGGTGAGTGATTTTCTCATTCTTATTACCTGGAAGTTTTGGCAGAAAATGTTGGGTGAAAACAAGGGCCAGTATAGAAGGATCCCAGCCTCGGTTGAAGAAGTTGGCGTAATATTTGCAGATTCTCATCTGTCGGAGATCGTCTAAGTATGAGCTATGCATACTCGATGGTTGATAAGCCATCATTCGATGACGACAAACGTCCTTGTAGAAAATCTAAAACAAACAAAAGTAGCCGAATGCAGTGCTAGTACCAGAGAATTTTCTGAAAACAATTATTCAAGAAATAACATGATTGTTTTTGTTCATTTTGTTTTTGAGGTTGTTTAGCATTTTTTTGCGTGGTTTAAACAGATAAATTCAAATTTTCCCACAAATTTGTTCAAGTTTTATTTCAGCACAGATATTTCCTGAAAATTAATAATTAAAATTAAATGAACTTTCAAAAACTCAAAAAACAACAACTACTTTGTTTTTCAATTGTTTATAGGATTAAAACTCAGAACAGTTAAAATTAATTGGGCTACTTGTTTTCGAATGAAAAAAAAAATCAGTCCGAAATACAAAGTTTCTCCGCACTTTCAGTTGCCAGAACAAAAACATTTTTTTTTCAAATTTAATTTAATTTTTTTTCAATTTTAACTGGTTGTCTCGAAATTTGTACTTAGCTGGAAGTTTCCATGTAAATTAAGTTGATCGTATATACGAACTCAAAAAATTTGTCCTGTAACTGGGGAATTAGACTCTGACTAACGAATTTGAGTCTTATTAACAAATTTTCTGGAGACATAGAAATTGATAGAAATGAAATCTGTGTCTGAAATCACAATCAGGACCCAAAGGGTTTCAACTTGAAACGAAAATATGCAAACTTTCTTGGGGGCGCCTAAAACATGGCGGAGAAAATCCGTTTTACGCCATTGTTCCTTCGTACTCCACAAGAGTGGTCCAAATCAGTGTTCAGTACATGTCTGGGTGAAATGAATTATTTCTTCTTAAAAGTTTTGATCTGAAATTTCCTAATACAAAGATGATGATTTTTTTGCAATTGTGTTAACAAGCCCCTTCGCAGAAGTAATGCAAAAAATTTTACTTTACAGGATTACAAAATTACGATACACAGAACAGATCAAAATAAAAATTTACAAAAGTACAAATTACAAACATAATGATTTTTAAATTATTGACAATTTGGCAAACAAACAAGGATAGCCGGTTACTTCGCAAGTAGCAAAGAATGTTTCAACCAAATTCTTGGAAAAAATAAAACATTTTTTCAATTTAGGGTAGTTTTTTCTGAGTGATGTGATAAAAGGATCTCAACGAAAAACTAGAAACTAGGCATTGTCAGCAGTCAGTAGAAAAAGCAAATTTGACAGAAGTTAATGGAGAAAAATGACAACAAAAATCATGAGAAAAAATCAAATTTTTTCAAATCTTGTTTTTCAGTTATTCTGAATTTTTGAAACTTTTGATTCCCAAAATGGCGCTTAAAAACTCTAAAAAAAATATCTTTACTCGAGTAAAACTAAGTTTCACGAGTAAGTTTCACGACTTAAACTAAGCTATTAGGCTATTCAAATAAGGTATTGTAAGGCTGCTCGCTCGCTTTATTCGCTCGTTTTTGACTAAAAATCAAAAATTTTAAAGCGGTTTTTCTCATGTCGTTCGATTCACGACTGAAAAAGCTTTAATATGACATATCATTCTGCCCATTCTGGCAATTATTTGTACCCCTGATTATGCGTGAAAACAAAAAACTACAACCCACTCGAATACAAAGTTCCAAGTTTCTCCACATTTTCAACGTTCGGAACAAAAACTTTCCTGAGATAAATAATTAAATTACTGCTACAAATTATGAGTGCTGCAAGAAATATACCATGATAATAAATGGCCTTTAATTTCTCTTGTTTTCCATTCAGTTTTTACTTACTTCAAATTGGTACTGTGATTGTGGAAAAACTGTCATGAGGATTTGATCCTCCGGTAGAGGTGCTTTCTTATTCCCTGCCTTGTTTTCCTTGATCTTAGTGCCCCGATGCATTAGAATAGATGCTCTGTATCTGGCCATCAGATGAAGAGGCTGCGGTTCGGTGAAGGTCACGAGATGGCCCGTGGGAATAAAAAAAGTTAGATCATACTTGAAAAAGAACCCGCCCAATATAGTGTACAGCTTCATTTTGGTCCCGTTTCCTAAAGTTATTTGTTCAGCAGGTTCCAAAAATGAGCGTGAGTAATGTGTGTTCTCCAAATAAATGTCACAGTAATAACCCGAAGGCAAAACCATCATGTGGGGAAGTTTTTGACCACGAATTTTTCTTGGAATATATAGAGAATCAGTATCAAGTCTGTGAGTTGGTATTGTCAGTTTACTGAAGTCTCGGTTTCTTTGTGATGCACTCGGATCAAAATTACTCTCATTTATGAATCCGTTCAATGGACCCATCAAGTAGTTTCCAACATGGGGCGACAGATCATCTTTGTAAAAATTGAATTGGAACCCAAAGTCATTGTTTGGAATGTTACCGTTTGCATCAAACTGACAGGGAAATGGTTTCTTAACTTTATGCCCGTCTAAAGAATGAGCATATCTTAGAAGCAGGTTATATGCTTTTCGTTTATTATCATTTGAAATGTGAACTGATCTGTCATCTGCATACATTTCATCTGAGTCGAAAGAGTCTTCGTCTTCTTCCTCTTCTTCTTCTTCGTCACATTCAACATAATCTTCGTATTCATCGTATCCATAGTCATCATCTTCTTCGTCTCCTTCATCAGATTCAGCATCATTTTCATCGTTTTCATCGTCTTCGTCATCTGCGAAATAGTCACGGTTTACACCATCGTCAACTAATTCATCCAGATCATTATTTGCGATCTCCCTGTTCCCTAAGTCTACTTGATGACGACTATTACTTGTTACAGGATAGCCCCAACCATTTCCAACATCTAGGTCAGACTGCACTCCGTTCAAACCCTCGCCATGACCAGCAACTCCCTCTTGATTGTTTGAAAACTCGTCCGGACCTAAATTGCCATCATAGTTGGCACCACCTGTGTCTGGGTTATCACCGGCTTGCTCATTGTCGCTGCTTTCGGATCCAACATAACCATCGTTGAAACGTGCATCCACCATGTACATAACAACCTCGCTCAAATGGCCCAAAAATCTGTTTAGTCTTTGCATTTTTAATTATATCATAAGTTTTCAAGTTCAGTATTTTTATCCTATTTTGCTTAGTTTCCAGTCTCAATTTTAGTCAAGTACAAGCTGATGTAGTTTCAGTCTAAGAGTTCAGTCATTACAATCAAAAGTGAAAAGTTAAAACAAGATCTTTGATTTTTAAAAAGTCATAAAAGTTTTTCGCAAAAGCGTTGGGTTTGTTTGTGCTTGGTCGTGCACTGGTGGCTTGAAACCAAATAGTATTACTTTAAATTTTTATAGCATTTATCTACAAAAAAGCAAAAAGTAAATGTTAATAATTGTAATAGTAAAATTAATCATACGAATTATTATTGAATACAAACCTACATCAGAATAATTAGGTTGAATTCAATTGTTTCTGATGAAAATCGTTTTGAAATGAAACCCTCACGATTGCTGAAATTCAAATATTTTATTTGTGAATTTTATATAGTTTTATTACAGAATTGAAGTAACTAAAAACACGGGAAAACGCTCTTTTTAAACTAATACACCGAGTTTTTTTTTTAAAACACTACACTCAAAAAACACTCCAATTGAACTAATATCGCCAAAAATTTCAATTTAACACAATCTTAGAAATAGAGTCTTAAAACGCAATTGTTGGTTAAAAGCGTTTGCTCGATGCTTAAGCTCTGTAAACGAGGTTTTTGATACAATCGCGCTTATCCATATCATCTTCGTTGAGGTTTTATTTTTGCTTTTCTAACTTTTGCGTACGGAAATGTTTCTTGGAAAAAAGGTCCAAAATTACAAAATTTTCAGCTAAGTATGGTTTGTGTTGTCGATGTTTTTAAATAACTTTCCCCATTCAAGAATTGCCGGAACAGTCTTCTGACGCTCTTAAGGTTTTCCACGTTTTGTTTTACCTGTTCCACGTTGCTGTTCCGTACCGCAGAACATTATATTGTGAAGTTTTGGCGGTACCCAGCTGTTGTATGCTCAGTTCGGTTGGTTTTACTTCAGTAATTTCCTTAAATGGTAAAGAATACTGCTCGTATATCAGGTCGAAGCCTTGAATGTCCCGACTGCCGCTGAATCAATATCGTTTTTGGAAAAAGAAACCATTGAAAAGCTATAATGTTTGGGCAATATCCAAGATCAAGTGTGATAAATAATTTGCGTTAGTTTAAAAAAGCTCAAAATATGTAGTGTGATAAAAAGTTTGCGTTACGCTATTTTTAAACTAATACTCGGCTACGCTATTTTGCGTTACGCTATTTTTCAAAGGACTACACTCAAAAAATACTACAATTGAACTAATATACCCAAATTTTTCAATTTAACGCAATCTTACAAAAAGAATCTTAGAAAGCAGTTATTGGTTAAAAGCTTTTGCTTGATGCTTAAGCTCTGTAAATAAGGCTTTTCATAATTGAGCTAGTAGTATATGTGTGAGGGAGAGTGGAAGGGGGAGGGTGGAGACCTTTAAGTATTAAGTTAGGGAATAAAGCATCCAGTCTCCAACCTATGTATTAAAATAGGGAGAAGATTTCCTATGTATTAAGATGAGGAATAGATTTCCTAAAGTATTAAGAAAGGTAATGGTAAGGTTTCAGTGTGATGGTAAATTTCAGAAAAATGAACCTTACCATGTTTTAAGATAGTGTATAGTTTTTCCTGTATATTGGGATTAGTAATAAAAAATTAATATATAAAATTAGGGGAATGGTTGACCAATGTATTACAATGGGTAATACGTTTGCCAATGTGTTAAGATGAGTCATACCATGTTTCAGATGGTAAGTTCCAGAAATTTTTGGCGTCCGACCTTTTCCATGTATTAGGATAGGGTATAGATTTTCTATGTATAGATTTCCCTATGTTGAGGATACTGTATAGATTTCCCTATGTATAAGGATTAGAAATTCAATGTATTAAGATGGGGTATAGGTTTCCCAATGTATTAAGATTGGGAAGGGTAAGGTTTCAGTATGCTGGTAAAAGACTGTTAAGAAAAACAATATTTTTGGGTTTTAAGTTTTTTCGCAAAAATCTTGGCTCGCGTTATGAAATTGGTGAGTATTAAGTTCAGATTATGTAATGAAGGTGTTATGTTTCTTTCGGTTCATGGTGGGCCAATTGTAAGTTATGCAAAAACTTAGAATTTTGTCAATAAAAATTTCAATACAAGATAAGATTTGATATTATTTGACTTAATAACTATTTTATTAGATGATCTTACTTTTAAAACAGTAGTCAATCTAGCTGAAACTATGCTGAAACCTACTGAAACTTCAAAAAAATTGCAAAAATTTCAAATTTTTTCGAATTTGGCTAACTTTGGCTAATTTTTTGTTGCTTCTGATCTAATTGAAAAACATGAATACTTGCAGTTTAAACTGAAGCTCAAATTGTAGTTTAATTAGATACAAGGGGATAGACTAGATTAACGTTAGACTAGATTACATTTAAATTAATGGGAGACAATGAAACAAAACTTTGAAAAAAACATAGATTTTTCCACAATTTTCTCTCAAAATTTGGAAATAGTTAAATTTTACCCTAATTTGAGCTACAAAAAACGAATGAGCTCCAAACATTAGAATGAGAGCTCATTTTAGCTGAATCATTATTGAAATTCCAATTTCTTGGGAAAGTAGTGAAATTTTCTGAGAGAGTTAAGTAAAAATTAATGAAATCTATCCAAAATTTTTCTATTTTAACATTTTATTTGTGTAACTAACTGGTTTTTTGTCTTAGAAACTTATCTAAGAATTTCAATTCAAATAAAAAATAAGTGCAATATTCCTTGATATTTCTAAATCAATTTTCATGATTCACCTCCTCCTCAGTTTTTTCTCATTGATTAGACCAAACTTGTACAAAAATTACAAAACCTGAAAAAAATTTGACGTTAATAGTAATATCAATGATTCAGAATCAACTATTTACTGCTAAAATTGACTAAAACGGGTAAATTTTATTTAGATGTATATTAGATATTGGATGAAATTCGGCAACTTCTTCTTCATAACTCATGATTATCTCTTTCTTGCTTCTACAACGTAATTTTCAGGGTTTTTTTTGTATAAATGTTCTATGTTTTAAGATTATCCTACTATTTAAATGTTTTTGCTATTGATCTCACTTTGCAAGAAAGTTTAGTCGAAACTGGAGAACTTAGGAGGAAAATAATATCATTTGAACAAAAATGTTTCTGGCAGAGATAAAATTAGAACTGATAACGTCTGGTTTTCTTTTCTTCTTACATATGTACTTTATGTTCTCTTGTTTAGTTGCTACGGTTTTTTTTAACAGAGAACTACCACTTTTGGGATCATTAACTATCATTTTTCTTGCAAAGTAGTCATTAAATCGCTTTTTAGTCTTGATCGTTGTCTGAAGTTTTCTCAAAATGTCTAAGTGAGAAAGAATTGGTGCTAGTTAAAGCATTCAAAAGCACATGCATGTACAAAATGAAAATACAAAAGTGAATTTTTACGTTGAAATTTAGAGTAAACTGGTTATAATCTGAAAAACTTCGGAAGAAGAAATAAGCAAGGTAACCTAGTTCCTAACTTGTGCAATATTCAAAACCCCTAAAAGAATGTTTATTAAAAAAATCGACTTGGAAAAAGCAATCCAAGTGCAAACTGTAACAATTGAACATTTTTGCGAAGTTTGTTAAGCAAAAACACTCTGTAGCTCTACCTTATTTTCTAATTGAAAAAAAAATGAGGCTATTCAGAAAAAAATCTATACTGTGTGTGTAAATGAAGTTTTCATGTTAAAAATCAGATAATTAAGAGAACTTATTTTTGGTTCTGCTAAAGTATCAATTTGTTAGAAAAGTTTCAGCAAGCCCCATAATATTTACTCTAAAAACCTTTTTCATCAATTTTTTTGTTTTTTATCCAAAATAATGAAAGTAGATCTTGAAAGCAAATGTCTTAGGTTTCATGTATCCTCTCCCAAAAGATGTCGGAGTTGGGTTTACTTCACAAAAAGTATAATCAAAACATCTGAATTTTCATAAAAATTTACCTAAAATTCCAAACAATAACAAGTTTTCCAATAAATTACACAATACACTGAAATGTAAATCTTTGAGACTTTCTATGTTGGATTTTTCCCAGATACAATTAATAAGCTAAATTTCTAACTTTCTATCTTAATTTAGAACTTTCTCAATTTCTGCTTCCTATACTGCCTTCCAACTTAATCTAATTTGATTAAAATTTTACTTGAAAATTAAACTTTAGATGATAAAATGTATCATTTCAAGAAACGTTCAGTAACCGGAAGCTGAAGTAATACCAGAAATTTGCTTCGCTAAGAATCTTCAAGTAATTTTTCGACCTGATAACTGTTTGTTGCCGTTTCAACTCTGAGTTTCTATTTTGAAGTGAACTTTTGCTTGAGAATGATGTATATTTTTATCCTGAAATTTCCAAAGGTAGCAAAAATATGCATTTTTTAAAAACTTTTCTCGGACAATTGTCAATTTTTTTCTGAAATTGTCATATTTCAATAAAAACTATCATTCTGAATAATTCAACCCCCTTTTCTGCTTAAAAATGAACTACTCTATGAACACTTTTACAAGCACTAAACAAGGAAAACTTTATACTGGTAACTAGGCAAAAATTTTCAATTAGTTGATGTTTTAGAAAAATCTAGTATTTTACAAAACTGTAACTAATACTTAACCACTAATTAGCGTTTGTTATGCAATTTTCTTACAAATACATCCCAACAAAATCTCCGCAAGGTTGCAACCAATGGAGTTTTTACTGTAGGTTAAAAATTTTCGCATCGGTTTCCATTGAAAGTTTCACAACAATTTGAATTCGATTATTGCTGGTATTATCATCAACCAGAACCCTTGAAAAAAGATAAAGTCAGATCCAGAATTGTGATAAAAAGTTGTATAAATCTTACAAAAACTGTTCAAATGTATAAACCTTCAGATTAAGTAAAAATTACTTTTTCACAGTTATTTCTGTTTTGATTTAAAAAACAAACAAACTTACCTTGTCTTAGAGTGTTTTTGGAGACCGCTGAGTGTCTTTTCTATAATAAACCGTATCTTAACAAGAAGAATGCTTCTTCTTGATATGATATGAGTTCCTCGCTGCTATATGTATAAAAAATGCAATTGGAACACTTTCAAACACCACAGGTTCTACGATGTCTTGACGGATCTTTACATGTGTATTCTATGCCAAATTCAAGAATTGCAATTCTTCCGTTTTCATTCAGTGACGGCATCTCGAAAACTAAAGAAGAACTTGTGAATAAAAGAAGGGAGACTTAAATTGTCCCATATTTTTGGATAAGAAGAAGTGAATAGCTTCAAAAAAGGAATTGAAGTAAATAAAACAGTTATGTAAACTTCCCAACCAATTGTTTTTAATGAGAAAAAAAATCAAACTGGTTATCATCCTATTTGGCCAAGCTGGAATAAAAATCATCCAATCTAACCATGGGGTTTTCAAAACTTTTGATATCAACCAATCAGAATCGATCATTACTTATGAGGAAATTTTTATCTTTCTTGACATCCAGCAATCCGAATCAGTCTTTTACCCAAAATGGAGTTTTCAACGTTTTTGATATCAAACAACCGAGCATTCCTTCACAAGTACTTTTAGTGGGATTAACCAATCAGAATGAAGTATTCAAAAATTTTAAAATTTTTTTTAGATCACAACAAAACTATGTTTATGAAACCTCCCAACCAATCACTTTTATTAAGTTTTTCTAATACAAGTATTAAATACATTTGAAACCAAAGTGAGATAAATGAGATTTTTTGTCTGGCTTACATTATTTTTTCGATACTGAATTCAAATTTTGAAATTTCGATCGAAATTTTCCCAAGTTGTTCTATTTCTAATCAGTGATAAAAAAATATTGTAATATAAACGACCGGAAATTGTTTAAATTTGGACAAACGATTAAAAAATTTTCTGACAAATCTAGAAATTGTATTTGTATCGAAGTCAAAATAGTAATCGAAATGATTTTTCTTACTTTTTTTTTTCATAGGCTCTTCCATTGTATTGTTTTTTGCTGATCGACCACTCAATCTGAGTTAACTCTTCTAAAAAACATGGTTGATAAATTTGGCAGTACTCTTCTTTTCTGAAATAACTTCTCCATTTTTTCAACAAAATTATTGAGCTTTCTGTGTTTCTATACAAATTAAAACTAAAACAATCGCCATCAACGTCATCTGTCCACCACTCTTTTAGTTTTTTGTAGTAGTTTAACCGTAAAAATGAATATCGACTTCAAACATTGCAAACGCTTTTGATAGAAATATATTTGTTGTTGGAATAAACAAAGAAACCTGAAAAAAACTCGAATTGTTGAATCATTAAGATAGGTAATGGTAAGGTTTCAGTGTGATGGCTAATTTCAGAAAAATTTTTCGGTGCCCGATCTTACCATGCTATAAATCAACCAATCAGAATCGAGCATTACTTATAAGGAAATTTTTATCTTTTTGACATCCACCTATCAGAATCAGTCTTTTAGCCAAAATGGAGTTTTCAACGTTTTGATATCAAACAACCGAGCGTTCCTTCACAGATACTATTCGTGAGATTAACTAATCAGTGTGAAGTATTCAAAGATTTTAGAAAATTTTCTTGATCAGAACAAAACTATGTTAATGAAACTTACCAATCAATCACTTTTATTAAATTTTTCCAATACAACTAACATATACATTTGACACCAAAGTGAGATAAATGGGATTTTTTGTCTGGCTCACATTATTTTTCCGATACTCAATCCAATATTTGAAAATTCGATCAAATTTTTTCCGAGTTGTTCTATTTTTAACCAGTGATAAAAAAAATTACCATAATATACATTTTCATCGCTTTCTTTTTGGTATATTACAAAATAAACGACCGGAAGTTTTTTAAATTTGGATAATCGATAAAAAGATTATCTGACAAATCTATAAATTGTTTTCGTATCAAACTCAAAACAGTAATCAAAATGATTTTTCTTTCCTTCAATTTTTGTTTTATAGGCTCTTCCATTGTTAGCTTTTTTACTGATCGACCACTCAATCTGAGTTAACTCTTCTAAAAAACAAGGTTAATAAACTTGGCAGTACTCTTCTTTTCTGAAATCTCTTCTTCATTTTTCCATCAAATTTTTTGAGTTTTCTGTGTTTCTATACTAATAAAAGTAAAAACTAATACAATTGCCAACAAAGTCATCTGTCCACCACTCGTTTAATTTTTTGTAGTAGTTCAACCTTAAAAAAAAACTAAATATCTACTTCAAACATTGAAAAATATTACGATAGAAACACATTTTTTACTGGAATAAACAAAGAAATTTGAAAAAACTCAAATTGTTAAATTTTTCAAATTTTTTTGGAAAGAACAATCACCCTGTACAACCAAAACAATAAACATAAGTGTCGTTCCCTTATTTGAAGTCTTATTCGTTTTTATGAAATTCATGTAGCCAATCAAAACCTCAAACTATGGCAAAATCAAATTTGAAAGAAACAAACGAAATACAGAAGTTCGAAAGCATTGATAACTTTTTCATTAAATATACATTTTTGTTTGTTATTTTGTTCAAATAGGACGAAACTTACTTAAATTTTGATAAAAACAGTAATTAAATAAGTTTTTCTGTTATTTTTTTTTGCAAATACTAGAAAATCAACTGATAATTGGTTGGTGTTTTTTGTCAATTTTGAATGAATTGTTTGTTTTGTCTGATTTTTCCTCAGATATCTTAGCTCTAAATGTAACCTTCAGTGAGAAAAAAATCGGTTTGAACCAATACTATTTCAATCACAAAACATACAAAACAACACAAAGCATTACTGAGCTTTTCAGTTATCAACAAACGTAAAATCTTCTAAAATTTGGGACACTTCTTTAAGTTCATTCAACGTATAGTTAGCGTAGGCAAATTGCCTCAGGGTCTTATTCACTTTTGCATTGAAGAGTCGAATCTGAATGTAGGGCAGCTTGTTCATATTGTACTTCTTGATCGTGAAACACACACCCTTCTCATGTTGTATGATGATATTTCATATACACTACTGCGAATGTCGGCCTATGTATAAGATAAGGAATAGGTTTCCTGAAGTGTTAAGATAGGTAATGGTAAGGTTTCAGTGTGATGGTAATTTTTAGAAAATTTTTTCGGTGCCCCATCTTACCATGTTTTAAGATAAGTTATAGATTTTACTGCATATTGGGTAATAAAAAACTAATATTTAAAGACAAAGGAGTGGTTGACCAATGTATTACAATCGAGAATAGGTTTACCAATGTGATAAGATAAGTCACATTAAGATAAGTCACATTAAGATGGTAAGTTTCAGAGTGTTTTTTTTCCTTGTATTAGGATAGTGTAAAAAATTCCATGTATTAGGATAGTGTATAGTTTTCCCTAGGCTTAAGGGTTGCAAATTTATTGTATGAAGATGGGGAATAGGTTTCCAAATGTATTAAGATTGGGATTGGTAAGGTTTAAATGCAAATTTTGTAAATTATTTGTTTTTGATTCATGGTGAGTCAATGGTAAGTTGTGCAAAAATTTAAAATTTTATCAATAAAATGAAACTTTTTTCAAAATTTCAATTCACGATAAGATTTGATATAATTTGACTTGATAACTATTTTATTAGATGTTATTAACTTCAAAACAGTACTCAATCTAGCTGAAACAATGCTGAAACCTACTGAAATTTCAAAAAAAAGTGCAAAATTGCAAGTTTTTGAAAAAAATTGCAAAAAATTCAAAGTTTTTGGAAAAAACTGCGAAAGTTTCAAGTTTTTTCGATTTTGGCTAATTTTAGCTATTTTTTTGTTGCTTCTGATCTATTTGAAAAATATAAATACTTTAAGAAATTAAATTTAAAATGTAGCTTAATTGGCATCATGATGAGGACAATCATACAAAGTTTTGAATGAAAACATAGATTTTTCCACAATTTTCTCTCAAAATTTTCGAATACGATAAATTTTACCCTAATATGAGCTACAACAAACAAGTTATCCATCGCTCTGAACATTAGAATGAAAGCTCATATTAACTGAATCTTTATTGAAATTCCGTTTTCTCTGAAAAATAGTGAAAATAATTGTATTTTCTGAGAGAATGAAGTAAAAATTAATGAAATCTATCCAAAAATTTTCTATTTTAACCCTTTGTTTGTGCAATTAACACGTTTTTTGTCCAGTTCAGGGAAAATTTATCTAAGATTTTCAATTCAAAGGGACAATAAGAGCAATAATCTTTGATAATTCTAGGTCAATTTCATGATTCACCTCCTCCTCAGTTTTTCTCATTGATTATCCCAAACTTTTACAAAAATTACAACATCTGAAAAAAATTGGGACGTTAATAATAAAATCAAGGATTCAAAAGCAACAATTTACTGCTAAAATTGACTAAAATGGGTAATTTTTTGTGAAATGTATATTAGATTTTGGATGAAGTTCAACAACTTCTTCTTCATAACTCATGATTATCTCTTTCTTGCTTCTACAACATAATTTTGAGGATTTTTTTTTGTACAAACGTTCTATGTCTTACAATTATCCAACTCATAACAATGCTTCTTCTTGATATGATTAGTGAGTTCGTCGCTGCTATATGTACAAAAGTTACAATTGGAACACTTTAAAACAACAGGGGTTCTACAATGTCATGATGCATCTTTACATGTGCTTTCTCTGCCAAATTCAAGACACGCAACTCTTTTGTTTTTATTCAGCGACGTCATCTCGATAAGTGAAGAACTTGCGAATGAGTGGGAGAAAAAAAATGAAGAAGACTTTGCGAATAAAAAGGAGACTTAAAATGAAATGAAATAAATAAAACAGTTATGAAAACTTCTGAACCAATTGTTTTTTATTATGAAAAAAACCAGAATGGATATGATCCTATTAGCCCAGACTGAAATAAAAATCAACCAATCTAACCATTGAGTTTTCAAAAGCTTTGATATCAGCCAATCAAAATCGAGCTTTATTTATAAGGAAATTTTTATCTTTTTTATCCACCAATCATAATCAGTCATTTAACTAAAATGGATTTTTCAAAGTTTTTGATATCAAACAACCGAGAAATCCTACACAGATACTATTCGTGGGATTAACCAATCAGAATGAAGTATTCAAAGACTTTCAACTTTTTTCTAGATCAGTCCCAAACTATGTTTATGAAACTTCCCAATCAATCACTTTTATCAAATTTTTCTAATACAACTAACATATAAATTTGACACCAAAGTGAGATACACGAGATTTTTGTCTGATGTACTTTTTTTTTTCGATACTCAATTCAAATTTTGAAATTTCGAAACAAATTTCTCCGAGTTGTTCTATTTCTAACCAGTGATAAAAGAAATTACCAAAATATACATTTTTATTGCTTTCTTTTTGGTTTATTGTAATATAAACGACTGGAAAACTTTTAAATTTGGATATTCGATAGAAAAAATTTCTGACAAATCTTGAGTTTGTATTTGTTTCAAGCTCAAAACGGTGATCGAAATGATTTTTCTTATCTTCATTTTTTGTTTTATAGGCTCTTCCATTGTGTTGTTTTTTACTGATCGACCACTCAATCTGAGTTAACTCTTCTAAAATAAACATGGTTGATAGATTTGGCAGTCCTCTATTTTTCTGAAATCTCTTCTCCGCCTTTTCAACAAAATTTTTGAGCTTTCTGTGTTCCTATACAAGTTAAAAACTAATACAATCGCCATCAACGTCATCTAAAATATTTTAGTTTTTTGTAATAATTCAACCTTTAAAAATAAAGAATATCAACTTACACATTGAAAACGCTTTTGATAGAAGCACATTTTTTATGGGAATAAAAAAAGAAATTTGAAAAAACTCGAACTGTTGAATCATTTTCAATTTGTTTGGAAATAACAATCACCATGTACAACCAAAACAACAAACCAAAATGTTGTTCCTTTATTTAGAGTCTAATTTGTTTTTAAGAAATTCATATAGTCAATCAAAACCTCATATTATGGCAAACTCAAAATTGAATGCAAAATTGATAATTATGATTATGAAACATGATTGTCTCTTTCTTGCTTCTACAACATAATTTTCAGGAGTTTTCTGTGCAAATGTTCTATGACTTAAATTGTTCTAATCATTACATGTTTTTGCTATTGAACTCTCTTTGCAAGAAAGTTTAGTCAGAACTGGAGCATTTAGGAGGAAAATCAAATCAATTGAACGAACAATTTTCTGGCAGAGAAAAAATTAGAACTGAAAACTTTTTTTTTGTTTTCGTAAATGCTTTCCTTTTGGCTCTCTTGTTTAATTGCTACGGTTTTGTTTAACACAAAAATACCACTTTTGGGATCATTAACTATCATTTTTCTTGCAAAGAAGTTTTTAAATCGCTTTTTAGTCTTGATAATTGTCTGAAATTTTCTCAAAACGTTTAAGTCAGAAATAATCTAGGTAAAGTGCTAGATAAAGCATTCGAAAGCACATGCATGAACAAAAAGAGAATACAAAGGTTTCTTTTTACGTTGAGGTCTTAGAACAAATTAAAACCGGCTCGATTGGTTGTAATCTGAAAAATTTCGGAAGTAGAAATAAGAGAGGTAAACTAGTTCCTAACTTGTGCAATATCTAAAAAACTTTTAGAAGAACGCTTATTTTAAAAAAAAACAATTTTGAAAAAGAAATCAAGGTGCAGACTGTAACAATTGAACATTTTTGCGAAATTTGTTGAGCAAAAACCTTCTGTAGCTCTACCTAATTTTCTAATTGAAAAAAAAAACGAGGCTAACCATATTAAAAACTATACTGTGTGTCTAAATGAAATTTTCCATGTTAAATTTCAGATAATTAGGAGAACTTATTTCTGGTTCTGCTGAAGTATCAGTGTGCTTAGAGATTTTTCAGCAAGCTCCATAATATTTTCTCTAGAAATCTTTTTTCATCAATTTTTTTTGTTTCTTATCCAAAATAAAGAATGTAGATCTTGAAAGCAAATTTTTCACCTTTCATGTATCTTCTCCCAAAAGAGGTCGGAGCTGGATTTACTTCACAAAAATCATACTCAAAACATCTGAATTTTCATAAAAAATTACCTAAAATTTCAAACATTAACAAGTTTTCCAACAAATTACACAATACGCTTAAATGTAAATCTGTCAGACTTTTTATGTTGGATTTTACCAAGATACAATTTACAAGCTAAATTTGTAAGTTTCTATCTGAATTTAGTTTTTTTTCAGTTTCTGCTTCCTATACTGTCTTCCAACTTAATCCAATTTGAAAAAAGTTTTTCTTGAAACTTGAACTATAGATGATAGAATGTATCTTTTCAACAAACGTTCAATAACCGGAAGCTAAAATAATACCAGAGTTTTGCTTTGCTAAGAATCTTCAAGTGATTGTTTCACCTGATAACTGTTTGTTGCCGTTTCAACTCTGAGTTTCTATATTGAAGTGAATTTTTTGCATGAGACTGATGTATATTTTTATCCTGACATCATGATTTATCCTTTTTATCATGCATTTTTCAAAATCTTTTCCCGGACAGTTATCATTTTTTTTCTGTACTGTCAAATTTCAATAAAAAAGTATCATTCTGAATAAATCAACCACCATTATCTGCTTAAAAATGCACTACTCTATGAACACTTTTACAAGCACTAAAAAAGGAAAACTTTATGCTGGTAGTTAGGCAAAACCTTTCAATTAGTCGAGAAAAATCCAAAATTTTACAAAATTATAATTAAATTTTAACCACTCATTAGCGTTTGTTATGCACTTTCAATTACAAATACGTCGCATCAAAATCTCCGCAAGGTTGTAACCAATGGAGTTTTTACTGTAGCCTAAAAATTTTTGCATCGGTTTCCATTGAAAGTTTCTTAACAATTTGAATTCGATTCTTGATGTTTTTATCATCAATCAGCACCCTTGAAAAAGACTAAAGTCAGATCTAGAATTGTGATAAAAAGCTGTATAATTTTTACAAAAACGGTTCAAATTGATAAACTTTTCAGATTCAGTAAAAATTATATTTTTTTCATAGTTACTTCTGTTTTGATTTAGAAAAAAAACTAACTTATCTTGTCTTGGAGTGTTTTTGGAGACTTCTGATTGTCGTTTTTATGTTTAATCTTATGTTAACAAGAAGAATGCTTTTTGATATGATTAGTGAATTGCTCGCTGCTATATGTACAAAAGTTACAATTGGAACTTTTTAAAACACCACAGGTTCTACGATGTCTTGACGCATCTTTACATGTGTATTCCCTGCCAAATTCAAGACATGCAAGTCTTTCGTTTCTATTCAGTGACGGCATCTCGATAAGTGAAGAAGAACTTGCGAATAAAAGAGAGACTTAAAATGAAATTAAATAAATAAAACAGTTATGTAAACTTCTCAACCAATTGTTTTTAACATGAAAAAAACCAGATTGGATATGATCCTATTTGGCCAGGCTGAATTAAAAATTAACCAATCTAACCACGGAGCTTTCAGAAGCTTTGATATCAACCAATCAGAATCGAGCTTTACTTATAAGGAAATTTTTATCTTTTTTGACGTCCACCAATAATTATCAGTCTTTTACCAAAAATAGAGTTTCCAACATTTTTTATATCAAACAACCGAGCATTCCTTCACAGGTACTATTCATGAGATTAACCAATCAGAATGAAGTATTCAAATTTTTAAAAAATTTTTTAGATCTCAACAAAACTATGTTTATGAAACCTCCCAAACAATCGTTTTATTAAGTTTTTCTAATACAAGCAACATATACATTTGACACCAAAGTGAGATAAATGAGACTTTTTGTCTGGTTTACATTATTTTTTCGATACTCAATCCAATATTTGAAAATTCGATCAAATTTTTTCCGAGTTGTTCTATTTCTAATCAGTGATAAAAAAATTACCAAAAATTACATTTTTATTGCTTTCTTTTTGATATATTGTAATATAAACGACCGGAAATTTTTCAAATTTAGATTAACGATAAAAATTTTCTTTGACAAATCTAGAAATTGTATTTGTATCAATTTCAAAACAGTAATCGAAATTATTTTTCTTACCTTCATTTTTTTGTTTCATAGGCTCTTCCACTATATTGTTTTTTACTGATCGACCACTCAATCGGAGTTAATTCTTCTAAGAAAAACTTGGTTGATAAACTTAGCAGTACTCTTCTTTTCTGAAATCCCTTCTCCATCTTGTCAACAAATTATTGAGCTTTCTGTGTTCCTATACAAGTTAAGACTAATAAAATCGCCATCAACGTCATCTGTCCTCCACGTTTTTAGTTTTTTGTAGTAGTTCAACCTTAAAAATAAGGAAAATCTATTTAAACATTGAAAACGCTTTTGTTAGAAATACATTTTTTACTGAAAAAAACAAAGAAGCTTGAAAAACTCGAATTGTTGAATCATTTTCAATTTGTTTGGAAATAACAATCACCATGTACAACCAAAGCAACAAACCAAAATGTTGTTCCCTTATTTAGAGTCTGATTCGTTTTTAGGAAATTCATGTAGCCAATCAAACCTCAAATTATGGCAAAAATAAAATTGAAAGCACTAAATGAAACACAGAAGTTCGAAAGTATTGATAATTTTTTCATTTAAATATACATTTTTGTTTGTTATTTTGTTCAAATAGGACAAAATTTACTTAAATCTTGATGAAAAAAAGTAATTAAATAAGTTTTTCTGTTATTGTTTCAGCAAATACCGGAAAATCAACTGATAACTGGTTAGTGTTTTTTGTCAATTTCGATTGAATTGTATGTTTTGTCTGACTTTTTCTCAGACATCTTAGCTCTAAATGTACCCTTCAGTGAGAAAAAATAGTTTTCAACCATTACTATTTCAATTACAAAACATACAAAAACTACACAAAGCATTACTGAGCTTTACAGTTATCAACAAACATAAAATCTCCTAAAATTTGGGAGACTTCTTTGAAATCATTCAACGTATAGTTAACATAGCCAAATTGCCTCAGTGTCTCTTCACTTTTGCAGTAAAGAGTCAAATGTGAATTTAGTGCAGCTTGTTCACATTGTACTTCTTGATAGTGACACACACCCTTCTCATGTTGTATGATGCTATTTCATATACTCTGTTACAAATGTCGGGCTCCTGATCCATAATTGATTCTTTCCCAGATTTGGCTTCATATATAGGTACGAGTCCAATGTTTTCAGCAGCCTGAATAACATTCTTCCGGATTGCATTGGCGGTATTGCTTCTCATTCTTTTTCACCAAGATAGACTTCCTGTCTTTTTTCGATTTGTCCGAACTCATTTTTTTTATTAGTTAAAGCAGGGTTCAAAATAATTTTCAACTTTAAGGAAATTTTTGGGCCCAAGCAAATCTCCAAACTCTTGTTTGATTTTTTGAGATTTAAACATAATTGGGACTTCTGTCTTTTCTTGAGTACATTTTTCAATAGGATAACAGACTGATCAGATAAAAAGAAGTGAGAGAAAAGATTTTGAGATTAAATGAAAATGGAGGTAAGCAATATGAGTCATTCAATTAACCATAAAACGAAATAGAGTTATAAATGGAACTTTGGTGAGAAATTTCCAAATAAGGAATTGTGTAGTGTTAGTTTTTTATAGGAATCCACAGTTTTTAGCAAAAACATTGTTCCAGATGCCTGCTGCTATGTGTCAAGCTCTCCCCAGGGTTTTTTTCGGATTATTATCAAAAATCGCCTTTTATTTCCGTTTCCAGTGATTTTCATGAAAACACATAGTAACCCATAGTTTTTGTGTCTCTACCCACAGTTCCTACTGTTATTTGGAAAATTGTAAGTTCAACATACTTCTGATTGGTTTATTTTTTGGTCAAATTTTACATCGATTGGGTAATTTTCATTTCACATACAAATTATCAATTTTCTTTACATTCTGTACATATACAGATTTTAATCGAATGTTTTGTTTTCACCTGGCAAAATTTTCAATCAATTTGACTCAATCAGCATGAGTTATGTGAATTTGGACCAGAGATCATCTGTATATGGTTGTTAGTTAGGTAAGTAGTTAGTAAGTCAGTGGAGATAGCCATTAAAGATGTGGGTGCTGCCCGAAGAGATTCTGTTGCCGGGTGCTTTGTGGGAGACCCTGAGATCGAATGAGTTCTTCTACATGCGGCAGAGCAGAGGAGCAGCTAAGAAAGGAATCTCAGGTAGAAAATATATCTTCGCCGATGAATCAGTTCTGAACAATTTCGGCGATGATTTTAATCATGTCGGAAATAGTTTCAATCTGAATACGCTTGTAGAAAACAGATGTTATTTTTACACATCGTCAGCTTACTGTATTAATAAGAACCTCCTTTTTTTCTAACCTAAGTCGCAAATATGACCCCACTTTTGGGCCAACTTTACAGCTTTTTGATGTGCTTTGACACGCTGTTTTTCCTATTGTGATGGAAAGGAGCAGAAAAAAAATTCAAAGTGTTGCAAATAAAAGACTGTTAGGCAAAAAAATCAAACCTCATTTTTTGGTCTAACCAGAAACTAGCTTTCACAAACACTATCGGTTTCGCTTTACTGGAAAGAGTTCGTAAAGTACAAAACAAAAAATTTTTTGACTGTTTTATTGATAGTTATGGATTTTAAAATAGTGGTCATGCCAATTTTTCAATGAAAAATTTAAAAGTTTTTATTTTCCATCTAAGTAAAAATCAAACATCAATTGTTTACAAAATTATTTATTCAAAAAGCTGTCGAGCAGCAGAAGATTTCTGGAAGCTCTCTACAGAATGCAGAGTTGGACGAGGTTCCATCGCCGGTGGTTGTTGTGGAGGAGTTTTTCTGAGAAACCCTCATCCTTATCTATTGCTTTAGGGTTTTTTTGCTGATCCTATCTCCTCCTCACAAGGTAAGAAGAAGTCGTCGGCTGGTTGAGACACATATCTAGAGACAGGAACCTCGGGGTTATTCATTTGCACACGCTCATACACGTCCTCCATCATTTGCATTGTTTCAAGTTGGTTCTCTGTGATGAGTACTTGTATTATATGATGCTCGCTAAGATCCCTTCGCATCACTTCCACCATCTGGCAGAACTGGGTTGAGATGTCCAGTCAAGCCGAAAACTCTAGAGACCGTTTCTCGCACTTTGATTTGTCTTAGATCAGGCGACAAATATACAGAGTACATAAGGTTGCTGTTCTGCACTGAGAAGATCATTTTGAGCATTTATTTGCGTAAAAGAAACTGAGTAAAAAGAATGACTGAAGTATTGCTAAGAGAGGAGGTAGTTGACGTAGTTAATTTGAAATTGAAAAATTTAGAGCTGAGAGAGGAGGTAGTTGACAGTAGTTAAGTTGAAAATAAACTCGAATTTGTGGGTTTAACCAATTAGAATTGGTTTTCCATATTTGGTCTGCAGTCGTGTCCAGTCAGATTTTAGCTTCTTTTTTTTTGAAAATTTTTATATAAAAGCCTGGTCCAATCCAAAACAAAGTCCCAATTTGGGTATTTTACACCTTGTCGATTCCAATCACAAAAATGTTCATTTTTGTTCTAGTTGTGTCGTATCCAATCAGTCAAAATTTTACCTCTCAAAGACTTAAATCTTCCAAAAAAATTAAATACGAAAACAATCGCAAAAATAAATGACCAAAAATTGCCAATATAATTAACAAAAAAGAGAAAATTAGAAAAAGTAGCAATTCAACAATTTTTTTAAAGGTTAATTAAGTTTTCTGCATGTAATCAACGAGAAACTGCTGAATTTTGAGTAGATAGTCATTTTTTTGATTTTGATAGAAATTTGAGAGGATAACTCAAAGTTGAAGAATTTTTCAAAGCATATCTCTGGAAATTTGTCTCCAAACCTGATTATGAAGGATTCTAAACTTTGAAAACATTTAAAGAAATGAAAGATTAAAGAATTTTACTGTTTCGGGTGAGGAATAAAAAAAGTTTTTGATATATTATCGTACATGTTTTTGGTTAATTTTCAACTTTCTCGAATGAATAAAATTTCTTTTCTAGTCACGTGTAATTCAGCTGTAAGGTTGAAGCTTTGGTGTGCAATATGGGGATTGAAAGTAAACTTCCTTAAATAAACCTTTACTGTTTGGACAACATAAGGGTCCAAAAAATTGTTTAAAAAGTAAGAGTCAAAATCTATTTCTTTAATTAGAAAATCAAGTGGATTTTTTTTGTAGAATATCTTGAAGAAATTGAAGTGTTTTTAATAGACATTTTTCAAATAATGATAGAACGTTTCTAAATTTAAAAATTGATCTTTTTTAAAACACTCGATTCCGATTGTTTGATTTTGAAAATAAAAACCATTTTTTTGCAACCTCAAATAGAAACATTTTCATTCTGAATTTTTCTTACGCTAAAAACATTTCTTCTTCATATTGTATAATTTCTTGAAAAAGACTGCAAAAATTCAAAGTAAGTAAAAATCACTGAAAAAAGTTTTGGGACAATTCAAATCTCCTACCATGATTTAAACTATATACTAATTTCCTTATTTTGATAATTTGTAATTCTCTTATTTTTCAAATGCCGTCGCTGAATAGAAAGAAGAAAATGCAGTGAGGGGACTGTGGAAAAGTTGTCAAGCAGAGATTATTTCTTGTCCTGGTTGTAAATATTCCACTTACAACCAATAGTAATGAACAATGACGTGGCCAAGACGCAAGCTCCTGCAATTTTCAAGCAATCAACGGTTTGCTAGTCCTGCCAGAAGGAGTTTCCGAGTTACTATTCTTTCCAACAACATCGGAGAAAAGAACATGGAGCAAACAATGAAAACCAAAAGATACAGTGACAGACTTGAACAAGATTGTGGAGGAGGAAGGGGAAGATGGAGAGAAATTCGAAAAGGAGTTGAGTGCTAGTCAACATTTTCTGGTGGATACTGAGATAGAGCATGGGAGACATAAGGTATTTAACTTTCAAATGTCAAAGTTACATACCAAAACTACCAACGAGAAGCTTTAAGAAGTATTCAAAAAGCTGGATTCAAAAAGCTGCAAAAATCAATATCGCTCTTAGATTTGTTCTTCGTAATGTCGAAACGGGAGTATATCGGTATTACTGCGCAAAGTCGCATCTACTGAGTAGTAAAACGGATTTGATTATAATCCAGGGAAAAGTCGAAAAGTTTGATATCGTGGAGCAATGCACTCAACAACGTCAGAACACAAAGTGGAGGTTCAAGTTGATCTTAAATGTCTCTATTTTCGCTGCACTACAAAAAAACATCCCAATGGGATGTCTTGACTCTGTCTTACCTGAACCCTTAGTACGACATACGCAAGTAAATTGTCTATTAACGGGCCGAAACAAACAACCATACAATGATGATCTTTGCCTTTTCCGTGCGTTAACACTGTATTTGCATGGATATAGTTACCTCGATGCTCATACATCTCAGCTTTTTAATCAAAATCTGGATACGATACGAAGAACTTTCGAGGAGTTGCTATTGACCATTTACTTCTTGTAGAGAGAATAATTGAACGCAAAATTTTCGTTTAAAATTTGACATTCAAGAAAGAGATTATGCTGAAGAATTAGCCAGTTGAAGTATTGGAATGTTTGAAAAAACCGTTAATTGTAAAGATTGAACAACCATATCAATCATACGAATGATAAAGATAGTTTTTTCAAATGCTTTTTCGATGTCCCAGCTGTGACTGTTTCTTCAACAGATCAGACAACTTCAACAGACATCTTCTAACTGGTAAAGATAGAGTGCGACAGTCTTATCCCAGAATTGCGTACAAACTACGGGAAACAATATTCGAGAAACCGGACGGACTAAATATTCCCTACATTGAAGATCAGAAACTATTTAGCAATGTAGCAATCTTTGACTTCGAATCAATTTGTGTTCCTGCAGAAGAATTGAAAGCAAACGAAACAGCTACTTGGCTTGAAAATACGTCCTTATTTCTGTCTCAATATGTTCAAATCTGCAAGACATTACATTTTTGTAAAAAACTGTTAATGATAGAGTCAAAAAAAATTTTATAAACTCAATGCTAAATTTTAAACTAAAAGACTACAAGTCTTCGAATATGAAGAGGAATGTTTTAAAGATGGAGAAGAGGATGATGTGTCGACACAATTCTTGAGAATTCAAAAAAAATCAGCTGATCGGCTTGAACAAGCATTTAAAGCGCTATGTTAAAAGCTTACCGGCGTTCAATTTTAATAGCGGTAGATACGATCTGAGCCTCATCAAATCTTATCTGATCCGGTACCTTATACGTCATAAAGAATCGAACCAACAGTCATTTAAAAAGCAAATGATTTCCTAACTTTCAAATTTGGAGATGTGCAGTTTCTAGACATAAGAGAGTCTCTAAAGCAAATGAGACCACAAATTTTTTTCCCCTACGAATGGTTTGACAGTCCAGACAAGCTTGACACCAAGCAATTGCCTCCATGTGAAGCCTTTTTCAGTAAACTGAGAAATTACAAACCCCTCGAGAAAGAAATCAACGGTTACCAAAAACTGGTTAATTGAGGAAATGATCAACAAAGTGCATTGAAAAAGTTACGTAATCGATTAGTTCCACCAACAGGTTTCAAAAATTACTCTGTTTTGAAAAGCATCTGGAAACAACACAGCATGATTACTTTCAAAGATTGTTTTTGATGGTATAACAACAAAGCTGTCGTTCCTACTTTTAAAGCCATGCAAAAAAAAACTACCACAATAAGTTCTACCATAATAAAGGCATTGACATAATAAAACTGCAATGCACGCTTCCCAATTTAGAAAATATATGCTTACACAAGTCGACAAATCAAAAGTTCTAGCCGTTCTTTGAAGGTGATAAGGATTTGTGAGAGAAAAACTGAGAAGACATTAATGGCGGTCAACCAATGGGTTGTACGCGAGAAGCAGTTGTCGACCAAACTTAAATTCGTAATTTGTCATATGTTTGCAAAACAATAGTTAAAATTGATGCTAGCCAAATATATCCATTCTCAGTGTGTCAAGAGATACCGAACGGAAATTTCACAGCATGGGAATTTGACTCTGAAACTGAACGATTCAATGCTAGAAATAACAGAAAAAGAAACTTCGAGAACATGGTCATGTCCTGTCCTTCTGTCCAGAATTGAGACAAGACTGTAAAAAAAAGTTTTTGTCAATCGGAAAGCAGAAGAAAATAGACTATTTTTCATGTTGATGGCTACTGGGATCACTGTAAAAGAGTATTTGCTAATAGAAAGTTAAAAAAATTTGTCAAACGGAAAGCAGAAGAAAAAAGACTGTTTTCATGTTGATAGCTAATGGGATCACTGTAAAACAGTATTTGAAGCTACGGGTTGCTGCTATCACTTCTGCTCCTGCCAAGAAACCCATCCATCTTTGTCAGAACAAGATGTTGAAAGTGGAAAAAAGAAGTGAGCAATGGATGAGTTGAGACAAAGGTATACCAAAAGAAAAGGTTAGAATAATCAAGAAATGTGGGAGTGCGAGTGCGAGCTTTTTAAAACAGATTCATCAATCAAAAAATTTTTCAAGACAAATTTTCCTTATAGAAGACCCTGTCTGCCAATTCGTCTTGTGAAAAATAAAGAAAGGATCTCTTTTTTGGTATGTGCAATGCGATTCAATAGTTCCCGACGAGTTATAACCCAAGTTTTCAAATTTTACTCCAATACGCGAAATTTATATTCGTAATTCTTCATATTTTTGAAAAAAAAAGTTAGAATTGATGCTAGCCAAACATGTCCATTCTCAATGTGTCCAGAGATACCGAACGGACATTTCACAGGATGGGAATTTAAAACTGAACGATTCAATGCTAGTAATAACAGAAAAAGAAACTTCGAGAACATGGTCATGTCCTGTCCGTCTGTCCAGAATTGAGACAAGAACGTGAAAAAAAATTTTATCAAACGGAAAGCAGAAGAAAATAAACTGTTTTCATGTTGATGGCTACTGGGATCACTGTAAAACAGTATTTGAAGCTATGGGTTGCTGCCATCACTTCTGCTCTTGCCAAGAAACCCGCCATCTTTGTCAGAACAAGATATTGGAAGGGGAAATAGGAAGCGAGAAATTGATGAGTTGAGACGAGGGTATACAAAAGAAAAAAGTTACAATAATCAGGAAGTGTGGGAGTGTGAGTGGTGGGAGCTCTTTAAATCAGATCCATCAGTCAAGAATCTTATCAAAACAAATTTTCCCTATAGAAGACCCTGTCTGCCCATTCTTCTTGTAAAAAAATGAAAAATTAATATATTTTTGAATATGTGCAATGCAATTCAATAGTTCCCGACGAGTTAAAATCCGAGTTTTCAAACTTTCTTCCAATATTTAGAAAAAATGACATCTGACGTAACAATATTGGAGAAAACATGAAAAACTACGCCGAATGAAAGGATTTGTTGAAAAGCCCACACCGCATTTTGATTTTCAGTTTTATATTAAAAAATCATCACTCCCTTTCTTAACTTCTAGCTAAGTCTTGAGTTCAATGTACAAAAATTAATCGGTTTGTTGAGTACATTCCTAGAAAAATTTTAAACAATTTTGTTCAGTCTGTTGTTGATGCTCGATGAGAAGAACATGAGAATCCACATTCTGGAGTTGTTGCTGAGACCACAAAGCTTCTCGGTAACAGCTTGTTACGTTTATCAAATTATGGACAGATCTAGACACACGATAACCGAATATCTCTGCGATGAAAAGACACACAAAGCAAAAAGAGAAAAAAATCGAAGCATTTAATGTTGTGAAAAAGACTTATATGAAGAAGAACTGCTAAAGTCAACAATCGAACACGGGGAACCAAAAATTGTAGGCTTTTTTATTCTTCATTATGCCAAACTCAAAATGTTGGAGTTAAACTACAATTTTTTCTCAAGTAATGCGATGAGAATAAATTCGAGGAATCGAAGATGGACCATGACACTTTGTATTTAGCCTTAGCAGAACACAACCTGGAAGGTTGTATACTACCTGAGAAGAAAACTTAGTGCACATAAAGTCCTCGAAATGATTGTAGAGACGACTTTACAGCTGATGCAAAGAAAAAAAATTCCACATACATGCTGCGCTGTTCATAAGAAGCACGGTGAACGAGGTCACTGTCTTTTCAAAGAAGAAACTCGCTGTACTGTAGTTGTACCTGTGCAACAAGACGTATTGCTGCTATGATAGTAAGACTGACAAATTCAACTTAAAAAGCAAAGGACTCAACAAAAGAACGCTAGAAAATACTGGGGATGGGCAAATGTCCAAGTAGAGACGCTTGAAGCTCTAAATTTGAAGTCTATGGATCGCTGATTCAAAACCTCCAATATTTTGGTCGGAACATATGAACAAAATAAAAAAGAACTCAGTTACTTTTACCCGAAAAGGGAAGTGATTATCTAAATACATGGGGGTCTCCACCCCCTTTCTTTCTCTCTCTCACAAAAATAATTTTCGAGCTTATCCGTATCATCTTCGTTGAGATTTTATTTCAAATTATAGTTGTTTTCTAAATGGAATTTTTTCTTGGAAAAAAGGTCTAAGCTAACAAAAATTTCTGCTTAGTATAGTTTCTGTTGTCGATGTTTTTGTTTAGTTTTTCGACTCAAGAACAGCCCAAACAGTCCTCTGACGGTCATAATGTTTTTCTACATTTTGTTTTACGTATGGCACGTTGCTGTTCCGTATAACACTATTGTGACAATTTGGTTTTAGGCAGCCGGTTATTTTTACTTCAGTAATTTCCTTAAATAGTTAACAAGAGTGCTCGTACACCAGGTCGAAGACTTGAACGTTCCGAATGTCGCTTAATCAGTATGGAATATCTTTTGGAAAAAGAAACAATTGAAAAACTGTATGCCCTGGACAATATCCAAGATCAAATTTGATTAACAAAAATTTGCGTTGAGCTTTAAATTCTATGAATAAAATCTGCAAAGCACGCTTAAATGAGTCCATAAAATGGCCAGGTTGGCCTTTTTTAAACTCCAAAGTTTTTCAAAAACGATCGGTTAGATGTTTTTTGATTTTGATTTTAGAGAGTTGATTTCTTCAATGGCGTTTAAAAACGTTTTGTTGAAATTTAAAATTTTGATGTCATAAAATTGACTAAAAAAATAACACCACAAAAAAAATCCTTTTTTTCGGCCGCTTTATGACTACAGTTTTAAACTCAAGATACCTTTAAATATATATTTTTTCAAAAATGTAACCTTACGATCAAAAGAAAGCTGTCGTTTAAAAAAATTATATGAACACATTAGGCAACCGAAAAAGATTGAGTCCCGTACCTAATAACTGTTAAGTTTTTGATGAGAAATATTTAATTTTGTAAAAAAATGACCAAAAAGGCTTCAAAAATTTTTCAAAAAATCTGAATGTTCATTTGTTGCTGATTGTTCCAATTTTTGGAGAAAGTAGTTCAGACGGAGTATTTATGTTCGGGTTGGGTTTTAAGGCAAAATTGTTTCACTTTTTTTAGTAGCAATTCAAACGGTTTTTCATGGCAATTGAAAACTAGTAGTTTTCTGAGCTCATATTTGGAAAAATATGTTACCATCAACTTTTGGAAAGTTTTGGGTGTTTGAAATTGTCAATTTACAGTTCAATAGCTTGCAACATTTAACGCGCGAAACATTAAGCTTCTATTTTTTAAGTACAGCAGCGATGTAACCCATTATTTGGATGAGGCAGGATCTTAATTCGGTTTAACACGAGAACTTCCAATGAGGTTTAGTTTTTTTCCGTTTTTTAAATTTTTGTATGTAACTTTTTTTCCGATTAACATTCTCAAAAAACTGTTTGACAACCGTAACACTCAAAAAATTGCCCTGAAACTGAAACTTTTGATTGTAATCTGACATTCAGTAAGAACGTATTATATAGAACTTTTCCCGTCAGAAAAAAGAACGAAAAGAAATTATTAAAAATGGCCCAAATGTTCCGAGTTGAAGTAGAATTGCTTTTAATGAGCTTTGAGCTTGAAATATTAATGTAACTGTTTGGGACTCAGTTTAAAATTTTTTAACCAAAACTAGGACAAAACTGTTAACTGATTTAAAAGACTGCTCGTATCAGAACGGATCTTACTCCGTGTCCCATAAAATCCGAAATTGAGAAAAAGTATGAAAGAGGATAAGAACTCAGAAAAAAAGTTTGAAAATTTGAAATTTTTCAGCTATTTTCCTGCAAAATCTTCAAATTCTAATTTTTCAATAAAAGATTGGAAGTAAAATGTTTTTCTTTGTATTTGATTTAAGAGAGTTGATTTTTTCAATAGCGTTTAAAAATGTTTTTGTTAAAAACTAGTTTTTTCATCGCCGAAAAAAGACTGAATAAAACAAAACCACCTCAAGCAAAAGTATTCCGTGTTCTTCTTCCTCAGCCTTATGACTATAATCTTAAACTTATGATACGTTTGAATATTATTAAAAAATATCTGTAAGCTATGACCAAAAGAACGTAATGCAATGTTTAAAAAAGACTATATGAACTCATTGGGCAACAGAAAAGGTTCAAGTCCAGTAACTAATAACTGTTAAACTTTTGATTAAAAAAATTAATTAGTAAAGACATGGCCAAAAACTCTTCACAAATTATTTTAAAAAACTGGATTTTTTAAGAACATTAACTCGTTCCAATTTTTAGAGAAAGTTGTTCAGACGGAATTTTTAAGCTCGGGTTGGTTTTTATGGCAAAAACAGTTTCAGCTGTTTTACTACCAAATCGATAGTTTTTTATGGCATCTGAGAACTGCTAATTTTCTTAGCTCCTATTCGGAGAGATACACTACCTTCAAGTGTTAGAATTTTATGGGGATTTGAAAATTGTCAATTTACATTTTAATCAGTTTGCAACAATCAACGCGTGAGAAATTAAACGCCTTTTTTATAGATTTAGCGTATATTTTACCCATAGTTCGCCCATAATTTGTTCTGATTGAGGCAGGAGGTTAATTGGTTTCGATACGTAAATTTTCAATAAAACTTTTTCTGAATTTTTGTTTTATGTATTTAACAAGTTTTTTGGTTAATATTCTCAAAACTGTTTGACAGTTGTAACATTCAAAGTTTTGCACTGAAAGTAAAAGTTTTGTTTGTATTCTGACTTTTTGCAAAAACATTTAATTTAAGTTTTTCCAGCCAAAAATTGAACAAAAAACTATGAAAAAATGCCCAAATTGTCCGGATTGAAGTGGAATTGTTTTCATTGAGCTTTGAATTCAATGTTTTTGTGGCCGTTTGGGACTCAGTCCCAGATTTATAAGCGAATTTGAGGCAAAACTGGTAAATGATATAAAAGACTGCTCGTATCGGAACAAAAATTTTAGTGTTGCCCCTTAATTAATCCAATTTTAATTTAGTCGTCACAGTTTTTCCAAATTTATACCACTAAATATCGTTAAAAAAGATCGCAGCTGAATTAGTTTTGGCAATTTGAGCTCTAAGTTTTTTTTCCTAGAGACCTAGCATTTGAAATATAAGAGCCTAGAAACGAAGACCTAACCACGTTGAAAACACTTTTGGGGCAAATACTGGAAGTCAACTTATCAATTGTGATACTATCAAAAAATTGAATACATCTTACTCGCTCATTGAAGACTGCTCCATGTCAGAACAGCAGATCTGTACCTTCGGCGATTATTAGTAATCAATTAATCCAACTTATTTATCAGTAGTGACAAAGAACAAATTTTATTGTTTTTCAGCGATCGGAAAAATGTTACGAAGTCAAATTTCAACCTAATAACTGGCGTATCATGTACCAATAAACCAATGCGCAAAGCGTGTTTTTCATTTTTTTTGATATATTCAAAAAAACTTCGGACTAAATTTAACCTTAATTAAGCAAACAAGCTGGATTGAAGAGCCACAAAAAAGACAGCGTGGTTAACAAAATACATAAAGTTGATGATCAAAGAAAATCATTGGTTTTCAACAATTAAAAAAAATCAAATAGGTGCAAATAAAAAAAAATAGCATCAAAAAACTTTTGAAAAACACTGAGAATTGTTATCACAAAAAAGTTTTTCAGAAGTTGATAATTACTAAAGAACAAAGGAGTTTTTGGGTTGTGGTTAGCGTTAGGGTCAATTTTAACTCAAAGTTAGGAAAATTTAATACCCACACAAAAACAAATTCCTTGCATTCTCCTTCTGGCTAACAGCTAGCTAACCAATATGATAAAGCAAATGCCTTAAATCGAGCAATCGCAAAACTTAAAAACTAAAAACAAAGTAGATATTTTTATTGATCAACTTAAAAAGTCAAAACCAGATGAATTACCAAAAAATAAAATATTTTTTTAAAATGATTCTTCACAAACTAGCAAAGATACTTCTCCGGTGAACATCTCATCATTAGCTTTCAAGTGTTCAGAACATGCAACGGGTGTAAACCTACAGTTGGCAGTAAAAAAGCATCAAAAAATTATATTTCCGGAAAGCGTCTATTACAACGATTTTTTAAAGAAAACAAAAGAGTTGCCAACAAAATCAGCCACTTCCCGTGATGCCATTTTTGCAACTGTTTTTGAAACTTTTTTTACAAAATAAATGAAAATGTAATTAAACATAGCTCTGAAACTAAACGCAAACTGGTCTTTACGAAGAAATAATTTCTTTTGACGCTGTATTTCGTTATCGGAAATACTAGAATATATGGTCGCAGAGGTAAGTGATATATCTGCAGTTTTTTTTGGATCAAGCTCCATCGTTCGTTCACATAACTCATGATATTTTAAAACAAAAAAATGGGTTTCTCAAAGAAGGCTGTAACCATTTTCAAAAAGTTTTTGAAAAACCTCTTATAGGCAGTAAAACTGACAAACACAATATCCGACCAGGCAGCCTTGAATCATGGAGTGCTACAAGGGATACTTCTTGGACCAATAATTTTAATCAGCTATGTAACTAATTTTCATTCAATTGCTGAAAACCGAGTTTTTCAATTTATAGATGATACCAGTCTGAAAGTGAGCCAACGATCTTCAAAACTTTTGCAAGAACACACAATAAAGTTATTTTATGATGTCGACTTTTTCAAAAAAAGTATCATCTCTCTTTGAATTCCGATAAAATAGAATTTTTTTGTGTGAATTTGAAAATAGTATGGACTCGGTTTTTCAAAAAAATAACGAAAAAATAAAGCATCAAAGCCATGCAGATTATCTAGGAAAATTCCTTTACTATCATTTAAGCTTTTCACTGAAAGTCAACGAGATCCATGGGAAATGGCTCAAGGAATCCCTTCACTATATCTTTTGAGGAACGTAATATCCTTAACGTTTCAGTTAAGTTTACTCAAGTCCTTAAAGTCTGTTTTTTTTGCGTAGGAAAAGTGATAGAGCAAATGATTTACTATAAAAGGCAAAACACTCCCTGCAGAGCTATTGATAACGAAAATCAGTCTATTCAACTCTTTCGATTGCTTAAAAAAATTAAAATTCGGATGAGTTTGTTGCCTACGGAACACCTGAATTGCATAGAAACAAGATAACACTACAAGTAATGCCTCAGAACCGTTTAAACAGCAAAAAAGTCAAAGAATCAGCAGCAAGTAAGATGCAGCAAGTAAGATGCAGAAAACTTAAAATAAAAAATCAAGAATTACCGTCAACAGAATTATGAAGGAGTGCCAATGGATTGAACACTCGGTAGTTTCACAATTTACTTCTACCCATAATTGTTCCCCTAGAAGGCTAAATAATAAATAATTAAGTAATCGATGCCACGTGTAGTATAATTTATATACTTTCTATTTTGTAAAAAAATCATTTCTAGACAATTTATACTAACAAGAAGTTTTATGATAATAAGAAGTTGTGCTGGAAAAATAAAGAGGGCGTATCCAGGGTTTTCTCGAGAGGGGCCGATTTTCAAAAAGTTTTCAAAAATTTTTGTCGACGTTTATTAGTTCGATCGACCAAATTGATTTTCTGAGCTAAACCAAATATTTGTTGTTTGGACTGCAGGCAATTTTAAAAAGAAAAAAGCCAAGAAACGCGTGTGTTTTTGGGCTCTTTTGGGAATGTTTTGACTAAAAATAGCGTTTTTTCGGAACGCTCTCCCCTTCAGTGTTAGTATAAATTGGCGCCAAAAGCGACTTCAGAAAAAATGTTGGAGTCCAATATAGGATGTCCCGAAATAGTACCGAAGGGGGAACCTTTCGGTCTGCATGGGCTGGAATCTTTAAGAGGCGTGTGCGTCCACCTGCTTTCCGCTCCCCTAATACGGCCCTTAAACTAAATAATTATCTACACATCGTTGGTTAACACTTTCAATAAATTTTGTGAACTTATATCAACATGAAGAGTGACTCCCTGCTCTATACAGTAATTTTGTCGTAAGTGCAGATATTTCGAAACTATTTTCTCCGAACTGAAAACCTTTTAAAAGATTTTTTTTAATGTATCAAATTGAGTTATGACCGATGTGGTTAACTCATAGAGTAATTTCGGATAGGGTACACCGTCTGCTCGTCACGCTATCTTATTTTCGGCCGGATAGATTCGTGCAACTTCTTAGTCTAATACCGATCCTAATCTTACTCTTATACTATCTAGTCTCAGGTGGTTTAACTAGTCTCTGCTAGGCTCAATAGATCTAGGGTATACTGGTTTATTGCGGCTGCTGAAGTTCTCTTGGAGAGGCAACTAATTTCTAAGTTAAATTCAAATCTTTCTGGTGCTGAAATTACAAGTAATTTCAGCACTTACAAATAAGTGGGTTTTTAGTTAGATGGATCATGATTGGTTAATATTAAATACTTTACAGTGGTAAAATATCTAATTTATCCAATCATAAAATATAGTTTAGATCAGGTTCCACCCATCCGGGTTTTACAGAGTTTTTTAGAATTATCTTTCTGCAATTCAAAGGATGGATGATGGACGTTGGTATTTGGCGAACATCGTACTCTTGTCCGGTTTCTCTTGTTAGAGAAGTTCCAGGACGCTGGAGTGAGGGGCATCAATCGTTGTGTCTTTTAGTGACAAACGATGGTGTTTCCCAATGAAATCAATCTGATTTCAGAATGGTTTGCTTGACGGGTTTTTCTGTTTTATGTAGAGAACTTCTTTTGTGTTCGACCTCGTCTGGGAATGGCGTGGAGATTGTGCGTGGAGGGGAAGCCTTGTAACTCGGATCTGTACGTATACTTGAACATCGAGGTGGTCATTGGTCTAGTTCAATGAAGTCCTTTTCTGCGAAGTCAAGTCGTACTCTAAATCCTTTGATTTTGTGATTGTGGACGGCATATCGGTTTGTGGTTGGCCATTCTTTTTTAAGTGTAGTGGGGTCATTTTGTCTTTGGATGTTCGTCTTTGTTGTTGTGTGCTGATCTATATACTGCAAAGTATAGTTTACATTTTATAAAATTTTTATTAGTTCAGTTTTTAATTATGATTTTGGTTAGTTTTTTTCACAAAAGCATTTTGTTTTAGTTCGGTTATTTTGAAGAGTTACTCACCCTTGAGTACCTCTTATTAAAAATAGAAGTGTGGTCACAAAGCTCGGATATAGCGCGGTGGGTTAGGCCGGCTATAGAGCATGCTCAGGACGTCCTCTCTGGTGGGTTAGGCCAGGAGTGGGAGTATGATTTCGCGCGGTTTCTGTGAGAGGTCCTGTTAAGTGATAACGTTTTATGTTGGGTTTATGGTGGTTTTTCTTATGTTTCGTTGGTTGTGTCCTTTTTTCAAAAATCAAATTGTTTTTGGTATGGGTTTGTCTTTCGACTTTTTTGTGTTTTATTATTTCTTTCTTAGACTTTATAATAGTCTTCAAAAGAATAAATTATCCAGTTTTAAACTGGGTTAATCCGGTTTGGGTACCGTTGGTTTTCTTTTCTTAGTCATGCTGTTATTCTATGATTTGTGGTGTTTAGTAACCTCCGTTGGTTAGTTTTGTTTAGTATATAATTCCTTTCAAACCGGGTTAAAGGAAATTTTGAAACTTGTTATCGTGTGTTAGAGTTGTTGAGTGTGAAAACTTCAGTGAGTGTGAAACTTGTTGAGTGTGATACTGAAATTCATTATTTAAACAATTCTTCGTGGGCGAGCTGTGCGAGTTTGGATAGAATTCTTGTGCGAATGAATGAAAATATCAAAAGGTTAGTACTGCATTTTCGTGTTATAAATTTACTACATAGAATTTTAATTTTACTGCTTGTTTTGGGGAAAAATTAAATTACAAATTTTCACTTTTTATGAAATTTACTGCTTTTGGGGAAACAATTTATAAATCAACTTACTACATTTGGTATAAATTTTATCAGTTTATCTTGTGGAAAATATTAGTGAAGTGAAGAATTTTAACAAGTTTTTTATTTTTTTATTTTTCTCTTTTGTTTCTTCAGATGATCCTGGTATGAAGGCTAAAGATCTAAATGAAACATGAGTAAAGAATGGTTAGTATTTATTTTAAATTTATTAGTGAAAAATATGTATAAATTATACTTACCTGTTAGTCGTCGGGGAAAAACCGTGGGGGAAGATGTCGTGTATTATGTCGGAATTTGTTAGTAATTTTGCTAGTATGCGAATGATATTTTTAGTTTGAAGCAGTGGCCAAAGCAATTGGAGTGCTTTAATAGCTTTTAGTTTTTCAGTGCCAACAGCAAACTCATAAGGTGTGTTTTGAATGAGGTTATATAATTTGTGATTGTATTTAGTGTTGTGGATGAATTCTAATATTGGGAATTCTATAGGTTGAATGAATTCATGTGGGATAAGGAAGGGTCTGGATTCTTCTGCGTTAAAGGTCTTCGTGATGGGACAGAATATATGCATTTGGGTTATGGGATCATAATTGCGGAGGATGCCGTGAAGGTTAGTATCTTTGATGCAATATGTGAAATTAAGAAAAAATAGTGAAGTGTATTTAGAGTTAAGAAACTGAAAACGGTGGTGTGGTTGTCTTGATGGAGTGTGTAGATCAAAATGATTTTGTATGAAGCGATAATATGTATAAGTGTGGGTTTGTTTAGTGCGTAACATAATTTCGTCTGAGCAGTGCAAATCGCGTTCATGTGGTGCAAGGAAGTGGAAGGTTAGTGAAAATAATTGAAATTTTTCTTTAAAACTTTCGTAAGCTTGCATGTCGGTTAGTGCTTCAGAAATGATGTGATCAAATTTTCGATCAAATATATTGAGTGTAAATACATATGATGTTTTGATGAAGAATTGTTCTGTTAGTTGTGGGCTATCGAAGCGGTCGTCATCTAAAAATTGGTCTTGGTTAGTTCGTATGATGTTATGATCGTAATATTCTAGCGTAAATTCGTTAGTTCGGGATGCAGTGAATGTTTTTAGTGATTTTTTATATCCTATATAAGTAAATTACCTATGTGTTAGTGGTGTGGTGAGTCGATATAGCATATCTTGATTTCTTTCTATATCGTTATGAGTATTAGATAATGGTAGGTAAAGGGGATTAGTAAAATGATAATATGATGTCCAATGAAGTGTAGGCATTAAAACATGTTCATCTACAAAACTACGTGTGTCGTTAGTGTCATGAGGGGTGTTTAAAGTATATTGTGGAAATGAAGGTAAGGTGATTGCTAGAAAATCTTTCGTGTTAGTGTGATGTGGATGATTAATATATTCACGGGCTGTTCCTGGTTTGGTTGGTAATGGATGGTTTGGGAATTTTCTTTTAAAAGTGCGATAAGCTCTATTAGTGCTTTTTGATGATTCGGTGGAAGTGGATGATTGTGCTAATGACGCAGAATAAGCTGAAGAGGGTGTAGGGGTAGGTGGGTTTGAGGATTCTATTGTGGAAAAAATCTGATTGATAGTGGGGGTGTTAGGGTGTAATAGTTGTTGTTATGCGTGCTACGCTTGCTTGTCAAATAGTATGCGTGCTACGCTTGCTTGTCTATTTACTTGTGTGTGTATAGCGCATGCATTATAGATTCCTTTTAAAAGTGAAAAAAGAAATCCTATAAAGTTAAACATTGCGTATAAAATAGTTATTTTTTCTAAGATGTAATAGGGCCATCCTTGAAAATCAAGAATTTCATTTTTTAGTGTAACAAAGCTAAAAATATTTATAGGTGAAATATCTTGTGGTCGGTATTTTTTACCGTTTAGATATATATAGTCTTTAATGTCTTTAAAATATCCGCTATAATCTTGTGTATAGATATCTGCAAATCCTGCGGTTTCAGCAAGTTTGCGTAAGTTTTGATCAATTGATTGTCTTTGTATAGTGTCCATTTGTGTTAATGATTCTTGGAATTCTTGTGTTCTAATGTGATGTTGGATATCGGATTTTGAATATATTCCAATTGATTGTAAGTCGATATTTGGGTTTCCAGCAATAGCTCTAATGCTTTCAGGTGAAAATTTTTTGAGTGATTGCATTAATGTGGGGTATGGGGTAAGAAGGAAATATTTATCTTCATCAGGGTTCAGTTGTACTACATCGTGGCTATTTTCTGATCCACATGGGACTGCGGTATCCCAGAAATAGGTTCGTCTTGAAAGTGTGTCAACGAAATGTACTTTATTCTTATAAAAGATAGGGATTCTTTTATAGCATCGTTTATCTTCAAAAACATATAGTGGTGATACTTTTTTGGTACAGGTATAAAACCATAAAATGTTTCCTTCGTAGTCTAAAAAATTTGATCTATTTCCTGATAGTAAATATCCTGCGTAGGGTATTTTTAATACTGCTAGTGCAAGTGATTGTAGGATTTGTGTCCGTTCTAATTCGCATAGTTGGTGAAGTGTTTCTAATTCAGAGAGTGACATTTCCTGAAAAATTCGACTAATTGTGTAGTCTAGTTTCATATCTAAGTGAATATCATAATGAATATTACCAAGATAAGAATTATTCATTAGTGATGGTTCTTGTAAGCGTGTGCTTCTAGTGTCATGTGGCTTTAGATGTCCACCAGGTTGACCATTACTTTTTTGAAAATTAACTGGTATATATGATGTTCCTTCGTTTAGAGGATAACCTGTGGCATAAGGGTCAAGTTTTATTTTCCCAGTGGTCATGTCGAAACCTTTTTCGTGTTCAACTAATATTTCAGAATATTGTGTTTTGTAAAGTGGGTTTCTGTATTTGCATGCAAGTTATGTTTCTTGATATATTTGAAAACGTGTCAATTTATTTTCTATATTGTGGATGTTTCTAAAATCAGTACTTTGTTTTCGTGATGGATTTACTTGTTCATATGGAATTGATTGTATGAAATATTTCTCGTGAAATTTTATCATTCGGGCGTGTATTTTTGCTACTTGAAATGTTGTACATGTATCTTCAGGAAACCAAACACATGTTGCTTGTGTTCGTGTTGTAGGGTCACAATAGCCTTGATCATTTTTACAAGGTAATCTAATTCCTTGATATATCATTGTGTTATCAGATAAATCTCGTGTGAGTTGTATTTTTTCGAGTTGTATTTTCCAATCGAAAAACATTATTTCTTGATATCCTTTATTTTTTGTGTCTGCTTTGCAGTTTGATGGGTTATTTATACAAATGTGTGGTATCCAGTGTTTATCGTGTATGTCATAAGTTAATCTTCCGTGTGCGCCGTTGTATGGGTATTTTTCATCTAGTTTTATATGTCCTTGATATCTTTCAAGTTCTGCTTGATGTACAGAATCTGCAAAAACTTGGAATTATACTAATTTTCTGTCGGTGTTTTTATTTCTTGTGATATTAAGTCTGAGTTACTCGTTCTTACAGTCTTCGGGATTGAGATGTAAAAGTCGTTCGATATTACTCTGGTAGAATGATTCGTGGTCAAGTCGGTTTTTATTTCCATTTGAGACTTGTGAACAATGTACTTTCTTTTCGGAAAATGTTGCTGTGAATTTGTATCCTATAACTGTTGTTGCTCGGGTTTTTGAATAGAGTGTCGCTATTACATTTGTAGTTTCTATAGCTTTTGGTTCTGTTTCGCATTGTGATACTTGATTTATTGCATATTTGTGTAGTGTTTTTTGTTCATTTTCTTCACAATCGTAATGTGTTACTAATAAGTCTTGGGGTCCTGTGCGGGGAGAAGGATTTATGTTCTGATCGGAAATTACTAGAAAAAAGAGTTGGAGAAAAATTAATATTTTTAGAATATACATGTGTATGATAATCCTGAGTATGGGTTATAAAATGTGATGTAACCAATTGTCTTTTTGGTATATCTGTCGTATTTATATATTACTTCAGTTGTTATAAATGGTGGTGGTAGTGATCGAGCTGTTATATTTGGTGGGTTTAATGGGTAAGGATGTCGAGCAATGTTGTTTAGTTTAACCGTGATTTCAAATTTTAATGGTAGACTATTTTGTTGGAGTATTTGGATGTTATGATCACGAATGTCTTCGTGGATATCTTGTCTATATTGTAATCTATTAAGTGCCCAGTTGTGGAGTCGGTTACTTTCTGGGTGCTGTGCAAATAATGGTGGGGGTGCTGTGAGTGTATTCCAGTCTAATCTTAGAGGGATATTTGTTGATGATTGTTCTCGATATCTAGCATCGAGATTATTTGGGAAATTTAAAGGAAAAGGTGTGGGTGAAATTTGGCTTATTGATGGTGTTGATGGTAGTGATAATGTTTCTGGTAGTGATGATGATGTTGTTGTATCGGTAGAAATATCTATTGGATCATTTATTAAATTGGGTTCACCTTGTGTGAATGATTGTGTTGTCCAATATGGTAGTCGTGATGTTTGATTTGGGGGGTTGAAGGGATTTTCGCGTTTTTGTTCAGATGTTGGTGTTGAACCTAAGTAATCTGAGGGTAGACTTGAGGTGCTACGTTGTGAAAGAAGCGTAGGGGTTTCTGGTAATATACCAATTGGGTTTTCCGGAGTACTTTGTGATGGGGATTGGGGTATATCAAAATGAACTCGGGGGGTTTGAAAATTTCTGTTTCGTCGTGGATGCATAATTTGTCTATTTATTTCAACTGTATTTTGATTTTGACTAATATTTCGTATTCTACTTAATTCTTGTGGTAGTGTTGGGTACAAGTTATATGTTGGTTCACTTAGAGGTGCTTGTCGTTGAACTGGTTCTAGTGGTTCAGATAAGCGAGCGTGTCGTTCTTCAAAGGTATATGGGTTATCTTGGAAAGAAATTCGTGTAGATGTTTGGGGGTTTTGGGTAGTTGTAGGTGGTGTTGGGTTTTCTTGGGATGATGTCGGTGAAGACTGACTGTGTGATTGTTGGTTAGCAATTTTTGAGGGTTTTTTATTAATTTCTTTTAGTGAAAAAATTTATGTTTATTGTAGTATTCTTCTAGAAAAAGGATTAAAAGGATTGTTGCTAAGGCGAATGTTATGACTGCCTTCTTTATACTTTTGCATATTGTCAAGATGAGGGATGATAAAAATGTTATAAAATTTACAAATAGTAAAAAAATATCTGTTCTACTAAAAATGGTTCGTATCATTTAAATAAATTTTTGATTTTCGTACCTGTGAATATGGTCAATGGCTTTTGAAAGTTGGAGATATAGTTCAAATATGGAATAGAAAGTTTAAAAAATATTGCAAAAAATGATTAAGATTATTACAAAAGCTTCAAAGGTATCAAAAAGAAATATGAATAAAAGTTTAAATATTGTTAAAAAGTTTATGAAAATGTTGAGTATTATGTTGACTGATCGGTAGAAGAGCATTTAAGAAATGGCTTCTTGATCGAATGTTTTTTGTTGTTTGGGGCAATTTTCAAGTGTGGTCGAATTATTTATTGGTTTTTTGATAAGTGGGTTGATTTTTGTGAAAAATTGTTGGGGGCGAATTTTATGGTGTTCGGGAGGTCTTCTTTTACTTTATTTTTATTTGTCAAGTGATCTAGGGTATTTTTGAGATTTTTATACTTTAGGCTAGTTTAATATGGTCGTTCCTTTACCTTAGGCTAATTTAACATTTTTTTTGGGGGGTATTTGAGGTCTGAGTTGGGGAAATATTGTTGATCTTTGCGTTATTAGATAAGGGAGGGTTATGATATTATGGTGATATTTATTTTAGTTGTCAAGTTGGAATGGTTTGCTTATTTTTGACCTGGAGGTCGTAAAGTTATAGTTATAGATATGCCTGGAGTTTAATATCTTTCGTCTAATTGGTTTGTGTTAGAGTTATAGGAGGTGACGGATTGAATGAATCTTATTGGCTAATTTTGAACTAGAATCGCTGCGTGTTTGTCAGCATGTTATTTTGAAAAATGAAAGTTTAAAATGTTTCAGAGGTGCAAAGATTATTGATTGTAAAATTAAAGTTGTTTTTGAAATTCAACTTTCTTTAATATTTTAGATTGTGGGATGAATGTTTTGTAGTTTTTACGTGGTTGATTTCTAAGTCGTGATGACTCTCTATGTTCTGATTTCTCGTGGTAAAATTGTTCTTGTGGTAAAATTGTTCTTGTGGTAAAGTTTTTTCTATCATTTTTCTATTTTTCCTTTCTTTTTGGGTTATTTTTTGATCTAGCTTTTTTGTATTGTTTTGGGTTGTAGTTGGCTTTTTATTTTTTTGTTTTTCAAGGTGAAGGTCATTTTGTTCATTTCTTTCAATTTCCGTATGTGGGTGATTTTGAATAACTTTTAAACCTGTGAAAGAATATAATTGAGTTAGTTCGCGTAGTGCGTATTCTTTTGGGTAGTAAGGCAATAGATTGTTTCTATGTTGAACAATTTCTTTTTGGTCTGAATCGGTGATTTTATATGTTACGTCAGTGGGTTTGGCAATTATTTGGTATGGTCCTTTACGAAGGGGTTGTAATTTTTTAGAAATTCCTTTTTGAGTGTTAAAATTAGGTATTAAAACAAATGTTCCAATTTTCAAATCGGAGGCTGGTGTAAAGCGTGAATTTATTTGTTCATTAATGTTTTGCCTTTGTAACATTTTTTTTGTTACTTTTTGGTAAATTTCATTGTGTTTGTTATCTCTATTTAAAATCCATTCGGTGTGTGTACCGGAGGCTAGTTTAAGAATTTGTGGGTGATGAAAATGATCTTCATCATGTGTGTGCAAAGGTAGGTTATAACAAATTGAGTCTTTATTCGGTTGACAATGACTTTGTGCATTTTTATGAGAGTTTGCTGTAAACATAATTGGTTTACGTGGCTTTTGATTAAAAACCATTTCATATGGTGACATTCCTAGAGTTGTCGTAATTTGTGAATTATATGCTAAGGGAAATAATTTTACATCTGCTGACCATTCGGTGTATCTTGTATCATTTCCATTGATGATACATCTAAGATATTCTTGTAGTGAACGGTTCATACCTTCGACTAAGCCGTTTGTTCAAGGTGCATGAGATGTACGTGGTTTGTGTTTAATGTTATATAAATGACATAATGTGATGATTTCATTATTTATGAATTCTGTACCGTTGTATGTAACTAAAATTTCGGGTAATCCGAACTTGGCTATCCAGTGTTCATAAAGTGTTGTGTAAGCGTAATAAGCGTTACAATGTGGTACTGGGTTAAGTGCTACATAATGTGTAAATGCGTCAACAATTACCATAATAAAGGAGTTTCCTTCAGATGATGGTGAAATTGGTCCTTTTGTATCGAATGAGATACGATGGTTAAAGTATAAACTTTGTCCTTTAAAATCTTGTTTTTGTGCTATTTGTTTTTGATTTGGATAAGGTTTATTTAGCTGACATACTATACAATCATTGCATAGTACTTTTATCCAAATTGGTGCATTTGGGAAATAGAAATTTTGTATAAAATTTGAATATGTTTTCTCTGATCCAGAGTGTCCTTTAATGTTTTTGTGTATGTGAAATGTTAAAAGCTATGAGAATCATACTTAAAGGAAGACAGGGAACTGTAGATTCATTTAATTGGTATTCTAGAAGGTCTGTGTTTTCATTAATTGTTGTATTATTAAATTTTCGAAAATATCGGAAGAGTGTTTTGTTTCCTAAAATTGTGGTATCTGCCTTTACGGGTTTAGTTTTGTATTTGTGCCATGATTTTAGTTGTCTAATTACTGGGTCAAGATTTTGATATTGTTTCAAGATATTAATTGTAATTTTATCTGTTGGGGGGAGAAAAATGTTTTCAATTTCTAATTTAGATAAAGGAATTGTGTCAAGTGGGTCATGGAGATCAAAAACTTGATTTATTGTGTATTTTAAATCATTTGTTTGTGGTCCTGATAAATTTATTTTATCAGTTAGATTTTCTTTTTCAATTAACGGAAAAAGGTCTTTTTTATGCGAGTGTTGTTTTACTCTTTTTTGTTGGGTGTTATTTTATCCATTGTGAGTATGGAATTGGTTTGAAAGTTGATGTTCCAAGTAGATCAACTTCGTAGTGGTTATTTTGGCAATCTAAGTAAAGTGGGAAGTGTTGTAGGTTATTTATCTGTGATTGTTCAAGTCAGTTTTTACTGCATATTTGCATTCTAGTCGCGGTGATGTTTCGTTTTCTGCAAGGTAAAATTTTATATTCTTGGGTATTTCAACTGTAGTTTTTCGTGTAAGTAATTCAGGTGGTGTATTTCGACTTAATGTATCTGGTAATGCAAGATTCTTTCCTGCTGTCCAAACGATATGTAAGTTTGGAAATTTCATTAGAATTAATTGAAATCTATAAACTCGGTGATTTGGGTTTGACTTTTGTGTAAAGAGAAAAATGATTGGTTTGTGATCTGTGAAGAATAGAACTGTTGGATGTTTTGATCCAAGTATGTTTTGATCCATGTTTGTGAAATGTTAAAAGCTATGAGAATCATACTTAAAGGAAGACAGGGAACTGTAGATTCATTTAATTGGTATTCTAGAAGGTCTGTGTTTTCATTAATTGTTGTATTATTAAATTTTCGAAAATATCGGAGGAGTGTTTTGTTTCCTAAAATTGTGGTATCTGCCTTTACGGGTTTAGTTTTGTATTTGTGCCATGATTTTAGTTGTCTAATTACTGGGTCAAGATTTTGATATTGTTTCAAGATATTAATTGTAATTTTATCTGTTGGGGGGAGAAAAATGTTTTCAATTTCTAATTTAGATAAAGGAATTGTGTCAAGTGGGTCATGGAGATCAAAAACTTGATTTATTGTGTATTTTAAATCATTTGTTTGTGGTCCTGATAAATTTATTTTATCAGTTAGATTTTCTTTTTCAATTAACGGAAAAAGGTCTTTTTTATGCGAGTGTTGTTTTACTCTTTTTTGTTGGGTGTTATTTTATCCATTGTGAGTATGGAATTGGTTTGAAAGTTGATGTTCCAAGTAGATCAACTTCGTAGTGGTTATTTTGGCAATCTAAGTAAAGTGGGAAGTGTTGTAGGTTATTTATCTGTGATTGTTCAAGTCAGTTTTTACTGCATATTTGCATTCTAGTCGCGGTGATGTTTCGTTTTCTGCAAGGTAAAATTTTATATTCTTGGGTATTTCAACTGTAGTTTTTCGTGTAAGTAATTCAGGTGGTTTTTTTTCGACTTAATGTATCTGGTAATGCAAGATTCTTTCCTGCTGTCCAAACGATATGTAAGTTTGGAAATTTCATTAGAATTAATTGAAATCTATAAACTCGGTGATTTGGGTTTGACTTTTGTGTAAAGAGAAAAATGATTGGTTTGTGATCTGTGAATAGAACTGTTGGATGTTTTGATCCAAGTATCAGAAATTCATATTCTGTAAGTGTATAAAGTAAAGCTGTACATTCTCTCATTAAAGTTGAGAGTCGTAGCTCTGCTTGAGTGAATAATTGAGAATTTGCTGATATAAGGTTCATTTTATTTGTACCATTGTGTGATTGTAATAATGCTGCGCCGATGCCAAAATTTGAAGCATCGCACATTGCATAGAATGGTTGATTTGGATCTGGAATTGTATTTGAAATTTGTTCAGTTAGAAGTTTTTTAATTTCTTCAAATCGTGTTTGATGTTCTGTATTCCATTCAAAATTATTTTGTTGTCTGAGGATATTATAGAATGGTCTTAAATATAATTGCATTTTATAAACGTATTTGCTTAAAAAATTCAACATTCCAAGGAATTCTTGGATTTTCTTTTTGTTTGTTGGTGGTTGAAGTTTTTGAATAGCATCAATGCGTGATTTTAATGGAGTTATTGTCTTGCTTTCTATATTATGTCCTAAAAATGTAACTCGTGTTAAAAAGAAGTGTGACTTATCGGGGGCGGCCTTCAGATTTTCGTTCTGAAGTATTTTGTGATAGTGTTCTAAAACTGTAAACATTTCTTCTTTTGTCTGTGATTGCATAAAAACATCGTCTAAATAGGTGATTGCGTTTTTCTTGAGTATTAGTGGTCTAAAAATTTTGCTCATAAAAGCTGAAATTGCTGCTGGTCCTATGGATATTCCATAGAATAGGCGATTGAATTCATATTGTTGATTTCCAATAACAAATTGTGTTAAACGTCGTGATTGTTCATCTAGTGGCATTTGATTGTATGCACTATTCATAACTGCGGTTGTAAAGTATTTTCCGATTATTTTTGTTAAAATAACTTGTATTGGTTCAATAGGCCAATTGCAGTTTGATTCGTCTATTAGTGAATTAAGATATCTAGCGTCTAAAACTATTTTTAATGATTCTCCTTTTGCTAAGATGATAACAGGGTTAATAAATGTGTTACCTGTTGGTTGTTCTTCTTTGTTTACCGGTGAGATAATTTTGTATTGTTCTAAAATATCGAGTAATCTGTTCACTTTATCGTGTAAATGAATTGGTACTTTACTTGCTCTTTGTTTTTTGAAAACTGCGTCAGGTTTTAACGGGAGATGTAGTGATGAACTGATTTTGCCAAAATCAAATTTGGATGTTGCCTGCTTGGCTAACTTGTCAAATTCGTCTTGTGTTATTTGTGAATGTTGGAAGTTAAACATTGTTAAAAATTTCTGTTGATCCTCTGTATAGTTATTTATGTTGAATGTAGGTTTGAAATATGGGGTTTTTGTGAAATAATCTGTATTTCTTTTTTCATTACTTGTTATATTATTTATGGATAGTTCTTCGTTAAGGATTGTGGATTGACAAATATCTAAAAATTGTAGTATATTATTTACGCGGTATGCTTTTTCATGCATTGGTGATATTGTAGCGTTGGTTTCGCAATATCCTAAAAGTCCTAAGGGTAATGTTACTTGATACGGTGTATTGTTATATACATGTAACAAAATGATGTCTGAATTCGTATTTTTCAAATATTTTATGGATGAAATTGTGATTTTGAAAAATTTATGGATAGGTTTGAATTCAAAGTCTGACATACAGAGTTGTTGTTTATTTTGATTTTTATCATATTGGTGAACTTGTTTTATTGAAAAGTTATTTATGTTTCCTGATAGTGGTTTTGGGTGTTTTCGTTGTTGGTTATAAATTGGATAAAATTTTGAAAAGAATGGTGGTTGTTTATTTAATCTTTGAAAAAATGTTAGGGCTGTATTTTTGGTTTTTGTGTACTTATCTTTGATTAGTATTTTACTGTTCAAGATGTTGATTGTTGGTATATATTTCGAGATAAATGGTATGCCAATGATATTGAGTTTAATATCAGTGATATGAAATATTTGCTTAAATGGCTTGTTTAAAATTTTATTTTGCTCCATTGTTCTTGTGGGGAGAAAAAATAATTGAACTTTTCCATAGTTTACTAATGTTGATCCTTGTGCTGTTGCTAGTTTACTGGAGGTTGCAAGAGGCGTTAATTTTGGGTGTAATGTTTTGATTTCATTCCATGTGGGAATGTTAATTATGTTTGATTCTGCTCCTGAATCAATTAAAAAATCAATTTCAAGATCTGGTGGTTGAAATTCTTTGTTTCTTGGACTTTCTAAAAGAAATGGTATTGTCCAAATTTTTTCTTTGGGTTGTTCTTTTTGTAAATTTTGGTAGATGTGATGTGTATTCAAGCATTTTGTTTTGTCATTTTCATTGGGTTTATTTACAGTGTTAATTTCGTTAGTTTCTTGTGCCATTTGTGTAGTATGGATGGGTTCAATATAATAATTGTGAAGGAGTTCCAATTGATTTTCATGTATATGTGATGAAAAAGGTTGTTCATATATAATAGGTTCGTAGTCATTTTCGACTGCTATCATATTGATGGAGATAGTGTTTTCTGTTTCACTTTCTAAATCTGATGATCCACAGTTTATTTGATTTAGTTGTAGCTCGTTATTTACTGTGTCGTCAATACCTGGGGGGTCTGATGTTGTTTCTTCATTTGATTGTACTTGATTAATATGTCTTTGATGTTTGGGTGTACTACTTCTGTAGCGATGTTTTGAATTATTATAATGGTTATTATTTCTATGTGGTGATTGAGAATAATTTCTATATCGATTATTATAACTTGAATGTCGATTTTGTGAATTGTTTTGTGATCTGTTTTGATAATTGTCGTTTGATCTGTGATAGTTTGATCTGTTATATGAATTATTTCTTGATCGATTGTTTGGGTAATTCTGATTTCGGTTGTTCGAATAACTTCTATTTCGATTATTTGAATAGTTTCTATTTCTATTATATGATGAGTTTTGTGATTGATTGTTTGGATAGTATGATATGTATATGGTTTTTGCACTCCTTGTCCGCAATATTCTTGAGTATATGGTGCAAATATATCTGGTTGTAAGTAATCATCATCAGAGGATAAGTAATCCGTATGATGAGGTGCTTTTTATTTTTATTTTGTTGAAAGAATGGGTAATTTTCACTACGATCCTGTGGAGGATGTGAATTAGTTTGAAAATTTACTGAGTTGGTTGTTGTCATTGGGTTATCCCAATATCGAGATCTTACATGATTATTATTAGTTTTTCGTGGGGGATAGTTTGTTTTTGATGAATGTGCGTAATTATAATTGTGTTCTGCAAAAGTGTTTCTTGTGAACGTTCTTCGTGTTTTTGACGGTATTGTCATAGGTCTATATGTTTGATAATCCATATGTGAATATTTTGGAGCAACCAAAGGTTTAACGGTTGATTGTAAGGTTACTTGTGCTAGTGAAGTGTTTGTATTTTTTGGTGTTGTTAAATTTGGGCGTATCGGTGAAATACTTTGTTGTGTAGTTGTTGTTGTTTGGACGATTTCTTCATTTATGAAGTGTGATGGTGTTTGAATATCTTGTTGTGTAAGATTCCTAGTTCCATTAAGGTTTTCATTGTGTATGACGGTTGAATTTAAACTGTTATTTCGCGTATCAGGTAAAAATGTATTGTAGTTTAATGGTGTTGCATCAATGGTTAATGGTACTACTCTTACATAATCTCTTTGATAAGATATTGTACTTATTGCTTGACTTGAGATTGATTGTGAGATGTTTATAAATGCATGATGAGACCATTCAGGGTCCCAAACGTAGTCTGACTGTTCTGTGATGGCGGTATCATCGTTTGAATTTTGAGGTCTGAAATTTTTTCTTGCTTGTGAAATTAAATCTATATTATGTGTGAAATAATCTATTGTAAACCATGCCAAAATTTTTTGTAAGTCATGTTTTGTATGTTGTGAAACTTCGTCTTTAGTGAAATTTTCTTTAATTATATGTAGGAAAGTTGAAAATAGTGTGATTTCATGTCGTACTTTTGTATGTTTGCATGTCTCAGTTGGTGAGATATTTGGAATTTCTGTTTTTTCCAATATTGAAATATAACTATATATTATTGCAAAAACTTCGTTAGTAAATATGGAGTTTGCTCTTTGTGACTTATGATATTGTACGCTTTTAATATATTCTAAGAATACTTTTGAAAATTCTAAGTCAAGATCGTCTGTTTGAATTACATATTTGCGGTGATTCGGATTTGGTGTGCTGAATTCTATGGTGTAGATTCCGTATTGTTGTGTTAAATTACATATATCTTTCAGATAATGTGCTATAATTTGTCTTTTAGTTTTTACATCTGGGAAATCTGCTTTGCATGGGCTGGTTCCGGGTTCAAACAAATTTAGGAGTAGATTCTTGCAAAAGTCATGCTGTCCTCTATTATCGGGTGCATCTACGAGGAAGGGGTAAATGTCGTCGTCATCTGGACTATCGTCACTTTGAGTGTGGCTGTGGCTCATTTTTTTGTTCAATGACTGTTAATATATAACTATCGATGTGTCGAATTGGTTGATTCCAATTATACAAGTGTACTGGTTTGTGTTTATATTGCTTTTTTATTCTTCTTTTTTCTTTTTTTGATGAATTTGAAGTTGTTTCTGAGTCGGAAAAATATAATTGATCGTGAATGGGACAATTTTTATCAATTGATTCTTTTAATTTAAAGAGTTCATCTAAATTGCTGGCTTCTGATTCTGAAAATGCGTTTCTATTTTTTGAAAATTTTTTTCGTTTGATTTGTCTTTGTTTGTTTATGATTTTTCTTTTTATTGTTAGTCGTTTTGTTCTAATATATCCAACTGTTTGTGTATGAGGTGTGATTACAAGATCGTATTTTTTGTTATCTATTTCACAGTTGTGTAAAACGATTGTTTGTTTATTTCCTAGATTTTGGAATGACATAAGGTTTAGGATGAGGGATGCAAAAAGTTGTTAGATGATTTCTACTTTCTTAAACTGTTAGTCTTTACAATTTTTTGGTTAGCCTAACCTGGGTCTTTTTGTTCAGGGTTGGAGAGAAAAGTATATCGATTCCGAAGAACGATTTTTTACTTTCTCGTGGCTAATATAAGCTAAGGTGTTAACTTACTTAATCTTACTTAGGGGTAGTGATTGTGTTCAAGGGTTGGAGAATAGTAAATCGATCCACAAGATTCAGGTATAATTAGAACGCGAGTAGTTCGTTAGATACTATTTTAAACTTACTAAGTCTAAGATTTATCCTGGGTCTGGTAAGAGGAGGGTTCAAGTGTAGGGTGAATAACCGAAGTTCTTCACTGTTTATCCTAATTTGAATGGTTAGTTTTGTTGAAAAATTTCTATTAGTCTTGGGTTTTTTGGAAGGGTTGGATAGTGAATCGACGTTTGAGGTCGTTAGACACTTGCTAAGTGGGTGGGGGAGAACAAAATTGTTCTTTTTGATCCAAGGATAGGCCTTGATGATCAAGTTTTAATTTTAGTGAAATAGAAAATTAATTTAGATCCAAGGATAAGCCTTGATGATCTGATTTTAAAATTAAGTGAATTTAAGTTTAAATTAGTTTAAATTTGTTTAAGAAAAAGATTTAGTTTTTTAATGATATTAGTCAGCTTATGATTGCTGTTATGTTTAGGTGATGAAGCTGGGACAACTGATGATTTTATGATTACTAACAATTTATTGTCATGCTACTAATTTTTGTTTTGATTTTCAATAAATATTTTCCAAACATGTTTTATATAATACTGCAGAATTTAGGAAAACGATCTGAGATCTTTTTATCAATCGTTATTGTATATTAATAATTTTGTTTAGCGCCTGAAATGATCATAAATATTGACTTCAAGATTTTATGTTTGCAAATGAAAATCTAAATTCATTGCTAAAAAAATTCTAAATATAAAAGTTTGTGTTGGCTTTTGCCGTACTAGCATATAACTATATGGTAAGTTTCTACTTTGTCGTATGTCGTCTCTGGTTCGATGTCTTCTTACGATTCCGGGTAGTTCTGTTATCGTTCGGAATATTGGCTCTGATCTATTGAGTCGTAGAGACATTTCGATTAAATTATCGTCGTATAACATTTTGAAAATGTTTTGTCTAATTTCTAATCTATTTTTGGTTAATTCTAAGCTATTAAGGTCTTGTTCGAGACTTATGGTCGCACCAGTTGAGTTAGGACCGATGTGGTTAACTCATAGAGTAATTTCGGATAGGGTACACCGTCTGCTCGTCACGCTATCTTATTTTGGGCCGGATAGATTCGTGCAACTTCTTAGTCTAATACCGATCCTAATCTTACTCTTATACTATCTAGTCTCAGGTTGTTTAACTAGTCTCTGCTAGGCTCAATAGATCTAGGGTATACTGGTTTATTGCGGCTGCTGAAGTTCTCTTGGAGAGGCAACTAATTTCTAAGTTAAATTCAAATCTCTCTGGTGCTGAAATTACAAGTAATTTCAGCACTTACAAATAAGTGGGTTGTTAGTTAGATGGATCATGATTGGTTAATATTAAATACTTTACAGTGGTAAAATATCTAATTTATCCAATCATAAAATATAGTTTAGATCAGGTTCCAAAATGACAACACTGATTTTGCAGGAGAAAAAAATGTTTCTTTTAAAAAATTATAAGACTAAGTTTCTTAACACTTCTTGCTCTAATCAACGAGAGGCGTAACTTTGTTCTCCATTTTGAAAGTGCAAATGAATCCTTCAATTTAGTGTTTTAATATTTTAGTTCTTTTTTATCAGATTTTACGGCGTTAGGAATTTTCAAAGAAAAAGAATCTCTGCTTGTAGTTTCTGAACATCACTTCTTTAATTGCGGCGAGGAGACCCATTGTTGTTACCCAGGAAATCCTCCAATTGGTCTATTGACATTCAGTTTTCGTCTAACAACCCTAAAGTTTTTCAAATGTAAAAACGCAATTTATACTAAATTTGATAGAGCACTTGTCTTCGCAAAAAATTTCTTCTCAAAAAACTCGCTCAGAAAATTTTAAATTCCAGTCTGCTTCGCTTTTCTGAAACATTTGTGCAGCGTTTTGCAAATGACAAGCTCACGTTTTTACCTGAGAAATCTTCACCAATGCATCAAAACCTGTTGCAGCTCAAAAGTAAACGCTAGCGTGAATAAAAGTGAAACGTTTGTCCTATAACAGGACTATAGCCTAACATATTTGACACAGGACAAACTGCCGGTCGACCGAGTTCAATTTCCCTATACGCTAACCTCTATACATATATACTTGAAGGGCTATATACCCATTTATCCATTTTAACCATTTTTTTTCTCTCAAACACGGTTTAGATTTGAATAAGTCTGACCTCCAAAAAAGCAAGTCGTCTCAAGAGCAAATACCAGTGTTTTGAGAGCTTGCTTTGAGTTTGCAGCTATAAAATGTTGTTGTTATGATTGATATAAAAAAGCCAAAATTTGTTTTTTGAGATTTTGGCAGATTGGAGCAGGCACATTTTGGCGCCCCACAAAGGACACCGAGTGTATCCTTCCGAGTGTATATCCTTCCCTCACCTGGACGGGTATATTCTTTGAGTGTATCCTTCGAGTGCACCCTTCGGTCAGATTAGTGTTGCAAAAGGCCGAAAGCGTGCAACTGACCGAAATCGTCAGAGTAACATAGGCCGAGAACCAGTTGTCAGACTGTCCAGCAGGACTAAATTGTCGACTAAAACTCTACCTGCCGAAAGTTGGCCGAGTCGCCTAATACCCAGCTGGCCGAAAGTGAAAGTGTCTAGTTGACCAAAAAATGTCCGATTGGCCAAAACTCGATGTGCGCAGTTGGCCGATGAGCCTGTAAGCCGACAGACGGAAGAGCAGACAGACGGAAAAGATTCCCTTTCAGGTATCCTGATTGAGTATTTTTGCTCGACGTGGAGCTGTGTTTTTCTGGATACCCAAAATTTTTGGAGTTTGTTTCCCGGTGACCGCCCAATCTTCAAAACTTGTAAGACGAAACTTTTAAAACTTATGCAATAAAATTTTATACGAAGTTTTTTATTACATTCCGACTCAAACTCTATTTTTATTGACACCGAAAAACTTGGACCGTTTTGAGTACTTCTATTTCTCGAAACTCACAATTTTGGATCAGTTCAATTAAAATGAAATACGTGCATTTGGTACATAGATAAATTGTACTAGATTCTTCTCGACACCAAAACATTTGGAAAAAAGTTCAGGGAATGAAAAACTTTGTGATAAGAACATAGAAAACGGGTACTAGGCTATTTACCGAACCGGTGTATTACTCAAACCCGCCGATCTGAAAAACTCTAAAAAAAATTGCAAAAAACCTCAATCATTGCCAAAACTTCCAAAAATTACCCCCAGAAATTAGTAAAACTCAGCAAAATTTGGTGTAGTTGATATCAAACACAAGTTAGCTGGTCTGCTAGTGTAATATCAGGCAAATTTAGTTTGATGCTTTTCCATGTGTGTTGTTGGACTTTAACCGACTTGTCTGATTCCCCACCCTTCTCGGTAATTAAAAAAGTACACCCTGTTCCGCGCGTAAGTTTATCGATTATGTGGTTTCGCTGTATTGTTAAAAGGTCTGGTAAGGTGATTTCAAGTGGGTTACGTTGCATTTTTTCAGCCACGGGTTTTTTTGTTGGAATTCCACCGATCTACTTGATTCCTAACTCCAATGACCGGATTCCTGAGGTGGTGTGCGTATAGTCTACCTCCTACGAGCTAGTTCGCTACATCACGCGCTTCGCATACTTCCCGCAACTTCGCAAAAGCACGTGAAATAGACTTGCTTCACGAAACCCGGCTTAAGTTTTGTTAACCCTTCAACACTAAGAAGTCGCAGAAGATTTTTGAGTTTTATGTATATCACTTTCTTTTGTCACGAACCGGTCTTGTCATTTGGAACGACGCCATGAATAACTGCAAAAGTAAACACAGCAGTAACATTAACCGTAGACTAAGTACTGAGCAAACTACAAGTTTGCTTTTATGGTTCATGCAAAACGTTTGTGCCATCGTTTACTGCCAACGAAGCAATACTGAGGATAGAGAGAAGCAATTAATTGTAACAGGTATTCATGTGCTTAACGTTGAGAAAGACTTCATTTCCAATTGTAAGGCTAAGTATCAGTTACTCATTTTGTTTAAAAAATGCGTTGAAGAATTGTCTTGAGTTAAAGACCCTCCTCTTGTTGGAGCGTTACAGTGCCAGCTTCAGCAGCCTCAAACTCCGTAAAAAGCGAAAACGATTACCAATTAAGAACCAAAAAGAAATACTAAACAGGCTTCAGGCAGATATTTTAGGTAAGCAAATTATTACCCCTGAAAGTTAAGCTTTCTCTTATAACACCCTCGTAATTTAATAAGCACTGTAAGGTTTCAAGGTCTCTAGCGCTTGCTTTATCAAGCAAGGAACATATAAGGCCTTTTCATTGGTTGCAATCTTCATTGTCTCCATTTTAGACAACTTGCAAATTATCTCTTTTTTTGTCTGCGAGACTTCGTTCTGCTCGTAAACCGAGCCTCTCTCGAGCTTGCCAGTCGGTTTTTGAACTTCCTTGATTTTTCAAACGTTTCACTCCCATTTATATTTGCAGAGTTTATCCTAAATCAAATAGATGTTTCGTGTCTTAGAAGTAAATTGTTCATGCCATACAAATAAATTGTTCTTTTTAGCTTCGTTTCTATTTATAAAGCATCGAGCAAATAGACTTGGTAAAAGCATGGAAGAAAAGATACATTAAAGATTGAACAGTTTGTTTGAGAACAGAGACTCCATAGAAAAAGTTCTTTACAAATTTTATGCTCTCGTACTAGAATACTCCGAAAATCAAAGCCACCCGACCAAAACTGAGACAGTTATCGCAAAATATGAAACTTTAATGGATCAGGTAGTTGAATTCAATGAGAAAATCAATCAATTCGCATGAAAGCCGAAAACCCTGACAAATGCATACCCAAACAGCATCTTTGGCTCCACAAATACAGCATTTTACAGGAGGTTGAAACTTTTAAATTGGGCTTAGAAAATGCATAAGTAAAGTAAAGACCCGAAAACTGATGTAGCTGAAGACACTAGATCTAAATCTTCGCTTCAAACTGGATGCACTGCTTCCAGAAGGTGGACGGTAGCTTCTAAGAAATCAAACAAAAAAACCTATGATTCAAGCTCACATTCTAGTCGTTATACGGACGCAGTGGAGTCTAAGAAATCTAGTGAGATAAAATGCAATCTTGCATTGAATAATTTGCTGCAAGAAGAACTTGCCAGAGAGGTCAGCGTAGCTTTGAAGTTATTTTAGCAGTAAGATGAATTAGAATTAGAATTATAGGCTTTAGTTCAAAATCATAAGAGAAAGGTAAAAGAAGTCGAAATTGAATGATTGCAAATGGAAGATTACCTATCTGCCTTGATTGAAAAGTTAGATAGGACAAGTTTAACAAATGATAGTCTTCAACTTGATGAAAAAAGGGAGGAGGATCGTTCTGGTTTCTGGTTTGATTATATCGAAGACCGTACTTCTACTGTTCCGGCCATCCAACCCGAAAACACAGTTAATTTTGAAGAACCAAATTTCTTCACAACGGGCTTGCCGTCAATTCCTGAGTTTCATGGAAACTCCGGTCACCGTTGGGGGTGGAGCATCTAGTGATCCTAGTTTGCATATCAGTAATCATCAAACCTCTCGGCAAACTTGCGCGAGATCAAATTTGTCTTCAAATTTTAAGGACGAATTAGTTACAATTCCTCTCTGTCTAGCACCTCTTGTCTGTGTTAATTATTAGCCACCTTCCACTATTCCTCAAGCTGACTTCCTTCCAAACTAGGGATCAAATGTTGGTAACACAATAACACAGGGACGGATGAAATATTTTCTATTAATGCACACAGGTCTTCAATTCCGCAGGTCGCAGGTCTTCAATTCGCATAGGTGCGGAAAGTATCAATATACCTGAGTTGCAGATTAAATATCCTCACCTAGCTCCAATAAAGGCCTTAAAGAGCAACTATGAAGATGTAGAAATTATCTTAGGACAGTATTACTAGCATCATGTTTTAGGTTCTCCGATCGAATTTCTCATAGGAGAAGATTGTAACTCACCATGTTTCGTCCGCCTACCGGTAGGTTGGGTCAATAGTGGTCCATTATAGCCCCCGCCGGTTTTTTTTCCGTGCTGTAAGTGTGCTGTTGAAGATTCCTCTTTAACTGACCTGATAAAGTCTTGATATGGAATGGAATCTTATGAATCCTGTACACAAGCGGATGCCCAATCTGCCGCGGATAAATTCGCTTTATCCATCCTAAACTCCGAATTATTCCAATATGGTGAAAGATACACCGTGCCTTTACTTTGTGTTGATAACAAGCCTACCTATTATTAGTCATCGCTTACTCAATTTAAAATTTTGAAGCAAAGGTTAAATAAAGACTCAGGGTTGCGCGAAAGATTTGCGGATACAATAAAAGAGGACATCAAAAAAGGTCATGTTGTTACGGTCGAGCCACATGATCTACGTTCGCAAACAGATCACGAGTGGTACCTTCCATACCACCCAGTTAAATATCTGAAAAAGCCGTGTAAGGTGCGCCGTTTCCTTAACGGGCTGCTAAATTTCATGGCACATCCTTAAATCAATCCCTATTGGTGGGTCCAGACCTACTCCAAAACCTGATTTTTGCACTATTGCGCTTCCGCATATATAGAGGGTATATTTCTCCAGTAAGGAGTTCGCAACCAAGATCAATCTTCGCTTCAATTTTTTATGGCTGGAGAATTTCACATCGGACGTGGTAGTCCATCAGGACACTCGCCATATATTCGGTGCCCATGACTCGCCGACATTCGCGAAATACGCTTTGTAAAAAACAGAAATTGGTAACCAGTCCACATATCGTGATCCAGCATCAGTGTTTTCCGAAAATTTTCTTATGGACGAATACTTGGATTTGTACAGAGACATTAATTTAGTCGGGATTTGTTCAAAATGATTGAAATTTGTAATTTTGAAGAAATAGGATTCGCAATGATTCGCAATGAGACAGTAATTTTGAAGAACTAACATTCGCTTTGAATCCCGATGTCAATGAGACACCTTCATCGGATAAAGCCATGTGTAATGCGGAACAATCGTTGCACGTCTCAAGTTTTGAATTGGATCATGTGAAGGACACATTGGTTGTGAGCCGAGGTGTTGATCGCCCTCTCGATAAGGCGATAACTCAACGAACCGTTTTGAGTTTTGTATCTTCGGTATTCGAACCTATCGGATTATATGCGCCGTACAACGTAATGAGTCGTCTTTTATATAAAGAAATATGGCGAATAAAGGGTCAAAAATGGGATGATAACTTACTTGAAGAAACAAGGAAAACATTGTTTCTTTAGCACTCCGGCCTTTTTCTGTTAGGTCAACTGACTCTCTTCCCGCAGTTACTCCACAGAACCTGTGGATTGTATCGAGCTTCACAAGTTCTGTGATAGCTCGCAGGATGTTTTCTGTGTCGTCGGGCGACTCATAAGCTCGCACAAAAATGATACCTTTTTTGTCTTCGGTAAAGCGCGTGTTGCGCCAATAAGATCTTTGCCAAAACTCAAGTTAGAAATTTGAGCTGCTCTTCTTGCCACACGGTTACAAAATGAAACTGTGAAAGCACGAACGTTTAAAGTGAACGATATCATTATGTGTTCCATTAGTACCACCATTCTGCGTTGGCTTTATTCTAATGATAATTTAGTTGTCTTTGTCGGAAACCGCCTCGGTGAAATACACGAATCTACCACCATTGACGAGTGACACCATGTTCTGCGCGGCTATAATCTAGCTGATACCGGTACACGGGGGCTTCCTCTGGAAGCCGTCATTGATAGCAGCTGGGTTATGGACCGATCGTTCTTAGGACTAAGGATTGGTTGTGTAAACCTTATCAAGAGGAGATCAATAAAATCCGGTTAAAGGGTTCGTCATGCAATTTCGATAATTAAATAGAGACATCATCTACCTTCATCACCGTTGTTGCGTCAATCAAAACTCCAGATCTTGGATTTGAATGGGAAAAATTGGTTCTTTTACACTGCAAACGCTAACCATTGCCTTTATGTTAAGGCTTCTGCCGTCTCATGCATATTTTTGCGGTATCAGAATTGAAACCACCGATCATCTTGAGCTGGATATTGCGGAGAAGAAGCTTATACAACTTGCGCAAACCGACTCATTTCCCGTTGAAATGAAATTACTCGCCTGTGATGAACCAAATAAGAGTGATGGCGAGATTGCCTCGTACTCCCCGTTCTTGGATCCGGCTGGTATCCTTCGGTCTGCTGGCCGCATAAGTCGCTTAGTTGGCATGTTGGTACCAAGTTTGATAGAAAACAACCCAGATTGTTCGACGCCCGCCTCCTCCTTCAGCATTTTCATCAAGGGTTGGACTACATGCGCACCGTGATTAACTTGAAGTAAGCTATACTGAGGTTGCGTCGACTGCTGAAGTCTACTGAAAACCATTGCGTTACATGTCGAAAGTGGAAAACAACCACAGTCACACCGATTATGGTCGATTTACCTGTCGAACGCCTCGGGTATATGCAGCCACCTTTTTCTCCACAGTTGTGGACTATTTCGGACCATATAATCTTAATATTCGAAAGAGCATTTGCCTCACCACCAGGGCTGTAGACCTCGAGGTTATAGCACCACTAGACACAAGCTAGTGTGTGTTGAGCATCGAGCTATTCATCGAGCGCCGTGGTACACCCAGCACTTTTTAGTCGAATAACGGAACCTACTTTGTTGGTGCAGAAAAGGAACCTCTTACATGTATCAAGAACTAGAACAGCATGGCTCCAACCGTCTCTGCACATAAAGTTATAACTTGGAAGTTTAATCCTCCCAGTGCACCCCATCGTGGCGACTCTTGAGCGTATCTCGTCCGTAGCGTTGGAAGTGTACTCCGTGATATACTAGGCAGTAGGCGGGTGACAGAAGTAGTTTAAGGAACAACACTCAGCTTAGTGGAGCAGGCTTTGCTTGCAAGGCCGATCACTCCGGTAATTACCAATTAGCGTGATTTAGAAGCCTTAAACCTTAACCGTTTTTTGTTTGGGTAGTACTTCGCAAGTTTTCCTTCGCTCTCTCCTTGGGAATACTCGATCATAAAAAAAGGTACGTAAGCGCGCAGTCAAACGCTGACACTATATGGTCTCATTGGCTACGAAATATGTCTAATTAATTAACAAGCTCGCGAATTGGAAGCTCAATATGACATAAATCTAAAAACGGGTGATCTCGTGTGAGTAATTGAGCCCGACAGCCCGCGAGGATTTTACCCTCTTGCTCGCATCGTTGAACTTAACTACGGCAAAGACGGATGCGCAAGTTCCAAATTCAACACAGCCACGAGCGAACTTACCCGACTGATCGCCAAGCTAGCCCCAGTTCTTGCGTTTTTGGTGGTGTAGGATGTCGCAGCGTAAAAGTAAACGCGAACGTAAATAAGAGTGAAAAGCTTTTACTACAACAGGACTATTGCCTAGCGTATATGACATCGGGCAAACCTCCGGTCGACCGGGTTCGAATTCCCCCATACGCTAACCTTTATACATATATACTCGAGAGACTATATACACATTTGACCATTTTAACTGTTTTTTCTCTCAAATCCGATTCAGACGTGAATAAGTTTGACCTCCAAAAAAAGCAAGTTGTCTCAAGGGCAAATACCAATCTTTTGAGAGCTTGCTTCGAGTTTGCAGTTATAAATTGTTGTTGTTAAGGTTGATTTAAAAAAGCGAAAATTATTGTTTTAAGAGTTATTTACCGAAGAATTACTCTTTATAAATCAAGTACTTCTCATTTTTAGATTTTTTTTGAGACAATGGCTGATTGGAGCGGGCACAAAACTGTTTACTTTGCATATCAACTTTCGTATTTGTTTTTAAACTAATGTATGCGTGATAGCTCTCAATGCTGTAAGATGTATGTTTTGATATTCTTCAGACTTCATTTAAGCCAGGCGTTAAATTTTTGGGCATAAAATGAATTTTATTTCTGCTGGCGATATGTTTTGATTGCGTCCGATTTAATTTTCGATCGTGCTTGAGGTATGTTTTGATCCTGTTTGATTTGCATTACGACTGTGCTAGAGGTCTGATTTGATCATGTGCAAAAGCACGTGAAAGAGACTTGCTTCACGAAACCCGGCTTAAGTTTTGTTAACCCTTCAACACTAAGAAGTCGCAGAAGATTTTTGAGTTTTATGTATATCACTTTCTTTTGTCACGAACCGGTCTTGTCATTTGGAACGACGCCATGAATAACTGCAAAAGTAAACACAGCAGTAACATTAACCGTAGACTAAGTACTGAGCAAACTACAAGTTTGCTTTTATGGTTCATGCAAAACGTTTGTGCCATCGTTTACTGCCAACGAAGCAATACTGAGGATAGAGAGAAGCAATTAATTGTAACAGGTATTCATGTGCTTAACGTTGAGAAAGACTTCATTTCCAATTGTAAGGCTAAGTATCAGTTACTCATTTTGTTTAAAAAATGCGTTGAAGAATTGTCTTGAGTTAAAGACCCTCCTCTTGTTGGAGCGTTACAGTGCCAGCTTCAGCAGCCTCAAACTCCGTAAAAAGCGAAAACGATTACCAATTAAGAACCAAAAAGAAATACAAAACAGGCTTAAGGCAGATATTTTAGGTAAGCAAATTATTACCCCTGAAAGTTAAGCTTTCTCTTATAACACCCTCGTAATTTAATAAGCACTGTAAGGTTTCAAGGTCTCTAGCGCTTGCTTTATCAAGCAAGGAACATATAAGGCCTTTTCATTGGTTGCAATCTTCATTGTCTCCATTTTAGACAACTTGCAAATTATCTCTTTTTTTGTCTGCGAGACTTCGTTCTGCTCGTAAACCGAGCCTCTCTCGAGCTTGCCAGTCGGTTTTTGAACTTCCTTGATTTTTCAAACGTTTCACTCCCATTTATATTTGCAGAGTTTATCCTAAATCAAATGGATGTTTCGTGTCTTAGAAGTAAATTGTTCATGCCATACAAATAAATTGTTCTTTTTAGCTTCGTTTGTATTTATAAAGCATCGAGCAAATAGACTTGGTAAAAGCATGGAAGAAAAGATACATTAAAGATTGAACAGTTTGTTTGAGAACAGAGACTCCATAGAAAAAGTTCCTTACAAATTTTATGCTCTCGTACTAGAATACTCCGAAAATCAAAGGCACCCGACCAAAACTGAGACAGTTATCGCAAAATATGAAACTTTAATGGATCAGGTAGTTGAATTCAATGAGAAAATCAATCAATTCGCATGAAAGCCGAAAACCCTGACAAATGCATACCCAAACAGCATCTTTGGCTCCACAAATACAGGATTTTACAGGAGGTTGAAACTTTTAAATTGGGCTTAGAAAATGCATAAGTAAAGGAGACCGTAGTAAAGACCCGAAAACTGATGTAGCTGAAGACACTAGATCTAAATCTTCGCTTCAAACTGGATGCACTGCTTCCAGAAGGTGGACGGTAGCTTCTAAGAAATCAAACAAAAAAACCTATGATTCAAGCTCACATTCTAGTCGTTATACGGACGCAGTGGAGTCTAAGAAATCTAGTGAGATAGAATGCAATCTTGCATTGAATAATTTGCTGCAAGAAGAACTTGCCAGGGAGGTCAGCGTAGCTTTGAAGTTATTTTAGCAGTAAGATGAATTAGAATTAGAATTAGAGGCTTTAGTTCAAAATCATAAGAGAAAGGTAAAAGAAGTCGAAATTGAATGATTGCAAATGGAAGATGACCTATCTGCCTTGATTGAAAAGTTAGATAGGACAAGTTTAACAAATGATAGTCTTCAACTTGATGAAAAAAGGGAGGAGGATCGTTCTGGTTTCTGGTTTGATTATATCGAAGACCGTACTTCTACTGTTCCGGCCATCCAACCCGAAAACACAGTTAATTTTGAGAACCAAATTTCTTCGTCAATTCCTGAGTTTCATGGAAACTCCGGTCACCGTTGGGCGTGGAGCATCTAGTGATCCTAGTTTGCATATCAGTAATCATCAAACCTCTCGGCAAACTTGCGCGAGATCAAATTTGTCTTCAAATTTTAAGGACGAATCAGTTACAATTCCTCTCTGTCTAGCACCTCTTGTCTGTGTTAATTATTAGCCACCTTCCACTATTCCTCAAGCTGACTTCCTTCCAAACTAGGGATCAAATGTTGGTAACACAATAACACAGGGACGGTTGAAATATTTTCTATTAATGCACACAGGTCTTCAATTCCGCAGGTCGCAGGTCTTCAATTCGCATAGGTGCGGAAAGTATCAATATACCTGAGTTGCAGATTTAATATCCTCACCTAGCTCCAATAAAGGCCTTAAAGAGCAACTATGAAGATGTAGAAATTATCTTAGGACAGTATTACTAGCATCATGTTTTATGTTCTCCGATCGAATTTCTCATAGGAGAAGATTGTAACTCACCATGTTTCGTCCGCCTACCGGTAGGTTGGGTCAATAGTGGTCCATTATAGCCCCCGCCAGTTTTTTTTCCGTGCTGTAAGTGTGCTGTTGAAGAATCCTCTTTAACTGACCTGATAAAGTCTTGATATGGAATGGAATCTTATGAATCCTGTACACAAGCGGATGCCCAATCTGCCGCGGATAAATTCGCTTTATCCATCCTAAACTCCGAATTATTCCAATATGGTGAAAGATACACCGTGCCTTTACTTTGTGTTGATAACAAGCCTACCTATTATTAGTCATCGCTTACTCAATTTAAAATTTTGAAGCAAAGGTTAAATAAAGACTCAGGGTTGCGCGAAAGATTTGCGGATACAATAAAAGAGGACATCAAAAAAGGTCATGTTGTTACGGTCGAGCCACATGATCCACGTTCGCAAACAGATCACGAGTGGTACCTTCCATACCACCCAGTTAAATATCTGAAAAAGCCGTGTAAGGTGCGCCGTTTCCTTAACGGGCTGCTAAATTTCATGGCACATCCTTAAATCAATCCCTATTGGTGGGTCCAGACCTACTCCAAAACCTGATTTTTGCACTATTGCGCTTCCGCATATATAGAGGGTATATTTCTCCAGTAAGGAGTTCGCAACCAATCTTCGCTTCAATTTTTTATGGCTGGAGAATTTCACATCGGACGTGGTAGTCCATCAGGACACTCGCCATATATTCGGTGCCCATGACTCGCCGACATTCGCGAAATACGCTTTGTAAAAAACAGAAATTGGTAACCAGTCCACATATCGTGATCCAGCATCAGTGTTTTCCGAAAATTTTCTTATGGACGAATACTTGGATTTGTACAGAGACATTAATTTAGTCGGGATTTGTTCAAAATGATTGAAATTTGTAATTTTGAAGAAATAGGATTCGCAATGATTCGCAATGAGACAGTAATTTTGAAGAACTAACATTCGCTTTGAATCCCGATGTCAATGAGACACCTTCATCGGATAAAGCCATGTGTAATGCGGAACAATCGTTGCACGTCTCAAGTTTTGAATTGGATCATGTGAAGGACACATTGGTTGTGAGCCGAGGTGTTGATCGCCCTCTCGATAAGGCGATAACTCAACGAACCGTTTTGAGTTTTGTATCTTCGGTATTCGACCCTATCGGATTATATGCGCCGTACAACGTAATGAGTCGTCTTTTATATAAAGAAATATGGCGAATAAAGGGTCAAAAATGGGATGATAACTTACTTGAAGAAACAAGGAAACATTGTTTCTTTAGCACTCCGGCCTTTTTCTGTTAGGTCAACTGACTCTCTTCCCGCAGTTACTCCACAGAACCTGTGGATTGTATCGAGCTTCACAAGTTCTGTGATAGCTCGCAGGATGTTTTCTGTGTCGTCGGGCGACTCATAAGCTCGCACAAAAATGATACCTTTTTTGTCTTCGGTAAAGCGCGTGTTGCGCCAATAAGATCTTTGCCAAAACTCAAGTTAGAAATTTGAGCTGCTCTTCTTGCCACACGGTTACAAAATGAAACTGTGAAAGCAGGAACGTTTAAAGTGAACGATATCATTATGTGTTCCATTAGTACCACCATTCTGCGTTGGCTTTATTCTAATGATAATTTAGTTGTCTTTGTCGGAAACCGCCTCGGTGAAATACACGAATCTACCACCATTGACGAGTGACACCATGTTCTGCGCGGCTATAATCTAGCTGATACCGGTACACGGGGGCTTCCTCTGGAAGCCGTCATTGATAGCAGCTGGGTTATGGACCGATCGTTCTTAGGACTAAGGATTGGTTGTGTAAACCTTATCAAGAGGAGATCAATAAAATCCGGTTAAAGGGTTCGTCATGCAATTTCGATAATTATATAGAGACATCATCTACCTTCATCACCGTTGTTGCGTCAATCAAAACTCCAGATCTTGGATTTGAATGGGAAAAATTGGTTCTTTTACACTGCAAACGCTAACCATTGCCTTTATGTTAAGGCTTCTGCCGTCTCATGCATATTTTTGCGGTATCAGAATTGAAACCACCGATCATCTTGAGCTGGATATTGCGGAGAAGAAGCTTATACAACTTGCGCAAACCGACTCATTTCCCGTTGAAATGAAATTACTCGCATGTGATGAACCAAATAAGAGTGATGGCGAGATTGCCTCGTACTCCCCGTTCTTGGATCCGGCTGGTATCCTTCGGTCTGCTGGCCGCATAAGTCGCTTAGTTGGCATGTTGGTACCAAGTTTGATAGAAAACAACCCAGATTGTTCGACGCCCGCCTCCTCCTTCAGCATTTTCATCAAGGGTTGGACTACATGCGCACCGTGATTAACTTGAAGTAAGCTATACTGAGGTTGCTTCGACTGCTGAAGTCTACTGAAAACCATTGCGTTACATGTCGAAAGTGGAAAACAACCACAGTCACACCGATTATGGTCGATTTACCTGTCGAACGCCTCGGGTATATGCAGCCACCTTTTCCTCCACAGTTGTGGACTATTTCGGACCATATAATCTTAATATTCGAAAGAGCATTTGCCTCACCACCAGGGCTGTAGACCTCGAGGTTATAGCACCACTAGACACAAGCTAGTGTGTGTTGAGCATCGAGCTATTCATCGAGCGCCGTGGTACACCCAGCACTTTTTAGTCGAATAACGGAACCTACTTTGTTGGTGCAGAAAAGGAACCTCTTACATGTATCAAGAACTAGAACAGCATGGCTCCAACCGTCTCTGCACATAAAGTTATAACTTGGAAGTTTAATCCTCCCAGTGCACCCCATCGTGGCGACTCTTGAGCGTATCTCGTCCGTAGCAGTGGAAGTGTACTCCGTGATATACTAGGCAGTAGGCGGGTGACAGAAGTAGTTTAAGGAACAACACTCAGCTTAGTGGAGCAGGCTTTGCTTGCAAGGCCGATCACTCCGGTAATTACCAATTAGCGTGATTTAGAAGCCTTAAACCTTAACCGTTTTTTGTTTGGGTAGTACTTCGCAAGTTTTCCTTCGCTCTCTCCTTGGGAATACTCGATCATAAAAAAAGGTACGTAAGCGCGCAGTCAAACGCTGACACTATATGGTCTCATTGGCTACGAAATATGTCTAATTAATTAACAAGCTCGCGAATTGGAAGCTCAATATGACATAAATCTAAAAACGGGTGATCTCGTGTGAGTAATTGAGCCCGACAGCCCGCGAGGATTTTACCCTCTTGCTCGCATCGTTGAACTTAACTACGGCAAAGACGGATGCGCAAGTTCCAAATTCAACACAGCCACGAGCGAACTTACCCGACTGATCGCCAAGCTAGCCCCAGTTCTTGCGTTTTTGGTGGTGTAGGATGTCGCAGCGTAAAAGTAAACGCGAACGTAAATAAGAGTGAAAAGCTTTTACTACAACAGGACTATTGCCTAGCGTATATGACATCGGGCAAACCTCCGGTCGACCGGGTTCGAATTCCCCCATACGCTAACCTTTATACATATATACTCGAGAGACTATATACACATTTGACCATTTTAACTGTTTTTTCTCTCAAATCCGATTCAGACGTGAATAAGTTTGACCTCCAAAAAAAGCAAGTTGTCTCAAGGGCAAATACCAATCTTTTGAGAGCTTGCTTCGAGTTTGCAGTTATAAATTGTTGTTGTTAAGGTTGATTTAAAAAAGCGAAAATTATTGTTTTAAGAGTTATTTACCGAAGAATTACTCTTTATAAATCAAGTACTTCTCATTTTTAGATTTTTTTGAGACAATGGCTGATTGGAGCGGGCACAAAACTGTTTACTTTGCATATCAACTTTCGTATTTGTTTTTAAACTAATGTATGCGTGATAGCTCTCAATGCTGTAAGATGTATGTTTTGATATTCTTCAGACTTCATTTAAGCCAGGCGTTAAATTTTTGGGCATAAAATGAATTTTATTTCTGCTGGCGATATGTTTTGATTGCGTCCGATTTAATTTTCGATCGTGCTTGAGGTATGTTTTGATCCTGTTTGATTTGCATTACGACTGTGCTAGAGGTCTGATTTGATCATGTGCGATTGATTTTTCAACTTTGCTCAAGGTTCGTTTTGCATTGCAATCGATTCATGTTTCTACAGTGCTCAAGATATATTTCGACTGTACTCAATTTATTGCGCGATTGTGTCAGTTTTTTTGTTTCTACCATGCTGTAGGTATGTTTCGACCATGCAAAGGATTTTTTTTTCGATCGTGTCTGAATTATTTTTTTTTTGCAGTACTCGAAGTATGTTTCGATCGTGTCCAATTTATGATATGTTTTGACTGTGCTCAAGTTATCTTTCGATCTTGTCCAATTTTGGTTTCTACAGTGTTCAAGTTCAGCTTCGATTGTGTCCGATTTATATTTCGACCTTACTCGAGGTATGTTTCGAACGTGTCGGATTCACCTTTCAATTGTGCTCGAGGTATGTTCTGATCGTGTCCTAATCATTTTTCTTCCGTGCTCGAGATTTGTTCTGATCGTTTCGGATTCATGATTCGACCGAGCTCTATGTTTATTATGATTGTGTCCAATTCGAGGTAAGACCGTGCTCGAGTATGTCTTGATAGTGTGCGATTAGGTTTCTATTATGCTCGAGGTATATTTCGATGTTGCTCAATTTGTGCTTCGATCGTGCTCGATTTATGATTCGGCCGTGCTCGAGGTTCGTTTCGAAGGTGCTCGAGGTATTTTGTGTCCGACTTATGTTCCGACCGTGCTCGAGGTATGTTTCGATTTATGTTTCGACCGTGCTCGAGGTTCGTTTCGAAGGTGCTCGAATAAATTTTGACTATTCTCGAGGTACGTTGATCGAACCTGATTCGACCCTGGTTCGACCCAAGTTCGACCATCAGACCAAAATCAGGTAGTATTTCTGGTCTGGGAAATTTCGCTGGTCGACCGACTTCTGTCTGATCATATTTCGACGAATTCGACCCGGGCTTTGAAAGTCAAAACACAAAAAAGTATGTGAAGTCTTTTGAAAACCATTAGTCTATTATATGCCTTTCTAATGATGACTTATTTTTGTTTGATGTGCTTCATTTCAAAATCTCCAGTCCGTGAAGTCTTTTGAAAACCATTAATCTTTTATATGCCTTTCTTACGATGACTTGTTTTTGTTTGATGTGCTTCATTTCAAAATCTCCAGTCGTTTTTTTTTCTGATTTTAAAGACATGCTACACAGTATATATGTGTAAACACGTATAAGAGTAGAGAATTAATGCAGACCACATTAAATTCTTCAGAATAACAAATGAGATAATACTAAATGTACAGATAAAACACTGTATTTTTCATACGCAACAAGACCACCTACAAAAAGCGGCGAAAACTAATAAACCAATTATTTAAAAAAATAACTTGCCGCTAGAAATTGTTCGATGAATTTATAAGCAATGAATTGACTGCATGTAAATAATGGACTGTGAACATCTAAATGAAGTAGCCCAGGGAGAGCAGGAGTTATTGGTTCTAAGAGCCGAACTAGAGGAAAACCGACGAAAATACGCAGAGATTGAACGCCTGTTGAAAGATTTGCAATCTGCTGTGGATGCACAGTCTGATTCAGTTAAATTGGCACCTGCGATTGATTTTTTCAACAACGGAAAATTCGCAGAATGTTTCTCATCAATCGCAGAACTTGAACTTATTACTGATGCGTCGAGTTGTTATGAAAAGTCACAATTTCTCAGGGAGCACTCTTCAAGTTTGAACATTGAAAAATTTCACAAATATTTATTCAAGCCCGCAAACGAAAGCGTGCTGAAACACTACATCTGCAGCATCAACATAAGTGGACTTAACTTGTTACAGTCTGTTCGACAGTGTTTCGAAGCATTGCGATTCACAGAAGCGGAGGCAAACGTCATATCATTTATTTACAAAAGCATTTCTGAGAGTTACTTCCGGCAGAACGAAGACGAAGCTGTGAAGCATTTCGGGACGAAGGATGTGTGTGAGTTCGCGGCTGGCGCTGTAGTCTTCGTCAACACCTCTTTGAACAACTCAAGTGTGAAGGCCAAAGACCGAATGACCGAAGATCAGTTTGCTAATTTCGGTCAATGCGATGAAGTGAAGCACTGGCATCCAGGTGGTATCCAAAGAGACTACATGGTTAAGCTTTACCGCGAGATCAAAGAAAACCCACTCCGGTTCAACTGCAAACGCGACCAGGACTCTTCTACAGGCACCGAGGTGAAAGTGATCAAAAGTGGCTTCCTGGAAAAAGAGGGAGGAGAACGGAAGTCCTGGACTAGAAGATACTTCGTGTTGCATTCGGATATTCTCTATTATTACACAGACGATACCACAACGAGCCCAAAAGGAATCATTGTTTTGCAGAACCTTGAAGTGAGCAAAGCGGATCATGACAAGAAGAAGTTCTGCTTCCAGCTGACCAGTCTTGATGGCTCCATGATCACTGGTTCCAAGTCCAACTCAGACGGTGGTCAAGTTTCTGGAAAGCACTGGAGGTACTTGATGAGTGCGACGAGTGAGGAACTGAGAGACAGTTGGGTGTCTGCAATTCACTCTACTCTAAAAGTGGACATGATTCATGCGTTCCAATCATGGAGACTACAAGATGACAGAGGAGCAGACAGTCACAACAGAAGCAGCAGATACGGAAGACAACAGTCCTTTGAGAGTAGAGCTCCTGTCTGTGGCAGACCGAGAACCCCAGTCGGACCACGAAGTAGACTATCACCACTCGCCAACGTCAGAAAAAATCTCAATTTTTAACTTCTTGATTTAATTTACACAAGACTAAAAATTAGTTTTTTTAACTGTAGCAATTTGTAAGACTTTTGTTTGATTTTTTTTATAAATGATTAATGATTTAATCATAATTTTTTGATGTGTCAGTTTGAATCAGATGCGTTATGGCATTATGAGCAGATAGAATAAAGTTATCTCCTAACTTGACCGGAATTCGTGTCTATCTTAATATAAAAATTAAGAAATAACAATTAATTCTTTTTAAATCAGAACACACTTTTCTACAAGAATCACACGCTCACCTTTGGGAAAATTGCATATTTAAGATACAGATTCTTGTAGATCTCCAGATTACTATTGAAGATTTTTCTTCTCAGCTCAACGCCTCTGCGAGCAGTTTCTCTTCGAAAGCTATCTTTCAAATCACCACCATTCAATCGCCATTTAAAACAACTGACAAAATCTTGTAAAAACAAAAAAGACGCTAATAGAGATGTTCTATTAAGTGTGGATACTGTATGTGGATGTTCATATGTTCATAAATTATATGCGGACGAACAGGATCACAGTGAAAAAGCAGACACCCTTGCTAACTGCGAAGTGAACATAGTTTCATGGTTTCCATCTGATGTCAAAAGATCATTTTTATTTAACCCGGGTTGACCTCCATACACCGAAAATGCTTATCATACAATTCCATACATTAAGTGTGTGGGAAAATGCTTGTCATACAGTTTTCATACAATTTCTAAAAATGGTAGGAAACTGGTATAAACTCGTTTCTGTGGCTGTTTGATTCTAATAAAACAGTCTGGTGATAAAAACTGAGGTTTTCGTTTTTCGAAAAAAATGCTTATCATACAATTCCCATATATGGAAATTGTATGACTGGCATTTTTTTTGATGGCGACACAAAGTAATTTTGAAATTTTGGCCCAAAAATTTTTTGTTTTTTTTTCAACCCCAAATCGAATTTCGTACGCAAACAAACATTTTTCGAAAAAAAATTTTTTGCATGCAAAATTGAACATTTTGTGTGCATAACGTAGTCCAGGATACGATAAAATTGGCTTTTATTTTCTTTTCACTTAAATTTTTTTTTTCAAAAACGCGGAAAATTCCTATTTTTTCTGTATGGGGTGTTAGTGTATGCCTTGATCAATGTCTCATAATTTGAAAATTCAAAAATTTAAAATAATCATCATTAAAAAATTCTGCCAAAAAATAAATGTTTGTTACTTTTGCTATATCAATTGTAAAAGACAGGCATATTCAGGTCGTTTTCTATGCATTGTCAATGCAAGACCGGCCAACCTTTGGTGTTTGAGTAACCAAGGTCTTTGTCACTTGTGTTCAGTTGCAACTACAACCGAAAATTTTTCAGAAACTAAATTTAGAAAGAAAAAATCAAAATTTTTTGTTTATGGAAAAACACACTATCATAAAATTTTCATATATGGAAAAATGCTTATCATAGAGTTTTCATACAATTTTCTGTACGTATGGAATTGTATGAAATTGTATGACAAGAAGTTTCTCATATATGGAAATTATATGATAAGAAGTTTTGGTCAACCCGGGAATGTAGTTAAAGTTATAGATAGGAAATTTACATTTGACCAAAAGGATTTAGAAATCGGTTCTAACGAAACTATTGTGGGTTCGAATAGCTACCTGCCGAATGTATAAATTCATGTAATAATCCAAAATAGTGTACGCAGAACTCTTGAAAAAATTAAAGTCAAGTTCTTGTACGGAAGTAAAGTACCATCGCAGAGACGCAATTAAAAACTAATGATTTTGACAGAATCAAGGGGAAACAGGCATATAATTTCTGAATGCTGATGTTTCTAACAGGTCAATTTAGTGAGTGGCTCCGATTATCGAAGCAGCACTATGGAAAAGCTACGACAATATTTTGAGAGGTATGGAAAAAACCCAATACCAGAAAAATATTACAGCGAGGGGCAGATCTAGGATTTTCTAAAAGGGGGTGACATCGGATTTTCAAAAAAAAAAAATCCCATGAAGACCTTATTTTGATAAAATTTTCTGCGCCGCAGGCAAGTTGAAAACAGCCATTCCAAAATAACAGTGGAGCCAGATCTTAACTAGTATTTATCATTGGTTATTATTATGATATTTTAGCCCTATAAAATATTAAATACTAACCAATCATACTCCATCAAATTAACAACCTATTTTTTGTAAAGTGTTGAAACTACTTGTAGTTTCAACTCGAGAACAGTATGAATTAAACTTAGAATACAGTTGTTCTCATTCTGGAACTAACTCGCGCAAACCGGTGTACACTAGATCTATTGAGACTAAGAGATATAAGAGATATAAATGATTAATGATTTAATCATAATTTTTTGATGTGTCAGTTTGAATCAGATGCGTTATGGCATTATGAGCAGATAGAATAAAGTTATCTCCCAACTTGACCGGAATTGGTGTCTATCTTAATATAAAAATTAAGAAATAACAATTAATTCTTTTTAAATCAGAACACACTTTTCTACAAGAATCACACGCTCACCTTTGGGAAAATTGCATATTTGAGATACAGATTCTTGTAGATCTCCAGATTACTATTGAAGATTTTTCTTCTCAGTTCAACGCCTCTGCGAGCAGTTTCTCTTCGAAAGCTATCTTTCAAATCACCACCATTCAATCGCCATTTAAAACAACTGACAAAATCTTGTAAAAACAAAAAAGACGCTGATGTTTCTAACAGCTCAATTTAGTGAGTGGCTCCGATTATCGAAGCAGCACTATGGAAAAGCTACGACAATATTTTGAGAGGTATGGAAAAAACCCAATACCAGAAAAATATTACAGAGAGGGGCAGATCTAGGATTTTCTAAAAGGGGGTGACATCGGATTTTCAAAAAAAAATCCCATGAAGACCTTATTTTGATAAAATTTTCTGCGCCGCAGGCAAGTTGAAAACAGCCATTCCAAAATAACAGTGGAGCCAGATCTTAACTAGTATTTATCATTGGTTATTATTATGATATTTTAGCCCTATAAAATATTAAATACTAACCAATCATACTCCATCAAATTAACAACCTATTTTTTGTAAAGTGTTGAAACTACTTGTAGTTTCAACTCGAGAACAATATGAATTAAACTTAGAATACAGTTGTTCTCATTCTGGAACTAACTCGCGCAAACCGGTGTACACTAGATCTATTGAGACTAAGAGATATAAGAGTAAGATTAAGATTGGTATTAGACTGAGAAGTTGCACGAATCTATCCGGCCGAAAATAAGATAGCGTGACGAGCAGACGGTGTACCTTATCTGAAATTGATCTATGAGTACAGCAACCTATACATAACTCATCTGGTGCAACCAAAAGTCGCGAGCAGACCTTAACCAAGCCAGAATTAGACAAAAATTTGATTAGATATATTATTCCATAAAAATGTTATATGTCAAAAACTTAAGAGATATGTATCTACGCCTCAATAGATCAGATCCAATATTCCGAACAATGCGAGAAGTACCCGGTACTGGAAGAAGACGTCGAACAAGAAACGCCATACGACTAGGAAGAAACCTACCAACTGATTTCATGATAGTACGACAAAAAACAAAATCAAACTTTTGAATTTAGGATACTACCAGCAGTAAAATTAAATTTTCATTTGCTGACATAATATTTGAAAAATGATTCAAATAACCTTTCATGGCGCTAAACCTAATAATTGTACAAAAACAACTGATAAAAACAACACTTGTCGTTTTCATTAAATCAGCTGTAAATTAAATGGCAACTTGAAAAAACATTTATTAAATATGAAAATACAAAAATTAGATTGTATAAATTATAAATTTTTGTATTAAAATTCATCAAATCATCCCAGCTTCATCAGCTAAAGTAGAACAGCAAAAATCAGAAACTAAAAACCATCAAAACTAACACCCAACTTTAACCCTCTAATTTTGAACTATCAAGGCTTATCCTTACTTTCATTTAAATTAATTTCATTCAAATAACAGATCATCAAGGCTTCCCTTGGATCTTTAAATTAAATTATACCTTAAAAATTAAAATTATAAATATTTAAATCAATGATCATCATGATCTATCCTTGGATCAAATAGAACAATTTTGTTCTCCCCCTTCACATTTAATTAGTGTCTAACGACCTCCAACGTCGATTCACTACCCAACCCTCATCAAAGACCCAAAATTAACAGAAATTTTTCAAAAAACTAGCCATTTTAATTAAGCTAAACAGTGAAGAACTTCGGTCACTCATCCTTCACTTGATCCCACGCTAGATGACCCAGGCTAAATCACTTAAACTTAGTATGTCATAAAATAGTATCTAACGAACTGCTTGCGTTCTAATTATATCTGAACCTTGTGGATCGATTTACTATTCTCCAACCCTTGAGCACAAATCTCAACCCCTAAGTGAGATTGGGTAGGTCCAATCTTAGCTTAGAATTAGTCACCGAGAAAGTAAAAATCATTCTTCGGAATCAATATACGCTTTTCTCTCCAACTCAAATATACGACTCAAGTTAAGCTAACCCCGAAAAGTCGTAAGAACTAACAGTTTAAGGCATTAGAACCCCTAATCCAGATTGCGCATCCTTCATCCTAAACCTTATGTCAGGAGACAATTTAGGAATCAAAAAAACAATCATAATACACAATTGCTTAATAAACGACGAAAAATACGACCTCGCAATCACACCACACATACAATCAGTAGGATACAAAAGAACAAACAGACAAACACTAAGAAAACAAATTTCTAGAAAAAAATTTTCAAAACAAAGAAACGCAGTCTCAGAATCAGAAACAACCGCAATTCACGAACTTCATAATTCAAAAGACTCAATCAACAAAAATCACCAAATAGACGATCAATTATATTTCACAGATTCAGAAACCACATCACCAGCATCGGTAGAAGGCAAACGGAAAAGAAAACATTGCTACACAAAGAAATCAGCACGTTTGTACAATTCGAATCAACCAATAAGACACATTGAAAATTACACATTAACAGTAATACAACACAAAAAATATTCGAAAAGAAAATAACCCAGAAAATTCAATACTCCTATTTTTAATATTACCATTAAATGAACCTCGTAGACAAAAAAAATGTAAAAATTTAAATGCAAAATTATTCGAAAAAGGAGAAAGTCCATGCCCAAAAGATTTTCCCGATGTAAAAATCAAAAGATAACTTCTCGATCACTATATTAAAGGTATATGTAGTCTCATATCATGCTATGGAATCTACACAATAGAAGTCAGATCACCAAATACATTTCGTGACAAATATCTCATTCAAACTGACGATGCCGACATAGAACTTTCAAAAGATTTTCCACAATACATCAAAAATATACAACACCAAAACTCACAAAGAGCAAATTTGATATTTACAAACGACGTATTCTCACTTATCTATATCTATCTATCTATATTAGAATTGAATGAAACCCAAAGCGAATCACCTACTCAAACATCTCGACATACAATTGTTTGACAGGAAATACATAAATTTTCAAAATTTCTACATGCAATTCGAGAAAACCTAATAAATGATCAAATAACACAAAATGTTAAACACGATTTACAAAAAATCTTAGCATGGTTGATAATCAATTTTTTTGGTCACAAAATTGATCTTATTGAATAAGCAAGAAAATTTTCGACCACAAAAAACAGATGACGATACTGTACTAGCAGAACAATCAGAGTATGTATGGGACCCTGAATGGTCTTATGAATTATTTAATAAAATACCGACAGATATATAAAGTCAGGCAATTAGCACTATTTCTTTTAATAAAGATTATGTTAGAGTATACCCATTTACAGTTGACGCAACACCTTTATACTATAATTCATTCTTCCCTGAAAGAACAGGAAACAACAGTTTAATTTCTACATTTATAAATAGTGATAATTTAAACGGAACTAGAAATCTTACACAACAAGATATACAAACTCCATCACGTTTTGTAAACGAAGAAATTGTTGAAACAATAACAACAACAGAAGCACAACGAAGCATTTCACCTATTCAACCCAATTTGACAACCGCAAACTTAAAAAAACCAACGTTACAACAACCAGTCATAAATCAACAGTAAAACCTTCTGTTGCACAAAAATATTCACAACTGGACTACCTACGTTTCGACCAGTAACAAAACCATCATACAAACGGCAAAGAAATAATTTAATTGCAGAACATAATTATTACTACGTAAGTGGACCAAAAACGACAAAAGCTAAAACAAATACTCACAACCGATTTTAAACTCAGTAAGTTTTCATGACCAACCGAGATCCTCACAAGAACAAAATGGAAACTACACATTTTTTCAACAACGTAAAAACAATACAAATGAAATCTCGAACAAAAAATTAACATCAGAATTACGCACAAAAATATTTTTCATCAGATGATGACGAGTACTATAATCAGAATCATCAAGGATTTTCCTCAAACCAAAGGCCTCGTTTTTACAGTTTTGAGCAACCAGATGTTTTCAAACCATGCAAACAAAATGAACAGATAGGACAACCTAGAACTAATCCAACACCTTACAATAACAATTTTCAACAACAAAATCCAGTTAATACACATTCATATCAACCAATTCAGTTGCAAAATGAAATGTCGCTACCATTTTGTTTACAACAACACGAAATAACAAAAAAGCCAACTAACAAAATTTTCTCAAATGCCACACGGCGCAGAAATTTTACAAATGACTATGAATCCATACCTAATGGGTGGATCATCAATAACATCAAATAAACCACTAATGGTATTCACAGGCACAGATCCAGAATACTCTGTAGAAGATTATCTAAATGCATTCACAGCAAATTTACTTCTAAATATAGGACTTGAACCAGTAAACACTGCTCCAATCCAAATTACCCTTAATGTAGCAGCTCAAAAATGGTTTTTAGTCTTACATATAGAAATAAAATCAGATTGGAAAAGATTCACACAAGAATTCTCGAAAATGTTTTACTCAGAAAGAAACAAACAACATCAAAGAGTTTCATGCAATGAAATTCGTAGACTACCCAATGAAGCAATAAAATAACTTGCAGTAAGATTTGAAACATTAGTCCGAAATGCATATTTACTCAACACTCATGATTATGAAAAGACAAAGATGACAGAAATTTTAATGATGACTCTAATATCTGAATTACAAAAATTAGCAATAAAAAAGAGACTATCACATCCTTCCTCAATCCGAGAACCTGATTTAGATTTTAGGAAACTAGTAGATAAACTAGAACAAGCAGAAATACCTACAATCACAATTAAATTAGAAGGAACCGAAAACTTTAAAATTTCAATATGTAAATAACATCCAAACCACTACTTCACACATAAACAAAATCAACGACTCTTATACCATTTTATCCAAAAAAAATCACCGAAATTTTAAACATCTACGAGAAAAATCCAAATTTTAAAGCAAACCATCATTCAAAAAATGGTGTAATTATTGTCGACGATACGGACACAGTATCGCTGAATGCAGACAAAAAACAACAAGATAATCAGAATAAAACACAAAACTATAGAGAAGCCAACAAATTTTTCATCAATTTATGAAGAAAGATCAAATTTTACCAAACAAGAACATTCATAGTAATAATAGTTCACGAAAACCACTTTCGATTAATTCCAATTACTCGAGACAACAATCACTCTATAATACGATAGAGGACGATCACCATACTTAAAAAATCCAACGTTACGACAAACAGTCATAAATCAACAGTAAAACCTTCTGTTGCACAAAAATATTCACAACTGGACTACCTACGTTTCGACCAGTAACAAAACCATCATACAAACGGCAAAGAAATAATTTTGCAGAACATAATTATTACTACGTAAATGGACCAAAAACGACAAAAGCTAAAACAAATACTCACAACCGATTTTAAACTCAGTAAGTTTTCATGACCAACCACGATGCTCACAAGAACAAAATGGAAGCTACTCATTTTTCAACAACGTAAAAACAATACAAATGAAATATCGACCAAAAAATTAAGCTCATCATTACGCACAAAAATATTTTTCATCAGATGATGACGAGAACTATAATCAGAATCATCAAGGATTTTCCTCAAACCAAAGGCCTCGTTTTTACAGTTTTGAGCAACCAGATGTTTTCAAACCATGCAAACAAAATGAACAGATAGGACAACCTAGAACTAATCCAACACCTTACAATAACAATTTTCAACAACAAAACCCAGTTAATACACATTCATATCAACCAACTCAGATGCAAAATGAAATCTCAATACCATTTAGTTTACAACAACACAAAATAACAAAAAGCCAACTAACAAAAATTTCTCAAATGCCACACGGCGCAGAACTTTTACAAATGACTATGAATCCATACCTAATGGGTGGATCATCAATAACATCAAATAAACCACTAATGGTATTCACAGGCACAGATCCAGAATACTCTGTAGAAGATTATCTAAATGCAGTCACAGCAAATTTAGTTCTAAATATAGGACTTGAACCAGTAAACACAGCTTCAATCCAAATTACCTTTTATGTAGCAGCTCAAAAATGGTTTTTAGCCTTACATATAGAAATAAAATCAGATTGGAAAAGATTCACCCAAGAACTGTCGAAAATGTTTTACTCAGAAAGAAACAAACAACATCAAAGAGTTTCATGCAATGAAATTCGTAGACTACCCAATGAAGCAATAAAATAACTTGCAGTAAGATTTGAAACATTAGTCCAAAATGCGTATTCACTCAACACTCATGATTATGAAAAGACAAAGATGACAGAAATTTTAATGATGACTCTAATATCTGAATTACAAAAATTAGCAATAAAAAAGAGACTATCACATCCTTCCTCAATCCGAGAACCTGATTTAGATTTTAGGAAACTAGTAGATAAACTAGAACAAGCAGAAATACCTACAATCACAATTAAATTAGAAGGAACCGAAAACTTTAAAATTTCAATATGTAAATAACATCCAAACCACTACTTCACACATAAACAAAATCAACGACTCTTATACCATTTTATCCAAAAAAAATCACCGAAATTTTAAACATCTACGAGAAAAATCCAAATTTTAAAGCAAACCATCATTCAAAAAATGGTGTAATTATTGTCGACGATACGGACACAGTATCGCTGAATGCAGACAAAAAAAAACAAGATAATCAGAATTAAACACAAAAATATAGAGAACCCAACAAATTTTTTCATCAATACATGAAGAAAGATCAAACTTTACCTAACAAGAACATTCATAGTAATTATAGTTCAGGAAAACCACTTCCGATTAATTCCAATTACTCGAGACAACAATCACTCTATAATACGATAGAGGACGATCACCATACCAAAGAAATTCTCAAGATTTTTCATAAAACAGATATAGTCGATCACATAGTCGAAATAGTCAATACAAAAATAACTGCTCAAGAGCAAATTCAAATCAAACCAAAATTTCGTCAAATGACAGATCCCATTCAAATTCTAGAAATTGAAATTATTCAAATAATAGGTCTAGAAAATTTTCATACAACCGATATGGAAATAATTCTAATGATCGGAATAGAAACTGCTCAAACAATCAAAATTCCAGATACAAAATAATCGATCACCCAATTATTCAAACAATAGATCAAAAAATAAATATTATCGAAATAGATCACGCGATAAGTCACAGAACAAAAATTCAAGCTATAAAAACAGACAACAAAACTACTCCCAATCACCACATAGGAAAAAAACAGGTTATCATAATTCACAACAAAACTATAGGAGTAATACAACTAAACATCAAAGACAAATAAATCAAGTACAATAAACTGAAGAAACTCAACCAGACCCCCCGGTATTGATAAAAACGAAAGCACAGAATTGCAATTAAACAAAATCAATTGAGAATTCACGGATAGCGAAAGTGATATTGAAAACACAATTTCAATTAACATGAAAAACGTTGGAAATGACTATGAGCCTCTTATATATGAACAACCGATATCTTCTCATTTATATCAAAACAATGAGCAATTTTTTTCTAAATTATTATTCAAGACCTAGACCCAATAATAAAAATAAATGAAAAAAAAACGAAAATAATAGAAAAAGTAGCAGAAGAAAATTCCACAGAATGCTCAAACACTAAAAGTTTTTATCAAAATATACCAAAAGATACACATTTGCAAAAAGAAAAAATATGGACAATCCCACTTCTTTTAGAAAGTTCAAAATCCAAACAATTGCTAACACCAGACCTTGAAATAGATTTTTTAATAGAATCTGGAGAAAATCAAATATCATAATTATTCCCACTTGGAATGAAATCAAAATTCTACATCCACAAATGATATACTTCAAAACCACAAGAAGACTAGCAACTGCACAAGGATCAACCCTAACAAACTATGAAAAAAAACAACTCTTGCTTGTTTCCTTTCGAACAATGGGACAAAGCAATTTCATGAGCAAACCATTTAAACAAAGCTTCCATATCACTGATATAAAACACAATATCATTGGAATACCGTTTGTTACTAATTATACACCAACACTAAATATCTTAAATAGTAAAGTTCATATAGAAGACAATTACACAAGAAAGAAAAACACCTCTTTGATTTTCGGTATTGATAATAACGAAAGCACAGAATTGCAATTAAACAAAATCAATTGCGAATTGACGGATAGCAAAAGTGATATAGAAAACACAATTTCAATTAACATGATAAACGTTGGAAATGAATATGAGCCTCTTATATATGAATAACCGATATCTTCTCATTTATATCAAAACAATGACCAAGTTCTTCTAAATTATTATACAAGACCTATACCCAATAATAAAAATAAATGAAAAAAAAAACAAAAAATAATAGAAGAAGTAGCTTAAGAAAATTACACGGAATGCTCAAACACGAAAAAAATCTATCAAAATATACCAAAAGAAACATATTTGCAAAAAGAAAAAATATGGACAATCCCAGTTCTTTTAGAAAGTCCAAAATCCAATCAATTGCTAACACCAGACCTTGAAATAGATTTTTTAATAGATTCTGGAGAAAATCTAATATCATATTTAATCCCACTTGGAATGAAATCAAAATTCTACATCCACAAATGATATACTTCAAAACAACAAGTAGACTAGCAACTGCACAAGGATCAACCCTAACAAACTATGAAAAAAAAACAACTCTTGCTTGTTTCCTTTCGAACAATGGGACAAAGCAATTTCATGAGCAAAACATTTAAACAAAGCTTCCATATCACTGATATAAAACACAATATCATTGGAATACCGCTTGTTACTAAATATATACCAACAATAAAAATCTTAAACAGTAAAGTTCTTATAGAAGACAAATACACAAGAAAGAAAAACACCTCTTTGACTTTCGGTATTGATAAAAACGAAAGCGCAGAATTGCAATTTAAAAAAAATCAATAGCGAATTCACGGATAGCGAAAGTGATATAGAAAACACAATTTCAATTAACATGATAAACGTTAGAAATGACTATGAGCCTCTTATTTATGAACCACCAATATCTTCTCATTTGTATCAAAACATTGACCAACTTCTTCTAAATTAATATACAAGACCTATACCCAATGATAAAAATAAATGGAAAAAAAACAAAAAATAATAGAAAAAGTAGCTTAAGAAAATTCCACAGAATGCTCAAACACAAAAAATATCTATCAAAACATACCAAAAGATACTCATTTGCAAAAAGAAAAAATATGGACAACCCCACTTCTTTTAGAAAGTCCAAAATCCAAACAATTGCAAACACCAGACCTTGAAATAGATTTTTTAATAGATTCTAGAGCAGAATCAAATATCATAAATATTCCCACTTGGAATGATAACAAAATTCTACATCCACAAATGATAAACTTCAAAACAACAAGTAGACTAGCAACTGCACAAGGATCAACCCTAACAAACTATGAAAAAAAAACTCTTGCTTGTTTCCTTTCGAACAATGGGACAAAGCAATTTCATGAGCAAAACATTTAAACAAAGTTTCCATATCACTGATATAAAACACAATATCATTGGATAACCGTTTGTTACTAAATATATACCAACAATAAATATCTTAAATAGTAAAGTTCATATAGAAGACAAATACACAAGAACGGACAACATCTCTCTGACTTTCGGTATTGATAATAACGAAAGCACAGAATTGCAATTAAACAAACTCAATTGCGAATTCACGGATAGCGAAAGTGATATAGAAAACATAATTTCAATTAACATGATAAACTTTAGAAATGACTATGAGCCTCTTATATATGAACCACCGATATCTTCCCATTTATATCAAAACATTGACCTATTTCTTCTAAATTAATATAGAAGACCTATAACCAATAATAAAAAAAATGAAAAAAAAAACAAAAAATAATAGAGGAAGTAGCTTAAAAAATTCCACAGAATGCTCAAACACAAAAAATATCTATCAAAACATACCAAAAAACACACATTTGCAAAAAGAAAAAATATGGACAATCCCACTTCTTTTAGAAAGTCCAAAATCCAAACAATTGCAAACACTAGACCTTGAAATAGATTTTTTAATAGATTCTAGAGCAGAATCAAATATCATAAATTTTCCCACTTGGAATGAAAACAAAATTCTACATCCACAAATGATATACTTCAAAACCACAAGAAGACTAGCAACTGCACAAGGATCAACCCTAACAAACTATGAAAAAAAACAACTCTTGCTTGTTTCCTTTCGAACAATGGGACAAAGCAATTTCATGAGCAAACCATTTAAACAAAGCTTCCATATCACTGATATAAAACACAATATCATTGGAATACCGTTTGTTACTAAATATACACCAACACTAAATATCTTAAATAGTAAAGTTCATATAGAAGACAAATACACAAGAAAGAAAAACACTTCTTTGACTTTTTTTCAAAGAATAAACAAACAACCACCATTTTTCTCAAAGTTTTCCTCATTTATAATCAGGAACGAATACACCTGAAACCACTATCAAGAAACATGTATAACTTTTCAATCAAACAAACTCACCAATATGATAAAGAGCAAAACAAACCACATCTCTTTATGTCTGACCTTGAGTTCAGATCAATTCACAAATGTTTCCGAGTAACAATTTCATCTATTAAATACATGAAAGACTCAAGCTCTGATATAAAAATTCTGCCACTAGGACTCTTAGGTTATTGTGAAACTAACGCGACAATTTCTCCCACAAAAGAATTAACGTATCGAGTAAATAAAATTTTACAACTATTAGATATATGTCAATCAACAACTCTTGATGCAGAATTGTCAGTTAATAATATTTTACGCAATGAAAAACGAAATACAGATTTTTTCACAAAAACTTCCTATTTCAAACCAACATTTCAAATTTCCAAATAAACAAAAGAACAGCAAAAATTTCTAATAATGTTTAATTTTCACCACTCTCAGATAACACAAAAAGAATTCGAACAACTAGCAGACCTATTATTAAAATACCCACAACTTTACGCAAAATCAAAATTTGATGTAGGAAAAATAAATTCACCATTACATTTACCCCTGAAACCTGACGCAGTTTTCAAAAAACAACGAGCAAGTAAAGTCCCAATTCATTTCTAAGATAAAGTTAACCAATTACTTGAAGTTCTAGAACAATATGAAATCATGTCTCCAGTAAATATAGAAGAACAGCCAAACTGTAACACATTCATAAACCCCGTTATCATTTTAGAAAAAGGAGAATCATTAATACTCGTTCTAGATGCAAGATTTTTAAATTCACTAATTGATGAATCTAAATCTAACTGGCCTATTGAACCAAATCAAGTAATTTTCACAAGGATAAACGGTAAATACCTTACAACAGCCGATATGAATAGTGCATATAATCAAATGCCACTAGATGAACAATCACGACGATTAACAGAATTCGTGATTGGAAATCAAAAACATAAATTTAACAGATTATTCTATGGAACTTCCATAGGACCAGCAGCTTTCTCAGTGTTTATGAGTAAAATTTTCAGACCACTCATACTCATGAAAAACGCGATTGCATATTTGGACGATGTTTTCATGCAATCGCAAACCAAGGAAGAAATGTTCACAGTTTTAGAGAACTATCATCAGATATTAATACACAAAAACATGAAAGCAGCCCCAGATAAATCACATTTCTTTCTAACACGTGTAAAGTTTTATGCTATGTGCGACGCATCCAATTTGGCATCGGCGCAGCATTATTAAAATCTCACAATAGAACAAATAGAATAAACCTCATCTCAGCCAACTCTAGGCTATTTACACAAGCTGAACTTAGACTCTCTACCCTTATGAGAGAATGCACAGCTTTAATATATAAACCTACAGAATATGAGCTTTTAATACCTGGATCTAAACATCCAACAGTTTTATTTACAGACCAATAATTTTTCTCTTTACACAAAAATCAAACCCAAACCATAGAATTTACAGATTTCAACTTATTTTAATGAAAGTTCCAAACTTACTTATAGCTTGGACAGCAGTAAAGAATCTTGCACTACCCTACACTCTCAGTAGAAAAACACCACCTGAATTATTCTCACAAAAAACAACAGTTGAAATACCACAAAACAGAAAACTTTTCCTTGCAAAAGATAAAACATCACCGAGATTACAATGCAAATATGCATTAAAATCTGATGTAGAACAATCACAAATAAATAATCTACATTATTTTACACTATATCTAGATTGTCAAAACAAACACTACATTCAAACCGATACCATACTCTACTTGGATAAAAAACAATACACAACAAAAACCACTCAAACAGAAGCTATACAAAAAAGATTTTTGCCCTTAATAGAGAAAGAAAATCTCACTGATAAGGTAATTTATCAGGCTCACCAAACACTGATTCAAAATATACAATTAGCCATGTTTTTAACCTCCATGACCCACTAGATACAATGCCTCTATCAAAATTGGAACTTGAAAACAAATTTATACCAATAACAGAAAAATTAACACCCGAACTATTACAAAAACATCAAAACCCTGACCCAGTCATTCGATAGGGCACAAATTTAAAACCAAGTCACTGAAAGCCGATACAACCATACTAGGAATTAAAACCCTTCTTAGATATTTCAGAAAATTTAACAACACCTCAATCAAGGAAAACACTGATGCTTTAAATACCAAACAGCTCACATCAAAGTACTCTGCTCACATTTAAATATGATGCGTACAGCTTTTCATACCTCTCACTCTTTACACACTCAAGGACACTCAGGAGCAGAAAAAAAAACATTTTCAAATTTTACACCAAATTTTTATTTCCCAAATGCACCAATATGGATAAAAACTTTATGCAATGATTGCATAACACGTCAACTAATCAAACCATACCCAAATCATAAACAAAACGCAGAAAAACAAGATTTTAAAGTTTTTATTTCAATCACAGAATCTCTCTCGATAGAAAAGGACCAATATCACCATCCTCAGAAGGAAGCTCATTTATAATGATGATAGTCGACGCATTCACACACTACGTAGCACTTAACCCAGTACCTCATTGTAATGCTGATTATGAATATACAACACTTTATGAACACTGGATAGCAAAGTTCGGTTTACCGAAATCCTTTTTACAGACAAGGGCACTGAATTTATAAGCAACGAAATCATTACACTATGTCACTTATATAACATTAAACACAAACCACGTACATCTCATGCACCTTGGACTAATGGTTTAGTCGAAGGCATGAACCGTTCACTACAAGAATATCTTAGACGTATCATTAGCGGAAATGACACACGATATGCTCAATGGTCAACAGATGTAAAATTATTCCCACTATCTTATAATTCAAAAACTACAACAACCCTAGGACTATCACCCTATGAAATAGTTTTCAACCAGAAACCACGGAAACCAATAATGTTCACAGCAAATTCTTCGAAAAATGCATAAGGTTATTGCCAACCAACTAAAGAATCAGTATGTTACAATTTACCACTAAACCCACGAAGAAGATCATTTTCATCATCCACAAATCTTAAAACTAGCCTCCGGAACACACACCGAATGGATTTTAAACACAGACAAAAAAACGAATTTACCAGAAAGAAACGAAAAAACTATTACAAAATCAAAACATCATTTCCCAAATAAATTCTCAATTTACCCCAGCTACAAATTTGAAAGTCGGAACATATGTCTTAATTCCAAATTTTACAAGAGAAAAGGAATTTTTTAGAAATTACAACCACACCGAAGAGAACCATATCAAAAAATTGATAAAACCACGGATGTAACATAAAAACTTACAGGTTTGAACAAAAAAGAAATCGTTCAACATCGAAACAATCTCTTACCTTACTACCCAATAGAGTGCGCACTTCGAGAACTTACTCAATTATCAATTTTTACAGGACTTAAAGTCATTCAAAATAGTTCAGAATAAAATCAAAATCAAAACATTGATATGCAAATCATACAAAAACAATTAGATAAAAAAGAAAAAGAACTTCCCAAACAAATATCAAAAAACGTAGACAACAAAAAGATTTCTCAAGCAGAAAGAAAAAATCTAAAATTAGAAAAAAAATACCACAAGATCAAAAAGAAAAATCCCCACATAGGCAATCATCGCGACTTCAAAATTAGCCACGAAAATATTACAAAACATTCATCCCACAATCTAAAATAACAAAGAAAAATGAATTTCAAAAACCACTTTAAATTCAATAACTTTTTCTTCTTTTGAAGATAATTTCATTGCCCAAATATTTTCTCAAAACTCTTGCTTGTTCCTTTTCGAACAATGGAACAAAGCAATTTCATGAGCCAACCGTTTAAACAAAGCTTCCATATCACTGATATAAAACACAATATCATTGGAATACCGTTTGTTACTAAATATATACCAACAATAAATATCTTAAATAGTAAAGTTCTTATAGAAGACAAATACACAAGAATGAAAAACACCTCTTTGACTTTTTTTCAAAGAATAAACAAACAACCACCGGTTTTCTCAAAGTTTATCTTCATTTATAATCAGGAACGAATACACCTGAAACCACTATCAAGAAAATTGTATAACTTTTCAATCAAACAAACTCACCAATATGATAAAGAGCAAAACAAACCACATCTCTTTATGTCTGACCTTGAGTTCAGATCAATTCACAAATGTTTCCGAGTAACAATTTCATCTATTAAATACATGAAAGACTCAAGCTCTGATATAAAAATTCTGCCACTAGGACTCTTAGGTTATTGTGAAACTAACGCGACAATTTCTCCCACAAAAGAATTAACGTATCGAGTAAATAAAATTTTACAACTATTAGATATATGTCAATCAACAACTCTTGATGCAGAATTGTCAATTAATAATATTTTAAGCAATGAAAAACGAAATACAGATTTTTTCACAAAAACTTCCTATTTCAAACCAACATTTCAAATTTCGAAATAAACAAATAACAGCAAAAATTTCTAATAATGTTTAATTTTCAACACTCTCAGATAACACAAAAAGAATTCGAACAACTAGCAGACCTATTATTAAAAAACCCAAAAGTTTACGCAAAATCAAAATTTGATGTAGGAAAAATAAAATCATCATTACATTTACCCCTGAAACCTGACGCAGTTTTCAAAAAACAACGAGCAAGTAAAGTCGCAATTCACTTCCAAGATAAAGTTAACCGATTACTTGAAGTTCTAGAACAATATGAAATCATGTCTCCAGTAAATACAGAAGAACAGCCAAAATGTAACACATTCATAAACCCCGTTATCAGTTTAGCAAAAGGAGAATCATTAATACTCGTTTTAGATGCAAGATTTTTAAATTCACTCATTGATAAATCTAAATGTAACTGGCCTATTGAACCAAATCAAGTAATTTTCACAAGGATAAACGGTAAATACCTTACAACAGCCGATATGAATAGTGCATATAATCAAATGCCACTAGATGAACAATCAAGACGATTAACACAATTTGTTATTGGAAATCAACAATCCGAATTCAACAGATTATTCTATGGAATTTCCATAGGACCAGCAGCATTTTCCGAATTTATGAGTAAAAATTTCAGACCATTACTACTCAATAAAAATGCAATTACATATTTAGATGATTTTTTTTATGCAATCACAAACAAAAGACGAAATATTTACTGTCTTAGAAAAATATCATCAAATTCTACTACAAGAAAATATTAAAGCAGCCCCAGATAAACCACACTTTTTTCTAAAACGAGTACAATTCTTTGGGCATATTATAGAAAGAAACACTTTTGCTCCATTGAAATCTCGTAAAAACGCAATCCAAAAACTCCAACCACCTTCAAATAAGAAAAAAATACAAGAATTCCTTGGAATGTTAAACTTCTTAAGTAAATACGTATACAAAATGCAGTTATACTTAAGACCATTTTACAACATCCTTAGACAACAAAATAATTTCGAATGGACAACAGAACATCAAAAGCAATTCGAAGAGATAAAAACTCTTCTCACTGAACAATAATCAAACACTATCCCAAATCCCGATCAACCATTTTATGCTATGTGCGACGCATCCAATTTGGCATCGGCGCAGCATTATTAAAATCTCACAATAGAACAAATAAAATAAACCTCCTTTCAGCCAACTCTAGGCTATTTACACAAGCTGAACTTAGACTCTCTACCCTTATGAGAGAATGCACAGCTATAATATATAAACCTACAGAGTATGAGCTTTTAATACTTGGATCTAAACATCCAACAGTTTTATTTACAGACCAAAAATTTTTCTCCCTACACAAAATCAAACCCAAACCATAGAGTTTACAGATTTCAACTTATTTTAATGAAAGTTCCAAATTTACATATAGCTTGGACAGCAGTAAAGAATCTTGCGCTACCCGACACTCTCAGTAGAAAAACACTACCTGAATTTTTTGTCACAAAAAACAACAGTTGAAATACCACAAAACAGAAATTTTTTCATTGCAAAAGATGAAACATCACCGAGATTACAATGCAAATATGCATTAAAATCTGATGTAGAACAATCACAAATAAATAACCTACATTATTTTCCACTATATCTAGATTGTCAAAACAAACACTACGAAGTAGATTTACTAGGAACATCTACATTCGAACCGATACCATACTCTACTTGGATAAAAAACAATACACAACAAAAAACACTCAAACAGAAGCTATACAGAAAAGATTTTTGCCCTTAATAGAGAAAGAAAATCTCACTGATAAGGTAAATTTATCAGGCCCACCAAATACTGATTCAAAATATACAATTAACCATGTTTTTAACCTGTTTAGTCGAAGGCATGAACCGTTCACTACACGAATATCTTAGACGTATCATTAGCGGAAATGACACACGATATGCTCAATGGTCAACAGATGTAAAATTATTCCCACTATCTTATAATTCACAAATTACAACAACCCTAGGAATATCACCCTATGAAATTGTTTTCAACCAGAAACGACGGAAACCAATAATGTTCACAGCAAATTCTTCGAAAAATGCACAAGGTTATTGCCAACCAACTAAAGAATCAATATGTTACAATTTACAACTAAACCCACGATCATTTTCATCATCCACAAATCTTAAAACTAGCCTCCGGAACACACAACGAATGGATTTGAAACAGAGACAAAAAACAACGAAATTTACCAGAAAGTAACGAAAAAACTTTTACAAAATCAAAACATCGATTCACAAATAAATTCTCAATTTACCCCAGCTACAAATTTAAAAGTCGGAACATATGTCTTAATTACAAATTTTACAACAGAAAAGGAATTTCTTAGAAATTACAACCACACCGAAAAGAACCATATCAAAAAATTGATAAACCCACGGATGTAACATACAAATTTACAGGCTTGAACAAAAAAGAAATCGTTCAACATCGAAACAATCTTTTACCTTACTACCCAATAGAGTACGCACTTCGAGAACTTACTCAATTATTCTTTTTTTACAGGACTTAAAGTCATTCAAAATAGTTCAGAACAAAATCAAAATCAAAACATTGATATGCAAATCATACAAAAACAATTAGATAAAAAAGAAAAAGAACTTCCCAAACAAATATCAAAAAACGGAAACAACAAAAAAATTTCTCAAACAGAAAGAAAAAATTGAAAATTAGAAAAAAAACACCACAAGATCAAAAGGAAAAATCCTCACATAGGCAATCATCGCGATTTCAAAAATAGCCACGAAAAGATTACAAAACATTCATCCCCCAATCTAAATTAATAAAGAAAGTAGAATTTCAAAAACCACTTTAAACTCAATAACATTTTCTTCTCTTGAAGATAATTTCATTGCCCGAATATTTTCTCAAAACCCATGCTGAAAAGCAATTGAACAAACTAGTTCAAATTCAGCCAATTAGAAGCTTTTCCGAATCATCAACTCATTTTTAAGACGACTTTATTAGCCGAGAAACAACTACCCTCAAGCCAATCTCCATCTATAACTCGAAAGACTCCAGGTCAAAAATAAGCAAACCACTAAAAATTGACACCCGAATTAAACAAGGTTTCAAAGATACAACCCTCCCCTTCCCCTATCAAGCAATACAAACATCAACAATATTTTACCAATTTAGACCTCAAAAACACATCAGGCAACAATAATAAATTAGCGTAAAGCACAAAATGGACATGATCATTTAGTCTAAAGTACGAATATCTCTCAGATACCCCCAATCATCCGATGAATAACAACAGAACCAAGAAGACACTTAGGAGCCCTCAAAACTTTTCCCTTCTCACAAATTGCCGAAATCCAACCCACTTGTCAAAAAATCAATAAATAATCAGACCACACTTGAACTTAGCCTCAAAAAACGAAAAATAATTCGACAAAAAAATCAATTCTGCAAATGCTATTTTCTCAAACAGTGCATAAAATTCACAACATAATTTCAAATCTTTTTTCAAAACATTCCAATTTTTTCAATTTTTTTTTAAAATTCATATCCAACATTTTCGAACTATTCATCCTCATCCGGATAGTTTTTTGCAGTTTTCTCATCATTTTTTCCCTAGGTCAAAACTATATTAACCTCTTCAAAATCCTTGGCCACTTTTTCAGTTACGATAATTCAAATAGCCATCAAAATGTTCAGACATCTCTTTGGTATTCAGCAACCTTTTTTATTGAAGAATATTACAGTAAACACAAAATTTCTTCTTAAAAAAAATTTCAAACAATTTTTCCAAAATTACTAATCAACAACCCCCACATCAATCCCCACCATCAACGTCCCAAGATCCTCCAACAACACCAACAAATATTCAAACAAATAACTCTCAATCATCAACACGCATCTCTTTTCAGGACAATTTATACACATTTGAAGAAAGACACGCACGATTGTCCGAACCACTAGAACTTGTAATTCGCCACGCACCTTTAAGCGAACCACATTACGATCCAGTATATAATATATACCCTCCCTCTCCAACAAGATCTTAATAGAGCAAGACACCAAATTCAAAAACCAAAACACGCTCGAAATAAACAGACAAATTATTCATCCGAGACGAAATAGAAATTTACAATACCCCAGAGTTCAATTCAACATACCTCAATCACCAACAACAAATCCAAAAAACCTTTCTAGCAGTACAATTCAAAGTACATCACAAACTCCAGTACAACAAAATTGGTAGCACCCCTCCAATTTTCGGACAACATCACGAAAGTCACAGATTACACAACTGGGCACTAAATCGACAGGACATTCACAAAGATATTCAAGTACATAATATCCAAATACTTAGACAAGACAACCAGACATTAAAATTCGAAATCACAGTAAAACCAAACAATCACCATCCTTCACACCTAGCACCTCCGAATCTAACAGCTCAATCATTACCTCCCCCGTTTATAACCACAGAAGTAATCTAAAAATACGATAGATACACAAAAAAGACAAAAGGATATATCACCTTTCATAACCTTTATTCAGGACTATCATACACATATATGTTTTTAAGATAATAATTTCTTTTCTTTTTCAATTTTTAAGAACTTGATCCCAATAATCCTTCACCCCGAAACGGACCACAGGATTTAGTAGTCACACACTATGACTGTGAAGAAAATGAACAAAATATTACACAATTATGCAACAAACCAAGTCACTCAATATGAATCAGAATCACAATCAATTGAAACAATAATTGTAATAGCAACACTTTACTCAAAAGCTAGAGCTACAACACTAATAGGATATAAATTCACAGCATTATTTTCCGAAAAGAAAGTACATTGTTCACAAGTTTCAAACGGAAATAAAAACAGATTAGACCACGAATCTTTCTACCAAAGTAACATCAAAAGACTATTACACCTCAGCCCTGAAGATTGCAAAAATTAACTTAAAAGACTAAAAATCACATCAAATAAAGGCACAAACAGAAAACTAGTAAGTTTTCAAGTTTTTCCAGACTTAGCACATCAAGCTGAACTTGAAAAATACCAAGGTCATATAAGACTAGATACCAAACTTCCCTTTCAGGGAGCACGTGGCAGATTAACATATGATCTCCATGATAAAAAATAAAGCAGATACAAAAAGAAGCTACCAAGAAATAATGTTTTTTGATTGAACAATACAACTGGAAAAAGTACAATTAACACGTGATTTAAAAAATGACACTTTTATTTATCAAGGAATCTAACTACTTAGCAAAAACGACCAAAAATATTGTGATCCTACAACACGCACACAAGCAACAATCGTTGGGTTCCCCGAAGACACCTATACAACATTTCAATTAGCAAAAATACATTCTAGAATGATAAAACTTCATCAAAAAATTTTTATTGAATCAATCCCATTTGAAGATGTACACTCTGACCAAATTAGACATAGTAATTAAAATTTTTGTAACATCCGTAAATTAGAGAAAAAAATTAACACGTTTCCAAATATACCCAGAAACAGATGTTGCATGTAATTACAACAAACCACTTTACAAAACACAATGTTCAGAAATTCTAGTCGAATACGAAAAAGTTTTCGACATAAATACAGGAAAACTAATTATACATCCAATGGCTACATCTCGCTCATACACTGATGAGAACTCATATGTCTTAGTCAAATTTCAAAAGAACACAGGAAGAACCGGTGGAAAACTAAAACCACAAGATACAAAAGTACACGTTTACAAGAACTATCACTCATGAACAACACTTACTTTGGCCTTTGGCGTAATCTACTATGACATGCACTTGGACTTGAAATTAGATTACACAATAAGTGGAATCTTTCAAGAAATGTCTTTGACAGAACTTGAAACATTCCATCAATTATGCGAACTTAAACGCTCACAAGTTTTACAATTACTCGCACTAGCAGTAATAAAAATACCTTATGCAGCATATTTTTTGTCAACAGATCAGTTTTTATTGACTACGAAGGAAAAGTATTATGGTATTACACCTGCACAAAAAAGATCACCTTTATATGTTTTTGAAGACAAAAGATGCTATCAGAGAATCCCAAAATTCTACAAAAATAAAGTACATTTTGTTGATACACTCTCCCTTAGAACTTATTTTTGGGATACAGCAGTCCTATGTGAATCAGACAACAGCCACAATGTAGTACAATTAAACCCTGACGAAGATAAAGATTATCTTTTCACACCATAACCTACACTCATACAACCACTCAAAAAATTTTCACCAGAAATCATTAGAGCTATTGCCCGTAATCCCTCAATCGGCATATACTCTAAATCAGACATTCAACATCAGATTTGAACACAACAATTTCAAGAGTTACTCTCAAAAATGGTCACAATCCAACGACAATCCATAGATCAAAACCTACGCAAACTTGCAGAAACAGCAGGATTTTCAGACATATACGCACAAGACTATAGCGGATATTTTAAAAAAATAAAAGATTACATTTACTTAAATGGCAAAAAATACAGACGACAAGATATATCACCAATAAATTTTTAGTTTTGTAAATTTGAAAAACGAACTTCTTGCCTTTCTAGGATGGTCTTACTACATCTTAGAAAGATTGACTATATTATACGCAATGTTCGTTATAATTAATTTTCTTGGATTTCTTTTCTCTCTCTCTCTCTCTCTAAAAGGAATCTAGAAAACAGGCGCATTACACACACAAGTAAATAAACAAGCAAGCGTAGCACGCATTCTTTTTGCAGGATTTTTTTGGAATATTTTCAACATCAATCAATAAAATTCTTTTAGACGCTCAAATAAAAGAATACAATAACAAGATATCAATAACACCAAACACGTATGAAGAATCACAAAACAAATCAAATACAATGCCCACAGCACCACAATTACATAATCTTAACCATAACGACCCCTTATCATTAGTACCACGAAATGTTAGAAATATTGCCCTATCAGACCTCATAACTTCGAGATCTAATTATCCACAAAGCCCAATCCAACACATAATAACCCAATAACCTAACATAGACGACACATATGAACAAATTATAGAACAACCACACAACACTAACTTTCGTTTTCAGAACAACCATCTTTTTAGCCCACGATGAGCCGCCAAATTGGATCCTTCCATCGATCAGTTTCCCACCCAGCCAACCTTCAAAACAAATTCCCCATCATCCCCCACGTCAATCACCTCATCCTAACATCTCACCCAGCATGGAATCAGATACTAATTCCAACACAACATTGTATAACACCATCTCTCAATTCAACAACTCCGATATCGAAACACCCGACGAGTTTGCAAGCTCTGAACCCAGCCAAATCTACATTTTCTCAACTTCCCTTTCAACCTCTCCATTCCCAAGTCAAAACTGAACCTCCTTCCCCTCCTGCTTCCATTTCACATGTCACACCCACATATTCCCCTCTAACCAGCGAATCATCCGATAACAACAACCAAGATCACACACAAATATCACATGAACTTGATAATTTCATAACACTACAACAACAATTGCAACACCCTCAAACACTAACTATTCACCAGCATTCACGATCTATAAAGCCCAACCCCCTCTTCAACTTATACACCCTCCCAAAATCCCACTTTCCCATCAACCCCATCCTCCAGTACCAGCCGCGCTTATAGAACCTTTAAACAAAAATTCCCAAATACCCTACATTAGTTTAACCCAGGAACATCCATCTCACTTATAAATCAACCACTTCACACTAATACGAAAAAATTCCTACAAGTATGTCTACCCTTTTTCGCCCAATATACATACTTCCAATCCGAACCCAATGTTGAAAGACCAATTTATGTAAACGAGCATGTCTTATATCCCATACTCTCATGGTTATCTCATTACCACTTTACTAATCCATTAACACTATCACCATATAACACTCCCCATAAAAAAGAAGTATCCTGCAGCAGGTTCTACCTTCTCACAACAACACTAACCTCAAGCCAGTTCACGCAAATAGGATACAGAGAGTCCGTAACCAAATTCACTGAATCTAAAGCTAATAATCACTCCATCCATGATTACGATCATAATATCATCCGACCAAATGAAGACACTTGTCTACTTGGCGACCCATATACTAATCCTCAATTAACCGAAAGTTTTCTCGTAAGAACCTCGTACACCTTCACCCTCAACACCTTAAACAAAAAATACGACAAGTCATCTCGCAGCGCTACGTATTAATGATGCTTATGAATCATACTTTAACAAATTCAACCAACTTCCACTAACTTTATATTTCCTCACACCAAAAGAAAGTGATCTGCACTGTTCACACGAAGTCATGTTACGATCTAAACAAACACAAACATACACTTATTATAAATTCATTCAAAGTCATTACACTCACAATACGCCAGCACGACAACCTCACCATAGATTTCAATACATTTACTCTAAATACACATCACCGTTTTTTCTTAACTTTACCTGTTGTATTAAAGACACTAAACTACAAGGCACCCTCTGAAATTATGATCCCATCACCCAGATGTATATCTTCTGCCCACTAAACAAACTCCTAAACGTAGACGAATACCGCCCAATGATCATCCTTCATAAACTCCTTCAGCCCGTCAAAGTCCTAGAATTCATATATAACACTCCCTATTACCACAAAATTCAAAACACACCGTATGAACAATCACTCAACACTGAAGAACGTAACATCATTAAAGCACTTGAATTGCTTTGGCCACTTTTGCAAACTAAAAACATCATTCGCTTGGTAGCTAAACTACTAACCACATCTGATATCATCCACGATGTTTTTCCTCATGGCTTCCTCAACGACGATTAGGTAATATGAATTCAACGTTTTACTAATAATTTCTAAAAACACTAACCTTTAATATTCAATTTTTTCTTTTTTTATTTATAGGCACAATCATCAATCATTTACAAAACAAAAAAAAACAAAACACAGAAACTCTTTTTCAAATCATTAATTTCTAATAACTTATCCACTAATTGAAGCAACAAAATTATCCCGTACAAAGCAGTAAATTAATATTTAAACTCTTTTCTCCAAAGCAGTAAATTTTCATAAATTAAAATTAATTTAATAATTTCAACACCCAAATCAAACAGTAAATTTATAATTTTTAAAGTAGTCAATTGATAAAAAAAATTGTTCATAAATCGCAAAAAGCAGTACTAAATTTTTCAAAAGACGCTTCTCTATATTCTCTTGCCCATATATATTTGCTCATCCACAAAGAATTGTTTGAAATAATGAAATTGAAAATCGACTTTCACTGATAACATCTCTAACAAGCATTAACACGTCTCAAACTTTCCTTTAACCAGGTTGGAAAGAAATTATATAATAATTCAAACTAACCAACGCAAGCTTACTAAATACCATAAATTACAATCTAACAGCATGATTAAGAAAAGAAAAGCCACGGTACCCAAACTGGATTAACACCAGCTTAGAACCGGACAAATTATTCTTTTGAAGACTACTTTTAAGTCTGAACACAAAATAACAAAACCCCAAAAAGTCGTAAGACAATACCAAAACAGACAATTTGACTTTTGAAGAAAAGACAAAACTAAGACAACAAAAGAAAACGCTAGTAATAAAAATAGCATGAAAGGTTTAACTAACACATGAACCTCCAAAAAGAGAGCACGAAATCATACCCTCACTTCTGGCCTAACCGATCAGAAGAGAAAATCCTGAGCATGCTCTATAGCCGGCCTCACATACCGTGCTGCATCCACGCTTTGTGACACCCACGACAATTTTTGACGAGAATTACTCCAGTGTGAGTAGCTCTTAAAAATAACCGAACTAAATATTAACGCTTTTGCGATAAAATTAATATAAGATCATAACTAAAAAACACGATTATTAAAAATTTGTATAAATAAATATTAATAATGCAGTATATAGATTACAAACAGCCCAAATACGAGCAGCAGGAAACTTGACTACCCAATCACACTCCAAACTACGGAATGGCAAAACCCACCTGATATGCTGCCTACAGTCACTACATTCAATGGATTTAGAGTACAATGGCCATCTCGATGTTCAAGTATACGTACAGATCCAAGTCACCTGGCATTGCATCCAAGCTCAAACTTCACGCCATTTCTAAACGAGATCAAAACAAAGTTCTCTACCAAACAGGAACAAACGATCATAACAAACCATTTGGAAATCAGATTGACTTTGTTGGCGGTCACAGTCATTGTTGAATGAAAAACTGATATCCACGATTCTTCATGAACGGAACGCAAATGATGATCGCGACATACAAACGAACTTCATCCATCCTCCATCGCAGACGATTATAAAAGAACAAAAAACTAAAACTCTCTAAACCCCGTATGGGTGGAACCAGATCTAAACTAGTATTTATCATTGGTTTTTTTATGATATTTTATCTCTACAAAATAATTAATACTAACCAATCATACTCCATCAAACTAACAACCTATTTATTTGTAAAGTGTTGAAATTACTTGTAGTTTCAGCACCAGAATAATTTGAATTACACTTAGAATACAGTTGTTCTCATTCTGTAACTAACTCGCGCAAACCGGTATACACTAGATCTATTGAGACCAGGAGATATAATAGTAAGATTAAGATTGGTATTAGACTAAGAAGTTGCACGAATCTATCCGGCCGAAATTAAGATAGCGTGACGAGCAGACGGTGCACCTTATCTGAAATTACTCTATGAGTACAGTAACCTATACATAACTCAATAGTTCTTGAACACTTTCTGAAAAACGTTGACCAAAAAATCGCGTTTTTCGGCGCGCGCGTCCCTCTCCAAGCTATTATGATTACAGCTGATTGACTCTCACTTCATTCATAATTAAAACTGTTCATTAACTGGGGTTTTTATGAAAAACATGAAAGTATGTGGCACTTCAAGAAACCAAGGAACTAACTGCAAAATCAAGGAACCTACAAAATATGAAGTACTCACCGTCTAATGCTCTCTTTGAGATTTAACGCAGAATCTAAAAACTGAAGTGTTTTTTTTTGTAACTAACAATCCTTGAGTTTTTAATGTCCTTACATTTCGTTGTATTGAAGAGAGTCACCATTTACAACTCTTAACAAAACAAAAATTAGTAATCTAACAAATTTCAATAGAACAACCACACAACACTAACTTTCGTTTTCAGAACAACCATCTTTTTAGCCCACGATGAGCCGCCAAATTGGATCCTTCCATCGATCAGTTTCCCACCCAGCCAACCTTCAAAACAAATTCCCCATCATCCCCCACGTCAATCACCTCATCCTAACATCTCGACCAGCATGGAATCAGACACTAATTCCAACACAACATTGTATAACACCATCTCTCAATTCAACAACTCCGATATCGAAACACCCGACGAGTTTGCAAACTCTGAACCCAGCCAAATCTACATTTTCTCAACTTCCCTTTCAACCTCTCCATTCCCAAGTCAAAACTGAACCTCCTTCCCCTCCTGCTTCCATTTCACATGTCACACCCACATATTCCCCTCTAACCAGCGAATCATCCGATAACAACGACCAAGATCACACACAAATATCACATGAACTTGATAATTTCATAACACTACAACAACAATTGCAACACCCTCAAACACTAACTATTCACCAGCATTCACGATCTATAACATCATCCAATCCATCAAGCCCAACCCCCTCTTCAACTTATACACCCTCCCAAATCCCCACTTTCCCATCAACCTCATCCTCCAGTACCAGCCGCGCTTATAGAACCTTTAAACAAAAATTCCCAAATACCCCACAATAGTTTAACCCAGGAACATCCATCTCACTTATAAATCAACCACTTCACACTAATACGAAAAAATTCCTACAAGTATGTCTACCCTTTTTCGCCCAATATACATACTTCCAATCCGAACCCAATGTTGAAAGACCAATTTATGTAAACGAGCATGTCTTATATCCCATACTCTCATGGTTATCTCATTACCACTTTACTAATCCATTAACACTATCACCATATAACACTCCCCATAAAAAAGAAGTATCCTGCAGCAGGTTCTACCTTCTCACAACAACACTAACTTCAAGCCAGTTCACGCAAATAGGATACAGAGAGTCCGTAACCAAATTCACTGAATCTAAAGCTAATAATCACTCCATCAATGATTACGATCATAATATCATCCGACCAAATGAAGACACTTGTCTACTTGGCGACCCATATACTAATCCTCAATTAACCGAAAGTTTTCTCATAAGAACCTCGGACACCTTCACCCTCAACACCTTAAACAAAAAATACGACAAGTCATCTCGCAGCGCTACGTATTAATGATGCTTATGAATCATACTTTAACAAATTCAACCAACTTCCACTAACTTTTCATTTCCTCACACCAAAAGAAAGTGATCTGCACTGTTCACACGAAGTCATGTTACGATCTAAACAAACACAAACATACACTTATTATAAATTCATTCAAAGTCATTACACTCACAATACGCCAGCACGACAACCTCACCATAGATTTCATTACATTTACTCTAAATACACATCACCGTTTTTTCTTAACTTTACCTGTTGTATTAAAGACACTAAACTACAAGGCACCCTCTGAAATTATGATCCCATCACCCAGATGTATATCTTCTGCCCACTAAACAAACTCCTAAACGTAGACGAATACCGCCCAATGATCATCCTTCATAAACTCCTTCAGCCCGTCAAAGTCCTAGAATTCATATATAACACTCCCTATTACCACAAAATTCAAAATACACCGTATGAACAATCACTCAACACTGAAGAACGTAACATCATTAAAGCACTTGAATTGCTTTGGCCACTTTTGCAAACTAGAAACATCATTCGTTTGGTAGCTAAATTACTAACCACATCTGATATCATCCACGATGTTTTTCCTCATGGCTTCCTCAACGACGATTAGTTGATATGAATTCAACGTTTTACTAATAATTTCAAAAAACACTAACCATTAATATTCAATGTTTTCTCTTTTTATTTATAGGCACAATCATCAATCATTTACAAAACAAAAAAAAAACAAAACACAGAAACTCTTTTTCAAATCAATAATTTCTAATAACTTATCCAATAATTGAAGCAATAAAATTATTCCGTACAAATCAGTAAATTAACATATAAACTCTTTTCTCCAAAGCAGTAAATTTTCATAAATTAAAATTAATTTAATAATTTCAACACCCAAATCAAACAGTAAATTTATAATTTTTAAAGTAGTCAATTGATAAAAAAAATTGTTCATAAATCGCAAAAAGCAGTAAAAAACTTTTCAAAAGACGCTTCTCTATATTCTCTTGCCCATATATATTTGCTCACCCACAAAGAATTGTTTGAAATAATGAAATTGAAAATTGACTTTCACTGATAACATCTCTAACAAGCATTAACACGTCTCAAACTTTCCTTTAACCAGGTTGCAAAGAAATTATATAATAATTCAAACTAACCAACGCAAGCTTACTAAATACCATAAATTACAATCTAACAGCATGATTAAGAAAAGAAAAGCCACGGTACCCAAACTGGATTAACACCAGCTTAGAACCGGACAAATTATTCTTTTGAAGACTACTTTTAAGTCTGAACACAAAATAACAAAACCCCAAAAAGTCGTAAGACAAACCCAAAACAAACAATTTGACTTTTGAAGAAAAGACAAAACTAAGACAACAAAAGAAAACGCTAGTAATAAAAATAGCATGAAAGGCTTAACTAACACATGAACCTCCAAAAAGAGAGCACGAAATCATACCCTCACTTCTGGCCTAACCGATCAGAAGAGAAAATCCTGAGCATGCTCTATAGCCGGCCTCACATACCGTGCTGCATCCACGCTTTGTGACATCCACGACAATTTTTGACGAGAATTACTCCAGTGTGAGTAGCTCCTAAAAATAACCGAACTAAATATTAACGCTTTTGCGATAAAACTAATATAAGATCATAACTAAAAAACACGATTATTAAAAATTTGTATAAATAAATATTAATAATGCAGTATATAGATTACAAACAGCCCAAATACGAGCAGCAGGAAACTTGACTACCCAATCACACTCCAAACTACGGAATGGCAAAACCCACCTGATATGCTGCCTACAGTCACTACATTCAATGGATTTAGAGTACAATTTCGCATCGCAGAGAAGGAAATCCTTTGCAATAGGACAATGGCCATCTCGATGTTCAAGTATACGTACAGATCCAAGTCACCTGGCATTGCATCCAAGCTCAAACTTCACGCCATTTCTAAACGAGATCAAAACAAAGTTCTCTACCAAACAGGAACAAACGATCATAACAAACCATTTGGAAATCAGATTGACTTTGTTGGCGGTCACAGTCATTGTTGAATGAAAAACTGATATCCACGATTCTTCATGAACGGAACGCAAATGATGATCGCGACATACAAACGAACTTCATCCATCCTCCATCGCAGACGATTATAAAAGAACAAAAAACTAAAACTCTCTAAACCCCGTATGGGTGGAACCAGATCTAAACTAGTATTTATCATTAGTTTTTTTATGATATTTTATCTCTACAAAATAATTAATACTAACCAATCATACTCCATCAAACTAACAACCTATTTATTTGTAAAGTGTTGAAATTACTTGTAGTTTCAGCACCAGAACAATTTGAATTACACTTAGAATACAGTTGTTCTCATTCTGTAACTAACTCGCGCAAACCGGTATACACTAGATCTATTGAGACCAGGAGATATAATAGTAAGATTAAGATTGGTATTAGACTAAGAAGTTGCACGAATCTATCCGGCCGAAATTAAGATAGCGTGACGAGCAGACGGTGCACCTTATCTGAAATTACTCTATGAGTACAGTAACCTATACATAACTCAATAGTTCTTGAACACTTTCTGAAAAACGTTGACCAAAAAATCGCGTTTTTCGGCGCGCGCGTCCCTCTCCAAGCTATTATGATTACAGCTGATTGACTCTCACTTCATTCATAATTAAAACTGTTCATTAACTGGGGTTTTTATGAAAAACATGAAAGTATGTGGCACTTCAAGAAACCAAGGAACTAACTGCAAAATCAAGGAACCTACAAAATATGAAGTACTCACCGTCTAATGCTCTCTTTGAGATTTAACGCAGAATCTAAAAACTGAAGTGTTTTTTTTTTGTAACTAACAATCCTTGAGTTTTTAATGTCCTTACAATTCGTTGTATTGAAGAGAGTCACCATTTACAACTCTTAACAAAACAAAAAGTAGTAATCTAACAAATTTCAATGAATTGCAGGGCCGATTTAGGATTTTCTGGGACACATAAGTTCAAAAAAAATGGAAAAAAATACAAAGACTCAGTACTACAACTCAAATTTTTTAAGATGAACAGTGCTGAAATAAATCTTCAAATAAGTTTTGTCCTAGCAATAATACAGCTTTAAAATAACTTGATTGAACATCAAGGTTAAAGAATATTTGTGAAAAACAGAACAAGCGTTATGTAGAAAAATGTTCAAGCTTTTCTCTGATACCACATTGTAATCTCTGAGAATTTTCGCTTTCTTCTCGTCCGATTCTCTCTGTTTCTGTAACTCCTTTTCGGATTTTAGTTTTTTTCTTTATTCGTAATTTGTCTAAGACTTTTGTCAGCCGGTCCACATCCTTTTGATCATTCTCGGGAAAAACTGCGATCCCGCGAAAGGAGACGAGCAAAGACGAGCAAACCTCCCAGTTTTATATAAAATTCCCTCGGATTCTTCTTTTTAAGTTTGAGTTATATAATGTAACCAAGTGAGAAAAATAGCTAATATATAGGTTGTCAGCGGACAGGTTTGTGCTGTAGTCCGTAGCAATGTTTTTTTGCAATGATCGTCCCCTGCTGTTTTCACTTATTAAGTTCCGGCTTCAATGGCTAATTCAGAGACACCACAAATCTCGGGTTATCGTGGGATGAAATAAGCTCATGCTCTTTCTGGATTCGCAGCCGCTCTGCCATTTCCGGGATTTTCCCTCCTAGTTCTGGTGAGCCATCTTCCCATGGCAGGGAAATTGAGTTCACGAAACCTGGCTCTTTTTCTAGTTTAATTTTGCTTTTTATGGAAAAAGTACATCGTTGTGCCGTTCTTGTGCCGGGGTATGCGCTGAATCAATTCCAGTTTTCTATTAGGCCGTAATCCATTCCTGAACACACAAAATGATTTGTAGTTTTTCCCCGCAATAATTTTATGCACCTATGGAGGTTGCTTTTATGTATCATGTACGCAAAACGATTTATACAAAATCTTTTCATAAAAACAAAAAAAAACGAATAAAAATTCTTAATTAACTGGTGAAAATTGGAGAATGGGTTGGTAAAAATTGAAAATTACTTGACGCGTACTCCTAATTATAGGTTCAGCTGGGATCAGCCACAGGTTTGGCAGGGTATCATTTTTTATACTTAAAAGGGACTAGAAAAAACCGGAACGAAAAATACATTTTCAAAACGTATTTTATAATTCATGGTATCAAACGAAGTGGTTGGTCAGTTTTGTGTTTAAATAGTTCATCTACGAGGAAGAAGATAAAAAGGTTTATGCCATCTGTTTAGTCATAGCTTACAAATTTTTTTGCTTGGGCTTTTACAGTTTTTCTTCTTTGAACAAAATTTACAAAATGAAAAAACCGTTCGACACGTTAATTAGGAATAGAAAACAATTATAATTACAATTTAAAAATTGGGTTCAAAAAGAAAACGAAAAAGCTAGTTGGTTTTGGAAAAATTAGTTCAATATTTGGAGAATTTTACTTGATTTTTTCAGGTGGGGCAGTTTGTTGCTCATTGCGATAGATATTGACAGCAGTTTTTATGCAACAAATGATTAACCGTCATGTGTCGCAAACTGCTTACATAGTTAGTTGGGAAATCACCCCGTCTGATTTTTGCCAGTTCGTGACAAACATGGCAAGGTGGACAATGGAAACAAAGCAAGGAGTAGGCAAGCGTCCGGAAGATAGGGCAAAGTATTTTTTAGTCCTGGACGAATATTTCTCTTATAGATTCTTCGCACTCTGTACAAACAAGATGAGGAAGTTGGTGAAATGAACTTTTATGTTGTTTTATGAAAGCAGTTTTCTGATCAAAACATACTGAGCATGTATAAAGACTCGTTGATTCACTAGATTCTTGAAAAGTCTTGTAAACGACATAAAGAAAATGATAAATTCGACAGCAAAAACTGGTTAAGTTTGCTGACGAAGGTCTTATTTTTGATTGAAGGATAACGAAGAATCCTTCAATCAGATCTTGGCGTAAACAGAGGAGTTGTGCTACGATTGGCAAATTTTGTTTAGAGTCAAATTACTTCACTGATGGCAATATTTGTTTGTTATTTTTTACTTGGAAATCTTGTCGGCATAGTGAAAAAAAAATTTTCTCCGAGTTTGAACGAAATCAATTTGGGACATCAGTTTAAAGTAAAAATGGTCGCACGTTCTGTCAAAAGGCTGATTTTGAATTTTTGCATGAAGAACTTTCATGTAGAGTTTTGCTTTGTGTTCGAAAGAGATAGGAGACTCGGACGTTCTTTCTTACTTTTCCCGTGAATGCGGTAAAATTTGTGCCATAAATTGTTTAGTTGGATTGAAATTTCCTAAACGTCAAGGATTGTCAAAAGTTCCTTAAAAATCACATTATGTTAAACAACGCTTTTTTTTGTTTTTGCCGGATGTATGGTCGCTATAGTGAGTATTATTTTGAGGATAAAATAAGGGTCAGTGTCGTCCTCTATTTAGATCATTTCTCCAATTTGAATAAGTTGTTCTTCTATATAAAACAGCATTTTCTTAAACAGTACAAAAATCCTTATGCAATTTTTTATGCATGCATGGCATACAGTTTTGTAATGATGTTGAACAACCAGATGTTCATTTTTTTTCATTGTGTGTCAGCTTGGTTTTGTTCTAAAAACTACAGATAATATAACTAGTCAAATGTTCAAATTATTCACCTACAAACAGGGCATTGTATTTTTGCAATGTGAGGTTTCCCGCATCCAGTTTCAAGCGTTAGTAATCGATTATATTACGATTTTAGTATCAGTCTCACTGAAATTGTGAAACAATCCATTTTAATCAATTATTAATCAATTATAATCTCTCTTTTTAAAATCAAATTTTAATTATTTATAATCCATTATAATCGATTATAATCGATTATTTATTCGTTTGTTTTTCGATACAATTGTAATCGATTAAATTTGATTAAAATCCATTATTTTTATTCAAATTTCTATTTCGTTAGTTTTGCACAAAAATCCATTATAATCGATTATAAATGATTATAATTCTTTTTTTTGTCCATTTTTGTCTTCGAAGTTGCATCTAAAATGCTTATATTTTATGCTTTTTGTGGACGTTGGTTCCTATGAAAAATGAGAAAAATTTTTTTAAAGTTTCACAATTAATTCAAATTTATATTTTTTTTTTTGATTTCTTCCCCATTAGAGATGTTTTGTGATGTATATTTTAAGCTTTTTTTAAACACCAAAACATCAGCAAACTGATTTAGTTTCATGATTGATTCGGAAAATTTATTTTTCATCTACCGCGGGAACCTCTCCACTCATATGAAAGGATCTCTATGAAACTTTTGTTTCGTGGTAAAACTTTGTGTTCAGATGAACCAGAGTGTTCAAGAGATCTTTTTTTCTAAAGTTTTCTTATTGACGCGAAAAAATAACCCATAAGATATAAATCGAATGTAGGAACATTTCGGCAAAATAAGAGATTATAATCGATTATAATCAATTATAATTGATTTTAAGGGTTTTTAGTAAGAACTATAATCAATTATAATCTATTATAAGAGATTATAATCTCTTGGAGAATATCACGATTATAATCAATTATAAATCCCTTAAAGACCTAATTTTGGTAATTATAATCGATTATAATTGTCAAAAAATTATAATAATAATCCTTTATAATCGATTACTTACGCCTGAACTTGGATGCGGGTTTGCTCTAAGCTTTCCTGTAATGTACTCAGACGCGCAAGTTAAGTGAGGAGCATAGAAAGTATTGTTTTTTTTGCCTTTTTCTGTTTCGTGACACATGTTTGTACAGTTAGGACATTGAGACGTTATATCAATTTCCTTTTGGTTCAAATCACAAACAATCTGATTACAAAGTTAACTTCCCAACCTTAAAACTAACAGTCATTTTTCCTTATATGGTTTCATAAAACGGTTGAGTGCGGCTCGCCACGTTATAAGGTTTTAAAAAGAATAAAAGAAGTAGGCACAAACTTAAATGTTCGAGCTTTTATAGAAAAGCACTGATGTTCATTATCTTGATCCACTGTTTTTTTTGTACAAAAAGAATCACTTTAATCAAGTATTGAATTTTTATATTCAATATTACTGAGGCAACATTGTGCATAGTCAATTAAAGACCGGAAATTTGGTTTACATCTGGATGTAAATTAAACAGTTAATTATTTGTAAAAACATTATCTAAGAGTTCTATACATAAATATAAAATGGGTTGTAGCTCAAAAATTTTCAAATTATCAATTACGGTAACCAATTGGTGATTTTTTTGAACACCATATGATAAATTGGAATTGGCAAAAATGGAAGGAGTTTAGGAAAGTCAACTTCTTTTTGTAATGCTAGGAATGGGCACAATTCCGTAAAACTGGAATGGGTCCTTGGAACTCTTATTATGTTGGATTAATGGAAATTTATCTTGCAAGCAATTGAAAAATAAATATTTTTCCATGTATCTTCAATTGCTAATAACTGATAACCGAAGTTTGGAATGCAAATTAACTAAGTTCACCAGAAGATTTTTTTTTCAAGCTTTTGAAAATTTGGTCAGTTCAGATATTTAATACTTTCACAAAACTAGGTAGGTTTTGCAATATCGAGAAGACCATTCGATTTCAAATTTTTGCGTTACCAGTTGCAAAAACTGGTAAGGTTTAGCGTTTTAGGCTGAGTTATAAGCTGCATTTATTTTGTGATCTTTCTCTAATCTTTTTGACTCCCTGACTTGATCCTTTTTTTCCATCTGTTCTCATCTTAAAATCAACACAACTCGGAGTTGTTCCTGGAAAACCACTTCCTACTGCAAAAATTAAGTATTTGGTAGCCATAAAATCCTTCAGCTGTTGCAAATTTGTGTACTGATTCTCAATTCGACTTTGGTCTATAATTATTTAAGTCTGGCGGGCTTAAGCATTGCACAGAAAATTCCATTTTTTTACTTTTTTTATTTATCATTCCAAGTCGGAGTTGGTAATCCACGGTCTATGCAGTGCTTAGTTTGTAAATGAGTTCTTGATAAATTCTTCCGTTTGTCTTTTGATGATTTCTGCCTCTATTGTCTTCTATAACTATCTTTATCAACGATAAACCTTTTTAGTAAACTCATCTTTTATATCAGCCCATGCTAAAACATGCTGCGAGTCATTGGAATCCTTGAGCGGCTGGTGTTCCTAATATGGAACCGAGTGGGGCTCTTTGCATCTTGCCGTATACATCTTGATCATCGCCTGGTTCTAGTCGAGTGCCCAGTGAGAAGACTATTTTTACCCTTGTAAAGTTTTTAAAAAACTGTAGTATTTTCGTTTTTTTATATAAATCTGTAACCTGCTTGAGATCTAAATCTGGATATGCAACTACAGTGATTCTTGTTTTCCTTTTTCACGATTGAGACGCTTGGTACTCGAAGCTTTTTAATGTGTGTGCCGATCACTTAATGTTTTTTTTTGGTTTAAATCCTTGCAATAGCTAGTTGCGAGAGTTGGAAATTAGTTTTTAAGGAAAGTTTTTTTTTGTCGGTTATATGAGTAATGCTATGTAGACGAATGAATGTTTTAGAAGTCACTTCAATGGTATTGCTGCGGAAAGAATAGTTAATCCGTGGTTGTTTTTATTTGGACGTTTTGACAAAATGGTAGCTTGGTTTTTTTTGGATGTTTATAACGTACCATTTAAGTTCTGTGGAGTTAATTCTTTTTACGATTTTGTTTTATAAGTTGACTTTTACGAAGTTAACAATGACTTGATTTGACGAAGTTTGAGTTAGATTTAACCTAACTGAGTGTGTGTCTCCTTCAATCGATCGTATTTTTTTAGTTAGTTTTAGCTTCATTTGGTTTTTATCTATTTTAAATGGTTTTAGTGTGATCATTTTTTTTGAATTTTTGTTTTTGATTTTTTTCACATTTTTTTAAAAAATCTCAATTGAGCAATTTTTAGATAAATTTGGTTTTTTTAATTACGTTTTGAGTATACTTTACATCATTTTTTTCCCATTTTGTTTTTTCAGCAAAGTTGAGCAAATACTAGGTAAACATGAAAATTAACAAAAGTAATTTGTTTTTTGTACTAAACTTTTGTAAGTTTTGGTTTAATTCAAATATTTTAGGCGTAAATTTGTCTATTTTTGAAAAAAGGGGCAACTATGAATCAAATTGGAACGTAATTATATCAATTGGGCTGATTTTGACCAAATGAGGGTTAGTTTTACTTTTATTTTTACCAAATCAACTTGTATTATTGTAACTTATTCATAAATTTATCCTAAAATTGAAATAGTTTCAGTAGAATTTTTTTGAAAATGTGACGTCGGAAAAAATTTGTTGGCATTGTGAGGCCAAACTGTGCATTTTGTGCATTGTAAGCGGATTCCGCAATATGGACGCACCCTTTGTTCTTCTTTTGTTCTTTCCTTCTCTTTGATCGTTCCGACAAAAATTTAACATGTTTAAAGACTTGTCTCTGGAATCCAGGAACATACAGACACAAAATTGGGCTCCTATCCAGTGCACACGTTTGGAACCAGATCTAAACTACATTTTATTATTGGTTATGAATTGGATATTTTATCACTATAAATATTTAATATTAACCAATCATGATCCATCTAACTAACGACCCACTTATTTGTAAGTGCTGAAATTACTTGTAATTCAGCACCAGAGAGATTTGAGTTTAACTTAGAAATTAGTTAACTCTCCAAGAGACCTTCTAGCAATCGCAATAAGCCAGTATGCTCTAGATCTATTGAGCCGAGCAGAGACTAGTTAAACACCCTGAGACTAGTAGATATGAGAGTAAGATTAGGATCGGTATTAGACTAAGAAGTTGCACAAATCTATCCGGCCGAAAATAAGATAGCGTGACGAGAATACGGTGCACTCTATCCGAAATTACTCTATGAGTTAGACCTCGGTCATAACTCATCTTGTGCGACCATAAGTCTCGAATAAGATCTTAAAAAACAAATTAGCTTAAGACTAACAAGATAGATTAGAAATAGACAAAAACATTCCCGAGACATTACATGACAATAATTTAGTTGAAATGATTTTACGACTCAAAAGATCAGAGCCGCTGTTCCGTACAATACGAGAACTACCCGGTATTGGAAGAAGACCTCGGACAAGAGACGAGCTACGACTACCAACGAAGAAACTTACCATTAAGTTTCATGGTCGTACGGCAAAAACCAGAACAAACTTTTATGTTTAGAATTTTACTAGCAATGAATTTAGATTTTCATTTGCAAACATAAAACCTTGAAGAAAAATCTTCAATGATTATTACATGCGCTAAACAAAATTTACTATTGTACAATAACGATTGATAAAAACATCTCGAATCGTTTCCTCCAAAACTGCAGTAAGATTCAAAAAGATATCTGAAAAATATATTTATTAAAAAGAAAATAAAAATTAATTAACATGATTATAATTTATTAGTATATACAAATCATTGTACCATCTCCAGCTTCATCACCTAAAACATAACAGCAATGATAAAACTACTAACATTATTAAAAACTCAACTTTTCTATCAATAAAACCTAAAATTATTTTTAAAGGCTTGTCCTCAATTTTATCTTTATTAATTTAATTTTATCTACAGCTTAAATACAGATCATCAAGGCTTTCCTTTGATCTCCTTAAATACTTAAGTTAATTCATTTTATACCATTAAATTTTTTATTCTGATCAAGGCTTATCCTTGGATCAAATAGAACAATTTTGTTCTCCCCCACCCTATTAATAAAGTGTCTAACGACCTCAAACGTCGATTCACTACCCAACCCTTTCAAAGACCCAGGACTAATTGAAAATTTTCACATAACTCCAACCATTCCAATTAGGCTAAACAGTGAAGAACTTCGGTTATTCAGCCTTCACTTGATCTCCCCTCTTACCTGAACCAGGCTAAACCTTAAATCTTCGTAAGTTTAAAATAGTACCTAACAAACTACTTGTGTTTTAATTATACCTGAACCTTGTAGATCGATTTACTATTCTCCAAACCTTAAATACAATCATTACCCTTAAGTAAGAGTAAGTAAGTTAACACCTCGAGAATAGTCACGAGAAAGTAACAGTCATTGTCCGGAATCGATATATACTTTTCTCTACAACCCTGAATAAAAAGACCCAAGTTAGGCTACCAAAAAAAAATGTAAGGACTAACAGTCTAGGATATTACAATCACTAATAACAATCTTGCATCCTTCATCCTACACCTTATGTCACTGAACAATTTAGTAAATAAACAAACAATCGTATTACACAATTGCGAAATAAACAACCAAACATACGATCTCGTAATCACACCACACAAAGAAACGATTCGAAATATTTGAACAAAACGACAGACAATGAAAAAGGAAAATTATAAGTAAACAAAGACAAATTATACGGAAAAGATTTTCAAAGCGAAGAAACGCAGTCTCCGAATCAGAAGTCAGTAATCTAGATGCACTTTGCAAACTAAAAGAAACACTAAAAAAACTACCGAGTCCACGAGCAATTATATTTTTCTGATTCAGAAGCCACATCACATTCATCAAAACAAGGAAAAAGAAGAATAAAAAAAATATATATACAAAAATAAACCAGTACGTTTATACAATTGGAATCAACCAATCAGACACATTGAACATTACGCACTGACAGTTATAAAACGCAAAAATGAGCCAACCCCTGTGATGAAAGTCCAGACGAAAACTCTGTTTTCCCATTTCTCATAAACTCACTCACTGAAGTTAGAGGACAAATACAATTTTGTACTAATTTAGTCGCAAATGTTTTTGAACAAGGAACTAGCCCATGTAAAGCAGAATTTACAGAAGTAAAAACAAAAGACAAATGATTGATCATTATTTAAAAAGAATATGTAACCTAACACACCCATATGGAATCTACAGCATAGAACTCAGCACAGAAAGTAATTTTCATAGCAAACATGTTTTTCAAACAGACGATGTTGACATAGAATTTTCAAAAGTATTCGCAGAATACATCAAAAACAATCAACACTAAAATTCAGAGAGAGCAGATTCAATATTTACCAACGATGTTTTTTCACTAATATATAGTTATATATCCATACTAGAAAAAATTAGGAACTGAAAGTACATCACCAGTTCAAACATGAGTACACAGAAATGTAAGAAACGAAATTGCCGCATTTTCAGCATTTTTAAATACAATCCGTGAAAATTTTCAAGCATTGAAATTTCACACAATGTTAAACACGACTTACAAAAAATCTTAGCTTGGTTTATAATTGATTATTTTACACATAATATTGATTTAATTGCACAAGCAAGAAAAAAATCTAGACCTCAAAGTACCAATGACGACACTGTCATTGCAGAACAATCAGATTATATATGGAACCCTGAATGGTCTCATCCATTATTCCTGAACATCCTAATAGACATCTCAAGTCAAGCAATGAGTACAATTTCTATTCATAAAGACTATGTGAAAGTAATTGAATGTATTTCCACTTACAATAGATACAACACCTTTAAACTATAATTCATTTTTACCAGATAGAAGACAAAATAACAGCTTAAACTCAACTCTTGTACAACAGGAAATTTTGAATGAAACTAAAAATCTTACACAACAGGATATTCAAACACCATCACATTTTATAAATGAAGAAATAGTTAAAACAAAAGTAACAACTACACAACAAATATTTCACCAAAACATTCAAACCTTACAACAACAAAACCTAAAATTAAAACATTACCACAAGTAACATTGCAATCTACGGTTAAACCCTCGGGTGCTCCAAAATATTCACATATGGATTATCAGACATATAGACCAATGACAAAACCAACACACAAACAAAGAACATTCACCAGAATCAATTTCGCAAAGCACAATTATAATTATGTAAACCCATCGAAAACAATTCATCCTCCCCGTATACATAGGCAACATCCTTTATTTTAGCAAAAGTCGAATTTTTCAATGTCATTAACAAATTCAGTAAATTTCCATGATTATCCACAGCCCTCTCAAGATTATAGTGAGAATTACCCATTTTTCCAACAAAATAGGAATAAACAACAAACACCATATCACACATCAAATTATTTATCATCAGATGATGACGAATATCATCAACCAGATATTTTTTAACCATACACAAAAGAATATCGTACACAAAAACCTCGACAAAATCAAGTATCTCAAAATATAAAATATCACCCACAAAATTTAGCTAATACACAAAACTATCAACCAATGAACATACAAAACTAACCAAGCATACAATCCTATCAACCAGCACAATCACAAAACCCAGCCATTATGCACTCTTATCAACCAACACAAATGCAAAACGAAAAACCACTTCCATATTACTTACAACAACACGAAATAACACAAAATCAACTTAACAATTTTTCACAAATGCCAAATGCCTCAGAATCACTATAATTGACAATGAATCCATACCTAATGGGTGGATCCTCAATAACATCAAATAAACCATTGATGGTGTTTACAGGTGCAGACCCTGAATACTCTGTAGAAGATTATTTAAATGCAGTCACAGCAAGTTTAATTTTAAATATAGGATCTGAACCAATTATTACGCCACTTCACCAAATTTGGATACATAGACGCACAGCGTTAATACAAACAACACTTTATGGCGCAGCTCAAAAATGGTTTTCAGTTTTACCTATAGACATAAAAATAGATTGGAAAAGATTCACACAAAAATTTTCAAAAAAGTGTGACTCTGAAAGAAATAAACAACATCAAAGAGTTTTATGTAAGGAAATACGCAGACTACCAACCGAAAAAATTAAACATTTGGCAGTTCGAATCGAAACACTAGTTCGAAAAGCATATTCACTTAACACTCATGATTATAAAAACACACAAATGACAGAAATTTTAATGATGACTCTGACACCTCAATTAAGGAAAATAGCTATTAAAAAGAGAGTATCACATCCCTCCTCAGTTCGAGAACCAGATTTAGATTTCAGAAAACTAGTTGATAAACTAGAACAAGCAGAAATCACAATGAAACTCGAAGAAACAGAAAATCCTAAACTACAATACGTCAATAGAATCGAAACAAATACTACACATATAAACAACATACAAGATTCAGATGTAGATTTAACTGAAATAATCACTGAAATTTTAAACATTTATGAGAAAAACCCAAACTTCAAAGTTAAACCATCTTTCAAAAAATGGTGTAATTATTGCCAAAGATAAGGACATAGTATTGCCGAATGTAGAAAAAAACAACAAGATAACCAAAACAAACCACAAAAATACAAAGAACCAAATAAATCATTCTATCAATACATGAAAAAAGACCAAAATTTAACAAACAAAAACATACATAGTAACAACAGCTCTGGTAAACCACTTCCAAAAAACTCAAATTATTCAAAAAACCAATCACCCTATAATTCTAGTTATAGAGGTAGATCACCAAAACAAAGAAGTTCACGAAATTTCTCACAAAATAGGTATAGTCGATCAAATAGTCAAAGTATTCAGTATAGAAAAAACTATTCATGATCAAATTCAAACAGAACAGAATTGTTTGATACCAGTTCTCATTCAAATTCTAGGAATAGACACTATTCAAACGATAGATCACGAAACTCATCATACAATAGAAACAGAAACTATTCAAACAATAGGAATAGAACTTATTCAAACAATCGAAATCAACGTTACCAAAACAGTAGATCAAGAAAAAATTCATACAACAGATCCAATTATCAACAAAAAATAACAACAACAACCATAATAGATAACAAAATAACTCACAAAATAGGAATCCAAACTATAACAATCAGCAAAGGAATTATTCTCAATCTCCTCATAGAAATAATTATCGCTACTCCGATTGCCAACACAAATATAGAAGCAACACACCGAAACATCAAAGACAAATTAATCAGGTACAAAAAACCGAAGAAACAACTTCAGACCCCCCTGGCATCGATGATACAGAAAGTACAGAATTACAATTAAATCACAATAATTGTGATTCAACAAACAGCAAAAGTGATACAAATAAGACTATCTCTTTTAATATGATCACCGCTGAAAATAATTACGAACCTATCATATATGAAATACCTTTCACTTCACACATTTACGAAAATCAATTGGAACTTCTTCGAAGTTACTACACTACACCTATTAGTAATAATGTACCAGTACCAGTTGAACAAGAAGTAAATAGAAATAACACTGTAATTAAACCCGAAAAAGACGAGATACAAAGCTCAAGTACAAACCACAACAGAGAGAAAAACTTTGGACAATTCCATTTCTCTTAGAAAGTCCAAAAATTAAAAAATTTCAACCACCAGATCTTGAAATAGGTTTTTCAATCGACTCAGGAGCAGAATGAAATATAATTAATATTCCCGCTTGGAATGAAATTCAAACACTACATCCAACCCTAGTATCTATTAAGACAGCCAGCAAATTAGCAACCGCACAGGGCTCAACATTGATAAATTATGGAAAAATCTAACTTTTCCTAGTTCCCATGAGAACAATGGAACAAAACAAAATCTGAAACAAACCATTTAAACAAACATTCCACACAACAGATATAATACACATTATCATTGGCATACCATTTATAACTAAGTATATTCCCAAAATAAACACTTTAAATAGTAAACTTCACATAAAAGACAAGTACACAAGAATGAAAAATATATCCTTAACATTCTTTCAAAGATTAAACAAACAACCAACATTTTGCTCTAAATTTTACCCTATATACAATCAGCAACAAAAAAATCTGAAACCACTATCAGGAAATGTATATAACTTTTCAATTAAACAAGTTCACCAATACAATAAAAACCAAAATAATTTAAATCCATCCATAAATTTTTTCGAATAACAATTTCATCCAAAAAATACATGAAACATTCAAACTCCGATATTATTTCGTTACACCTATATAACAATTCACCATACCAGATAACATTGCCTCTAGAACTCTTAGGATATTGTGAAAAAGAAGTCACAACTTTACCCACAAATGAAGTAGCATATCGAGTCAATAATTTATTACACTTACTAGACATATGTCAATCAACAGTTCTTGATGAAGAATTATCAATAAACAATATAATAAGCAATGAAAAAAAAACACAGATTATTTCACAAAAACACCATATTTTAAACCAACGTTTGAAATATCACATTATACAGCAGAAAAACAAAAAATTTCTAACAATGTTTAATTTTCACTATTCTCAAATAATACAAAACGAATTCGACAAATTAGCCAAATAAAGAAGACCAGCCAAAAGGAAATACATTTATAAATCCAGTTATTTTTCTAGCCAAAAGAGAATTGTTAAAAATGTTTCTAGATGCTAGATAACTCAATTCACTCACTGATGAGTCTAAATGTAATTGGCCCATTGAAGCAATTCAAGTAATCCTAACTAAAATAAACGGTAAATATTTCACAACCGCAGACATGAATAGTGCATATAATCAAATTCCATTAGATGAAAAATCATGACGGTTAACACAATTCGTTGTTGGAAATCATCAATACGAACTCAACAGATTATTCTATGGAATATCCATAGGACCAGCAGCTTTTTCATCTTTCATGAGTAAAATTTATAGACCACTTGTACTCAAGAAAAATGCCATCACATACTTAGACGATGTTTTCATGCAATCACAAACTAAAGAAGAAATGTTTTCAATTTTAGAACAGTATCATCAAATACTCAATTTTAAAAATATGAAAGCAGCCCCAGATAAATCACAATTTTTTCTATCACGCGTAAAGTTTCTTGGACACATTATTGAAAGAAACACTAATAGACGTATACGAAAGAAACACTAATAGACGCAATTCAAAAACTTCAGCCACCCACAAATAAAACGAAAATCCAAGAATTCCTTGGAAGGTTAAATTTCCTCAGTAAATACGTATACAAAATGCAATTATACTTAAGACCTTTCTATAACATCCTTAGACAACAAAACAACTTTGAATGGACTACTGAACATCAAACACGATTTGACGAAATTAAAAAACTGCTAACAGAACAAATATCAAATACAATTCCAGATCCAAATCAACCATTCTATGCAATGTGCGATACTTCGAATTTCGGTATTGGCGCAGCATTACTACAATCACACAGTGGAACAAAAAGATGAATCTTATATCAGCAAATTCTCGCTTATTTACACAAGCCGAACTACGACTCTCTACTCTTATGAGAGAATGCACAGCTATTATATACACACTTAGAGAATATGAATTTCTGATACTTGGATCAAAACATCCAACAGTTCTCTTAACGGATCACAAACCAATTATATTTCTTTTTACACAAAAATCGATCCAAACCATCGAGTTTACAGATTTCAATTAATTTTAATGAAATTCTCAAACTTACATATAGTTTGGAGAGCAGGAAAAAATCTTGCATCAGATACACTAAGTAGAAATACACCACTTGAATTATTCACCCGAAAAACTACAGTTGAATTACCACAAAATATTAAATTTTATCTTGCGAAAAACGAAACATCACCACAATTCGAACGTAACTATGCAGTAAAAACCGATAGAGATCAATCACAAATAAACAATTTACAACACTTTCCAATTAATTTAGATTGTCAAAACAATCACTATAAAGTCGATTTATTAGGTACATCCACATTTAAATCAATTCCATATTCACATTGGATAAAAAATAATACTCAACAAAAGACAATAAAACAACAGCCACACAAAAAAGATCCTTTCCCATTAAGAAAATTTAACTGCTAGAAAAAGAAAATTTAACTGATATTATAAATTTATCAGGACCACTGACAAATGATATAATATACACAGTAAATCAAGTTTTTAACCTTCACGACCCACTTGACACAATTCCCCTATCAAAAATAGAAGTCGAAATTATCTTTCTGCCACCATCGAAACAATTACAAAACAATTATTACAAAAATACCAAAATTTTGACAATGTTATTAGACAACTCAAATCATGGCACAATTATAAAACAAAGCCAGCAAAAGCTGATGCAACGATATTAGGAAACAAAACACTCCTTCGGTACTTTAGAAAATTCAATAATACTACTATAAACGAAAACAAAGATCTTTTAGAATATCAAACACCCGATTTTAAAGTACCCTGTCTTCCCCTCAATATGATGTTGATAGCATTCAACATATCACACACACAAAATACAAAAGGACACTCAGGATCAGAAAAGACATATTCAAATTTTACACAAAATTTTTACTTCCCAAATGCACCAATTTGGATTAAAGTATTCTCAACGGTTGCATAATATGCCAATTAAATAAACCTTATCCAAATCAAAAACAAATAGCACCAAAACAAGACTTTAAAGGACAAAGTCTTTATTTCAATCATAGAATTTCAATTGACACAAAAGGACCAACTTCACCATCCTCCGAAGGAAATTCTTATATTATGGTCATGATTGATGCATTTACGCACTACGTAGCACTCAACCCAGTACCACAATGTAATGCTTATTACGCATACACAACACTCAACGAACATTGAATAGCTAAATTCGGACTACCCGAAATACTAGTTACGGATAATGGCACAGAATTTATAAATAAAGAAATCATCACATTATGCCACCTATATAACATCAAACATAAACCACCTCTATCTCATGCACCATGGACAAATGGATTAGTTGAAGGTATGAGCCATTCACTGCAAGAATATCTTCAATGTATCATAAATGGAAATGATACACGATACACTGAATGGTCAGCCGATGTAAAATTATTCCCCTTATCTTAGAATTCACAAATCACAACAACATTAGGAATGTCACCGTACGAAATGGTTTTTTATCAAAAGCCACGAAAACCAATTATGTTCACAGCAAATGACCATAAAATTACACAAGGATTTTGTCAACCAAATAAAGATTCAATTTGTAATAATCCACCGTTTTATACCCATGGTGAAGACCACTTTTATCATCCACAAATCTTAAAAATAGCTTCCGGTACACATATTGAATGGATTTTAAATAGAGATAAAAACATAATGAAATATATCAAAAAGTAAAAAAGAAATTGTTACAAAGGCAAAATAAAAACAACCAAAACAATTCACGTTTCATGCCAGCCACCAATTTAAAGATTGGAATATTTGTTTTAATACTCAATTAAAAAAGATCCAAAAACTACAACCACTTCGAAAATGATCATACCAAATAATTGATAAACCTACTGAAGTAACATATAAACTTACTGACTCCAGCAAAAAAGAAATCGTTCAACACCGTAACAACCTGTTACCTTATTATCCAAAAGCGAATTAACTCAATTATATTCCTTTTCAGGCTTACACATCATTCAAAATCATTCAGAAATAGAACAAAATCAAAACGTTAATACCACAAAAAATAAAAATACAATTCAACTGCAAAATGTAGACCCTCAAAAATTAAACACACCAGAACCAAAAATATCTCAACAAGAAAGAAAAAATTGAAAACCGACAGAAAAAATCTTACCACAGGATCAACAACAGAAATCCAAACACAGAGAATTATCACGTCTTAGAAGTCAACTACGAAAAAACTATAAGACACTCATTCCACAGTCTAAAATGTTAAAGAAAGTTGAATTTCAAACACAACTTTAATTTAGATTACTGTAAACAATCTTTTCAATCATTTTAAACTTTCACATTTCTGGAGAACTCCAGACATATCTATAACTATAACCTTAAAACCTCCAGGTCAAAAATAATCAATTTGCAAAACTTTACAACTAAATAAACACTACTTCAATATTACAACCCTCCCCTCTCAGATTCTGCAAAAATTAACAATATTTTCTCAACTCAGACCTCAAAAGCCTCCCAACCAAAATTAGCAAATTAGCCTAAAGTAAAAAAGACCCATGATCATTGGGCCTAAAGTACAAATGCTTCAAAGATACCCCCATTTACCCAACAAACAAAAACAAAACTATGAAGACCTCCCGAATACCATAAAAATACATCCTCAACAATTTTTGACAAAACTCAGCCCACTTGTCAAAAAATCAATAAATAATCCGACCACACTTGAGTCTCGCCTCAAAACTTTAAAAAATATTCGACGAAACAAATCATTTCTTAATTGCTTCTTTCCATAACAATTGATAACATAAAACAAAATCTTCTAAGCCTTTCCACAAAATTTTTCACTCTATTTAAATTTTTGCTATTCTTTTTCATTGAAACTTTTGAATTTTTAATAACCCTTTCTGTAAATTTTTGTAATATTTTTAAAATTTTCTATTCCTTATTTGAAATATTTCTCCAACTTTCCCAAATCCTTGACCACGTCTACAGGTTCGAAAACATAAAATCTATTTAAATGATACGAACCATTTTTAGACGAAAAGATATTTTTCTTTTATTCATGTTTTTTCTCACATTTTTGTGCACATGTGTAAAAAAGGCAATAGTCACATTCGTCTTAGCAATTATTCTTTTGATACTTTTTATTGAAGAATATTATAATAAACATAAATATTCCCAATAAGAATCAAACACTCAAATAACTTTTTAAAAATGCTAATCAACCACCACCAAACCACCCCCACCAACAAAATTCAAGGAAAGTCCAATAACAACTAAACTACCAACAATCCCCCACCATCAACACGAATTTTTTTTCAAGACAATCCATACACCTTTGAAGAACGACACGCACCATTATCTGAACCCTTAGAACTTGTTCATCGCCAAGCACCTTTAAGTGAACCAACATATAATTTATACCCCACCTTACAACAAGATCCTAATCGAGTAAGACCTATGAGCCAAAATCAAAACACACTTGAAATAAATAGACAAACCATACACCCAAGAAGGAATAGAAATTTTCAAACCCACAGAGTTCATTTTAATATACCCCAATCGTCAACACCAACTACCTCAAACCTTTCAAGTACTACACTACCAGAAACTCCCTCATTTTCGTCACAACAAAGCATCTCAAATATCCCATCAGATTATTTAGGTTCAACTCCAACATCAGAACAAATTCGAAAAAATCCTTTTAACCCCCCAGACGCCACCGAAAGACCACCATATTGGGCAACACACTCATATACTCAAGGTGAACCAAATTTGGTGAGTGAACCAATAGATATTTCTTCTGATACAACATTATCATCTCTACCAGAAACACTTTCACTTCCATCAACTCCATCTTTCAGTCAAATTTCACATACACTTTTCCCCCTAAATTTCCCCGCCAATCTTGACGCCAAAAACCAAGAACAGTCATCGACAAATACCCCCTACGATTAGATTGGAATACTTTCGTAGCACCTCCCCCACTATTTGGACAAGATCAAGAAATCAGCCGACTTCACAATTGGCACTAAGTAGATTACAGTACAGACAAGAGATTCACAAAGATATTCAAGAACACAATATTCAAACACTTCAACAAAATAGTCTCAAATTAAAATTTGAAGTTAGAGTCAGACTCAATAATATTGTCCAGCACTCTTTTCCCCTAAGTCCACCAAATATAACAGCTCAATCCTTACCTCCCCCATTTGAAACGACTGAAGTCATATATAAATAGGACAGATATAACAAAAACACAATTGGATATATCACTTTTGATAACCCATACTCAGGATTATCATATACATGTATATTTTAAAAATATTAACATTTCAACACATCCTTTTCTAATTTTTCCCGAACAAAACACAAATCCGTCTCCCCGCACAGGACCTCAAGATTTGTTAGTACCACACTACGATTTTGAGGAAAATGAACAAAAAACGCTACACAAATATGCAATTAACCAAGTAACACAATCCGAATCAGAACCACATGGACTATAGAAACAACAAACATAGTAGCAACATTATACTCAAAAGCCCGAGCAACAACACTTACAGGCTATAAGTTTACAGCAACATTTTTCAAAAAGAAAGTACATTCTTCACAAGTTTCAAATGGAAATAAAAACCGACTTTATAACGAATCATTCTACGAAAGTGATATAGAAAGACTTTTACATCTAAGCCCCGAAGATTGTAAGAACGAACTACTCAGAATAAATATGACAAAGAATAAAAAATCAAACAGAAAAATAGTAAACTTTCAAGTCTTCGCAGACTCTGTACATCAAGCAGAACTTGAAAGATATCAAGCACATTTTAAATTAGACGAAAAAAATCCATACAACGGCGCACACGGAGGACTAACTAATGATATTCACGATACCATTCACGATAAACACTGGATACCACATATTGGAATAAATAATCCTTCAAACTGCAAAGCAGATACAAAAAATAAGTGATACCAGGAAATAATGTTTTTTGATTGGAAAAAAAACAACTCGAAAAAATACAACTCACACGAGATTTAAAAGATAACACAATAATTTATCAAGGCATCAGACTGCCTTGCAAAAATGACAAAGGCTATTGTGACCCCACAACAAGAACACAAGCAACAATTATTTGGTTTCCCGAAGACACTTGTATAACAATTCAAGTAGCAAAAATCCACGCTCAAATGATAAAATTACACGAAAAATATTTCATTGAATCCATCCCATTTGACAATGTCAACCCAAGTCAAAAAACAAGCCGCAATGTTAAATTTGGGAACATTCACAATATAGCGAATAAACTCACACGTTTTCAAATCTACCACGAAACAGAATTTGCATGTAAATATCAAATTCCACTCCACAAAACACAATATTCCAAATTACTTGTCGAATACGACGAAGGTTTCGATAAGACAACTGGAATGCACCCTCATATAACACACCACCTTCTCAATAAAGGAACATCTTACATCCCAGTAAACCTCCAAAAACACAGGAAATCCTGGTGGAAAAATAAAACCACGAGACACTAAAAGCACAAGATTACAAGAACTATCACTAACGAATAATACATATTTTGGCGCAATACACAATGACATCTACTTAGAAATGAAATTAGACTACACAATTAGTAGAATTTTTCAAGAAATGTCACTTTCAGGATTAGAAACACTACATCAACTATGTGAATTAGAAAGAACTCAGATTCTACAATCACTCGCACTAGCAGTTCTAAAATTACCCTACGCAGGATATTTATTATCCGGAAAAAGATCAAACTTTCTTGACTAGGAAGATAATATATAATGGTTTTATACTTGCACCAAAAAGGTGTCACCATTATATGTTTTTGAAGATAAACGTTGTTACAAAAGAATCCCAATATTCTATAAAAATAAAGTTCATTTTGTTGATACACTTTCAAGACGATCATATTTTTGGGATACCGTAGTCCCATGTGGATCAAAAAACAGCCATAACGTCGTACAATTAAATCCCGACGAAGAAAAATAATACCTACTAAAAGCATACCCAACATTAATGCAACCATTAAAAAACATTTTACCTGAAAGTATTCGAACTATTGCTCAAAATCCTAATATGGATCTACAACCAATAGGAATCTATTCTAAAACAGATATACAACATTAAATTCGTGCACAACATTTTCAGGAACTACTAACACAAATGGACAATATACAACGACAATCGATAGACCAAAACTTAAGAAAACTTGCAGAAACCGCAGGATTTTTGGACATCTATACGCAAGACTACAGCGGATAATTAAAGATTTTATAGATTACATATATTTAAATGGTGACAATTATACCCCAAAAGATATCTCACCAATAAACATTTTTAGTTTTGTAACCTTAAAAAACGAAATCCTTGCCTTCCTAGGATGGCCATAATACATCTTAGAAAGATTGACTATCTTATACGCTATGTTTAACTTTATTGGATATATTTTTTCATTACTAAAAGGAATCTATAACACAGGTGCGACACACACACAAAAAAAACCGACAAGCAAGCGTAGCACGCATATTATTTGTAGGATTTTTGGAATATTTTCATCATCAATAAATAAAATCCTCTTGGACGCACAAATCAAAGAATACAAAACAAAACTATCAACAAACCCGAACACATATGACGAATCAAACAATAATACAAATGCATTACCTACAGCACCACACTTACCAAATCTCCATCATAACCATCCATTATCATTTGTCTCACGAAATTTTATGAACTTAGCAATCACAAACCCCCCAAACTTAAGACCAAAGCACGTACAAAGCCCCATTCAACATATAGTGACACAACACTCTCAAAATGACGATACATACAAACAAATTTTTGAACAGCCCCATACCACCACTTTTCAGTCTCAAAATAATCATTTTTTCAGCCCAAAATGAGCAGACAAATCAAATCACTCCACCGATCAAACTCCCACCTTGCCAACCGCCAAAATCCCATCCATATTATTCCACTTTTTGCTTTCCCGCCACCTGATTCACCACGAACTAATACAACATCAGACATGAATTCTGATACTAACTCAGAAATCACAGTTTTTCAAACAATATCACAATTTAATAACTCCGATGTAGAAACTCCCGATGAATTTGCAGACTCCGAACCATCCCCTTCTACCCACAGCCAGACCACCTCCTCAACCTTCTAAAAACCCCCTTTCCAACCTATTCAACGTCAAAACCAATGTAAATATCCCTACACTCCTTCTCAAGTGACCCCAACCTTCACCCCATTTCATCACGAACGATCTATCAACAATTTTCCAGATAATTTTCAAATTTCTAATGAATTAGATAATTTTATAACTTTACAACAACAGTTACTATCTCCCCACACTCTCACCATTCACCAACTATCATCAACTATCACATCATCGAATCCACCAACACCTATACCAATTTCAGATAAAACTCCATCACTCGCTCAATCATCCACATCAACAGAAATATCCAGTAGTACTAACAGAGCTTAAAGAACCTTCAAACGAAAATTCCCAAATCACCCGTTTCCATCCAAACCCGGAACCGCCCGAGAATATATAAACCATCCAGACCACACCAATACTACGATTTATATTCAAATATTTCTACCTTTATTTCCCCAATATACACTAAACCAATCCGACCCTAACCCTGAACCACGTCACTTTGAAGATTAACATGTATTAATACCCACACTTCATTGGACAGCTTATTAAAATTTTACTAACCCCTTACGCTACCACTCTATAACACCACAAAATATATTGATAGAAACAAGGACGAATTATTCAGATTAGCCACATTACTCACACCCCGACAATTTACATACATAGGATATAAAAAATTACTAAAAACATTCACTGCACCCCAAACTAACAATTTTTCAATTGAATATTATAATCGTCACATCACTAGCTCTAATCAAGACCAATTTCTTGACGACGATCAGTTTGCGAACCCACAATTAACAGAGAAAATTTTCATAAAAACACTTTATTTATTCACACTTAACATTCTGGATAAAAAGCATGTTCACATTATTTCAGAAGCATTATCAGATATTCAAGCATACGAATCATTTCACGAAAAATTTCAAACATTTTCACAAACCTTTCATTTTCTCACACTAAAGGAACGTGATCCGCACTGTTCACACGACATCATGTTACGAGTTAAACAAACACACACCTACACCTATCATCGATTTATCCAGAATCATTTTCATTTACACACACCATCACGACAACCCCACCACAGATTTCAGTTTATCAATTCTAAATACACACCACCATACTTCTTAAACTTCACGTATTGCAATAAAAATATTAACCTTTAAGGCATCCTCCGGAATTATGACCCAATCACCCAGATGTATATATTTTGTCCCCTCATCAAGACTTTCAACGACGAAGAATTCCGTCCCCTAATAGTCCCGCATGAATATATTCAACCTATAGAAGTACCCATTTTAAAATTCATCCACAACACTAAGCAACATCATAAAATTTATAATCTAATTCAGAACACACCTCATGAATTTGCAGTAGGCACCGAAGAACTAAAAACCAGAAAAGCACTTCAATTGCTTTGGCCACTGCTCCAAACTAAAAATAAAGTACGCATACTAGCAAAATTACCAACCACATCAGATGCTATTCAAGATGTTTTCCCTCATGGGTTTTTTCCCGACGACTAAGATAAGTATGAATTTAATATTTTAAACTAACAAATTTAAAATAAAAAGTAACCATTCTTCATAAGTCTTTACACCATGATCACCTACAACAAGAAGAAAAACAAATAATAATACAAATTCATTTTTATAATAAACTCTATTAAATCTACAGTACTACATGAAGCAGTAAAATTCAATTCGAAAGCAATAAATTTATCTGTAAATTATTTACCTAAATGTAGTAAAATTCAATACGATGATAATCAATTTATAATTTTCAACCCCCACAAAGCAGTAAAATTCAATCTTAAACCATTAAATTTATTCAAAGAAACGCAGTACTAACCTTTTATATATCTTTTGCTTACCCGCACAAGAATTCTATCCATAATCGCACACTCGCCCACGAAGAATTGTTTAAAATAATGAATTCAAGTTTCAAGTTTTTACTAACAATAACTCAAACAAGCGATAACAAGTTTCCAAATTTCCTTCAACCCGGTTGGAATGGAATTTTATAATAACCAAACTAACCAACGCAGCTAACTAAACACCATAAACCACAAACTAACAGCATGACTAAGAAAAGAACACCTACGGTACCCAATCCGGATTAAACCAGCTTAAAACTGGATAATTAATTCTTTTAATTATACCAAGTCTAAAAAAAATCATAAAACACCAAAAAGTCGGAAGATAAACCCAAACCAAAAACAATTTGATTTTTGAAAAAAGGACACAACCAAAGTAACAAAAGAAAAACCAGAAATAATATAACAAAAACGTTAACCCAAAACAGGACCCCTTAAAAAACCAGCATAAAATCATACTCCCACTTCTGGCCTAACCCACCAGAGAGGACGTCCTCAGCATGCTATATAGCCGGCCTAACCCACCGTGCTACATCCACGCTTTGTGACAACATCATATTTTTGAAAAGAGGTACTGAAGGGTGTGTAAATCTTAAAAATAACTGAACTAAAACTAAAACACTTTTGCGAAAACAATTAACCAAAATCATAACTAAACAATTGAATTAACAAAATTTTATAAATTGTAAATCATAATATGCATGACATAGATCACAAACAACCACAAAGACGCGCATCCAAAGACTAGACGACCTCATCACACTCAAACTACAGAATGGCTTAACACAACCGACATGCCGCTCACAATCACGACTCAAAAAAGATTTAGAGTACGACTTGACTTCGCAAGAAAAGGACTTCATTGAATCAGACCAATGACCACCTCGATGTTCAAGTAAACGTACAGATCCGAGTTAAAAGGCATTCCTTCCAAACACTATCTTCACGCCATTCCCAGACAAGAGTGACACTCGATCAGTTCTCCAGCAAAGCAGAACAAGCAATCATCGCAAACCGTCTTGAAATCAGATTGATTTCACCGGCGGTCGCAGTCATCATCGAACAAACAACTAACAACTTCATATCGACGATTCCAGCTTCCTGGAGCTTTCTTCTCCAAGAACGAAACAAGAAATGATGCTCGCCAAATACCAACGATCATCATCCATACTTCATCACAGATACAAGATAAAAGATTCAAAACTCTGGAACCAGATCTAAACTACATTTTATTATTGGTTATAAATTGGATATTTTATCACTATAAAATATCTAATATTAACCAATCATGATCCATCTAACTAACAACCCACTTATTTGTAAGTGCTGAAATTACTTATAATTTCAGCACCAGAGAGATTTGAATTTAACTTAGAAATTAGTTACCTCTCCAAGAGACCTTCTAGCAATCGCAATAAGCCAGTATACTCTAGATCTATTGAGCCGAGCAGAGACTAGTTAAACACCCTGAGACTAGTAGATATGAGAGTAAGATTAGGATCGGTATTAGACTAAGAAGTTGCACAAATCTATCCGGCCGAAAATAAGATAGCGTGACGAGCAGACGGTGTACCCTATCCGAAATTACTCTATGAGTTAACCACATCGGTATGATTTTTTTTCTGTTTAGTTTGAACTTATTTTTTTATTCCTTAAGATGATAGATGAGGGCTAAATCAATTAAGGCTAGATGGGGGACTAACTGGGGGATAGGTGGGGGAGATTACGTGGGGGTAGGTTGGGGGTTTGTGTGTTTGTGAGTTTTTAAGTGAGGTGGGGTTGAGGGTAGCAGGGGTGGCAAGGAGGGGGGAGGGGTAGTAAGGTGGAAGAAGGAGCTGGTTGGTGAGAATAGGTGCAAAAAAATGGTTTTGCAAAATTTAACTAACTGGAGGTTTGGAAATCGATTTGGCTTTCAGTAAGGTAAAAAGGCTTTAACTTTTGCAGCATCAAACTATTACAATGCCATCAGTTTTGACCACAAAAATCTATTATAATCAATTAATATCTGCGGAACCTCACTGTTGCGGGTACTTAATTATTTGTTATTATATTTACTTTGTTTTTATGTTTTTTAAACGTCTTTAAGTCTGAGTTACTCCGGGAAAAAAACCGATTTATCCATGGAAACAGAAATGGCAAGTGTCAATGAACTACAAAAAACCTATTTTGAACAATTTGAACGTCACCATTTTTAGTAACTTTGAAAAAAAATTGAGGAAAATTGAACTTCGGAGAGCCGATTTCAAAAAAGTTAGAAAACAAATTTGACTGAAGAAAAACTACACACTTTTTGTTCTGTAATTGAAACTTGAAGCGCGAAAGCACTGTTTGCTCTCTCCTTTTCACGTAAGTTTTAGCTGAAATCGAAAATGAAATCGCGAAAACCAGTTTTGTGTATTTTTATTTCTTCATCGCTGGGAAAAAAAGCAAAACGGAAACCATCTAAAAAAGTGTATGGGAACCAGATATAAATTATAATTATTATTTGGTTATAAATTGAATATTTTATCTCTATAAAATATTTAATATTAACCAATCACAATCCATCTAACTAACAACCCACTTATTTGTAAGTGCTGAAATTACTTGTAATTTCAACACCAGAAAGATTTGAATTTAACTAAGAAATTAGTTGCCTCTCCAAGAGAACTTCAGCAGCCGCAATAAACCAGTATACCCTAGATCTATTGAGCCTAGCAGAGACTAGTTAAACAACCTGAGACTAGATAGTATAAGAGTAAGATTAGGATCGGTATTAGACTAAGAAGTTGCACGAATCTATCCGGCCGAAAATAAGATAGCGTGACGAGCAGACGGTGTACCCTATCCGAAATTACTCTATGAGTTAAACCTCGAACTTAACTCAGTATGCTTCGTTGATTCACACCAAATAACTTATGTGGCAGATTTTAAAAAATCCTCAAAAGTTAATCAAAAAGGAAACAGTCTGCTCCCTCACTTGAGCAACTCTCTCCCTATTATTAATAAGTAATTTTCAAAACATTAAAATTGTGATCTATTTATATTCTTTTTTCAAACTGAGTTGACATTTGAAAGAGATGAGCTAACTTTGTAAACGAACTTTCAAGTCAGGGGCGGATTTAGGGGGTGTAGCGGACGCTCCTTTCCCTTCCCTCAGGATTTCGACCCCCTGCCGACCCAAAGGATCCCCGTTTGGTGCTTTTCAGGAAATCCAGTTTTGACCGGCCAACCCTAAATTTTTTCTAAAGGCGCTTTCCGCGCCAATATATACTAATTTTGAGGGGGGAGCGCGCGTTTTTTGGATTGTTTTTTTTTTCAAAGTTTTGCCTGCGGCGCAGAAAATTTGGCGCAAACAGGGACTAAAGCGAGCTTAGGGGGAGCTCGAAAAATCAATTCGGTCGACCTGAAAAAAAGTCGACAAAATTTAAATTTTTTTTTTTTCGAAAATCTACCTCTTCCCTCGAGAAAACTCTCGATCCGCTCTTGTTTCAACTTGTTTTTTTTTTGTTCCATTTAAAAAGGCTTTTCTTTTTTTTTAGAAAACGCTAGCCCCCATTCTGCAGTGTCTGAATTAACATTTTTAAAAAGTGCAAACCTGAAAAAGAAATTGAATATTCAGGCCAAGAGCTTCAACTTTCCTACAAATCAAGTGTCACAGCATCGTTGGCGGAAAACAACCTTCGGAATTTACTTCAACAGCAAAACTTTGATGTTGTTCCGACTCTCGATACGACAGTAAGGAAATATTTGTGCTCGGAGTGATTTTTTTCTTCAGAAAACTTCAACTTTTTAATTAGTCATTTTGAACAAATTTTTTTTCCCTAAGATATTGTTGTCCTGAGCTTGTTTTGGAAAAGATGTTTCACCTGTGATTGTTTTTTGTAAAATTATGGGGGTTTGAATGTTGCTATTTTGGCTAATTTGGGACAATTAACGCGCGATATATTTCGCGCTTTTAACGCGCAAGCGGAGGTTGAAAACGGCAAAAACTTATACTCGGTGCGATGTTTTTTATTTTGTAAATTTTCACCAATCAAAAAAAATATTTTCAACAAAAATTTTTAAGCCCCATTGAATATATCAATTTTTCTAAGGTTCAAATGTAAAAAAAATGTTTCACCTTCGAAATCTTTTGTTAACTTCTGGGGGTTTGAAAATCGCCAAACTTGTCATGTTCTGGTCTAAATTATGCGCGCTTTCAAGATTTTGTTCATAATGCTGAAGGCGTATTGCGAATTATTTATGCGTGGCGAACGTTCCCTCAAAACAAAATCGTTTCAATTAGAATTTAGGTTAGCTAAGTGGTGGTATTATTGGAATACAACCGATTGAGGCTAGCTAATTAGAATCCGAAAAACTTCTACTTTTCTTTGATGTTCTTTGCTGTTTTGATTCCACGATCAAGTTCATTAAGTATTGTACCGCTCAAAATTGCTCCAAAAGTAGGCGAATTTGCGGAATCCGCAACTGCATTGTGGAGTCAAGAACAGTTTGCTGAATCCACAGCAAATAAAGAGACATAAGTATAGTTACATTTAACTGTTGCGGAATCCGCAACTGTTAGCGAAATTCGCAATTTTTCTGCGGAAACCGCAAAATGTATGTGCAATACGCAATTTGTAGGTGGGATCCGGACTTTGTTTGCGGATTTTACTCATATTTGCGAGTTCGCCTCACATTTTGCGGATTCCGCTTACATTTTGCGGAATACATTGACAGCTGCGGAATGCAGAACAACTAGCTACATTTGCTTGTTGCGGAATCCGCAACAAAACAAATATGCCGAAAAAATTTACGTTACTGTTGTTTGTACGCGGAATCCACGAAACTTTTGTAAGTGTAATCCACCTAATTTTTGAAACATGTTTAAAGATTTGTCTCTGGAATCCAGGAACACTCAGACACAAAAGTGTGCGCCTATCCAGTGCAAAGTCTGGCCTTGTAAGGCATATATTTCCTTTTCACTGAGCGAACACGCCATCTTTTCGCTAATTGGCAACAGTTATGTGCACAATTTATATTTGAGCGGCCTCAGCACTTCGTTGAAACATGTGTGCGCATGAATATTACATAACTGCTCCTCGTGATACATTTGCGGATCACGTGTATACATGGTCAGATATGAGTCAAAACGTGATGTCATAGGTGCAGCATGTATCTAATGTGAAATGGGCAGTAGAAATATAGACATGTATCTGACCTGCACCATACATCTATGAAAAGTAAATAAACTGTGTGCGCATGAGTGTTTTAAAGCTTTTATTTAGATGCGGGTTTCATTTCGGAAAAAAATTGCTTAAAAGTTTACTTTTCCTGAATTTGTTTTGGAATTGTTTCTTTCTAATTAAATGAATAAAATATCTCTAATGAAGAACCTTGATAAATTTACTGAGGGTAGAGAAGGATGGTTCTACTTGATCCAAAACAAACATGCTTGGTTATCTCAAAATAAGCGTAGATGGATGACCAATTACTGTCAACATTATTTGAAAGGTCTTTTCGTTACAAAAAGTCCGTTTTTTAGAAAGTATGAAAACATCTGAATACAAGGGAGAGTATGCAATCACTTAGCCCTACATTATTTTTTTATTCGAAATAACGTATTAAGCGTGAAAAATAACCTTGCTATCTTTTTTTAATGACTGGGTAACGCAGAGTGTAAGATACTCAATTATGACCTTAGATGGTTGTACTCAAAGAGTAATTTCAGATAGGGTACACTATCTGCTCGTCACGCTATCTTTTTTCGGCCTGATAGATTCGTGCAACTTCTTAGTCTAATACCGATCTTAATCTTACTCTTATATATCCTAGTCTCAATAGAGCTAAAGTATACTGGTTTCTTACGAGTCGCTATCCTGGAGAAGGCAACTAAGTTCTAAACTGAATTCAAATCTCTCTGTTGCTGATATTACAAGTAATTTCAGCACTTGCAAATAAGTGGGTTGTTAGTTTGATGGAGTATGACTGGTTAGTATTCAATATTTTATAGGGATAAAAATAAGAAAAATGACCAAGAATAAAATCTAGTTTAGATCTGGTTACACCCATCCGGGGTTTACAGAGTTTTTTGATCATTGACATTCTTCTGTAATGGAGGATGGATGATGATCGTTTGTAGGTCGCGAGCATAATTTCTTTGTTCTGGAAGAAGGATGTCTTATCCGTCTGTTCCAGGAGGGTCCAGCTTCCTGGAATCGTTGACATCAACTTGTTCTTCGACGACTGTGATCAACTGTCACTGTTGTTTTTGGAGATCGGATCGTCATCTCTGATCAGTTGTTGCGATCATTGGTTCTTGGTTCTTTTCCGGAGAGAACAAGGTTTCAATCTCATTTGGACATGGCGTGGAGATGGATGAAGTGCCTAGCGACTCGGATCTGTACGTATACTTGAACACTGAGATGGCCATTGGGCTGGTTCAATGGGGTTCCTTTGCTGCGATGCCATGTCGTACTTTAAATCCTTTGAGTGGTGACTCTAGGCAGCATATCGGTTGTGTTTTGCCATTCTGTAGTTGGAGTGTGACTGGGTCGTCAAGTTCTTTAGTGCTCGTCTTTGGGTTGAGTGTATCTATATACTAAATTATATCTTTTACAAATACAAATATTTGTTAATTTTCTTTTTAGTTATGACTTTTTATTAGTTTTTATCACAAAAGCGTTATTTTTTAGTTCGGTTATTTTTTAAAGAGCTACTCACCCTTGAGTAATCCTCGTCAAAAATTGGGAGAGGGTCACAATGCGTGAATGTAGCACGGTGGTTTAGGCCGGCTATAGAGCATGCTCAGGACGTCCCTTCTGGTGGGTTAGGCCAGGAGTAGGGTATAATTTCGCGCTGGTTTTTTGTGGGGTCCAGTTTTGTGTTAACCTTTTATGTCTTTTTTATTACTGGTTTTTTATTTTTGCTGTTCTGGTTGTGTCCTTTTCGCAAAAATGAAAATGTTTGGTTTGGGTTTGTCTTTCGTTTATTGATGTTTTATTCGTTCTTTTTTGGACTTATGAATAGTCTTCAAAAGAAAAAAAAATTATCCAGTTCTTAAGCTAATTTTATCCTGTTTGGGTATCGTGGGTTTTCTTTTCTTAGGTTTGTTAGGTTGTGGTTTGTGGTGTTTAGTAAGCAGCATTGGCTAGATTGGATTATTATATAACTCCATTCCAACCGGGTTAAAGGAAATTTTGAAATTTGTTGATACTGGTTAGAGTTGGTATCAAGGAAAGTTAACATTTAAATTCATTATTTTAAACATTTCGTCGTGGGCGAGCAGTGCGATTATGAATAGAATTGAGGGCGGGTGAATGATTTTAAGCTAAAGAAAAACGTCTTGAAAAGGCTAGTACTGCTTGCATTTAGATGAATTTACTACTGAAAAATTTATTTTTACTACCTTTTGGGGGTTGAAATTTTAAATTTATTTTCATTTTAATTAGATTTACTGCATTGGGAAAAAGAATTTTTAAATCAATTTACTGCTTTTCAGGGAACTTTTTATGCTTTATTCATTGCGGTGTGTTAATAAAAGTTTTTTAATTATGAAAAGTTTCTGTTTTTTATTTGGTTTTTCTTTTTTGTAGATGATTGTGCTGTGAAGGCTAAAGATAAAGAAAAAAATATTTGGTGAAGAATGGTTAGTTTTATTTTGAATTTATTAGATTTAATTATTCATTTCATATTACCTAATTGTCGGGGAAGAGTCCATGGGGGAAAACGTCGTGAATGACTTCTGATGAGATTAGTAATTTTGCTAGTATGCGAATGATGTTATTAGTTTGAAAAAGTGGCCCAGCAATTTAAGTGCTCAGATGGTCTTTAGTTTTTTGGTGCCAGGTGCAAATTCATACGGTGTATTTTAAATAAGAATAAAAAGTTAATAATTAAATTTAGTGTTATGTATAAACTCTAGGATCGGGATTTCGACGGGCTGCAGGAATTCATGTAGGATGATATTTGGACGGGTTTCTTCTACGTTGAAAATCTCAGTTAAGGGACAGAAAGTATACATCTGGGTGATGGGATCATTTTTTCGGAGGACGCCCTGGAAGTTAATGTCTTTAATACAATATGTGAAGTTGAGAAGAAATGGTGAAACGCATTTGGAGTTAAAGAATTGATATCTATGGTGAGAATGTCGTGATGGTGTGTGCAAGGTTTAATGATTTTGTATAAAACTTTAGTAAGTAGAGGTATGTGTTTGTTTAGTACGTAACATGATGTGATGTGATCGGTGCAAATCTCGTTCTTTTGGTGTGAGGAAATGAAAGGTTAGTCAGAAAATGTTAAATTTGTTATAATAAGATTCGTAGGCCTGAAAAAAAAAGTGCTTCTGAGATGATGTGGTCTTGTTTTTCATCTAAAGAGCTGATAGTAAAGACATAAGGTGTTCGGATGAAAAACTTTTCTGTTAATTGGGGTTAGCAAACTTATCGTCACTAACGAAGTGATCTTGGTTAGGTCGGATGATGTCATGGTCGTAATGTTCGATGGAATAATCGTTAGCTTTAGGTGCGGTTAACATAGTTAATAATTTTTTGATTCCGACATGTGTAAATTTTCTATGAGTTAGTGCTGTAGTGAGTCGGAAGAGGTCGTTTTTGCATTTTTCCATTTCCTACGATGTGTTATTTAGTGATAAACAGAGTGGATTTGAGAAGTGGTAGTATGATGTCCAATGGAGGCTGGGAATTAATACATGCTCATCGACGTAGTTTGGTTGCTCGTGATTTGGGTCGGAATAGGCATAAATATATTGCGGAAAGAAGGGTAAACATATTTTAAGGAATTCTTTAGTGTTTTTGTGGTTAGGATGATTAATAAATGATCGTGCTGTTCCGGGTTGAGAGAAAAATGGGTGATTTGGGAATTTTGTTTTGAAGGTTCTGTATGCGCGGCTCGTACTGGATGAGGATTGGTTGGATGTGGAAGATTGGGCTAGAGAAGGGCTGTATTTTGAAAAGAGTGTTGGAGTTGATGGGTTTGATGTTGGTATTGCTGATGATATTTGATGAATGGTTAGTGTTTGAGGGTGTTGCAATTGTTGTTGGAGTGTTACTAGATTGCTGAGTTCTTATGATATTTGTGTGTCGTCAGGGGAATTATTGTTGGATCGTTCGCTGGTGAAAGGGTAGTATGTGGGTGTCATGTTCTAAATATGAAAGGGAGTCGAGTGAGAGTTATTTCTGGTTTGGGAGTGATGGGTTGAAAAGCGGGCTGAGAAAATGTAGACGGGCTGGGTTCAGAGTTATCGGATTCATCAGGGGTTTCTTGGGCGGAATTTTTGAACTGTGAAATTGTGTGATATTCAGTGATATTCAAATTAGTGTCAGAATGCATGCCAGATGAAGTGTCAATATGGGGTGCTTCAGGTGGGGGAAAAGCAAAAAGTTATATGATAGGGATATTGTTTTGGAGGTTGGCTGGGTAGGAAATTGAGCGGTGAAGGTATCCAACTTGGCGGCTCATCGTGGGCTAAAAAGATGGTTGTTCTGAGAACGAAAATTTGTGGTATGGGGTTTTTCAATTATTTGTTCATATGTGTCGTCACTTTGGGACTGTTGCGTTACTATATGTTGAATTGGGTTTTGTGGATATTTAGAATTTGAAGATATTATATCTGTGAGTGCTATGTTTCGAAAACTTTGTGGTACTAAAATAATGGATGGTTATGATGTAGGTTTGGTAATTGTGGTGCCGTGCGTGTTGTATTTGTGTTGTTTTGTGAATCGTCATATGTATTTGGAGTAGTTGATAGTTTTGTATTGTATTCTTTTAACGTGCGTCTAAAAGTATTTTATTTATTGATGTAGAAAAAATTCCAAAAACAAATCTGCAAAGAGTATACGTGCTACGCTGGCTTGTCTGTTTACTTGTTTGTGTATAGCACGTGTGGTATATATTCCTTTCAATAGAGAGAAAAGAAATCCTGTGACATTCGACCAGAATGGGCCAAAATGCAAATTCGGTGATTTCGAGTTTTTAGCAGCGAACCTTCCGAATTGGCAATTTAGAAGGAATTAGAACGTTATTCGAACGATTGGACAAATCGTGAAGGCTGAAGGATTCGGAAATTCCTAAATTTTAAATTTTCGAAGTGATGACGTAACAATTCTCAGAAACGTCAAGAACGGCCATTTTGGCAGAAAAGCTGAAAAGCAACGCAACAGCGATAGTCGCGACGACAACAACAACGAGAAAATTGAGAATCAGAATCAGAGAAAAGCAGAAGTAGCAAAGACTGCTCCAAGTTGCAACTATTGTGTCGCTACAATAGTTGCAAAGCAGTTGCTAACAACAGTGAGGGGTGGAAACCAGCCTTCCGGGTTACCGAGGAATCAAGTTTAACGTGCTTGATTCAGTGGATTCGAGAATTCGGATGGGTTTCGGGACTGAAACTTTTATCATATCATATGAACTTTTAGCTTCCCTGTCATGTCCTGAATTGAATTTAATTAACATCCGAATTCATTCTACTAAGATGAGAAGCTAGCAGTTGGGGGAAAGGGTTGATCCATCTTCGTGTTATTTTTTTTAACATCATGACCGGCAGAACCGTTAACGAGCACTCCGCGCCGAGCGGATGAACACATTAACGCCCTTATTAGGCCTAAACCGCCGGGGCGGACGGGTAGTTCGGAACGCGGAAGCCTTCCGGATTACCGTGAATAGCTTTTTAACCCAGTTAAGACCAAAAATTCACGAACCAGGAAGTGTGGGGGGATTCGCGGTCCCGTCATCTCCTGAATGGTCCGTGAACAAAAACACTTAAAGATATATATAAAACCAAACAAAAAGTAGTATAGTACCCAAGAAAAACAAAAAACATAAAAAAACAACCGAAAAAACCAAAAACAGTAAAAAAAGTAAAAAATCAGTAGAAATCATCCCCCCAGACAAGATGTGATCCGACCCTCCCGTTTGTTGTTGATAGATATATTGTTGTTACAGGCATTTATATCAGTCAGGATCGTTACGATCAATTTTGTAGCTCGTTTGTGAGGCTTGTACTGTAGGGTTATTTGAGCATTTAAGCACGTTAATGATATATTGCGCTCAATCCGAAAGGGTCAGCTGATTTGCGCTCAATTCGGAAGGGTCTTGGGAGAAGACTGATCCGGCAAGCAATACAAGGAGCAACAAGAAGGGGCTCAATGACAACAATAATCGACTGTTGGGTATCGTTAACAAGTTTTGTACCCCTTTTGGTACAAAAAGTAAGATGGTAATCTGTGGTGGGCTCGACAGTGCTGCACTGTAGTGACCCTTCACCGAACTGCGAATATCCGAGTTAAGCACCTTAATTCGGATATTAAACAAACCCGGAGGGGTATAGTTTTACTAATATTATTACTTATATAGCCTATATTAATACTCTTATACCGTTTTTCAGTGAAAAACACAGAAAGCAGACCGGTTTTTAGGGTCAAAATAGCGATATTTTGATCCCCCCACAAGTCGCGATTTTTGAAATATCGATAATTTTTGAAACGGAAAAAAGCGCTAAAGTAGTGTGTTACATCGTAACTTCGCTACCATAATAGATAGAACCGGTTAAGTCTAGTTCGAAAGTGGTTGGAACTATTTTGGAACCAAAAACCGGATTTTCGTGATTTTTGAGAAAACAAAACATTATAAAATCAGAAAAATTTTTGAAATTTTTGATTTAGAACAGTAAAAATAGTTGTTCGGACAACGTCCACTAGTGAATCTACAAGTTTCAAAACCCGCTACCCGAAAGCCTTACGGGTTGCAGAGAAATCGAACTTAACGTGTTTGATTTGGTGGATTCATCAATCCGGAGGGGTACAGGTAGCATAGTTTTTCGCAAACTTTTTCAACTAAAGCGTTTTAGATCGGGTCTTTTGCATTGAACTAGAAGAGTATAGGCCTTCTGAGCTCGGATCAATAATTTATAGGTCGAAAGGACCAGATTTGCTGAAAAAGTTAGGCGGAACCTATAAGAGAGAAATTTCTTGACTTTAGAAAAAAGACGTTTTGGTTAATAACTTTGGAATTATTGGGCATATCCAGTTGATCTTGGTACCAATAGATCAGAAATTAGCTGAGCTTACTGATAGGGATAAAAGTTTTTCGGAAAAGTCAGCGTGAAAATTTTTTGAGATTATTTTTAGCAAATTCACCAATTTAGGAGGGTAGACCCTTCACGTTTTATAATTTTTTTTTAGAAAAGCCCTTACACCCCTACCAAAACGTAATAGCGGTTGAATAAAGTAACTTTAGGCCGATCTAGATTAAAAGGGAAGGCTAAAGGCACAGAAAAACCTTAATCGAGCCGAAGTTAGGCGAGCGATAAGACCCTTCACCGTTAGCGTGAATTGTCAAATAAGAGGCTTAACTTCAATCCGGAAGGGTCTAGGATAGCATCACATACCCTTCCTAGTTAATCTAAAAAGCAAAATAGCATCGGAGAACGTATCCGGAGGGGCATAGGTTGAAAGAAGGAGATATCCGAAAAGCTACTTTTACAAAACCGGAGGGCTCCCAATCCGGAGGGGTCAAAAAAAAAATTTCAAATTAGGAGGGGTCCAAATCCGGAGGGGTCTTATATTAACTAACTCAGAGGGGTCCCAATCCGGAGGGGTCTAGATTTTGTTAGTCCGGAAGGGTCCTGTTTGTGCCAATCCGGAGGGGTATTATTTTATTAAAGGACTTAGGTAGACGGAAGAAAGACTAAAGTGAGAGGTATGAGGTTATTAGCAGACAGGCTTAGAATCAGTGACTGCACTGGTAACTTGCCTTTCAATAAAAACCAGACCAAAACAAAACAGGTCCGAACTCGGATATTCGCTACACTAAGTCTAAATTAAAAAGAGCGTAATTATTTGGTGTGGATTGAAACCCAATACGTTTTTGTTAAAAGTGACTGCCGTGAGGATTTTAGTAGGTCTAGCTCGGGCAGTCCGAAGGCAGATAGGTAACACAGTACTCGGTGGGTGCAATAGACGCCCACTTGAGAAAATTACTGCCTTCAAAGTTTTGTCTGTTTGGTGCAGCACCAAGCAGGGAAAGCTTTTTCTAAAAAAAAAAAACAAGTTCGACTATTGTACTGCGACCGACTAAAAGTACAAAACATATACGTTTTTTTTCTCATAGAGGTATTCATATTCGGTCATTATATATTATATTTTTTCTTTTTGTTTTTGATTTTAAATCAACATAATGTGTGCTTGATTGGGTAGTGAGTACACTATCTTTTAAATTGACTGATAACATCATATTGTGCTAGATCTCAAATCTTACGACCGATAATCGGTTAGTGTGAATAAATTATATACAAACTGTACTCTGATAACATACAGGGATTCGTGGTCACTATTTTATAGAATCTCGTGAAATTTATTGTGTTGTGTCATTATTATTGGTAGTCAAACTATAAGGTCACTAGCAATCGAATTAAGTGTATAGGCATTAAGAAGTGACAAATAGAGAATGAGTCTAGACAAGTCAAGGATACCTAAGCGAGGTAATAGCTCTAGGAAATTCATACCTGAAAAGCAAAAAAAAACGATGACCGATCCTTTTGTGGATTGGATCAAACGAGCCCGGACCGACAAAGGGGAGACGATTTCAGGCAGAATGGTTGAAACGAGAAGTCAGGAGACCTCAGAAGAGCGAAAAGAACTGTTAGAAGTGGAGGTCAATACGGACCATGCTATGAACGAGAACCAGGAAGTACATGGACTGGAAGGGAGAGGCAGAAGGCTGGCGAGTGAATCTACTCCGGTAGAACAAGGCCATGATTTTGCCACTTCCACCGGGACATTGGATCGAGAGGAGATGTCGGAACTGTCCGACATCTCAACTGAAATAGCGGCAACTAGAAGATCTCCAACAGACAACACTATGATGACAGGCGGAACTGAGAAACAAACAACGTCATCATCGTTCTCAGAAAGAATGAGGAACACCTTAGGAAACATCTTTCCATTCACCATAGGAGGGGGCGCAGGAAATGAAGGTGAGTCCCAGGAGGAGGAGGACGAAGAAAAGCAAGTGGACTTTGGGTCTCAAGTCAGCCTCAATAGTTCGACCCAGGAGAATGAGGCATACGACGGAAGAGAGACTGGAACCATGGACAAATTTGGTGTGGTGAGAACGATAAGCAAAGAGGTAAACACACCGGGTCAGTCAGGAGACTTCGCGATTATGACAAATTCAGAGCTGCAAACTGGGGAGAGTAGAAACAGAGGGCTAGGCAACGCATTGGCGGATCCTGAGGTGGATAATGAAAAGACGTCGAGGCAGAGAGTCATTGCCCGGATCTCGACCAGCACGAAGCCACCTGGGACCGACAGGGTTACACCGCCACTAGTGACGCCACTCGAGGATAACGGGGCAGCACTAGAAGAAGCCTTAAACAACATAGTGGACAGTTTAGGAGAAAAAAATGAACAGATGTCCATAAGAATGAGTGAACTAGAAAGGGCAGTTCACATTGAAAGAGAAAGTCTGCGGGAAGAAATAAACCGCAATAGACAAGAAGTTGGTAGGAGTGAAAAACGCTTAAAAGAAAGAACGGACGAGCAAATGGCGAAGAACTTGTCGCGAATGACAAGAGAAGCGGAACAGCGAGAGTTACGCTTAAAAGACGACATGGAAAAGTTAAGAGTTCAGCAAGAGCAGTCTCTTGGGACTCTTGACACAAAGATAGACGCGATGATAGAGAGGCGAACTCAGGCTATCATGGATAGGTTGGACGGGCTACTAAGCAGCAAGAGTGGACCAAAAGAAGGGGAACCGAACTCGGGAGGTCCCAGCAGGGAGCCGAAGGTGAACTTCAATGAACATCAAAAGAGGAAGACATATGGATCCACTAGAGGCAGTGGCAGTTCATCAGGCTATGCTACAAGGGATAATAGAACATGGGGCCCGAACAGTAGAGCAAGTTCAACGGGGAACAGACAGACCTCTAATGAACGACCAACGCAAGGCACACAGGCGACTGGGAGAAGTGATTCCGGTAACAGGGGGCATGCAAGCCCGGGGAGGAGCCATGTGGGCCAAGCGGGAAACACTCACGGCGATTCGGATTGCAGGGATGCACCGCATACAGAGCCTTTGACAAGGTGTGAGGACACTCAGGCGGGACATTCAAGGGATGCTACGGCAATGGCCACAGCCTTTGAACCCCTAAACAGGTCTTTAGAGACATTCCTTACAAGGTTATCCAGAACCAATGAACGCAGTGAGAAGTCCAGAAGAGTCTTTAAGAAACCAAGATGCTATAAAGATGAATCTGATGGCTCTATTGATACCTGGATAGAGGTAATGAAGCTGCATTTCGAGGAAGAGGACTTGTCGGAGAGACAGGAATGCAGTGCGCTCACCAGCAACTTGGAAGGGACAGCCCTGAACTGTGTCATGGCCAAGAAGCAATATCAGCGTGACACAGCTGAGAAAATCTTCGAAATCTTGTTAAAACGTTTCGGATCAGGGGTGCAGGGGCACCAAGCGATGATGTGCTTCGAGAAACGGAGGCAACGAGAAGATGGAACGATAGATAAGTTTCTCGATGACTTGGAAATGCTGAGAAGACGCAGCCAACCGGATGAGTCAAACCGAAGGATGAACCTGGCCGTAGCCTCAAAATTCATCGATGGTGTGAAGAATGATGATCTTCGAACAATGCTAGCAACGCATTACACACCAGTATCAACCAATGCGCCAACACCAGAGGAGTTGAGGCTCAAGTCAAAAGAGTATCTACTGTTGAAACCTACTTCGAGATCTGGATACTACAAGAACAATTATGGCAATTTTAACAACGGACCAGCAAACCAAGGGAACAATTGGTACAAACCGAGGGATGATATGGACAAGAGACGCTCTTGTGCCAATTGCAGTTCAACAGACCATCATGTGTCGGCATGCCCAAGTTACAAACAAGGCATGAAAGCAATAGGTTTTAGCCTCGAGGGCGAAGATGCGTCAGAATTGGACCACGAGGATTTCATGAGAGGAGTAATTGCGAAATTCGGCCAGAGGTGTTCCTTTTGCAACTTGGAAGGTCATTTTAAATCAGATTGTCCGCAATTCTGGGATGCAGTGGCAGACATCAAGCATCCAAGGCATGAAGAAGCTTTGTCAGGAGTGAAAGCCAGCAAGGCTCGCCTGTTGAGTGAAGCGGAGGCACGCAGAAAAGATAAACCTCAAGAGCTGGCGGCAAAGAAAATGCAGGCGGTAACTGAAGAGAGATGTGGACCGGAACCAGTGACTGCGGCCGATGACTTCAAGATTGATTATAGGGCAGCCGCGAGGGATGCTCTAAATAGAGTGCAGCAGGAACTGGTGACGAAAGAGATCGAACAAAAAGTGAAACTTGAACTGGAGAATGAGAAACTTCAGGAGCAACTGAATACCTTCGAAGCAACGGAGTTCGAAGAAACTAAAGCACCAAGCAGTTTGAGCATGAAACTTAATGTGATCTCCGGTCAGAGGTTCGGCATGGTGCCGCAAAGAAGCAAGATACAGTCGATAATCTCAGTGGCTGGACACCAGGTAATCAGAAATCTGAGTGAACCATCCGAGTTCACTTTGATGCATTTGGACACATATGCAGATTATCTGAGGCAGGTGGAGCCACGCACCGAGTCGAGAGCTGTGCGAGCACTACTAACGACGGGTGGCCCTCGCATGAAGAAACTTCATGGACGCTACCTAGAGGTCTATGGGCCGTATCAAGTGATGCTGAGCGTGGATGGAATCAGTATCTACACCAGGACTTATGTAACAACGGATGATGACCAAATGGGGCAGATCTATTTGGGTGAGGAGGAACTCAAAGTCCGCAGGATAGGCCATGACGCCATGATGGAACAAGATGCAGTACACATTGGGTATGAAGCAGATGTGACCGCACATCTGCTCGACACCAACGGAACAAAAATCGGAGTCACAGGGCTTCTGGACACAGGAGCGGTAGTGAGTGTGATGCCGATAAAAACTTGGGAAAGAATGGGCTTCACGAGGGAAGATCTAATTCCAACGAATCTCCGACTGGCCGCCGCTAATCGAGGAGCTATTTACGTAGCCGGAAGAACACCAATAACGGCCCTCCACATGGGAGGACGGGATCTTTGGATGAGCTTCCTGGTGGTAGAGAATTTGGACGACACCGACCAATTCATCTTGGGCAGAGATTTTGTCAGGATTTTGACGTGATGATTGACATGAACAACGGTCTGATACGGATTAGAAACCCGGACCGGAAGTATGTTAAGAGACCAATTAATAGGATAATAACAGACAAAAACAAGGTACCAATTTTTTTAGATAGAAAAGGAAAACTACAGCCAGGTCAAGCTGTGGTGGCAGTTTTTAGAATGAGAAATATGAATTGGTTAAGTGATAGTAAACAGGTTTGCTTGGTACCGAATCCAAATAGTCAGAGTTCGGTGATTTTAGGCCGGAGCTTCTCGGTAACGCGAAACGGACTGTGTGTCAGTGTGTTATTGAACACACTGGACACCATGGTTTCAATCCAGCGTGGAAAGAAGCTTGGCTACGCTTTGCCGATGAGGACCGACTATGAGGAGACACAAAACTTGAAGAAACATAGTGTGAAAGACTGTCCTTATCATGCCAATAAAGAGAAAATTTTAAAGAGGATTAAAGAATTAAAATCTATTCATAAATTGTTTTCAATGAAATCCGAAACGGATGATGGCTTATCAAGCTACTCGAATTTTCCGGAACGCACCTCGTCATATGAACTAGAATCTGACAAACCGGTTTTGCCAGAGATAGAACATTTAAAAGGGAAAATAGGTGAGGGAGATTTCGAAAAATTGCGGGACCTCGTAAATCGGAACGCAGATGTATTTTCAAAACATAAGGCGGATATTGGTTGCTGTAATTTCTACGAACACGAAATCGAACTTGAAGAGGGCGCCGTTCCCCATAGGGAAGGCGCAAGACGAATGACGCCACACAAATCGGAAGCGTGCCGAGCGGAAATAGAAATGTTTCTTGAAAACGACATGATAGAACCCTCGAAATTGCCATGGGCTTGCGGGGTAGTAAGGGCGAAAAAGAAAGGGGGGCAGCTTAGATTTTGTTGCGACTTTCGTTACTTGAACGCGGTAACGATAAAAGATGCGTACCCGATACCGCGAATAGACGAGAGCCTCTCTAAGCTTGGTGATGCCAAGTTCTTCACCACATTGAACTTGGGTTCTGCCTTCTGGCAGGTCCCTCTGCGGAAGAAGGATAGAGAGAAAACCGGATTCGCGTGCGAATGGGATTGTACCAGTAGAAGAGTATGCCCTTCGGCTTGTGCAATGCAACGGCCACTTTTCAAAGACTGATGGCTCAGGCTTTGATGGGAGTGACCAAGAAGTACGGGAATCTCGTGATGTGTTACGTGGATGACGTAGTCATAGCGACACCGACCCTGGAACACCACATTGATAGGCTCGATGAGGTCTTTGGATGCATGAAAAGAGCAGGATTGAAGTGCAAACCATCGAAATGTGAAATCCTTAGGGATTCGATTAAGTACCTGGGAAGAATGGTAGACAGGCATGGTGTGAGGCCGGACCCGGAAGCAGTGGAAGCAGTGTTGACATGGAAAGCTCCCAGAACGGACACACAGCTCCTGAGCTTCCTAGGGTTTGCCAATTACTACCGGGAATTCATAAAAGGATATGCGGACAAGGTGTATCCGATGCAGAAGCTAATGCGCAACAAGGGGAAAAAGTTCGAATGGAACGATGAGGCACAGGTTGCTTTCGAGAACATAAAGCGGTAACTGTCCGAAGCGCCAGTGCTTGGCATGTCCCTTCAAGTTACGCGTGGACAACAGAGCGTTATCCTGGTTGAAGACCTACTCGATGGATCAGAGTTATATTGGTAGATGGATAGTAAGATTGGATGGCTACCATATGATAATTGAACATAGGATGCGTGATAAACACCAGAATGCTGACAGCCTCAGCAAGAAAAAAACTGAGTTCTATGAAAGATTGGAGCAGAAGCAGGCCAATCAGGCGGAAATAAAGGAGGGATTCTTGTTTCTGGACAAAGAAACTTATGAAGCGCTTCCCTTAACGAGATAGTTGGATAAGTCTGGACATCCAATTCAAGGGCATCCTGAGTTACCTGTAGAGAAAGCAGCCGAGATAAAGATCCTATCCAAGGAGGACCCGGTCCCCTTGGATCTGTTGCTGCGCTCGAATCTGGTCCAGCAAGAACTCTCTCGCATGAACATAAACAGCCTCTCATTATTGGATAAAACGGTGCAAGTCACACCGCAAGTGATGCGGATGCTGGGTGGATTTTTAGAAAAAGAAGTGACCAGAGATGACCCCGAGTGGACAGCAGCAGTAGCATCGCTAACAGCCAGTGAGAAGGTGAAGATCATGCCGTCCAGACGACAGCACGCAGAGAACGAGAGGGATTGTAGGACAATAGTTCAGCAACTAGTATCCTCAATACCCCACGAGATTTTGACCAGTACTTCTTACGGACAGAAAAAACGGGGGAGCAGCAAGCGAAAGAAAACCGTCACCTTTGTGGACCAGGAAAAGGAAGGTGAAAAGGTAGAACAAAATCTGCTGCAAGACTATTTGTCCGGGGAGACGAATGATGAGAAGAACCAGCGATCACAAGATCAACACCCGGGACAAGAAAGTTTGTCCAGGGAGTCTGAGATAGACGAGAAAATTCCTGATAGAAAACAGGACCTAGAGAACAAGGTTTTGTCCGGGGAGTTCAAATGGATGCGAAGAAGGCACAGACATGATATGGAAGACCGTGCAGTTTCCAGCGCAACCTCTTCAACGGATGAAATTTCCCGAAACTCAGGAATGGACACCTATTCAGACAGGAACTCGAGATCGGGATCAGAACTGTCAGAACTAGCGATCCACACACTACAAGTGGAAACTCGGGCAAGGGATCTGGACAGAGAGGTGTACCAGGATCCTGACAGCGATCGCTACCTTATACCAAGCGAAAGAGTCTTTGACAACGCAGCGGATGACTTGGAGACAATAGCGGTATCGAAACGTTCGATAAGCCTGTTGCCGCAGAAAAAGGTAGTCAGGACTGATCTTCAGCCGTTTAAACAAGAAACACAGCCGTTGGCGAGGATTTGGTGCGTTAAGATGGAAGAAGACACACACCAGCCCAACGAGCTGAATAGTCAGATGAGGGTCATGAAGACGTACTTAAAGGCGAGATACAGACTCTCGGATCTTCTAAGGGCGCAAAGAAATAATCGCATGACAAGCAACCTGAAAAGGTGGATCGAGAATGGTTCTCCGGATAAAGGGGACCTTGAGGAAGATAGTTATCGCATCCTGAGGCAGTACTTCATGCAGAAGGAAGAGAGGTTATATTTGAACAAGGACGGGATTGTGGCTTGCAAAAGAAGAGAGGAAGACAGAGTCCTATACAAGTATAACGCGATAGTGTTACCGCAACTCTATCAGACAGAACTATTATTCAGGTCACATGATCAGATGGGCCATCAGGGGATCGAAAAGTATATCAGAGGATCCTGAAGCGCTTTGAGTGGCCTGGAATGAAAAAGGCATGCGAGAAGTGGGTAACATCATGTCTGTCATGCCAACAAGTCAAGGATCCAAGGAAGTTGCGATTTCCATTACAATTGATCGAGTCGTCTGAAATCAATGAGGTGGTGCAGATAGATCACCAGAAAATATGCATGACAGACAGTGGTTATAATCAGGTGTTGGTCATGATAGATCATTTTACGAAGTATGCAGAGGCCGTGCCCTGCATAACTGCCTCGGCGGAGGAGACATGCGACCACCTGATCAATATGTGGATAGCAAGACATGGTTGTTCGATGACGTTTCAATCGGATAATGGAACAGCTTTCGTAGGAGAGCTTACGAAAGAGCTCATGAGACGCTCACAGGTCGCTCAAGCTCACTCCACGACATACCACCCTCAGACGAATGGCTTAGTGAAAGACAGAATAGGACGTTAGTGTCGATGCTGAGAGTATATTGTTCCAGGTACATGACTGATTGGGACAGATACCTTCAACAGGTGATGGGAGCATACAACAGCACGCAACACTCCACCACCGGAGTCAGTCCACACATGATGCTAACTGGACACGAAAAGTCTTTACCCTTAACCTTCTTCTACCCAGAGTATGAGGGAAAGAAAACGTCTCCACAGGTCTATGTGAGGGATGTGATCAGACGCCAACAGGAGTTGAACGATTTGTGTAGACGAAACACTCAGCAAGCACAGGCAAGGCAGAGGAAAAGATTCGACAAGAAAGCAGCTGGTGCAAAGGCTTACTCGGTGGGGGACTATGTATGGGTATTTCAGAACGTCCTACCACCGAAAGGGACGAAAAAGCTCCTAAAAAATGGAGGGGACCCTTCATGATTACGGAGGTGCACCAGGAGGGACGCTTTTATAGACTGAGTACTGGCCAAGCCGCCCACTACGAGAACATCAAGCCACACAATCCATCGACAGAAGACTGGTGTATACCTGCAGATATGGAGGAAGGGGATTATCTAATGATGAATCCTGCTTGTGAGGTCAACGAAAAGGGCACCAGGGAGAAGAACGATGGAAACGAAGTCGTAGAGGAAGGTACGGATACACCGCTGGACCTGGATCCAAACGAGGAGATCGAAGCGGACGATGAAACCTGTAGATCGTGAAAGCATGAAATACATCAAGACCGAACGAGATGATCTTTCCTGGGCTGCCCAGGAAGGACGACTACTCATTCCAGCTTCTAACCTCGACTTGATACCCGGTATGCGATCGACGGGGACGTCGATGGATATTTTTGTCCGGGGAGTGGGGGGTAGGATTTACCCACACTGATAACTTAATAATAAAAAAATTGAGAATAGCGAGAGAAACAGGAGATTTAGAAGCAGAAACAGGCGAAGAACGTAAGAAACCTGACATAGGCAGGGTAGTTGAGTCATATTTTAACTTACCAAATGAATATTCAAGTAACATAATACTAACAGACAGTGATTTCATACTCACAAATAGAACATGTGCGATAGCAATCACAGCAGACATAGGACAGCGTTAGCGGCAGACTTTAAGAGAGAATACAAAAACGTGGAATTCCTTTGGAAGCAAAGACCAGGGATAAGGGGCGTAGCGGCCTTACCTCCGGCGGCGTCGCAGATACCGGGAAAAATACTTATGCTTCTTGGTAACGAGGGCGACGGAGAAGCAGCACGTGGACCCAGAGAACCTAGTCTTGTGCTTGATGAGGCTGAGGGACTTCCTCGTGGAAATGGACGTGAAGGAACTCTCGCTTCCAGTGTACGATCCAAACAGAGGAAGACTGCATCCTCGGGAATTGTACGCGCTTGTACACGTGATATTCTCTGATACTAATGTACAAGTATATTTACATAAGAAATATTACTTAAGTATAGGCTGAGAGACGTGCGAGAGGGTGTTAGGCCAAAGACTAAGTTGTATGTAATGTGTGATATGTGTGCTATGTTATATTATGTGTTATGTTATTAAGCTCTTGGGTAAGAAGGGGTTAGTGACCATGAACAACTGAATGACGATCTTAGGAAAAGATCCAAAGTTTGGACTGTCCAATCTTAGGTCGAATTCCAAAATTTTAGAGACCGATTGATTTTAATAAAATTAGGACAAAATATTTTTTTATTTGAACTGTTTTTAAGCAAATTTTAGCATTTTAGCGTTATATCTTAAGATGGAACTGACAAGTGTGATATTCGTGACCTCTTTTCTAGATCCTAATTCATCGTTTAATTACTCACTTGAGTCAAATCTTTGAATCAAAACCGAATCGAACTTGAAAGAATAGAATGGATAACTTCAACTTGGATGAATTGATGGACCTGGCAGAGTCATATGTGGGACCGATGGTAGATGCGATCTATCGTCGGCTGATCGATCGAGACTTCGCTCTGGAGGACTCAGAGGTAGTCATGTTGCTGACCGCCCTGATCAACATCTTGGGGCATGACAACCGTGGGGACCGCCCCACGGAAGTCCTGTTGATGGCAGCATATGGAGAGAGGGGAGTACTAGACAGCTCGAACATGAGAGTGATGAGGTGGAGAAACGGGGCTCTCTCAGAGAGTGACTTGGCGAATGAGCCTGGATTGGGAAGTTCTAGGACTTACCAACCAGGTGAGATGCCTATGCCCTCCAAGCCCAAACCTGGGCTGACGAGAATGCATCAGGAGATGAACAGCGAGGCTGCCTCGTCTGGTTCACCACTGAGAGCAGCTGTGCCACCAAAGAGGGCGAAAGTAGGACAGAAGGTTCAGACGAACCAAACCATGCAAGATCTGGATGAGATGAAGGATGAACTGGAAAGTACGAAGAAGGAGCTGGAAGAGATGACCAAAAGCATGCTCAAGATGGAGGAAGATCGAGTCATGTGGAGAAGATTGTTCGAAGACTGCAACAAGAAGCAGGGTCAAGAAATTGAGCGCTTGAGGCAGGACTACAAAGAGCGATCGGAACAGATGGCGTTGACTACGGCCGTGGAGAAAGTGATACCTGCAAGGAATATTCCTCGTGGGCAGTCCCCGATGGAGCTCTCGACGCCTCGTGAAATGAGTCAAACAACAGAGACACGGCTCCCGACAGAGACAAATCGAGTGAAGATCCCGGATCCTAGTGATACGTTGGGTGACCCGATCGTGGAACAGACAGTGAGGAAGCTGATAGAGACAGCTGGACGACTGGTCGCCAACAAGAATGCGCCAGGTTCCGGGGTGACTGCACCCTATGGAACGATCCACGACACGGGCAGAGTATGACTCTCCCAGACCGTGATCAGACAGGGGATAAGTGACGTGACGCCACTCATGGGGAGCTCGAAGGCCCCAGGGAGAAGAATACAGAAGATGCCAGCGAAGAAAGTGTCTCGCATAATAGACGTACAAAAGAATAATCAATTGAAATATAATTTCCGGAGACAGATCTGAGAGCTTGCTTCAATCGAGCGACTTGGAGCCCGGCAGTAAACCTGCAGCAGCCACCACTCGGGACATCTCATCTGATACTGGGAGACAGCTTGGTCAGAGTGCTGTCGAATTTGAGGACCTCGTGGGTCACCACAGTGATGGCCTTTGGAGGCGCGACGATAGCCCAGTTATATCGATGAACTGATGAACCCAGGGAGGATCCCCAATGTGATGATCCTGGTCGGGACGAATGACATCTCTAGAGGTTCAGATGAGCAGGAAGCACTATGGGAGTCAATGATGGTGTGTTTGCTTACTACCCTCTGGCAGAAATTCAATTGCGCGGTACTGACCGTTTGCACTGTGCCAATGAACACGAGAAGCCTGACAGCAGCAGGAAGAAGGCACAACGAGGGAGTCGTCAGGTGGAATAACATCTTGAGGAACCTCGCAAGTCGGAACGCCGGAAGAATGATCCTCATGGACATCGAACATGAGTTGAGAGCTATGGATCAGGCCAGACTGACCACGGACGGCATCCACTTCGACAGTATCGAATGACAAGCTTGGTTGAATCGAGTCTTCCAAGAGCGGTTGTACGAGCTAGAAGCGTAACTCTTTGACACAGGAGTGCTGAAGGAAGAAGGAACAGCGAGTGACGCGGTGATTACCACCTTTGTGCCTCCTCGCCTGGAAACACGCTTGGGTACGGTCCCGGCCGTCACGAACTACAGGCAACAGAGCTCCAGCGAACCAGGTCAAAGGACAGACGTACAGGATCGATTGGGAGAAGCGCCGTTGAGGAGGACCATCCATCCTAGGAGAATAATAGGACCTGTCAACCCAATTGAGGAGACAGCCGGCACGTCTAGATCGGACACTAGATCGGAGACGACAAGTACCAGTCGAGAGGAGAGACGCCCGAGCAGAGGCTCGTTGATGTGGTCAAGATCCATACCGTCTCCCTGGCATGTATTCAAAGACGAGCTAATGAAGCTGGATCTACAGAGGGTAAGCTTCATCGAAGATGCAAGGAGTATGCTGAATGGAGCGACGCTATCTGTCAGCAGATTGTACTCGATAACCGGCGTAGACTGGTTGATAGCCGCTAGCATAAATTTCAGCTCCACGACAGCCTTGAGATTTGCTGACCTAGAGGGACTGCCCTCTAACAACACAATGGGACCAGTGAACGCGAGACCATTGCAGGACGTGAGATTGAATCGTGATGAAGGAAATCGAGAAGAGAGACCTGGAAGATTTCTAGTGACAAGGGCGCCGATCGGACAACATGTGAAGATGTTCAGGCAAGTAAGCTCACCCCCTGGTCATGTGAAGGAGAGAATATACCCAAAACTAGTGAATCAAGATGGTGATGCACAAAGATACGGCGGATTGAAAGCGATAAAGAAAGATGAGACCATCTTCACCGCCTATGACAAAGCAGAAATGAGGAAGGCCAAGATTATGATAGTATCGAATTCAGAGTTCATGCACACCTCCAAGTCTCTGTTTTGGCCGGACGTCATAATGTTGGCAGCGGTCGACCTGGACCTACTGCAATCGATATCTCTGGCTATAGGCGTACAAAGGCAGACGGAAATGAACCCAATTACGATCATGTTCACTGGCATCAATGACCATCTACACAGTAGAGGTTTTCTGAGCAGACTCAGAGATCCTACAACGGCAGAGAACGCTGTGTGGCCAGCGATAAAAGATATTCTTGAGTCGATGGGTGAAGTGGTGGATGCGACGAAGGAGGGGTCGTTCACCAAAGTGACACCGAGAATAGTATTCGCGTTGTCTCCGGGGTATGCACATCTCCCGGATGGACTGAAATTTGTGTATGCGATTGTGACCTTGCTTTCGGAAGGAAAATATGATGTGATCATATCAACCCCGAATCGCATGATAGAGATGGAGAACCTGAGGCCACTCAAGGCTGAACTACTTGCAGTGTGGTCAGATATCTCAAACGCGATGAGAGGATTCAAGGACCATGCGCTACACATGTTAGTGTTGGACGAGGTGCTGGGGTTGAAACTGTCCAATTTCAGTCGACAGCTCAAACTGAAACCGGGAATAGACGACGACCATCGAGTGATCACTGCGATGTCCAACGACTTGTGGTTCCGAGCAATGGAAGTGACAGGTGAAAACACGAGAAGGAAAAATTCACTAGAGACGAGAGCTCATTTGGAGGCGATGGTTTTGAGAACCAAGCCGGAAGCCAACCAGTGGTTACACCTGAATCCTAGAGTAGCGGCATTGGGTGCAGATGCTTTTGAGCAAGGCCCCGTGATGATCACAAAGATACATGCCTACTTGTTGAAGGAGGTGAACCTGGCGGAAAATGCCGGAGAGAATACCGCTGAATTTGTAAACAGAATATGTCAGATTACTCTGGAAACCTTCTGGACCCAGGAAGTGAAGGGATAGGAGGGCTTTGAACGGACAGACAGCATGCTGGAAGGGTTGGGAGCCGGATGGACCTCGTCCTTCTTGGCAAAAGTCTACCCGAAAGTCTCGCATTACTTGATAAAAGAATTCCTCCAAGCAGTAGTGGAAGTGTCAATAGTGGAACTAAGAGCCTTGTTCGTGACATTTGGAGCAGAGAGTTTTGTGAAAGGACCGGCAGTGCTGCTCACCGAAGGAATTCAGAGCCTGCGGTTAGATGGACTTCTGACATTGATTGCGATTAGCCACGGAAACTTGGGAGGACTGATGAAACTGACACGTTGTCCAGAGCAGATGAGAGAGAGAGAGAGCGAGGAACTTAGATATGAAGAAGTCCACGGACTCGTGGAATAAGATAAGAGACCTGAGACACACTCTTATCCAGTAACTCTTACAACAAAATCGCTTTGGAACGGGAGAAGACGAGACGATTGAAAGAGAGGAAGATGTTAGACGACATGTTGGAGGCATGCCTCTGTTAACTGATCTGAGCTTGGCTATGAGAACCGATCCCTTAGCGCTGATCAGAGGAGTCACGGAGTTTGTGACGGTGATCTATGGACCAGCAGTCACGTTTGCGTTACCTGACGTTAAAGTGGAGGCATATAGGATGTCGGTGCTGCACCTGAACCTCTTATCAGCAGTGGACGGTAGTACACTGAACTGGTGTGAGCAGCACACATTGCGGGGCTCATGAGTGAAGATCTGTTGTTTACGAAAATATCGGAGCCAGAGATGACAGTCATCAATTTTGACGATCACTTCCGTGATCGCATGGGAGAAGTAGAAAGAGGACACATCGAAGTGTTTCCAAAGCTTTGGAATTTGAGACCCTATGATAAAACGAATGATGAAATAACCAGTGTGTTTAATCTCACCGCAGCATATCATAAAGTGAGAGAAGAGACGAAGGACTGGGGTGATTACGAGAAGCTGCCGGAGGCAATTCCTGAATTCCCTCTGATAAGAAGGATGTTGCTCGGAGCAGTCTCCGTGGTACAAACTCCTAGATTGAGAGCATTCGAAACCAATGAAAGGAGAATAGGGAATTTTGTGGGAACGATGGATCCATACTTTGTAGGGAGAAATGCCGCCGTGTTACAATACACACGATTTGCATATACGGATCAAGCGACGAGAAGGCGAATAAGCAACGCTGCGACTCCCAAGCCTGGAAGATTTGACGAGGAATGGACGGGATTAGGCTTAGCTCCGATGAAGATGAGAGGCAGGATCGAGCTGCCTGAAGCCTCCTTGATCCTGACTAGTGTGAAACCGGAGTTGAAAGTGGGAGGAACACTGCAGGCGAGAACCTTCCTAGCACCCTTCGGCTGCGAGGAAATCAAAGTGGTCCATGGAGAAGAGGAAGATAGATCGGCTGGTACATTGATTATACCGAGATTTCCGGAAGGAGCCGACAATGATGAACAAGGGCCCTCGAGCTCAAACAAGGATATGTCAGAAGGAGACGACGGACAGGGAGGAAGCCGTCAAGCCGAAGAACCCATGCAACAAGATGCAAGTCAAGCTGGTGGGGAAGACGACAGGGCATCGACAGGAGGAGCATCCAGCCTGGATTTCAATATCTTCAGTGATCTTGAGAACAATGCAGATACGTTGGAGCCGACTGAGCCAGCGGATGAAGGCATCTCGACACTGGTGCCTCCGTCAACTTTTATGGAAATGAAACGGAATTTGCCGGAGAGCAGCTCTCCTGGCAATTCAAGAGATAACGACCAAAGAATCCTCATGGGATCACCTAGAAGGAGAAGAATAGAGGCCTCAGCCAGAGTACCTTTCTTGGGAACGCTGCCCGAAGAAGAATGTGAAGTACATCACCGAGACCACGAGAATAGGACGGGATGCAAATTGGACAGAGTGGCGTTCATGGAAGAAGTCTGGACAGTGGTTCAGAGCTATGGGACCCAGTCCATTCTGAAAACGGGTCTCAACCAACCCTTGATGATGGAAGTCCTTGACAAGCTTGATGAGTGTGAAGGTGGACTGAGTGAGTTATTGATCGACTCGGCCACTGATGAAAGTGAAGCGAATTCTCCCATCAAGATGACACCGCAGGACGATAAAGAAGAGGTGGTGTATCTGTCAAGAACCAGGAGAGGGACGATGCGATCAAAATTGGTGATTGATAAAATCAATGCGATGAAATTGAAGTTGGGCAGCAGAGTGATACCGAGGAGAGTCGGAAAGACGAAGGTGGATTCGGAGATATCGATGAAAGCTGTTAACCCAGCGAAAAGGAAACGAGTCGAGGAGGTCATGGATTTAGGACAAGGTGATTATCAATTGCCTGGCACAGATAAAATGTTAACTGATATAGCGATGGTGCCTACCCATTCTCATGGCGGGGATAAAGTCAACAGGTTATAAATCCAAAAGGAGTGACCGCACTATGACTGGAGCAACCTTAGAAATGGAAATACTCAGCCAATGTGGAGAGAGCACAATGAAAGACTTTAAGCCATCTCCCATGAATCACGGAAAGGGAAATGTAGCAAGACAACTATTACCAGTAGAATACAACCGACTGACAGTATCGGAGGCTGTGTCGATAGATGAACCTGAAGGTGGATACATGGAAATGTTGGAATACCGAAACTCCGCTAGAGGGTACGTGATGGCTCTGGAAGACAAAGGTGCCATGGAGGGTTATCTAGAGACAATGTTGCAAGGCACCACCCTCAAGCAGAAGGCGTACGGGACTTTAGCGTCGTCTGATATACAGGCAGAAACGATGGAGCAGTTGGTGAGCCTTCCATGGAAAGCAGTGGTATTAAGGTACTTCGAGGAAGAGATGAGTACTACGCCAAGAATACATGCTCTCGTGGCAGTACCTAAATTAAGAACAGAGTTACAACTCAGGTTTGCCTGGTGCATGATGGGACTAACTCGCAAAGAGTATGATTCAGAAGAAAGGAAGAGGTCAAAAGAAGAGAAGGTTTTCCTTATGACGAACCTGAGTGATCTGATAGTCGAAGAGGGAGCACAGTAGCGTGTGCTAAGCGGAGAGACGCTCTCTGTTTCATTCGATTCCTGATAGAGCAGATTTCAGTACCTGCATTGAACACTTGTGTTAAGATGTTGAGGGAAGGCGATGAGCGAGCGAAAGTCTTACTCTTGCTAGCACTGCTGGATATGCAGCAAAGCAAACCGATGAGGGTGAACATGAAAGAACCCGAGGAATTAGAACCCATGAGAAAGATAGACGAAATCAGGAGATTCTCAAACAAGGAGCTGAGACTCGCTAAAGAATCTATGGGGGCACTGCCGAAGTCAAGTGAATACTGTGGACCGATCAACAAGAAATCGTATAGCTACGTATCCGGAATCATAGGGATAGCGTACAGCCCTTTCCTGAGTGGAGACATACGCTATTGCTTCTTCGATTACGAGCAGGCGGTGTTACTAAGATTCTGGACGTCCAGAATTGTAACGATTAAGAGCGTTAACAATCCACAGGGCAAATTGGGACTGGTCTTGGAAGAAGAGGTGACTGCACCTTCCGTACCAAAATCCAACAAAAAAGTGGAGTTTGGGTTGGGATTCCCAGACGAATTGCTGAGAACGAGCTTGATGGCAGTGTGGGAATTGATTGAGGTCATCATGGTGTCCTAGTCCCAACGCTGACTCGATATTACGGGCGACACAAGACGTGCAGAGGGAACTGAATGCAGACTGTAACTTGCGTGATCTTAACATCATATATAATGTGATGATCACGGGCTCTAGGAGCAACTGAGAAGATAAAGTGGAGTTGCCTGGCTGGGGACCAGAAGACTGGGTCAAACCTGGTAGCTGTCTGACGGAAGTCTGTGGGCTGGAAGGTCACGTTTGCGGAGGTCTGGACTGTGTAAAGACCCTAGAGAAACAACACAAGCAATTGACGGTTTTGTTTGGAAACGTCGTGATGAAAGCAAGAACAGAAACGGAACTGATAGCAGATTGCCATGGAGGAACCGAGGTGAATCTAGTGACTGCACTAGGATCCTACAGCATGTTTGGTTCTTTAGAGTCACTATTGAATCTAGAAACGAAACATGAGATTGTCACAGCCATCAGTGTAGAAGTCTTCCCAGGAGTTCTGCAGACTGAGCAGAAATACATAGGAAAATGGAGGGAAGCGATCAAGACGTAAATGAACATCAGAAACAGTGAGACTTATTGTAGGCCATCAGGAGCACGATATTTGGTGGGTTCGACATTGGCTCCAATGTGCAAGAGCAGATACCCGGTACATTTCGTAGCTGTGGATGTAAAGAGTACGAGAACGATCGTGGATCAAGCCTTCTCAGTGCCGAAGTGTGTGAGACTGGCGAGAATGTCCGAGAAATCTTACGAGTTGTTATGTAAGATGTTCTCAGCAGTTCCAGTGAGAACCAAGGAAGAGTTGGAATCAATACTAGGAAAGAAGTTCATGGGATACGTGAGCGGGAACTTCAATGACTTTGAGAGACAGAAACAGAGAGGATCAACTGTCACAGATTACAATACAGTTGACGAGAATGATGAAGTCCACCGAGTGATGATGGAAGTGGAACCATTACTGGAAGCTTCGGGAAAACGTAATTGGAGGAGCATCATGTTGACAAATGACGAGTTTCCTTGCCACTGCTTGCTGCAGACCTGGTGGTATCCCAAGCGCAGTAATCTGATGTTGATCTGGGAATCTGGAGAGTTGCTCTCCATGGGTTTACCAGACTCATCACAGCCCATAACAATAGTGATAGTGGGAGTTATGATGGCGATACGATCGCTGGAAGCTCATATGAGAGAAAATAATAGACAGGAGGCACCGACGAGAGAACAGTTGCGGAAATTAGATTGTCTAAAAGATTTAGATCTTTTTGAGACAATGTGCAAAATTCTAAACATTCCGATGGAAGTGAAGAAGATATTGGCAAGAAAATGATTGATGCCATGGTTCAGAGCTAACATGACTGCATGGTTGTACGAATATGCGAAAAAGCATATGTCGAAGCACGGCAGAGTGTACAGTGAATATCAGCTGGACATTGGAGCAGGAGCGTTCAAGCGAGCTCTCGTGACTCATCGGAATGCAGTGACCACTGCTGTGAAAAGAATTTCCAGGACAAGTGAACGTATTGGAAAGGAGAAGGCAGAGATGTTAAAGGAAGATTTGGAGAGAAATGTGCCGTTGTGTCTCAACAACAGCTTCTGCAGGAACAGAGAACTAACGTGGATCCCCTACCTTGTTGCAAACAGAGGGTAGAAGAACAGAAGTGTTGGAGGACGGCTTCCAACAGCGTCAGGATAGCTAACGACGTGTTGCAGGATACAGAAACTGAGAGTGCAGAGTCATTATCACAGGAGGAAGAGATGGACCATTGACGAATGGCCGAAAAACGAGATGCAAAAAGAGACGAAATAAGAAAAATTTAGAAGTTTTAGAACTTCTAAACGACGGAAAAAGAAGAAAACAAAGGAGTGATGAAGAAAAAGTTAAAACTCAGATTTGTTTTATGTGTGTGAAAAAACTCAAGTGAGAAACCAAGCAACCAAGTTGTAATTGAAAACGGAAACAGTTAGTTGAGTTTTGAAATTGTTGCCTTTATAAATTTGCATTTTGATTTTAATTGAGTGGCTTTAGAGACACTTACTTACTATTTATTTAGAAAGGCTTGAGTGAAGGAGTATATTTAAAGATTCCAGCCTACATGACTGTTTTTAATCAGCTAGGAGAACTGATCACTTTGTGGTGACATGAAAAGCTTGGGTAATCTCTCGAAGAGAGGGATATTGTTTCATTGTTCTTTCTAACCACAGAGTTTTTTAGTTTTAATATTCAGGACAATAACAAGCTAAATTTCCGAAGGGAAAAAGCATAGTAGGATAATTTTAGCTTGTTGGTTGGCAGGACTGTCCTGCAAACCAACACATTTTAAATCTAGGAGAAAAAGTTTTAATCAGGACATTGACATTGGAAGTCTCAAAATATATTTTATCTTAGGTCATATCCTCGATGTGCAGATTAATGAAACAATTTGAAGGCTATAGTGATGTAGTATGATGCCATTTATATTCTGCAGTGAGTCGATGTGACGTGGATAAAAGTAGTTTCGTGCATTTTGTAAAAATTCTGTTCGATGACACTGTACCTATTTTACGAACCTTGTGAGATTCAATGAGGACATTGACCGGACTGTCCGGGGAGTATGTGACATTCGACCAGAATGGGCCGAAATGCAAATTCGGCGATTTCGAGTTTTTAGCAGCGAACCTTCCGAATTGGCGATTTAGAAGGAATAAGAACGTTATTCGAACGATTGGACAAATCGTGAAGGCTGAAATATTCGGAATTCCTAAATTTTAAATTTTCGAAGTGATGACGTAACAATTCTCAGAAACGTCAAGAACGGCCAATTTGGCAGAAAAGCTGAAAAGCAACACAACAGCGATAGTCGCGACGACAACAACAACGAGAAAATTGAGAATCAGAATCAGAGAAAAGCAGAAGTAGCAGAGACCGCTCCAAGTTGCAACTATTGTGTCGCTACAATAGTTGCAAAGCAGTTGCTAACAACAGTGAGGGGAGGAAACCAGCCTTCCGGGTTACCGAGGAATCAAGTTTAACGTGCTTGATTCAGTGGATTCGAGAATTCGTAGGGGTTTCGGGACTGAAACTTTTATCATATCATATGAACTTTTAGCTTCCCTGTCATGTCCTGAATTGAATTTAATTAACATACGAATTCATTCTACTAAGATGAGAAGCTAGCAGTTGGGGGAAAGGGTTGCTCCATCTTCGATGGAGATGATGATTTTTATCTACTGAACAAAAACAATAATAATTCATTAAATAGTAGCAGCCCTGTTTTGAGGAGTGACCTCAGTCTTGAGGAGTGACAGTCATGAGCTCACTATTTCTGCATGTAATTAAGTTAATTTGAGTGTTTTGACCAAAGCCGAAAGCAGTAACGTTTTTGTCGACCCGATGTTAGAAAGACCACCGAAAGTACTGGCTTGTTAGAGACGGTGAAAAGCATGTAAAGCTCTGTTTAGACGTTAGCCAGTCGTCTTAGGACTTAGTTTTATTTTCCGTCGATATGTATCTTCCGGGCGAGTGTTACATCCGATAAAATTAAACATTGCGTACAATAAAGTCAATCTTTCTAAGATGTATTAGGGCCATCCTATAGGCAACAAGTTCGTTTATCAGATTTACAAAGCTTAATTTAAATGTCTTTAAATTTTCCGCTGTAATCTTGTGCGTAAATGTCTGAAAATCCTGCTGTTTCTGCAAGTTTGCGTAAATTCTGATCCATTAATTGTCGTTGTATTGTGTAAATTTTTGTAAGTGTTTCTTGAAACCGTTGTGTACGAATGTGATGTTTTAGGTCAGATTTAGAGTATATACCGATCGATTGTAAATCGACATTTGGGCTGCGGGCAATAGCTACAATGCTTTCAGGTGAAAACTTCTTTAATGGTTGCATTAGTGTAGGATATGGTGTAAGTAAATAATATTTATATTCGTCGGGATTTAGTTGTGCAATATTGTGGCTGCTTTTGATCTACATGGGACTGCTGTATCCCAAAAACAAAAAATGAGGTTTTTGTGAGAGTGCGTCCACAAAATGTACTTTATTGTCAAAGAATATAGGGATTTTTTTGAAGCATCTTTATCTTCGAAAACATATAAAGGTGATATTTTTTTGGTACAAGTGTAATACCATAGGATGTTTCCTTCTTAATCAATGAAATTTGATCTGTTTCCCGATAATAAATATCCTGCATATGGTATCTTTAGAACTGTTAGTGCGAGTGATTTCAGCATTTGTGTTTTTTCAAGTTCGCATAATTGATGGAGTGTTTCAAATTTGATAAGGGTAGTTCTTGAAAAAATCTGCTTTTTGTGGAATCTAATTTCATTTCTAGGTGTATGTCATCATGAATTGCGCCAAAATTCGTGTTATTCATTATTGATAGTTCTTGTAGGCGTGTACTATCTTTGTCTTGTGGTTTTATTTTTCCACCAATATTTCCTGTGTTTTGAGGAGGTTTACTGGGATATACGAGTTTTCGTCATTTGTTGTATGATGTGTTGCATGTGGATTTTTTATGACTTTTCCTGTATTCATATCGAAGCCTTGTTCAATTTCAACAAGAATTTCTGAATATTGTGTCTTATATAATGGTTTATTGTTTTTGCATGCGAGTTTTGTTTCGGGATAAATTTGGAAACGTTTAATTTGTTTTCTATATTATAAAAGTTTCTAAATTTATAATTGCTATCTGTATTTTTTCCGGGGTTAACGTGTTCATTAGGGATGGATTCAACAAAATTTTTTTGTTGAATTTTTATCATTCTGGCGTGGATTTTTGCTACTTGACATGTGGTACCAGACAATTGTTGCTTGTGCTCGAGTGGTAGCATCAAAAAATCCTTGGCCATGTTTGCAAAGGAGTCTGATTCCTTGGTAAAGTATAAGGTCATTGTTTATATCTCGTGTTAATTGTACTTTTTCGAGTTGTTTTTTTTTTCAATCATAAAACATTTTTTCTTGGTGTACTTTACTTTTTGTGTCTGCTTTGCAATTTGAGGTGTTGGTTATTCCAATGTATGCTATCCAAGTTTTATCGTGAAGATCTTAAGTTAATCTTCCGTGTGCGCCTTGGTATGGGAATTTATCGTCTAGTCTAATATGGCCTTGGTATCTTTCAAGTTCGGCTTGATGTGCGCTGTCTGCGAAACTGTAAAGCTTACTAATTTCCTAGTTGTGCCTTTGTTTGATGTGATTTTTAATCTGAGAAGTTCATTTTTACAATTGTCAAGTTGAGATGTAAATGTCTTTTGATATTGCTTTGATAGAAAGATTCGTGGTCTAATCTGTTTTTATTTCCGTTTGAAACTTGTGAACAATGTACTTTCTTTTCGGAAAATGTTAATGTGAATTTATATCCTATGAGTGTTGTAGCTCTAGCTTTTGAGTAAAGTGTTGCTATTACACTTGTTGTTTCAATTGATTGTGATTCGGATTCACATTGTGTGACTTGGTTTATTGCATACTTATGTAGTGTCTCTTCACAATCATAGTAGGTAACTTGTAAATCCTGAGGTCCTGTTCGGGGGAAGGATTGTGATTTGGTTCGGAAAAAAAAGTTTTGGAGTGTGAACAACCTTAGAATATACATGTGCATGATAATCCCGAATTTGGAATAAAAAAAGTTATGTATTCAATTGTCTTTTTAGTGTATCTATCGTATTTGTAGATAATTTCTGTTGTTATAAAAGGGGGAGGTAAAAATTGAGCTGTTTTATTTGAAGGGGCTAAGGGGAATGGATGTGTAATTATGTTATTTAGTCTTATTCTGATTTCGAATTTGAGTGTTAAACTATCTTGTTGTAGTATTTGTATGTTATGTTTTTGTGTATTTTTGTGGATATCGTGTCTATATTGTAATCTGTTTAGTGCCCAGTTGTGTAACCTGCTGCTTTCTTGATGTTGACCAAATAATGGAGGAGGTGCTACGAATGTATTCCAATCTAATCGTAGGGGTGTGTTATTGGATGATTGTTCTCGATATCGAGCGTCGAGATTTGTAGGAAAATTTAGAATAAAATGTGTTGGTGATATTTGACTTAGAGAGGGGGTTGAGGGAAGTGAAAATTTTTCTGGTAGTGTTGATAAAGTTGTATCAGATGGAGCGTCAATTTGGTCGTTAACTAAATTTGGTTCACCTTGAGTGTAGGTGTGTGTCGCCCAATATGGGAGACGCTCTGTAGTAGCTGGGGGATTAAAAGAATTTTCTCTAATCTGTTCCGATGTGGGAGTTGAACCTAAGTAGTCTGATGGTATACTTGAAGTGCTTTGTTGTGAATCTATTGGGGGAATATCTTGAATTGTACTACTAGAAAGTTCTGAAAGATTTGGTGCTGGTGAACGAAGTATATTAAAATGAACTCTGGGGGTTTGGAAAATTCTATTTCGTCTTGTATGTATAGATGGTCTATTTTTTTTCGATTGTGTTTTAGTTTTTGACTCATGTGTTTTACTCTATTAAAATCTTGTTGGAGAGGGCGTATATGTTATATGTTGGTTCGTATTGTGGCTCGCTCAAAGGTGCGTGGCGAACAAATGGTGGGTTTTTGAGTATTTGTTGGCGTTGTTGGAGGTTCTTGGGATGTTGTCGGTGGGGACTGGTGTGGGGGTTGTTGATTAGCAATTTTGGAAAAATTTCAAAGTAGATTTTTATGAAGACATTTTTTTTGTTGTAGTATTCTTCAACGAAAAAAATTAAAAGTATTGTTGCCAATGAGAGTGTGATGATTGCCATTTTTAGACATTTGCTCATTGTCTTTATTAGGGATGTCAAAAATGTGCGAAAGTTTGTGAAAAGTAGAAAAACATCTGTTCTACTAAATAAATCTTGAAACATTTAGATAATTACTGAACTATCTTAGCTGTGTAGGTGATCAAGGATTTTGGCAAAGCTTATATAGGTTTTAAATATGGAAGAAACGAAAAGGAAAAATATGCAAAAAATTTATTAAAAGTGTATTAAAGTTTCTAAAGTATCAGCTAATATTATTATTAAAATTTTGAAAAAGATAGAAAGTGTTATTTGAAAGTTTGAAAATATTTGTTGAATTTTGTTAACCGTTTCAGAAAAAGCATTGAAGAAATGATTCGTTCTGTCGAAGTATTTTTCCTTTTTGAGGCTACATTCGAGTGTGTTCGGATTATTTAATGCTTTTTTGACAAGTGTGTTGGATATTGGCAATTTTTGTTGTGGGGAAATTTTATCGTCTCAGAAAGTTTTTCCTAGTTCTGTGTTTTTTTGGAGGATTGGGGTATCTAAAAAATATTCGTACTTTAGGCTGAATGATCAAGCTCATTTTGCTCTTTAGGCCAAATTAATTTTTTTGCTTGGGGGTTTTTGAGGTCTCAGTTGGGAAAATATTGTTGATCTTTGTTCTACTTGATAGGGGAGGGTTGTAATATTGAGATTTTTTATAATTCAGTTGTCAGTTTTCAGCGGTTTGCTTATTTTTGGCCTGGATTTCTTGAAGTTATAGTTATAGATACGCTTGAAGGTTAACATTTGTCGGCTAATAAAGTCGTGTGTTTTAAAATAAGGTGATAGTTCAGAAAGATTCCTATTGGCTGAATTTGAACTAGATTGTTAAAGTGCTTTTTCAGCATGAAGTTCAGAGGAAATGTACTTGTATCTAAAAGATTATATCTACTTGATTGAAAGAGCTGAAAATGTTAATTAAAATCAAATTGATTGCTGGAATTCAATTTTCTTTAATATTTTAGATTGTGGAATGAATGTTTTCGAATCTTTTCGTGGCTGATTTCGGAGTCGTGATGATTGTCTCTGTAGAGACTTTTCTTTTTGATCTTGTGATAGAAACTCTTCTTCTAACTTTCGATTTTGTCTTTCTGTCTGAGGTATTTTTTTCTTATCTATATTTTGGGGCATTTTTTCTTAATTTTTTAAAATCTTTTTGTTCTAATGTTTTTTGTGTAGAATTCATATCAGTGCTTTGATTTTTTTTGTAGTCGGAATTTTGAGTTACTTTTAATCCTGTAAAAGAGTATTTAATGTAATTGAGTTATTTCGCGAAGAGCGTATTCTTTTGGATAATAAGGTAGAAGATTGTTTCTGTGTTGAACAATGTTGTTCGAATCTTCTTGTTTGTATGTTACATCAAAGAGTTTATCAAATATTTATCAACCCGAGTGGTTCTAACGTTTTAGAGATAACTTTTTTTCGTTGTAAAATTGGGAATTAAAACATATGTTCCTATTTTTGAGTCTGTAGCTGGTGTGAATCTAGAATTTTTTTGCGAATTTATATTTTGCCTTGTAACAATTTTCTGTTATTTTTTGATAAATTGCATTGTGTTTTTTTATCTCTATTTTAAATCAAATTGGTGTGTGTACCGGACACTAATTTTAAAACTTGTGGGTGATGGAAATGCTTTTCATCATGTGTTGTGTAGTGGTAGATTGTAACAAACTGTTTCCTTAGTAGGTTGACAATAATTTTGTGTATTTTTTGAAGAGTTAGCTGCAAACATTATTGGTTTACGTGGTTTTTGGTTAAAAACCATTTCATACGGTGATAATTCTTTAAAAAAATGAAAAAATTGAAGGAAGTTTTGAAATTGTTGTTTACAGGAGTCGAACTGATTGAGAAAGAAGCATTTGAAGATTGATTCGGTTCGCCAAATTATTTTTTGTTTTCCGAGTTGGAAATTAAGGGTGGTCGGATTGTTTATTGACTTTTTGGGTGAGTTGGGTTTGAGTAATTTTTGATTTAGGCAAGTGTGGAGGTCTAGGAATGAGTTTTCTAGTTTTGTTTTTATTTTTGAGATGATTGGGGGTATCTAGGAGTTATATGTACTTTAGGCTAAATGATCAAGTCTGATTTTTGCTCATTCAATGTTTTCTTTTGAGAAAGGTTTGCAGCTTAATATGCGACAAAATTGTTGATTTTGTACTTGTTGATATTATATTATTATATATAAGGGTTATTATATTTGGTTTTTTTAAGTTGTCAAATATGAAAACGCTGCTTCCTTTTGACTTAGAGGTATTTAAGTTATTTTTCCAAATATGTTCTAAATAAACAATGAGTCGGCTATTGAAGTGGTGTCAAAATTGTTTGATGTTAAGCTAGTTTGTGATTGGTTCTGTTTTAACTTAATTTTTTAGACTGGTTGCATGAAATATGATAAGAAGAAAGACTTAGAAGAAAGAAGAAAGTAAATAATTTGGAAATTCAAGTCTTTTGTAATTCAAATCTTAATAATTTAGATTGTGGGATGCGTGGTTGATTGCGGAGTCGTGATGATTGTCGTTGTAGTGATGTTTAAGTTCCGGTGATATCACTTTTTCTTCTAATTTTCAAATAATTTTTTGTTTTTGAGTTTTTTGTGTATCAATCTTATCAGATGAATTCGGTGTGTTAATTCTTTTTTTTTGTTTTTCGAATCTAATAATTGTGTTGAAGAATTTAGGTAATGTTTTTGTTGATTTTTTGCATCCGAGTTGTCATGGACAGTTTTCAGTCCTGTATGGGAGAATAATTGTGTTAATTTGCGAAGAGCGTGTTCTTTTGGATAATACGGCAAAAAAGATTATTTCAAAGTTGAACTTTTTCTTTTTATTTGAATCAATGAACTCATATGTTACATTAGTGGGTTTGTCATTTATTTGAAAAGGTCCTTTTTGGATTGGCTGTGGTTTTTTAAATATCCCTTTTTGTGTTATTAAATTTACATATAATATTATTAATACATATGTACCGATTTTTTAATTTGTGGCTGTTGTAAATCTTTAGTTTATTTTTGATTGAACGTTTTGTCTTTGTAGCGGTTTTTTAGCTTTTTTTCTGATAAATTTCATTGTGTTTTTTTCTCTGTTTAAAATCAATTGGATATGTGTTCCGGAGGCTAATTTTAAGATTTGTGGGTGATGAAAATGGTCTTCATCGTGAGTATGTAGTGGTAGATTATCCCATATTGAATCTTCATTTAGTTGACAATAGCCTTGTGTATTTTTTGAAGCGTTTGCTGTGAACATTGTCGATTTTCGTGGTTTTTGATTAAAAACCATTTCTTATGGTCACATTCCTAAAGTTGTTGTTACTTGTGAAAAATAGGATAAAGGGAATAGTTTTACATCTGTTGACCACTCAGTATATAATGTGTCATTTCCAATAATGATACATCAGAGATATTCTTGTAGTGAACGGTTCATACCTTCGACTAGTCCATTTGTCCAAGGTGCATGAGATGTACGTGGCTTATGTTTAATATTATATAGGTGGCATAGTGTGATAATTTCGTTGCTTATAAATTCAGTGCCATTGTCTGTAACAAGGATTTCGGGTAATCCGAATTTTGCCATCTTGTGTTCGTAAAGTGTTGTATATGCATAAAAATCATTACAATGGTGTACTGGGTTAAGTGCTACGTAGTGGGTAAATGCGTCAATTACGACCATCATATATGAATTTCCTTCTGAGGATGGTGATATTGGTCTTTTTGTATCGAATGAAATTCTGACTTTGAAATATAGATTTGTCCTTTAAAATCTTGTTTTTCTGCAATTTTCTTTCGTTTGGATAGGGTTTTTTAATTGGCATGTAATGCAATCATTGCATAAAACTTTAATCCAAATTGGAGCATTTGGAAAATTAAAATTTTGAATGAAATTTGAGTATAGTTTTTTTGATCCTGAAGTGTGTAGTGTTTGTGAATTATGGAAAGCTAAAAGCATCATACTTAAAGGTAGACAGGGTACTTTGAGATCAAATTTTTGGTACTCGAAAATATCTGTATTCTCGTTTATGGAGGTATTATTAAATTTTCTGAAATATCTGACCAGTAATTTATTTCCAAGAATTGTGATGTCAGCTTTAATTGGTTTGATTTTATATTTGTGCCATGATTTTAGTTGTCTAATGACTGGGTCAAGGTTTTGGTGTTTTCGTAATAATTCTAGTGTGACTTTCTCTGTGCTTGAGGGAAAATGTTTTCATTTTCTTTTTTTGATAAAGGTACTGTATCTAGGGGGTCATGGAAGTTAAAGACTTGATTTATCGAGTATTTTGAGTCTTTATTTATTGGGCCTGACAAATTTCAATTATCAGTTAGATTTTTTTCTATTAAAAGGAATAGATCTTTTTTATATGGTTGTTGTCTAGTTTATTTTTGTTGAGTATTGTTTTTTATCCATGTCGAGAATGACATTGGTTTAAATGTAGATTTACCTTGTAAATCAACTTCATAGTGGTTATTTTGACAGTCTAAATATAGTGGAAAAGGTTGTAGATTGTTTATTTGTGAATAATCTATGTCCGTTTTTACTGCACATTTGAATTCTAATTGTGGTGAAGTTTCATCTTTTGCAAGAAAGAATTTGAATTTTTGTGGTAATTCAACTGTTGTTTTTCTTAATGGCATTTCGGGTGGTGTATTTCTGCTAAGAGTGTCTGGTAGTGCAAACTTTTTTTTTCCTGCTGTCCATAGTATGCGCAAGTTGCGAAATTTTCATGAAATTAATTGAAATCTGAAAACACTATGGTTTGGATTCGATTTTAATGTGAATAGGAATATGATGGGTTTATTATCTGTAAATAAGACTGATGGCTGTTTTGATCCAAGTTTTAACAATTCATAATCTGTAACTGTATATATTATGGCTGTGCACTCTCTCATAAGATAAGATAGTCTGAGATCAGCTTGTGTGAATAATCGAGAGTTTGCAGAAATGAGATTGATTTTCTTCGTTCCATTGTGAGATTGTAGTAATGCTGCACCGATGTCAAATTTGAAGCATCTCACATTGCATAGAATGATTAATCGGGATCTGGAATTTTGTATGAAATTTGTTCTGTGAGAAGTTTTTTGATTTCTTCAAATCGTGTTTGGTGTTCTGTTGTCAATTCAAAATTGTTTTGTTGTCCAAGAATGTTGTAGAATGGACTGGAGTATAATTGCAATTTATATACGTTATTACTTAGGAAGTTTAACATTCCCAGAAATCCTTGGGTTTTCTTTTTTTAGATGGTGGTTGAAGTTTTTGGATTGCATCTATACGAGCTTTTAATGGGGTTATGGTATTTCTTTCTATCATGTGTCCAAGTAACTTTACGCGTTTTAGAAAGCAATGTGATTACTGGGACTGCTTTCATGTTTTCGTGTAGTAGTATCTGATGATATTTTTATGGAACTGTAAACGTTTCTTGCTTGGTTTGTGATTGCATGAAAACATCGTCCAAATATGTAATTGCTTTTTTTTGAGCATGAGTGGTCTAAAAATTTTACTCATAAACACTGAGATTGCTGCTGGTCCTATGGAAATGCCATAGAATAATCTGTTAACTTTTTGTTGTTGATTTCCGATAACAAATTGTGTTAATTGTCGTGATTGTTTGTCTAACGGCGTTTGATTATATGCACTATTCATGTCTGCTGTTGTGAAACATTTACTGTTTATTTTGGTTAGGATTACTGGAATTGTTTCAATAATCCAATTACATTTAGACTCATCAATGAGTGAATTGAGATATCTAGCATCTAGAACTTTTTTAATGATTCTCATTTGGCTGGAATAATAACGCGATTTATAAATAAATTTCGTTTTGGCGGTTCTTCTTCCTTTACTGGAGAAATGATTTTATATTGTTCTTGTATATCTAATATTCTAATAATTTTGTCGTGTAAGTGGAGAGGTACTTTACTCGCACTTTGTTTTTTGAAAACTGCATCAGGTTTTAAGGGCAGTTGTAGTGGTGAATTTACTTTTCCAATGTCAAATTTAGATGTTGCATAAACTTTTGGGTATTTTAATAGTAAATCGGCTAATTGTTCAAATTCGTTTTGTGTTATCTGAGAGTGCTGAAAAATGAACAATGTCAAGAATATTTGTTGTTTTCTCTAGATTTTGATATAATGAAAGTTGCTTTAAAATGAAGTGTTTTTTGTGAAACAGTCTGTGTTTCGTTTTTCATTGCTTATTAAATTATTTCTCGATAATTCTTCGTCAAAAGTTGTCGACTGACATATATCTAATAATTATAATAATAAGTTTTTAACAGTCTAAATAAAGTGGAAAATGTTGTAGGTTGTTTATTTACGATTGATCTATGTCAGTTTTTACTGCATATTTGAATTCTAATCTTGGTGAAGTTTCATCTTTTGCAAGAAAGTATGTAAAATTCTGTGGTAATTCAACTGTTTTTTTTTCTTGTTAGCACTTTGGGTGGTGTATTTCTGCTAAGAGTATCTGGTAACGCAAGATTTTTTCCTGCTGTCCATACTATGTGCAAGATGGGAAATTTCATTGAAATTAATTGAAATCTGTAAACTCTATGGTTTGGACTCAATTTTTGAGTGAATAGGAATTTGATGGGTTTATAATCAGTAAATAAGACTGTTGGATGTTTTGATCCAAGTATTAAAAGCTCAGATTCTGTAAGTGAATATAATATGGCTGTGCATTCTCTCAAAAGCTAAGATAGACTGAGTTCAGCTTGTAGGAATAGTCGAGAGTTTGCTGAAATGAGATTCATTTTCATCGTTCCATTGTGAGATTGTAGTAATGCTGCACCAATGCCAAAATTTGAAGCATCGCACATTGCATAAAATGGTTGATCGGTATCTGGAATTTTGTATGAACTTTGATCTGTGAGAAGTTTTTTGATTTCTTCAAATCGTGTTTGGTGTTCCGTTTGTCCATTCAAAATTGTTTTGTTGTCCAAGAATGTTTTAGAATGGACTTGAGTGTGATTGCATTTTGTATACGTATTTACTTAAGAAGTTTAACAATCCGAGAAATTCTTGCATTTTCTTTTTTTTTAAATGGTGTTGAAGTTTTTGGATTGCATCTATACGAGATTTTAATGGTGTTATGGTGTTTCTTTCTATAATGTGTCCAAGAAACTGTACACGTGTTAGAAAGAAATGTGAATTATCTGGGGCTGCTTTCATGTTTTCGTGTAGTAATATCTGATGATAGTTCTCTAAAACTGTGAACGTTTCTTCCTTGGTTTGTGATTGCATGAAAACATCGTCCAAATCTGTAATTGCCTTTTTCATGAGTATGAGTGGTCTGGAAATTTTACTCATAAACACTAAGAAAGCTGCTGGTCCTATGGAATTTCCATAGAAAAATCTGTTAAATTTTTGTTTTTGATTTCCGATAACAAATTGTATTAATCGTCGTGATTGTTCATCTAACGGCGTTTGATTATATGCATTATTCATGTCTGCTGTTATGAAATATTTACCGTTTATTTTGGTTAGGATTACTTGAATTGTTTCAATGGGCCATTTAGATTTAGACTCATCAGTTGGTGAATTGAGATATCTAGTGCCTAGAAATATTTTTAATGATTCTCTTTTGGCTAGAATAATAACGGGATTTATAAATAAATTTCCTCTTGGCTGTTCTTCTTTATTTACGGGAGAAATGATTTTATATTGTTCTTGTATGTCTAAAAATAATGTCGTGTAAGTGAATAGGTAATTTAGTTGCTCTTTGTTTTTTGAAAAGTGCGTCAGGTTTTAAGGGCAGATTTAGTGGTGAATTTACTTTTTCAATGTCAAATTTAGATGTTGCATAAACTTTTGGGTACTTCAATAGTAAATTGGCTATTTATTCAAATTCGTTCAAATTGAACAATGTCAAGAATATTTGTTGATCTTCTCTATATTTTGATTTTTTAAATGTTGGTTTTTATGATATTTTCAAAGTTGAACTATTTCTTTTATTTGAATCATTGAGCTCATATGTTACATTAGTGGGTTTGTAATTTTTTGAAACGGTCCTTTTTGAATTGGCTGTAGTTTTTTTAAATATTCCTTTTTGTGTTATTTAATTTACATATAACATTATTAATAAAAATGTACCGATTTTTTAATTTGTGGCTGGTGTAATTCTTTAATTTTTTTTTTGATTGAACGTTTTTTCTTTGTAACGGTTTTTTGGCTATTTTCTGATAAATTTCATTGTGTTTTTTTCTCTGTTTAAAATGAATTGGATATGTGTTCCGGAGGCTAATTTTAAGATTTGTGGGTGATGAAAATCGTCTTCCTCGTGAGTATGTAGTGGTAGAATATCCCATATTGAATCTTCATTTAGTTGACAATAGCCTTGTTTTTTAAGCGTTTGCTGTGAACATTGTCGGTTTTCGTGGTTTTTGGTTAAAAACCATTTCGTATGGTCACATTCCTAATGTTGTTGTTTTTAGTGAAATATAAGATAAAGGGAATAGTTTTACATCTGTTGACCATTCAGTGTATCGTGTGTCATTTCCATTAATGATACATCAGAGAGATATTCTTGTAGTGAACGGTTCATACCTTCGACTAGACCATTTGTCCAAAGTGCATGAGAAGTACGTGGCTTTTGTTTAATATTATATAGGTGGCATAGTGTGATAATTTCGTTGTTTATAAATACAGTGCCATTGTCTGTAACAAGGATTTCGGGTAATCCGAATTTTGCTACCCAGTGTTCGTAAAGTGTTGTATATGCATAATAATCATTACAATGGTGTACTGGGTTAAGTGCTACGTAGTGGGTAAATGCGTCAACAATGACCAGTATATATGAATTTTCTTCTGAGGATGGTGATATTGGTCCTTTTGTATCGAATGAAATATAGACTTTGTCCTTTAAAAACTTGTTTTTCTGCAATTTGCTTTCATTTAGATATGGTTTTTTCAATTGGCATGTTATGCACTCATTGCAAAAACTTTAATCCAAATTGGAGCATTTGGAAAATAAAAATGTTGAATGAAATTTGAGTAAAATTTTTTTGATCCTGAGTGCCCTTTAGCGTGTAGTGTGTGTGATTTATGGAAAGTTAAAAGCATCATACTTAAAGGTAGACAGGGTTTTTTGAGATCAAATTTTTGGTACTCTAAACTATCTGTATTTTCGTTTATGGAGGTATTCTTAAATTTTCTGAAGTATCTGAGCAGTGTTTTATTTCCAAGAATTGTGATGTCAGCTTTAATTGGTTTGGTTTTATATTTGTGCCAAGATTTTAGTTGTCTAATGACTGGGTCAAGGTTTTGGTGTTTTTGTAATAATTCTAGTGTGACTTTTTCTGTGCTTGGTAGGAAAATGTTTTCATTTTCTTTTTTTGATAGAGTTACTGTATCTAGGGGGTCATGAAAGTGAAAGATTTGATTTATCGAGTATTTTGGGTCTTTATTTATTGGGCCTGACAAATTTAAATTATCAGTTAGATTTTTTTTCTATTTAAAGGAATAGATCTTTTTCATATGCTTGTTGTCTAGTTTGTTTTTGTTGAGTATTGTTTTTTATCCATGTCGAAAATGACATTGGTTTGAATGTAGATTTACCTTGTAAATCAACTTCATAGTGTATTTTGACAGTCTAAATATAGTGAACAATGTTGTAGATTGTTTATTTGTGATTGATCTGTGTCCGCTTTTACTGCATAATTGAATTCTAATTGTGGTGAAATTTCATCTTTTGCAAGAAAGAATTTGAAATTCTGTGGTAATTCAACTGTTGTTTTTCTTAATGGCATTTCGGGTAGTGTATTTCTGCTAAGAGTGTCTGGTAGTGCAAAATTTTTTCCTGCTGTCCATACTATAGGCAAGTTGAGAAATTTCCTTGAAATTAATTGAAATCTGTAAACTCTATGGTTTGGATTCGATTTTTAAGTGAATAGGAATATGATGGGTTGATTAACTGTAAATAAGACCGTTGGATATTTTGATCCAAGATTTAAAAATTCATATTCTGTAACTGTATATATTATGGCTGTGCATTCTCTCATAAGATAAGATAGTCTGAGATCAGCTTGTGTGAATAGTCGAGATTTTGCAGAAATGAGATTCATTTTCTTCGTTCCATTCTGAGATTGTAGTAATGCTGCACCGATGCCAAATTTTGAAGCATCTCACATTGCATAAAATTGTTGATCGGGATCTGGAATTTTGTATGAGATTTCTTCAAATCGTGTTTGGTGTTCTGTTGTCCATTCAAAATTGTTTTGTTGTCCAAGAGTGTTGTAGAATGGACTGGAGTATAATTGCATTTTATATACGTAATTACTTTAGAAGTTTAACATTCCGAAAAATCCTTGGGTTTTCTCTTTTTTAGATGTTGGTTGAAGTTTTTGGATTGCATCTATACGAGCTTTTAATGGGGTTATGGTATTTCCTTCTATCATGTGTCCAAGAAACTTTACACGTGTTAGAAAGAAATGTGATTACTGGGGCTGCTTTCATGTTTTCGTGTAGTAATATCTGATGATATTTCTCTGAAACTGTGAACGTTTCTTGCTTGATTTGTGATTGCATGAAAACATCGTCCAAATATGTAATTGCGATTTTTTTGACCATGAGTGGTCTGAAATTTTTACTCATAATCACTGAGATTGCAACCGGTCCTATGGAAATGCCATAGAATAATCTGTTAAATTTTTGTTGTTGATTTCCGATAACAAGTTGTGTTAATCGTCGCGATTGTTCGTCCAACAGCGTTTGATTACATGCACTATTCATGTCTGCTGTTGAGAAACATTTACTAATTATTTTGGTTAAGATTACTTGAATTGTTTCAATGGGCCAATTACATTTAGACTCATCAATGAGTGAATTGAGATATCTAGCATCTAGAACTTTTTCTAATGATTCTCATTTGGCTAGAATAATAACGCGATTTATAAATAAATTTCTTTTTTGCTGTTCTTCTTCATTTACTGGAGAAATGATTTTATATTGTTCTTGTATATCTAATATTCTAATAATTTTGTCGTGTAAGTGGAGAGGTACTTTACTCGCACTTTGTTTTTTGAAAACTGCATCAGGTTTTAAGGGCAGTTGAAGTGGTGAATTTACTTTTCCAATGTCAAATTTAGATGTTGCATAAACTTTTGGGTATTTTAATAGTAAATCGGCTAATTGTTCAAATTCGTTTTGTGTTATCTGAGAGTGCTGAAAAGTGAACAATGTCAAGACTATTTGTTGTTCTTCTGTAGATTTTGACTTATGAAAGTTGGTTTAAAATGAAGTGTTTTTGTGAAATAGTCTGTGTATCGTTTTTCATTGCTTATTAAATTAATTATCGATAATTCTTTGTCGAGAATTGTCGACGGACATATATCTAATAATTATAATAATATTATTTTGACAGTCTAAACAAAGTAGAAAATGTTGTAGGTTGTTTATTTGTGATTGATCTATGTCAGTTTTTACTGCATATTTGAATTCTAATTGTGGTGAAGTTTCATCTTTTGCGAGAAAGTATTTAAAATTCTGTGGTAATTCAACTGTTGTTTTTCTTGTTAGCACTTTGGGTGGTGTTTTTCTGCTAAGAGTATCTGGTAACGCAATAATATTTCCTGCTGTCCATACTATGGGCAAGTTGGGAAATTTCATTGCAATTAATTCTATGGTTTGGATTCATTTTTTGAAGGAATAGGAATATTATGGGTTTATTATCAGTAAATAGGACTGTTGGATGTTTTAATCCAAGTATTAAAAACTCATATTCTGTAAGTGTATACATTATGGCTGTGCATTCTCTCATAAGTTAAGATAGACTGAGTTCAGCTTGTAGGAATAGTCGAGAGTTTGCTGAAATGAAATTCATTTTCTTCGTTCCATTGTGAGATTGTAGTAATACTGCACCGATGCCAAAATTTGAAGCATCTCACATTGCATAAAATTGTTGATCGGGATCTGGAATTTTGTATGAGATTTCTTCAAATCGTGTTTGTTGTTCTGTTGTCCATTCAAAATTGATTTGTTGTCCAAGAGTGTTCTAGAATGGACTGGAGTATAATTGCATTTTATATACGTAATTACTTTAGAAGTTAAACATTCCGAGAAATCCTTGGGTTTTCTTTTTTAGATGGTAGTTGAAGTTTTTGGATTGCATCTATACGAGATTTTAATGGGGTTATGGTGTTTCGTTCTATAATGTGTCCAAGAAACTTTACACGTGTTAGAAAGAAATGTGATTTATCTGGGGCTGCTTTCATGTTTTTGTGTAGTAATATCTGATTGTAGTTCTCTAAAACTGTGAATATTTCTTCCTTGGTTTGTGATTGCATGAAAAAATCGTCCAAATATGTAATCGCGTTTTTCATGAGTATGAATGTTCTGAAAATTTTACTCATAAACACAGAGAAAGCTGCTGGTCCTATGGATGTTCCATAGAATAATCTGTTAAATTTATCTTTTTGATTTCCGATAACAAATTGTGTTAATCGTCGTGATTGTTCATCTAACGGCGTTTGATTATATGCACTATTCATGTCTGCTGTTGTGAAGTATTTACCGTTTATTTTAGTTAGGATTACTTGAATTGCTTCAATGGGCCATTTAAATATAGACTCGTCAGTGAGTGAATTGAGTTATCTAGCATCTAGAAATAATTTTAACAATTCTCTTTTGGCTAGAAAAATAACTGGATTTATAAATGTATTTCCTTTTGGCTGGTCTTCTTTATTTACGGGAGAAATAATTTTATATTGTTCTTATATGTCTAATAATAATGTCGTGTAAGTGAATAGGTACTTTACTTGCTCTTTCTTTTTGAAAACTGCATCAGGTTTTAAGGGCAGATTTATTGGTGAATTTACTTTTCAAATGTCAAAATTAGATGTTGCATAAACTTTTGAGTACTTTAATAGTAAATCGGCTATTTGTTCAAATTCGTTTTGTGTTATCTGAGAGTGCTGAAAATTGAACAATGTCAAGAATATTTGTTGTTCTTCTCTATATTTTGATATTTTAAGTGTTGGTTTTTATGATATTTTCAAAGTTGAACTATTTCTTTTATTTGAATCAATGAGCTCATATGTTACATTAGTGGGTTTGTCATTTATTTGAAACGGTCGTTTTTGAATTGGCTGTAGTTTTTTTAAATATTCCTTTTTGCGTATTTAATTTACATATAACAGTATTAAAAAATATGTACCGATTTTTTAATTTGTGGCTGTGTAAATCTTTAATTTTTTTTGATTGAACATTTTGTCTTTGTAACGGTTTTTTGGCTATTTTCTGATAAATTTCATTGTGTTTTTTTCTCTGTTTAAAATCAATTGGATATGTGTTCCGGAGGCTAATTTTAAGATTTGTGGGTGATGAAAATGGTCTTCATCGTGAGTATGTAGTGGTAGAGTATCCCATATTGAATCTTCATTTAGTTGACAATAGCCTTGTGTATTTTTTGAAGCGTTTGCTGTGAACATTGTCGGTTTTTGTGGTTTTTGGTTAAAAACAATTTCTTATGGACACATTCCTAAAGTTGTTGTTATTTGTGAAATATAAGATAAAGGGAATAGTTTTACATCTGTTGACCATTCAGTGTATCGTGTGTCATTTCCATTAATGATACATCAGAGATATTCTTGTAGTGAACGTTTCATACCTTCGACTAGTCCATTTGTCCAAGGTGCTTGAGATTTACATGGCTTATGTTTAATTTTATATAGGTGGCAAAATGCGACAATTTCGTTGTTTATAAATTCAGTGCCATTGTCTGTAACAAGGATTTCGGGTAATCCCAATTTTGCTATCCAGTGTTCGTAAAGTGTTGTATATGCATAGTAATCATTACAATGGTGTACTGGGTTAGTGGGTTTGTCATTTAGTGGGTTTGTCATTTATTTGAAACGGTGCTTTTTGAATTGGCTGTAGTTTTTTTAAATATTCCTTTTTGCGTATTTAATTTACATATAACATTATTAATAAATATGTACCGATTTTTTAATTTGTGGCTGTGTAAATCTTTAATTTTTTTTGATTGAACATTTTGTCTTTGTAACGGTTTTTTGGCTATTTTCTGATAAATTTCATTGTGTTTTTTTCTCTGTTTAAAATCAATTGGATATGTGTTCCGGAGGCTAATTTTAAGATTTGTGGGTGATGAAAATGGTCTTCATCGTGAGTATGTAGTGGTAGAGTATCCCATATTGAATCTTCATTTAGTTGACAATAGCCTTGTGTATTTTTTGAAGCGTTTGCTGTGAACATTGTCGGTTTTTGTGGTTTTTGGTTAAAAACAATTTCTTATGGACACATTCCTAAAGTTGTTGTTATTTGTGAAGTATAAGATAAAGGGAATAGTTTTACATCTGTTGACCATTCAGTGTATCGTGTGTCATTTCCATTAATGATACATCAGAGATATTCTTATAGTGAACGGTTCATACCTTCGACTAGTCCATTTGTCCAAGGTGCTTGAGATTTACATGGCTTATGTTTAATTTTATATAGGTGGCATAGTGCGATAATTTCGTTGTTTATAAATTCAGTGCCATTTTCTGTAACAAGGATTTCGGGTAATCCCAATTTTGCGATCCAGTGTTCGTAAAGTGTTGTATATGCATAATAATCATTATAATGGTGTACTGGGTTAAGTGCTACGTAGTGGGTAAATGCGTCAACTATGACCATTATATATAAATTTCCTTCTGAGGATGGTGATTTTGGTCCCTTTGTATCGAATGAAATTCTGAGTTTGAAATATAGACTTTGTCCTTTAAAATCTTGTTTTTCTGCAATTTGATTTCGTTTGGATAGGATTTTTTAATTGGCATGTTATGCAATCATTGCATAAAACTTTAACATTCCGAGAAATCCTTGAGTTTTTTTTTTAGATGTTGGTTGAAGTTTTTGGATTGAATCTATACGAGCTTTTAATGGGGTTATGGAATTTCTTTCTATCATGTGTCCAAGAAACTTTACACGAATTAGTAAGAAATGTGATTACTGGGGCTGCTTTCATGTTTTCGTGTAGTAATATCTGATGATATTTCTCTGAAACTGTGAACGTTTCTTGCTTGATTTGTGATTGCATGAAAACATCATTTAAATATGTAATTGCGATTTTTTTGAGCATGAGTGGTCTGAAAATTTTACTCATAAACACTGAGATTGCTGCTGGTCCTATGGAAATGCCATAGAATGATCTGTTAACTTTTTGTTTTTGATTTCCGATAACAAATTGTGTTAATCGTCGTGATTGTTCGTCTAACGGCATTTGATTACATGCACTATTCATGTCTGCTGCTGTGAAACATTTACTGTTTTTTTGGTTAGGATAACTTGAATTGTTTCAATGGTCCAATTACATTTAGACTCATCAAGGAGTGAATTGAGATATCTAGCATCTAGAACTTTTTTTAATGATTCTCATTTGGCTAGAATAAAAACGCGATTTATAAATAAATTTCTTTTTGGCTGTTCTTCTTCATTTACTGGAGAAATGATTTTATATTAATCTTGTATATCTAATAATCTAATAATTTTGTCGTGTAAGTGGATAGGTACTTTACTTGCTCTTTGTTTTCTGAAAACTGCATCAGGTTTTAAGGGCAGTTGTAGTGGTGAATTTACTTTTCCAATGTCAAATTTAGATGTTGCATAAAATTTTGGGTACTTTAGTAGTAAATCGGCTAATTGTTCAAATTCGTTTTGTGTTATCTGAGAGTGCTGAAAGTTGAACAATGTCAAGAATATTTGTTGTTCTTCTCTAGATTTTGATATTATGAAAGTTGGTTTAAAATGAAGTGTTTTTGTGAAATAGTCTGTGTATCGTTTTTCATTGCTTATTAAATTAATTATCGATAATTCTTTGTCGAGAATTGTCGACGGACATATATTCTCCGTGTTCTGTTGTCCATTCAAAATTGATTTGTTGTCCAAGAGTGTTGTAGAATGGACTGGAGTATAATTGCATTTTATATACGTAATTACTTTAGAAGTTAAACATTCCGAGAAATCTTTGGGTTTTCTTTTTTTAGATGGTAGTTGAAGTTTTTGGATTGCATCTATACGAGATTTTAATGGGGTTATGGTGTTTCGTTCTATAATGTGTCCAAGAAACTTTACACGTGTTAGAAAGAAATGTGATTTATCTGGGGCTGCTTTCATGTTTTTGTGTAGTAATATCTGATGATAGTTCTCTAAAACTGTGAATATTTTTTCCTTGGTTTGTGATTGCATGAAAACATCGTCCAAATATGTAATCGCGTTTTTCATGAGTATGAATGTTCTGAAAATTTTACTCATAAACACTGAGAAAGCTGCTGGTCCTATGGATGTTCCATAGAATAATCTGTTAAATTTATGTTTTGATTTCCGATAACAAATTGTGTTAATCGTCGTGATTGTTCATCTAACGGCGTTTGATTATATGCACTATTCATGTGTGCTGTTGTGAAGTATTTACCGTTTATTTTAGTTAGGATTACTTGAATTGCTTCAATGGGCCAATTACATTTAGACTCGTCAGTGAGTGAATTGAGTTATCTAGCATCTAGAAATATTTTTAACAATTCTCTTTTGGCTAGAAAAATAACTGGATTTATAAATGTATTTCCTTTTGGCTGGTCTTCTTTATTTACGGAAGAAATAATTTAATATTGTTCTTATATGTCTTATAATAATGTCGTGTAAGTGAATAGGTACTTTACTTGCTCTTTCTTTTTGAAAACTGCATCAGGTTTTAAGGGCAGATTTATTGGTGAATTTACTTTTCAAATGTCAAATTTAGATGTTGCATAAACTTTTGGGTACTTTAATAGTAAATCGGCTATTTGTTCAAATTCGTTTTGTGTTATCTGAGAGTGCTGAAAATTGAACAATGTCAAGAATATTTGTTGTTCTGCTCTATATTTTGATATTTTAAGTGTTGGTTTTTATGATATTTTCAAAGTTGAACTATTTCTTTTATTTGAATCAATGAGCTCATATGTTACATTAGTGGGTTTGTCATTTATTTGAAACGGTCCTTTTTGAATTGGCTGTAGTTCTTTTAAAATTCCTTTTTGCGTATTTAATTTACATATAACATTATTAATAAATATGTATCGATTTTTTAATTTGTGGCTGTGTAAATCTTTAATTTTTTTTTGATTGAACATTTTTTCTTTGTAACGGTTTTTTGGCTATTTTCTGATAAATTTCATTGTGTTTTTTCTCAGTTTAGAATCAATTGGATATGTGTTCCGGAGGCTAATTTTAAGATTTGTGGGTGATGAAAATGGTCTTCATCGTGAGTATGTAGTGGTAGAGTATCCCATATTGAATCTTCATTTAGTTGACAATAGCCTTGTGTATTTTTTGAAGCGTTTGCTGTGAACATTGCCGGTTTTTGTGGTTTTTGATTAACAACAATTTCTTATGGACACATTCCTAAAGTTGTTGTTATTTGTGAAATATAAGATAAAGGGAATAGTTTTACATCTGTTGACCATTCAGTGTATCGTGTGTCATTTCCATTAATGATACATCAGAGATACTCTTGTAGTGAACGGTTCATACCTTCGACTAGTCCATTTGTCCAAGGTGCTTGAGATTTACATGGCTTATGTTTAATTTTATATAGGTGGCATAGTGCGATAATTTCGTTGTTTATAAATTCAGTGCCATTGTCTGTAACAAGGATTTCGGGTAATCCCAATTTTGCTATCCAGTGTTAACTGTATCGTAGTGGGTAAATGCGTCAACTATGACCATTATATATGAATTTCCTTCTGAGGATGGTGATATTGGTCCCTTTGTATCGAATGAAATTCTGAGTTTGAAATATAGACTTTGTCCTTTAAAATCTTGTTTTTCTGCAATTTGCTTTCGTTTGGATAGGGTTTTTTAATTGGCATGTTATGCAATCATTGCATAAAACTTTAACATTCCGAGAAATCCTTGGGTTTTTTTTCAGATGGTGGTTGAAGTTTTTGGATTGCATCTATACGAGCTTTTAATGGGGTTATGGAATTTCTTTCTATCATGTGTCCAAGAAACTTTACACGAGTTAGAAAGAAATGTGATTACTGGGGCTGCTTTCATGTTTTCGTGTAGTAATATCTGATGATATTTCTCTGAAACTGTGAACGTTTCTTGCTTGATTTGTGATTGCATGAAAACATCATTTAAATATGTAATTGCGATTTTTTTGAGCATGAGTGGTCTGAAAATTTTACTCATAAACACTGAGATTGCTGCTGGTCCTATGGAAATGCCATAGAATGATCTGTTAACTTTTTGTTTTTGATTTCCGATAACAAATTGTGTTAATCGTCGTGATTGTTCGTCTAACGGCGTTTGATTACATGCACTATTCATGTCTGCTGCTGTGAAACATTTACTGTTTTTTTTGGTTAGGATTACTTGAATTGTTTCAAGGGTGCAATTACATTTAGACTCATCAAGGAGTGAATTGAGATATCTAGCATCTAGAACTTTTTTAATGATTCTCATTTGGCTAGAATAATAACGCGATTTATAAATAAATTTCTTTTTGGCTGTTCTTCTTCATTTACTGGAGAAATGATTTTATATTAATCTTGTATATCTAATAATCTAATGATTTTGTCGTGTAAGTAGATAGGTACTTTACTTGCTCTTTGTTTTTTGAAAACTGCATCAGGTTTTAAGGGCAGTTGTAGCGGTGAATTTACTTTTCCAATGTCAAATTTAGATGTTGCATAAACTTTTGGGTATTTTGATAGTAAATCGGCTAATTGTTCAAATTCGTTTTGTGTTACCTTAGAGTGCTGAAAAATGAACAATGTCAAGAATATTTGTTGTTCTTCTCTAGATTTTGATATTATGAAAGTCGGTTTAAAATGAAGTGTTTTTGTGAATTAGTCTGTGTTTCGTTTTTCATTGCTTATTAAATTATTTATCGATAATTCTTCGTCAAGAATTGTCGACTGACATATATCTAATAATTGTAATAATAGTATTTTGACAGTCTAAATAAAAAGGAAAAAGTTGTAGGTTGTTTATTTGTGATTGATCTATGTCAGTTTTTACTGCATATTTGAATTCTAAACGTGGTGAAGTTTCATCTTTTGAGAGAAAGTATTTAAAATTCTATGGTAATTCAACTGTTGTTTTTCTTGTTAGTACTTTGGGTGGTGTAGTTCTGCTAAGAGTATCTGGTAACACACGATTTTTTCCTGCTGTCCATACTATCTGCAAGTTGGGAAATTTCATTGAAATTAATTGAAATCTGTAAACTCTATGGTTTGGATTCAATTTTTGAGTGAATGGGAATATGATGGGTTTATTATCATTAAATACGACTGTTGGATGTTTTGATCCAAGTATTAAAAACTCATATTCTGTAAGTGAATATAATACGATTGTGCGTTCTCTCATAAGCTAAGATAGACTGAGTTCAGCTTGTAGGAATAGTCGAAAGTTTGCTGAAATGAGATTCATTTTCTTCGTTCCATTGTGAGATTGTAGTAATGCTGCACCGATGCCAAAATTTGAAGCATTGCACCTTGCATAAAATGGTTGATCGGGATCTGGAATTTTGTTTTTTGGTTTCTTCAAATCGTGTTTGGTGTTCTGTTGTCCATTCAAAATTGTTTTTTTGTCTAAGAATTTTTTAGAATGAACTTGAGTATAATTGCATTTTTTATATAATTTAGAAGTTTAACATTCCGAGAAGTTCTTGCATTTTCTTTTTTTTAGATGGTGGTTGAAGTTTTTGGGTTGCATCTATACGAGATATTAATGAGGTTAGGGTGTTTCTTTCTATAATGTGTCCAAGAAACTTTACACGTGTTAGAAAGAAATGTGATTTATCTGGGGCGGCGTTCATGTTTTTGTGTAGTAATATCTGATGATAATTCTCTAAAACTGTGAACATTTCTTCCTTGGTTTGTGATTGCATGAAAACATCGTCCAAAAATGTAATAGCGTTTTCATGAGTATGAGTGGTCTGAAAATTTTACTCATAAACACTGAGAAAGCTGCTGGTTCTATGGAAATTCCATAAAATAATCTGTTAAATTTTTGTTTTTGATTTCCGATAACAAATTGTGTTAATCGTGGTGATTGTTCATCTAACGGCGTTTGATTATATGCACTATTCATGTCTGCTGTTGTGAAATATTTACCGTTTATTTTGGTTAGGATTACTTGAATTGTTTCAATGGGCCGATTACATTTAGACTCATCAGTGAGTGAACTGAGATATCTAGCATCTAGAAATATTTTTAATGATTCTCTTTTGGCTATAATAATAATGTCATTTATGAATGTATTTCCTTTTGGCTGTTCTTCTTTATTTACGGGAGAAATAATTTTATATTGTTCTTGTATGTCTATAAATAAAGTCGTGTCAGTGAATAGGTACTTTACTTGCTCTTTGTTTTCTGAAAACTGCATCAGGTTTTAAGGGCAGTTGTAGTGGTGAATTTACTTTTCCAATGTCAAATTTAGATGTTGCATAAAATTTTGGGTACTTTAGTAGTAAATCGGCTAATTGTTCAAATTCGTTTTGTGTTATCTGAGAGTGCTGAAAGTTGAACAATGTCAAGAATATTTGTTGTTCTTCTCTATATTTTGATATTTGAACTCTTGGTTTAAAATAAGGTGTTTATGTGAAATAGTCTGTGTTTCGTTTTTTATTGCTTTTTACATTATTTATCAAAAATTCTTTGTCAAGAATTGTCTACTGACTTATATCTAATAATTGTAATATAGTATTTACCCTATACGCTACTTCTTTATTGGGATAAGTTGTCGCATTTGTTTCACATTAATCTAAAATTCCTAGAGCTAGAATTTTTTAAATAATTTTATAAGGTGAATTATTATAAACATGGAAAGAAATGATGTCTGAATTTGAGTTTTTCATGTCCTTAATAGTCGAAATTTTTAATCCAAAAAATTTATGAATTGGTCTGAATTCAAGGTCAGACATATAGAGATGTTGTCTGTTTTGACGTTTGTCATATTGATGACCTTGTCTGATTGGGAATTTATAAATACAACCTGAGAGAAAATTTTGAAAAAAATGGTGGTTGTTTGCTCATTCTTTGGCAGAATGTTAAAGATATCTTATTCATTCTTATGTGTTTAATTTTTATATTATTTTGCTGTCTAAAATATTAATAGTTTGTATGTATTTAGTGATAAATGGAATTCCGATGATATTGTGTTTTATATCTGTGATATGGAAGGTTTGCTCGAATGGTTTGTTCAAGAGTTTGTTTTGTTCCATTGTTTTAGTGGGAACAGGGAAAAATTGGGTTTTTCCGTAATTCTATAAGGTTGAGCCTTGTGCTGAGGCTAGTCTACTTGTTGTTTTGAGAGGCATTAATTTTGAATGTAAAATTTTGATTTCATTCCAAGTGGGAAGGTTGATGATGTTTGATTCTGCTCCTGAATCTATTAAAAAATCAATTTCGAGATCTGGTGGTTGAAAAGTTTTGGTTTTGGACTTTCTAAGAGTAATGGAATTGTCCCAATTTTCTTTTAGGCGGTTCCTTTGGTACGTTTTTATAAATGTGATTTGTACTTGAAAATTCTACAAGTTTTTTTTTCTGTTACCTCATCTACTATTTGTTCAATTGTTTTGTTGTTGTTTATTGGTCTTGTGTAACAGTTTTGGAGCTCTGTCTGATTTTCATAGATATGGGAATGAAATGGTTGCTCGTATATAAGATGTTTGTAGTCATTTTCAACATTTATCTTGTTAATTGAAATTGGATTTTCTGTGTCGCTTCCACTGTCTGTGGATTCGCAATTGACGTGAATCAACTGTAATTCTGTGTTTTCTGTGTTATTGATACCATGAGGGTCTGAATTGACTTCTTCAGTTATTTGTTCATGAATCATTTGTATTTGAAGCTTTAGCGTGTTACTTCTATATTTGTTTTGGGAATCTGGATAACGTGTGTTCTTCCTATGTGGTGATTGAGAATAGTTTCTTTGTTTATCGTTATAGTTTGAATTTCCGTTTTCGGAGTTATCGCATGATATATTTCGATAATTGTTATAATTCAATTTTTGATAATTTGATCTGTTGTTAGATTAATCACGTGATCTTTTGTTTTGATTACTTTGGTTTCGATCATTTGAATAATTTGTTTTCCTATTGTTGGAATAATTTCTATTTCTATTATATGAAGAGTTTCTTGATCGATCATTGGAATAGTGTCTATTCCTAAACTGTGAATGGGATTTGGTTTCAAACAAAAATTCTGGTCAGCTTCAATTCGATCTTGAATAGTTATTTCTGTACTGATTATTTCGATTATTTGATCTACTATGACTGTTTTGTGAGGATTTATGTGAATTTTTTTGCTTCGGTGATTGTCGTCTGTAGTTTGAGTTATGAGGTGATTGATTTCTAGAATAATTTGAATTATTTGGAAGTAATTTTCCAGAACTATTATAGCTCTGGATGTTTTTGTTAGGTACATATTGATCTTTCTTCACGTTCTGATGAAATGATTAGTTTGGTTCTATATACTGTTGTGGTTTTATTTTTGATTGTTTTGCTGTTTTTGTCTGCATTCAGCAATGCTGTGTCCGTATCTACGTCAATAGTTACACCATTTTTTGAATGATGATTTAACTTTAAAATTTGTGTTTTTCTCATAAATATTTGAAATTTCAGTGACTTTTTCGGATAAATGTGTATCTATAATCTTGTAAATTATTTATTTGCGTAGTAGTGGTTTGAATATTATTGACGCATTGTAGTTTTAGATTTTCTGTTTCTTGTGGTTTCATAGGTATTTCTGCTTGTTCTAGTTTATCAACTAGTTTTCTAAAGCTTAAGTCTGGTTCTTGAATTGAGGAAGGATGTGATGCTCTCTTCTTGATTGCTATTTTTCGTAATTGAGGTGTTAGAGTCATCATTAAATTTTTTTCAGCTTTGTATTGTCATAATTATGAGTGTTGAGTGAATATGTTTTTCGAACTAATGGTTCAATTCTGACTGCGAGTTGCTTAATCGTTTCATTTGGTAGTCTACGAATTTCATTGCATGAAACACTTTGATCTTGTTTGTTTCTTTGAGAGTCAAACATTTTCAAAAATTCCTGTGTGAACCTTTTTCAATCTGATTTCATATCTATAGGTAAAACTGAAAACCATTTTTGGGCTGCGCTATCAAGTGTGGTTTGGACTAATGCTGTGCGTCTTTGTGTCCAGTTTTGATGAAGTGGCGTATTTACTGGTTCAGGTCCTATGTTCAAAGTTAGATTTGCTGTGTCTGCGTTTAGGTAACCTTCTACAGAGTATTCAGGATCTGTGGCTGTAAATACCATTAACGGCTTGTTTGATGATTTTGATGATGCACCCATTAGGTATGGATTCATAGTCATTTGAAGTGATTGTGCGGCATTTGGCTTTTGTGAAAAAATTGTAAGTTGACTTTTTGTTATTTCATGTTGTTGTAATTATTATGGTAGTCGAATTTCATTATACATTTGAGTTGGTTGGTAAGATTGTGTAATTATTGGGTTTTTTGATGTAAAAATCATATTCTGGGATGTTGGATTTTATTCTAGGTTGTCGTATTTGTTCTTCTTGTGTAAATGGTTCAAAAGTATCTAGTTGATCTATGTTGTAAGAACGAGGTCTCTGTTTTTGGTAAAATCGTTGGTGATTCTGGTTATCATATTCCTCATAATCTGATGGAAAATAATTAGCTGTATAGCAAGGTATTTGATGTCTAGTATAATTTCTCTGTGTATTGTTTTGTTTTGTTGCGAAAATGGATAATTTTCACTTCGATCTTGTGAAATTTGTGGATAATCATTAAAATTTACTGAGTTTGATGATGTTTGTTGTAAATTTTGACTTTGTGAAAGTAAGTGGTTTTGAATATTTGTGCTAGAGGATTTAGTTCTTTGTGGTCTATTTACGTAGTAGTAATTATGTTCTTTAAAATTATTTCTACAGAATGTTCGTTGTTTTTGTATTGGTTTTTGTCATTGGTCAAAATGTTTGATAATCCATTTGGGTATATTTTGGAACAATGGATGGTTTTACTGTAGATTGTAATCTTACCATGTTACATATTGGATATTTTGGTCTTGGAGTTGTATGACTTGGATGAATAGGTGAGATATTTTGTTGTGCTGTAGTTGTTATTGTATCAAATTTTTCTTCATTTACAAAATGTGACGGGGTTTGGATATCTTGCTGTGTAAGATTTCTTATTCCGCTTAGGTTTTCTTGTTGTATAAACGTTGAGTTTAAACTATTGTTTCCTGCTCTATCGGGAAAGAATGAATTATAGATTGAACGTGTTGTCGCGTCAACTGTGAGTGGATTTTTTTAACATGATCGTTGTGAATAGGAATTGTGCTAATTGCTTGGCTTGATATATCTGTAGGTAAATTCACAAAAAAAACACGAGCCCATTCAGGGTCCCAAACATAATCTTTTTGTTCTGCTACGACAGTGTCATCATTTGTATCTTGTGGTCTAAATTTTTTTTTGCTTGAGAATAAGGTCAATATTATGTGTAAAACAATCAATTATAAACCATTCTAAAACTTTTGTAAATCGTGTTTAACATTTTGCGTGTTTAAAAAATCGGAAAATGTTGCAACTTGGTGTCTTACAGTTGTATGTCGAGATGTTTGGAGTGGTGAATCTCCTTGAGATTCTGTTTTGTCTATTATAGATAGATAGCTATAAATAATTGAAAATACATCATTGGTGAATATTGAATTTGCTCTCTGTGAGTTCTGATGTTGTATATTTTTATATATTCTGTGAATACTTTTGAAAATTCAATATCTACGTCATCTGTGTGAGTTAGATATCTACCATGAAATGTATTTGGCGAGCTGATTTCTATGGTATAAATTCCATATTGTTGTGTAATGTTACAAATTCCTTTTAGATGGTGGTCAAGGAGTTGTCTTTTGATTTTACTTCTGGGATTTCTCTTTTACATGGACTATCTACTTTTTCAAATGAATTTGCGATTGGATTTTGACAAAATTGTACTTGTCCTCTATCTTCAGCCAGTAGGTTTTGTAAAAATGGGAGAATGGAGTTTTCTTGATTTTCTTCATTTCGAATCATTTTTGGGTTTTATGAAAGTTAGTGTATATTTTTCAATGTGTTTTATTGATTGATTCCAATTGTTTAATCGTACTGGTTTGTTTGTAAATGACTTTTTTAATCTTCGTTTTCCTTTTATTCATGATGGTAATGTGGTTTCTGAGTCAGAAAAATAAAGTGAATTGTCATTTTAGTTGTTTTTATTTATTGAGTCTTTTAAATTGTGGAGTTGTTGTATTTCACTTGTTTCTGATTCTGAGACTGCGTTTCTTCGCTTTTCAACTCGTTTCCGAATAATTTGTTTTTGTTTGCTTATAATTTTCTTTGTAAGTGTTTGTCGTTTTGTTCCTATGTACCCTTTTGTTTGTCTGTGTTGTGTGACTACAAGGTTGTATCTTTTGTCGTTAATTATAGAGTTGTGCAGAATAATTGTTTGTTTTTTTCCTAAATTATTATTTGACATAAGTTTAGGATGATGGATGCAAGATTGGGGTTCGTGATTTCTAATGTCTTAAACTGCTAGTTCTTACAATTTTTTGTGGTTAGCTTAACTTGGGTCATGTATTGTAGGGTTGGAGAGAAGAGTATAAATCGATTCGTGAGAAAGATTTTTACTTTCTTGTGGCTAGTCTAAGCTAAGAATTAACTTACTTAATCCTACTTAGGGTAGTGATTTTTGATCAAGGGTTGGAGAATAGTAAATCGATCCACAAGGTTCAGGTATAATTAGAACGCAAGTAGTTCGTTAGATACTATTTTATGACATACTAAGTTTAGGTGATCTAGCCTGGGTCATCTAAGGATGGGATCAAGTGAAGGATGAATGACCGATTTTCTTCACTGTTTATCTAAATTAGAATGGTTAATCTTTGAAAAATTTCTGTTAGCCCTGAGTCTTGATCAAGGCTTGGGTAGTGAATCGACGTTTGAGGTCGTTAGACACTTTTTAATTTGCGAGGGGGAGAGCAAAGTTGTTCTATTTGATTCAAGGATAAGCCTTGATGATCACACTATTAAAATGAAAATAATTGATTTTACTTTAAGTGAAATTTGATTAAAGATCCATGGGAAGCCTGATCTGCTTAAATAAGATTATTTAGGTGAAAACAAGGACAAGCGTTGACAATTTAGGTAAAATTATATGAAAGAAAAAGATTAAGTTTTAGTCTTCATGATGTTAATAGTTTTAAGGTTTGCTGTTATGTTTTAGGTGATGAAGCTGGGATGAAGAAATAATTTATATATACTAACAATTTGTTTTTCATACTAACTAATTTTTGTATTTTTAGATTCAATAATTAATTTGTCTAAGACGTTTTTAAATTTACTGCAAATTTTTGGGGAGAACGACTAGAGATGTTGTTATCAGTTGCTTTTGTACAATTATTAGGTTTAGCCCCTTTAATTATCGTTGAAGACTTTGCTTTAAAGATCCTATGTCAGTAAAAGAAAATCTAAATTACTGCTAGTAAAAATCTAAATATAAGAGTTTCAGTTGGCTTTTGCAGTACGAGCATGAAATCTATTGGTAGATTTCGTTAAAGTCGTATGTCTTCTCTTGTCCGATGTCTTCTTCCAATACCGGGTAGTTCTCGTATTGTTCGGAAAAATGGCTTTGATCTATTGAGTATTACTAAGTTTTCGTCGTATAACATTTTTTGATTTTGCTATATTTGTCTAATTCTAGTCTAATGTTTTGGTTTGTTCTAATCTAAGTTGTTTAAGGTCTTGTTCGAGACTTTTGGTCACACCAGATGGGTTATGACCTAGATAGTTATACTCAAAGAGTAATCTCAGATAGGGTACGTCGTCTGCTCGTCATGCTATCTTATTTTCGGCCGGATAGATTCGTGCAACTTCTTAGTCTAATACCTATCTTAATCTTACTGTTATACCTCCTAGTCTCAACAGATCCAGAGTTTACTGGTTTGTTACGAGTCGGTCTCTAGGAGAAAGCAACTAAATTCTCAGTTAAATTCAAATCTCTCTGGTGCTGAAATTACAAGTAATTTCAGCACTTACAAATATATGGGTTGTTAGTTTGATGGAGTATGATTGGTTAGTATTCAATATTTTATAGGGATAAATATAAGAATAATGACCAATAATAAAATCTAGTTTACATCTGGTTCCAATAACAGTTCACTGCCTGTTTTGTTTCTAATTTTTTTTTTCTGATTTTTGTGATTTTTCAAATCTTTATGGGATGTACAAAATTTTCTCAATTTTCGACTACATTTCTATGTACTTGGATCCAAAATAAAGGCGTAACTTATCATCGTTTCCATTTTTCCGACTGTTCTATGTTGCGGACACATTTTACTTGAGTTTCCTCGACTATTTTATCCTTTGAATGTCTTTTATCTTCTTTTTCTTCAAAAGGCAGGGTGAGTAATATTTTAAGCGCTAAAGCGAATTCGTAATTTGTTTTGTATTCTTTTCTCATTCCAAGCTCAGCAATTTTTCTCACTTAACTTTGTGAAAGGTTAACGTAACAGCCCGACTGCTTCGACTCTGAGAAACTTTTTTGAAACGCTTGCATAGCGGCCTGCTCTATAAAAATAAATTAGAAGAACGCTTCAATTATAACAGCTCATGGAACAGTATAAATAATAGATAAATTAAAATTCGAGGGCTTGAATAACGTACCCGGGTCGAGATCCCGCTCAAAAACCGCTCAAGATACGAGCGGTTTGAGCGGTTTTTCAGCAAGATTTGAGCGGTTTGGGCGTTTTTTTTGGAAAAACCGCTCAAACCGCTCAAATCTTGCTTGAAAAACCTTTCAAAAACCACTCAAACCGCTCATTTTGAAGCAAGATTTTGAGCGTAATTGTCTAAAAAAACCGCTCAAACCGCTCAAATCTTGCTTCAAATTAGGTGAAAAATCTCGACTCGGGTAGGGCTGCTGAGCGGAACGTCGTTTCTTTGACAATTACTATTGATTATAATTATCAGAGGAGTTTAAAGGATAATCATCGTGACGTTTTCCAAGATATTATTATCTCTTACAATCCTTTTTACCTGATTATAGTTCTAACAAATACTCTCCTAAACATCTGTTACAATCGATGATAATAACACAATCAGAAATTTTTCAGAACATCAATTCCGAATAATCGAATGTAATCTATTACTAATAATTTCATTTAAAAACATGGAAATTGATTATAATCTTGTATGATATCTTTTTCTTTCAAACTGATCGTTCAATTAATTCATGTTCTTTTATGCAGTTTCAATCTTAGACGCAAACGAATATTTTTGAACGCTTCTGTTTGCTGCGTGAACTCCTCCACCTTTTCTTGTAATGGATGATCACCATCACGTTCTAATTTATTCGTTAATGGCTGAAGCCGCCAGCAATCCTATTAATGATTTGCTACGTCAATTTTGAGTTCACGGACATGGTTTGAGGCCTTTCGACGAGTAGCCCTGTCAGATTGGGTACCGCGCCCATCATTCCAAGCCCTTTTTTGTGACAAGTCGAGAACCCCATGCACGTTGTACGTGCATTTTAAGAAGAGTATTCTTACAGGTATTTCATGCGTGAGTTGGATTCCGAAAAAATATGCGTTCAATTTTTGCAGCCCGATTTAAGGACCTTGAAAATGATAACTACAAGTTTGAACCCAATTTAGCTCCTAATCTATTTTCAAATTCTATTAGCAATAATTTTATCGTTTTTTTTTTACAGTATCTTATATTTAATTGTAAGTCTCTTTCAATTGCTGTAAGCGCCACTTTTAGCAGCTCACTACTCGTAACGTTTAAGAAAGCGATTTGAGCTAAAACCCTAGAATTTACGAGATACAGCAAGCTTGGAAAGGTCAAGGTCAAATGTCTCGACAGATTGTTATGAAGCTATGAGCGCAGGTCAGAGCAGCGCAAGGCAAGGAGAGGTGGGACGGCGTAAGGCAGGGTAGCGCAAGCCACGGAGGGACAGGGCAGCGCAACCCGGTTCGAGATCCCGCTCAAAAACCGCTCAAGATATGAGCGGATTTCCAGCAAGATTTGAGAGGTTTGAGCGGTTTGAGCGGTTTGGGTTTTTTGTGGAAAAACTGCTCAAATCGCTCAAGTCTTGCTTAAAAACCTCTCAAAAAACGCTCATTTCTTGCGATGGATATATAAACAAAACCGATTAATAATGGGCCTTGAAAAACTATCAAAAGGCCAAAAATTACAGAAAAGTTCTAATTGAAATCTACGGTAACTTTTCCTGTAGTCAGCAAATTTGTACCACGTTATCCAGGCTTACGACTTTCAGCTGATGAGGAGGAGGGTCAAACTGCTTAAAGATCTGACTGACAACTACGTGGTCAACTGCATCTCAGCAATCAAACAAGAATTAGACGACGAACCCTTGAGGTTAACTTAGTTCACATAGATTTGAAGAAACGTTTTTAAAATACCCTAGAGCTGAAAACCAAATAAAAAGACGCTTATGCAAGCCAAAATCCCGACAAACGTTCCATTACTTAAGCTTTGCGCGACCCATTTTGCGACTTTGTTCGAGTGTAGTGTTCCTTTGACCCTTCTCCTCGTGCGACAAAAATTGGACTCCGTTCGACCGTGTCGGTCGAATCATGAGTTGAACACCTCAGCCTGCTGTCTTCTCGAGAAGAGATCTCAATTTGGAGTTGTTCGCTATTTTTGAATCAAGATTTGAGCGGTTTTTTTAGACTATTGTGCTCAAAATCTTGCTTCAAAATGAGTGGTTTGAGCGGTTTATAAAAATCAAACGCTCAAAAACCGCCCATTTTGAAGCAAGATTCTGATCGCAATTGTCTAAAAAAACCGCTCAAATCGCTCAAATTTTGCTTCAAATTAGGTGAAAAATCTTGTCTCGGGAAGGCAAAGCGGGGCAGACCAGCGCAAGGCAAGGAGGGACAAGGCAGTGTAAAGCAGGGCATCATACGGCAAGGAGGGGCAGGGCAGGGTGGAGGAAGGCAAGAAGGGGCAGGGCAGCGCAAGGCAATGTGGGCAGGGAAGCGCAAGGCAAGGAGAGTCAGGGCAGCGCATTGCAAGGTGGGGTAGGGTAGCGTAAGGAGGGGCAGCGCAACGCAAGGATGAACAGACAGCCTAAGGCAAGCTGGGCTTGGGGGTATGCAGAAAGGCAGAGTAAGGCAAGGCAGGAAGGGGCGGTACAGCGCAAGGCATGGAGGGGCAGTGCAGCGCAAGGCAAGGAAGGGTAGCGCCAAGCAAGGTAAGGTGGGTCAGTGCAACACAAGACAAGGCATTGCAGGGCAGCAGACGGAGAGGCCAGCCAGGGCAAGGAAAGGAAATTTTGGGCATCACAAATTAAGACAATGCAGAGCAAAACAAAAGATGGAAGCGCAAAGTAAGGCACAGCGCCGCAATTTAGGGCACTGCAAAACATGGCAGAGCAAAGCAGCGAAACGAATCGCAGGGGGAGCAAATCAATGAAAAAGGGTCATGGGAGGGCAGGGCAGGGCAGGGCAGGGCAGTAAAGGGCAGGGCAGGTTGAGCCGAGCAGTCCAGTGCAATGTAGCACAAGACAAGGTAGGGCAGCGCAGAAAAAGCCACGTAGGGCAGTGCTTAGCAGTAAGCTTGGCAGGTCAGCGCGAAGCAAGGCAGAGCTGCGCATCTCAGTACAATGCAAGGCAGCGAAAGGTAGGTAGAAGCAGAGCATGGCGGCGTCGGCAAGCTGAAGGGAGAGCATAGCAGAGCAGCGCAAAAGCGCAACAGTGGAAAGCAAGTTAGACATTGCAAAATAAGGCAGTATAGCTCAACGCAGTCCAGAGCAAGGCAACGCAGAGTACCGCAACACAGAGCAAGGCATTTTAAGGCAGCGCAAGCCAGGAAATGGCAGATCAGGACAGCGCAAAGAAAGGCAGCGCAAAGGAGGGCAGCGCTAGGCTGCTGAAAGAGATGATAAGAAAGGACAGGACAAGAAGCATAGCAGGACAGCACAGTACAAAACGAGGCAGTGCGTAGCAGGGCAAAAAAGCGTTAGGCAGGGCAGGGCTACCGGTTTTCCTAAAAGGGTTACCAATGAAAATTTGAAACACCATTATGTGTGCATGCGTAATTTCTTCACATTGCCCCACTTTTTACAGTCTTTCAAAAAAAAATGTGTGAGGGGAATTTTTATCCCTTATTTTTGGATTTTTGAAATTTTTTGAATCTACCTGTGGTGCGGAGAAATTGGTCAAAATGGGTTGTCTATAGTGATTTGGATGAGTCCAGAAAATCGATTTGGTCAAACTAAAAAAAAAGTCGTCAAAACTCCAAATTTTTTTGAAAATCCGCCCCTCCGCGAAAAAATCCGAGATCCACTCCTGCATTCATCTTTCCTGAGCTAATTTTGGAATTGTTTCTTTGTAATTAAATTATTGTGTGTTGAATTTTTTCGCTTTCGCTGACCGATTTAGTGACCTTGAAATTTACAACTATGAGTTTGAAACAAATTTAATTCCTTTTCTATATTCACCTTCTATTAGCAATAATTGCATCCTTTTTCTACGGTGTTTTATACATTTTTTTTTCATCATCGTTAAACTTTTTGTCGGCTTGAAAAATATCAAGAAATTTTGATTTCGAAAATCTTGCACATTTTCTGCATTAGTTTTGGTTTTTTTTTCTTTCTAATTAAATGGGTAAAAATTATAGCCATTTAAAGATTGAAAAAAAAAGTAATGAACGAGTAAAGTAAGCATTAGAAAACTCTTGAACTTTCGATAATACTAATACAACTTGAGAAAACGGGATAGACAGGTAAAATTTGTGTTTCGCTGGAAATCTAACAATTAATTTCCACTTTCGACTATAAAAATCGTCCACGAAGTTATGCGTTATTTGCACGTTCGTATTTTGAGAGTGTTATATACGTCATTTTCAAAAGATGAATTTAAAATATTGTGTATTATGTTGTATAATATAAGTGCATATACTTCTAAGTTAATCAACATTTTAAGTCTTTTACTGAAAAAATCATAAAAAAATCACCAAGACATATATATGCGTATTCACTACGTTCGTTACTCTTAATATCGTGCGTTGAGTTTTTTCGCAGATCAATTTAATGAGCTTGAAACTGGTAAAAATGAGTTTGAGCCCAATTTAGCTGCCATTTTACTTTTAAATTTCATTGCATTATATACTCAGTATTCAGTAAAAAAGCAGGTAATAGATTATAAGGGACTTTCATTGTCAGTCTTCATAACTTTCAAGAAGAATCGATTATAATGGATTAAAACCGGAATATAATTCTACTAATTTTTGACGAAAAAAAAACATTCTAATAGATTAAACTTGATTATAATCGACTATAATCGATTGTTTACAAAAAAATTCCTCGAAATATATTGAATGATAATCCATTTTAATCGATTGTAATCCATTTTAATCAAATATAGTCTATTATTTTTCAACGAACATCATCGTTTCATATTCTTTCGAAATAATATGGGCTATGTAAATTCAGTTGATACAGGTTTTTTTTTCAATTCGATTTTTTAAAACAATTTTCGAAAATAAAACCCTTCAAATTGTTCGACCTGAAAAAAAAGCATAAAAATGCAGAAACATAATAGTAAACGTTTTGTCATTTTTTTAACTAGGTTGAGTCAGCGTCTGTCCTGGGTATTTAGCCGATGGATTTTAGGCCGAAAAAAAAACATCATAAGTCAGGCCGAAAATCATAATAACCAGTGGCCCCCAAAATCTTTCTGTGGTTTTCTTTACTCTAGGATACTTAGGTCAGTTTCTTTTCTTTACTGGGATACCTTGCTGGGTACCTTTTTTTGGGCCTTTTCTTAGGCGTGCCAGCTTTTACTGGGGCCTTCGGGGAATTTCATTTCAATTTCAAGGGTCCGGAGTGTTATTTTCAATGGCGAATGGTGTTCACGAACAAAGAAGACTTTTTAAAACCACTGTAATTGAGTTCTACTTTTCTGGGGGATTGAACCATGCATCCTATTTTTTTTTTTACAAAATCTTTTTGGTTTATAGAAGCTATTTACCAATTTACTGCCACTCGCGACCATAGAGTTTTTTGATCTATACCTAATTAAAGCGCTACATCCAGAGAACCTATTTCTGTATGAGAAACCTTTTTAAAATTAAAGTTCCGGAAATTACATAGGCTTGAAGTTCTGAAAACTGGATGAGTTTGGGCGACGTAATTGTTTGTATAGTATTTCAACCAGGAGGGCGTTTTATAATTATTAATTATACCGGTAGTATTTCCAATCACCAGTCACCTTAAGGTGCGTCCTACCTACACCCATCTGTCACCAGAAGGTGCATCCTACCTACAAATGTAACTCACCTGAAGGTGCATCCTACCTACACCCAAGTGTCACCAAAAGGTGCATCCTACCTACACCCAACTGTCACCTACACCTAAAGGTGCATGAATAAGGGGAACTGATGAACTAAAAAAAACTGTAATTTTGTACTTACAGCCTAAACTTAAATTAAATTTGGTATTTACTGTGTTTTCATGCATATTAGCGTGATTTCCTAAGTGGTAATACTTTGATAGGAAAAAGGATTATAATCTATTATAATTGATCATGAAAGAATACAAGAGATTTTCGGAAAAAAAATCGATCGCTTATCTAAAATTGGCGCTTATACTTGATTAAATTTTAGCTAAAAGTACAATTATGATTATATAATCGATTTTTTTCTTCTTTTTACTGAATTGCGGGACATCACATTCTTACTTGTTTATTTATTCATTTATTCATCATGAGCAATCAAAAATTCGGTAACAAAAATTACAGTTTGCAGTTTAGCTCATAAATGAACAGTCAGAAAGCCAACGAGAGTAATTTTTACCAAAATCCATGCGGTACTTTTAATCAAATTCATTAAAAAAAACTGCTTAAAAAAGAAATTAGGAAAACTATAGGTTTTTCCTATAATTTTTATTGGAAGCGTTCTGTTTTTCTTGTATGTTCTTTCTAATTCAGTGAGAAGGAACCTTCTAGGCATCATGTATTGTAGATTTCGATCAAACAATTCAGGTTAGCACAGCTAGCCCGGGTTGACCAAAAATGCTAGTCATACAATTTTCATATATGGAAAAATGCTAATCATACCCTTTTCATGCAATTCCGTAAAAAGAGAAAAAAAATGAAAGGTCTATGATTAGTATTTTTTCATATATGGAAATTGTAAGACTAGCAGTTTTCCATAAACGAAAAAATGTTGATTTTTTAAATTCTCCAAATTTTTTGGCTGTGTTCGTAACCGAACACAAATGACGTAAACCTTGGTTACTCAAACGTAGTAACTAAAGGTTTAGCCGTCTCGCATTAATAATGCATTGGAAACAGCTTGAAATGTTTTAATTCTGTCTCACACAAATAATGTAAGAAAGTAACGAACTTTTAATTTTTGAATTTAAAAGTTCGTTACTTTAATTTATAATTTGAATTTCGAATGGTAATTTAAAATTTGAATTTTCAAATTACCAGACATTGATCAAGGCATACAAAAACATGTCATACAAAAGAAAGAGGGGTTATAAGCGTTTTTGAAAAAATTTGTGAAGAGATAAGGAAAAATCCAATATTAGTATATCCAGGACTACGTTATACACAAAAAATTAAATTTTACATGCAAAATTTTTTTTTCAAAAAAAAATTGTTTGAGTACGAAAATCAATTTGCGGTTGAAAAAAAATAACAAGAAAAAATTTGGGGGCAATTTCAAAAATTACAATGGAAATTCTATGATTAGCACGATACACCGAATTTTATGCCAAAACAAGAGAAACGTTTTTTGAAAATTCGACGACAACATTTTAGCAAAATGTATGAAATTTGATTGACAAGTATTTTTTCATAGTTTTAGTTTATGGAATTGTATGATTAGCATTTTTGGTCTATGGAGGTCAACCCGGGAGATTAGTAGTTTTTAAATAGTGTAAAAACCAATAATTAGCAATTAAAGTACCAGATGAGAGTGTACAATTAAAATATAAGATGACAAGATCTTATCAAAGAAACCAAATCGCCAGTGATGATATAAATATCACTTTAGCTGTCGCCAATTTAGCAGTAGTACTATGTAATGTAGTATAGGCAGTACTTGTAATGTCTTTAAGTAATGTAGTAAAGGCATCAGGGTTAAAGTGGCATGTTGATATACCCCAATGATAGAATGAACATTCTGTCGAATTGAACATGCTAATGTCAATACAGTCTCGATCCGTACACCATCCATAAAAACACCCTGCATTACTGACAACCTTAGCCCATCTAATGCAGCAACTCAATGTATCTTCGCTATATAATTGATTCACTATATATTCCGTGCAACTTTCTAGTATTTGTTCCTCTAAAACAAAACATCTACAGGATATGATACTGAAAGTCTTTAAAAATTTGTGAAAATCAACAGACTTCATTTATGAATTAAAAAGATTGTTTAAATGATGAAGTTGTTTAAAAGATGATTTAGTGAAGGTTTCAGAGGAGTTAATTATGATACATAGAAATAGTTTAAGGTATGATATTGTGAGGTTTCCAGTGGAATTAATTATGAAAAACAGATAGGTTAAGGGATGATTTTTTAAGGATTGCAGCAATGAAGTCGTTTATGGAACACAAAGAAAGCTTAAAAGATGATTTTGTGAAGATTTCAGAGGAGTTAGTTATGAAAATCAGAGATGGGTTCGCGAAAATTTTATTGAAGTTATCTATGAAACACAGAGAAAGCTACAAAAGATGTCATTGTGAAGATTTCAGAGGAGTTATTTTTGAAATAGAGAAATAGTTTAAGGAAGGTTATTGTGAGGTTCCCACAGGAGTTAATCATGAAAAACAGAGATAGGTTGAGGAAAGATCTTTCGAGGATTCCAGTAATTAAGTTTTATATAAAATACAAAGATAGCTTAAAAGATTATTTTGTGAAGATTATTTTCTTAATTATGAGATCTAGAATAAATTTAAGAAATTATATTGTGAAGTTTCCAGAGGAGATATTTATGGAAAACAGAGATACGTTAAGGGGTGATTTTTTGAGAATTCCAGCATTAAAGTTTTTTATCAAACACAAAGAAAGCCTAAAAAGAGTATGGTTTTAATAATTCAGAGGAGTTTATTAAAAAACACATAGATAGTTTAGGTAATAATTGCGAGGTATCCAGAGGAATTCTGTAAAAATAACAGAGCTAGGTTAATGAACAATTTTTGATGTGGATTACAGTGGAGTTGTAATAAACTACAAAGTTTTTTTAAAGGTGATTTTTGTAATGATTCCGGAGGAGTTAGTTATTAATTACAAAAGCTAGTTAGAAGAAATAATTTGCAGAAATAGGTTAAAGGATGATTTTTCTCGAGATTTGCTTTGATGAAGTCATTTATGAAACACACAAAAAAGCCAAAAAATTGATTTTGTGAAGATTTCAGAGGAGTTAATTATGCAACTTAGACATAGTTTAAGGAATGTTATTGTGAGGTTCTCCCAAGAAATGTTTATAAAAAACAGAGATAAGTTAAGGGAAGATCTTTTGAGGATTCCAGTAATTAATTTATTTATTGAACACAAAGAAAGCTTAAAAGATTAATTTGTGAAGATTTCAGAGGAGTTAATTATGAAATCTAGAAAAAAATTAAGAAATTATATTGTGAGGTTTCCAGAGGATTTATTTATGAAAAATAGAGATAGGTTAAGGGATAATATTTTGAGGATTCCAGCGGTGAAGTTTTTTATGAAACACAAAGAAAGCCTAAAAAGATGATTGTAATAATAATTCAGAGGAGTTTATTATGAAACACATAGATAGTTTAGGGAATGATATGGCGAGGTATCTAGAGTAATTCTTCAAAAAAAACAGAGGTAGGTTAAGGAACAATTTTACAGTGGAGTTTTAATAAACTACAAAGTTTTTTGAAAGGTCATTTTTGTAATGAATCCGGAGGAGTAAGTTATTAATTACAAAAAGTAGTTAGAAGAAATAAGTTATTTATGGAACACACAAAAAAGCCAAAGTTATGATTTTGTGAAGATTTCAGAGGAGTTAATTATGAAACTTAGAAATATTTTAAGGAATGTTATTGTGAGGTTCTCCCGAGAAATAATTATGAAAAACAGAGATAGGTTAAGGGAAGATCGTTTGAGGATTCCAGTAATTAAATTATTTATTGAACACAAAGAAAGCTTAAAAGATTAATTTGTGAAGATTTCAGAGGAGTTAATTATGAAATCTAGAAAAAATTTAAGAAATTATATTATGAGGTTTCCAGAGGAGTTATTTTTGAAAAATAGAAATAGGTTAAGGGATAACATTTTGAGGATTCCAGCGGTGAAGTTTTTTATGAAACACAAAGAAAGCCTAAAAAGATGATTGTGTTAATAATTCAGAGGAGTTTATTATGAAACACATAGATAGTTTAGGAAATGATATAAGGAGATATCCAGAGGAATTCTTCAGAACAACAGAGGTAGGTTAAAGAATGATTTTTTAATGTGGATTACAATGGAGTTGTAATGAAAAACAAAGATGTTTTAAAGGTCATTTTTGCAATGATTCCGGAGGAGTTAGTTATTAATTACAAAAGTTACTTAGAAGAAATATTTTGCAGAAATAGGTTAAAGGATGATTTTACGAGATTTGCTTTGTTGAAGTCATTTATGAAACACGCAAAAAGCCAAAACTATGATTTTGTGAAGTTTTCAGAGGAGTTAATTTGAAAACATAGAAAAAGTTTGAGGAATGTTTTTGTGAGGTTCTCCCGAGATATATTTATGAAAAACAGTGATAAGTTAAGGGAAGATCTTTTGAGGATTTCAGTAATTAGGTTAGTTTTGAAACACAAAGAAAGCTTAAAAGATTATTTTGTGAAGATTTCAGTGGAGTTAATTATGAAATCTAGAAAAAGTTTAAGAAATTATATTGTGAGGTTTCCAGAGGAGTTATTTATGAAAAACAGAGATAGGTTAAGGGATGAATTTTTGAGGATTCCAGCGGTGAATTTTTCCATGAAACACAAAGAAAGCCTAAAAATTTGATTTTGTGAATAATTCAGAGGAGTTTGTTAAGAAACTTATAGATAGTTTAGGGAAAGATATTGCATGGTTTCAAAAGAATTTCTTCAAATAACAGAGGTAGGTTAAGGAATAATTTTTATGTGGATTACAAGGGAGTTGTAATGATTTACAGAGATATTTTAAAAGTCACTTTTGCAATGATTCCGGAGGAGTTAGTTATTAATTACAAAAATTAGTTAGAAGAAATATTTTGCTGAAAAAGGTTAAAGGATGATTTTTTTTCTTGGGATTTGCTTTAATGAAGTCATTTTTGAAACACACAAAAAACCAAAATATGATTTTGTGAAGATTTCGGAGGAGTTAGTTATGAAACTTAGAAATAGTTTAAGAAATGTTATTGTGAGGTTCTCCCGAGATATATTTATGAAAAACAGTGATAAGTTAAGGGAAGATCTTTTGAGGATTTCAGTAATTAGGTTAGTTTTGAAACACAAAGAAAGCTTAAAAGATTATTTTGTGAAGATTTCAGTGGAGTTAATTATGAAATCTAGAAAAAATTTAAGAAATTATATTATGAGGTTTCCAGAGGAGTTATTTTTGAAAAATAGAAATAGGTTAAGGGATAACATTTTGAGGATTCCAGCGGTGAAGTTTTTTATGAAACACAAAGAAAGCCTAAAAAGATGATTGTGTTAATAATTCAGAGGAGTTTATTATGAAACACATAGATAGTTTAGGAAATGATATAAGGAGATATCCAGAGGAATTCTTCAGAACAACAGAGGTAGGTTAAAGAATGATTTTTTAATGTGGATTACAATGGAGTTGTAATGAAATACAAAGATGTTTTAAAGGTCATTTTTGCAATGATTCCGGAGGAGTTAGTTATTAATTACAAAAGTTACTTAGAAGAAATATTTTGCAGAAATAGGTTAAAGGATGATTTTACGAGATTTGCTTTGTTGAAGTCATTTATAAAACACGCAAAAAGCCAAAACTATGATTTTGTGAAGTTTTCAGAGGAGTTAATTTGAAAACATAGAAAAAGTTTGAGGAATGTTTTTGTGAGGTTCTCCCGAGATATATTTATGAAAAACAGTGATAAGTTAAGGGAAGATCTTTTGAGGATTTCAGTAATTAGGTTAGTTTTGAAACACAAAGAAAGCTTAAAAGATTATTTTGTGAAGATTTCAGTGGAGTTAATTATGAAATCTAGAAAAAGTTTAAGAAATTATATTGTGAGGTTTCCAGAGGAGTTATTTATGAAAAACAGAGATAGGTTAAGGGATGAATTTTTGAGGATTCCAGCGGTGAATTTTTCCATGAAACACAAAGAAAGCCTAAAAAGTTGATTGTGTGAATAATTCAGAGGAGTTTGTTAAGAAACTTATAGATAGTTTAGGGAAAGATATTGCATGGTTTCAAAAGAATTTCTTCAAATAACAGAGGTAGGTTAAGGAATAATTTTTATGTGGATTACAAGGGAGTTGTAATGATTTACAGAGATATTTTAAAAGTCACTTTTGCAATGATTCCGGAGGAGTTAGTTATTAATTACAAAAATTAGTTAGAAGAAATATTTTGCTGAAAAAGGTTAAAGGATGATTTTTTTTCTTGGGATTTGCTTTAATGAAGTCATTTTTGAAACACACAAAAAACCAAAATATGATTTTGTGAAGATTTCGGAGGAGTTAGTTATGAAACTTAGAAATAGTTTAAGAAATGTTATTGTGAGGTTCTCCCGAGAAATGTTTATGAAAAACAGTGATAAGTTAAGGGAAGATCTTTTAAGGATTGCAGTAATTAAGTTAATTATGAAACACAAAGAAAGCTTAAAAGATTATTTTGTGAAGATTATTTTCTTAATTATGAAATCTAGAAAAAGTTAAAAAAATTATATTGTGAGGTTTCCAGAGGAGTTATTTATGAAAAACAGAGATTGGTTAAGGTATGAATTTTTGAGGATTCCAGCGGTGAATTTTTCCATGAAACACGAAGAAAGCCTAAAAAGTTGATTGTGTGAATAATTCAGAGGAGTTTGTTAGGAAACTTATAGATAGTTTAGGGAAAGATATTGCATGGTTTCAAAAGAATTTCTTCAAAAACAGAGATAGGTTAAGGGAAGATCTTTTAAGGATTCCAGTAATTAAATTATTTATTGAACACAAAGAAGGCTTGAAAGATTAATTTGTGAAGATTATTTTCTTAATTATGAAATCTAGAAAAAGTTTAAGAAATTATATTGTGAGGTTTCCAGAGGAGTTATTTTTGAAAAATAGAGATAGGTTAAGGGATAATATTTTGAGGATTCCAGCGGTGAAGTTTTTTATGAAACACAAAGAAAACCTAAAAAGATGATTGTGTTAATAATTCAGAGGAGTTTATTATGAAACACATAGATAGTTTAGGAATAGATATAGCGAGATATTCAGAGGAATTCTTCAAAAAAACAGAGGTAGGTTAAAGAATGATTTTTTAATGTGGATTACAATGGAGTTGTAATGAAATACAAAGATATTTTAAAGGTCATTTTTGCAATGATTCCAGAGGAGTTAGTTATTAATTACAAAAGTTAGTTAGAAAAAATATTTTGCAGAAATAGGCTAAAGTATAATTTTAGGAGATTTGCTTTGTTGAAGTCATTTATGAAACACGCAAAAAGCCAAAAGTATGATTTTGTGAAGTTTTCAGAAGAGTTAATTGGAAAACATAGAAAAAGTTTGAGGAATGTTTTTGTGAGGTTCTCACGAGATATATTTATGAAAAACAGTGATAAGTTAAGGGAAGATCTTTTGAGGATTTCAGTAATTAGGTTAATTTTGAAACACAAAGAAAGCTTAAAATATCATTTTGTGAAGATTTCAGAGGAGTTAATTATGAAAAATACAGATAGCTTAAGGGATAACATTTTGAGGATTCCAGCGGTGAAGTTTTTTACGAAACACAAAGAAAGACTAAAAAGAAGATTGTGTTAATAATTCAGAGGAGTTTTTTATGAAACACATCGATAGTTTAGTGAATGATATTGTGAGGTTTCCAGAGGAATTTTTCAAAAATAACAGAGGTAGGTTAAGGAATGACTTTTATGTAGATTACAGTGGAGTTGTAATGAATTACAAAGATATTTTAAAGATCACTTTTGCAATGATTCCGGAGGAGTTAGTTATTAATTACAAAAGTTAGTTAGAAGAAATATTTTGCAGAAATAGGTTAAAGGATGATTTTTTGAGATTTGCTTTGTTGAAGTCATTTATGAAACACGCAAAAAGCCAAAATTATGATTTTGTGAAGTTTTCAGAGGAGTTAATTAGGAAACATAGAAAAAGTCTGAGAAATGTTTTTGCGAGGTTCTCCCGAGAAATATTTAAGAAAAACGGTAATAAGTTAAGGGAAAATCTTTTGAGGATTTCATGAATTAAGTTATTTTTGAAACACAAAGAAAGCTTAAAAGATCATTTTGTGAAGATTTCAGAGGAGTTAATTATGAAATCTAGAAAAAGTTTAAGAAATGATACTGTGAGGTTTCCCGAGGAGTTATTTATGAAAAACAGAGATAGGTTAAGGGATGAATTTTTGAGGATTCCAGCGGTGACTTTTATCTTGAAACACAAAGAAAGCCTAAAAAATTGATTGTGTGATTAATTCAGAGGAGTTTGTTAAGAAACTTATAGATAGTTTAGGGAATGATATTGCAGGGTTTCACGAGACTTTCTTCAAATAACAGAGGTAGGTTAAGAAATGATTTTTATGTAGATTACAAGAAGGGAGTTGTAATGAAGTACAAAGCTATTTTAAAAGTTACTTTTGCAATGATTCCAGAGGAGTTAGTTATTAATTACAAAACTTAGTTAGAAGAAATTGTTTGCAGAAAATGGTTAAAGGATGATTTTTTTCTTGGGATTTGCTTTGATGAAGTCATTTATGAAACACACAAAAAAGCTAAAATATGATTTTGTGAAGATTTCAGAGGAGTTAATTATGAAACATAGAAATACTTTAAGAAATGTTATTGTGAGGTTTTCCCGAGAAATGTTTTTGAAAAATAGAGATAAGTTAAGGAAAGATCTTTTGAGGATTCCAGTGATAAAGTTATTTGTGAAAAACAGAGAAAGCTTAAAAGATTATTTTGTGATTCCAGAGGAGTTAATTATAAAATCTAGAAAAATTTTAAAAAATGATAATGTTAGGTTTCCAGAGGAGTTATTTATGACAAACAGAGATAGGTTAAGGGATGAATTTTTGAGGATTTCAGCGGTGAATTATTTTATGAAACACGAGGGAAGCCTAAAAAGATGACTGTGTTAATAATTCAGAGGATCTTATTATGAAACACATATATGGTTTAGGGAATGATATTGCGAGGTATCCAGAGAACTTCTTCAAAAATAACAGAGGTAGGTTATGGAATGATTTTTATGTGGATTACAGTGGAGTTGTAATTAATTATAAAGATATTTTAAAGGTCACTTTTGCAATGATTCCGGTGGAGTTATTTATTAATTACAAAAATTAGTTAGAAGAAATATTTTGCAGAAATAGGTTAATGGATGATTTTTCGAGAATTGCTTTGATGAATTCATTTATGAAACACACAAAAAAGACAAAAATATGATTTTGTGAAGATTTCAGAGAAGTTAATTACGAAACAAATAAAAAAGTTTAAGGATTGTTATTGTGAGATTCTCCCGAGAAATGTTTATGAAAAACAGTGATGAATTAGGTGAAGATTTTTTGAGGATTCCAGTAATTAAGTTATTTATGAAACACAAAGAAAGCTTAAAAGATTTTTTCGTGAAGATTTCAGAGAAGGTTTAAAGAATGATAATGTGAGGTGTCCTGAGGAGTTTGTTATCAAAAACAGAGATAAGTTAAAGGATGCTTTTTTGAGGATTCCAGTGATTGAATTTTTTATAAAAATGAAAGAAAGCTTTAAACATGACTTTGTGAAGATTTCAGAGGAATCAATAATGAAAAATAGAAATTGTTTAAGGAATGATATTGTGAGGTTTCACGAGGAGTTAATTATGAAAAATATAGACAGGTTAAGGATTGATTTAATGAGGATTCCAGTGGAGTTGTTTATGAATCACAAATATAATAAGAAAAGTAAATTTTGCAATGATTCTACAGGAGTTACTTATGAATAACAAAATTAATTGGACGAAAATTTTTATTGCAGTTATCTATGAAACACAGAGAAAGCTACAAAAGATGTCTTTGTGAAGATTTCAGAGGAGTTATTTGTGAAATAGAGAAATAGTTTAAGGAAGGTTATTGTGAGATTTTCCCGACACAAAGAAAGCGTAAAAAGATGATTGTGTTAATAATCCAGAGGAGTTTATTATGAAACATAGAAATAGTTTAAAAAATGTTATTGTGAGGTTATCCCCAGAAATGTTTATGAAAAACAGTGATAAATTAAGTGAAGATCTTTTGAGGATTCCAGTAATTAAGTTATTTATGAAACACACAGAAAGCTTAAAAGATTTTTTCGTGAAGATTTCAGAGAAGGTTTAAAGAATGATAATGTGAGGTGTCCTGAGGAGTTTGTTATCAAAAACAGAGATAAGTTAAAGGATGCTTTTTTGAGGATTCCAGTGATTGAATTTTTTATTAAAATGAAAGAAAGCTTTAAACATGACTTTGTGAAGATTTCAGAGGAATCAATAATGAAAGGTAGAAATTGTTTAAGGAATGATATTGTGAGGTTTCACGAGGAGTTAATTATGAAAAATATAGACAGGTTAAGGATTGATTTTTTGAGGATTCCAGTGGAGTTGATTATGAATCACAAATATAATAAGAAAAGTAAATTTTGCAATGATTCTACAGGAGTTACTTATGAATTACAAAATTAATTGGACGAAAATTTTTATTGCAGTTATCTATGAAACACAGAGAAAGCTACAAAAGATGTCTTTGTGAAGATTTCAGAGGAGTTATTTGTGAAATAGAGAAATAGTTTAAGGAAGGTTATTGTGAGATTTTCCCGACACAAAGAAAGCGTAAAAAGATGATTGTGTTAATAATCCAGAGGAGTTTATTATGAAACACATAGATAGTTTAGGTAATGATATTGAGAGGTATCCAGAGGAATTCATTAAAAATAACAGATGTAGGTTAAGGAATGAATTTTATGTGGATTACAGTGGAGTTGTAATAAACTACAAAAATTTTTAAAATGTCACTTTTGCAATGATTCCGGAGGAGTTAGTAATTAATTACAAAAGTTAGTTAGAAGAAACTTTTTTCAGAAATAGATTAAAGGATTATTTTCTCGAGATTAGCTTTGATGAAGTCATTTATGAGACACACAAAAAAGCCAAAAAATTGATTTTGTGAAGATTTCAGAGGAGTCAAATATGAAACTTAGAAATAGTTTAAGGAAGGTTATTGTGAGGTTCTCCCGAGAAACGTTTATGAAAAACAGAGATAAATTAAAGGAAGATCTTTTGAGGCTTCCAGTATTTCATTTAGTTATTGAACACAAAGAAAGCTTAAAAGATTATTTTGTCAAAAATTCAGAGGAGTTAATTATGAAATCTGGAAAAAATTTGAGAAATTACATTGTGAGGTTTCCAGAGGAGTTATTTATGAAAAACAGAGTTAGCTTAAGTGATGATTTTTTGAGGATTGCAGCAATGAAGTCGTTTATGGAACACAAAGAAAGCTTAAAAGATGATTTTGTGAAGATTTCAGAGGAGTTAGTTATGAAAATCAGAGATGGGTTCGCGAAAATTTTATTGAAGTTATCTATGAAACACAGAGAAAGCTACAAAAGATGTCATTGTGAAGATTTCAGAGGAGTTATTTTTGAAATAGAGAAATAGTTTAAGGAAGGTTATTGTGAGGTTCCCAGAGGAGTTAATCATGAAAAACAGAGATAGGTTGAGGAAAGATCTTTCGAGGATTCCAGTAATTAAGTTTTATATAAAATACAAAGAAAGCTTAAAATATCATTTTGTGAAGATTTCAGAGGAGTTAATTATGAAATCTAGAAAAAATTTAAGAAATTATATTATGAGGTTTCCAGAGGAGTTATTTTTGAAAAATAGAAATAGGTTAAGGGATAACATTTTGAGGATTCCAGCGGTGAAGTTTTTTATGAAACACGAAGAAAGCCTAAAAAGATGATTGTGTTAATAATTTAGAGGAGTTTATTATGAAACACATAGATAGTTTAGGGAATGATTTTGCCAGATATCCAGAGGAATTCTTCAAAAATAACAGAGGTATGTTAAGGATTGATTTTTATGTGGGTTACAGTGGAGTTGTAATGAAGTACAAAGATACTTTAAAGGTCACTTTTGCAATGATTCCGGAGGAGGTAATTATTAATTACAAAAGATACTTAGAAGAAATATTTTGCAGAAATAGGTTAATGGATGAGTTTCGAGATTTGCTTTGATGAAGTCATGTATGAAACACACAAAAAAAAGCCAAAAAAAATGATTTTGTGAATATTCAGAGGTAATTATGAAACATAGAAAAAAGTTTAAGAAATGTTTTTGTGAGGTTCTACCGAGAAATGTTTATGAAAAACAGTGATACGCTAAGGGAAAATCTTTTGAGGATTCCGGTATTTAGGTTATTTATGAAACACAAAAAAAGCTTAAAAGAATACTTTGTGAAGATTTTAGAGGAGTTAATTATGAAATCTAGAAAAAATTTAGAAAATTATTTGGAACTTTTCCAGAGGAGTTATTTATGAAAAACAGAGATAGAGTAAGGGATGAATTTTGAGGATTCCAGCGGTGAAGTTTTTTACGAAACACGAAGAAAGCCTAAAAAGATGATTGTGTTAATAATTCAGAGGATTTCTTATTATGAAACACATAGATAGTTTAGGGAATGAATATGCGAGATATCCAGAGGAATTCTTCAAAAATAACAGAGGTAGGTTAAGGAATGATTTTTATGTGGGTTACAGTGGAGTTGTAATGAAGTACAAAGATATTTTAAAGGTCACATTTGCAATGATTCCGGAGGAGGTAGTTATTAATTACAAATGATAATTAGAAGAAATATTTTGCAGAAATAGGTTAATGGATGAGTTTTCGAGATTTGCTTTGATGAAGTCATTTATGAAACACACAAAAAAGCCAAAAAAATGATTTTGTGAATATTCAGAGGTAATTATCAAACATAGAAAAAAGTTTAAGGAATGTTTTTGTGAGGTTCTCCCGAGAAATGTTTATGAAAAACAGTGGTACGCTAAGAGGAGATCTTTTGAGGATTCCAGTGTTTAAGTTATTTATGAAACACAAAAAAAGCTTAAAAGAATACTTTGTGAAGATCTTAGAGGTGTTAATTATGAAATCTAGAAAAAGTTTAGAAAATTATTTGGAATTTTTCCAGAGGAGTTATTTATGAAAAACAGAGATAGAGTAAGGGATGAATTTTGAGGATTCCAGCGGTGAATTTCTTTGTTAAACACGAAGAAAGCCTAAAAAGATGATTATGTTAATAATTTAGAGGAGTTTATTATGAAACACATAGATAGTTTAGGGAACGATATTGCGAGGTATCCAGAGGAATTCTTCAAAAACAACAGAGGTAGGTTGAGGAATGAATTTTATGTGCATTACAGTGGAGTGAGTTGTAATGAACTACAAAAACTTTTAAAAAGTCGTTTTTGCAATGATTCCGGAGGAGTTAGTATTTAATTACAAAAGTTAGTTAGAAGAAACATCTTTCAGAAATAGGTTAAAGGATGATTTTTCTCGAGATTTGCTTGGATGAAATCATTTATGAGACACACAAAAAAGCCAAAAAATTGATTTTGTGAAGATTTCAGAGGAGTCAAATATGAAACTTAGAAATAGTTTAAGGAATGTTATCCCGAGAAACGTTTATGAAAAACAGAGATAAGATGAGGAAGATCTTTTGAGGCTTCCAGTAATTAATTTATTTATTAAACACAAAGAAAGCTTAAAAGATTATTTTGTCAAGAATTCAGAGGAGTTAATTATGAAATCTGGAAAAAGATTGAGAAATTATATTGTGAGGTTTCCAGAGGAGTTATTTATGAAAAACAGAGATAGGTTAAGTGATGATTTTTTGAGGATTCCAGCGGTGAATTTTTTTGTGAAACACGAAGAAAGCCTAAAAAGATGATTGTGTTAATAATTCAGAGGAGTTTTTATAATGAAACTCATAGATAGTTTAGGGAATGATATTGCGAGATATCCAGAGAAATTCTTCAAAAATAACCGAGGTAGGTTAAGGAATGATTTTTATGTGGGTTACAGTGGAGTTTTAATGAAGTACAAAGATATTTTAAAGGTCACTTTTGCAATGATTCCGGAAGAGATAGTTATTAATTACAAAAGATACTTAGAAGAAATATTTTGCAGAAATAGGTTAATGGATGAGTTATCGAGATTTGCTTTGATGAAGTCATTTATAAAACACACAAAAAAGCCAAAAAAATGATTTTGTGAATATTCAGAGGTAATTATGAAACATAGAAAATAGTTTAAGGAATGTTTTTGTGAGGTTCTCCTGAGAAATGTTTATGAAAAACAGTGATACGCTAAGGGAAGATCTTTTGAGGATTTCAGTATTTAAGTTATTTATGAAACACAAAAAAAGCTTAAAAAAATACTTTGTGAAGATATTAGAGGAGTTAATTATGAAATCTAGAAAAAGTTTAGAAAATTATTTGGAAGTTTTCCATTGGAGTGATTTATGAAAAACAGAGATAGAGTAAGGGATGAGTTTTGAGGATTCCAGTGGTGAATTTTTTTGTTAAACACGAAGAAAGCCTAAAAAGATGATTGTGTTAATAATTTAGAGGAGTTTATTATGAAACACATAGATAGTTTAGGGAATGATATTGCCAGATATCCAGAGGAATTCTTCAAAAATAACCGAGGTAGGTTAAGGAATGATTTTTATGTGGGTTACAGTGGAGTTTTAATGAAGTACAAAGATATTTTAAAGGTCACTTTTGCAATGATTCCGGAAGAGATAGTTATTAATTACAAAAGATACTTAGAAGAAATATTTTGCAGAAATAGGTTAATGGATGAGTTATCGAGATTTGCTTTGATGAAGTCATTTATAAAACACACAAAAAAGCCAAAAAAATGATTTTGTGAATATTCAGAGGTAATTATGAAACATAGAAAATAGTTTAAGGAATGTTTTTGTGAGGTTCTCCTGAGAAATGTTTATGAAAAACAGTGATACGCTAAGGGAAGATCTTTTGAGGATTTCAGTATTTAAGTTATTTATGAAACACAAAAAAAGCTTAAAAAAATACTTTGTGAAGATATTAGAGGAGTTAATTATGAAATCTAGAAAAAGTTTAGAAAATTATTTGGAAGTTTTCCATTGGAGTGATTTATGAAAATTAGAGATAGAGTAAGGGATGAGTATTGAGGATTCCAGTGGTGAATTTTTTTGTTAAACACGAAGAAAGCCTAAAAAGATGATTGTGTTAATAATTTAGAGGAGTTTATTATGAAACACATAGATAGTTAAGGGAATGATATTGCCAGATATCCAGAGGAATTCTTCAAAAATAACAGAGGTATGTTAAGGATTGATTTTTATGTGGGTTACAGTGGAGTTGTAATGAAGTACAAAGATACTTTAAAGGTCACTTTTGCAATGATTCCGGAGGAGGTAATTATTAATTACAAAAGATACTTAGAAGAAATATTTTGCAGAAATAGGTTAATGGATGAGTTTCGAGATTTGCTTTGATGAAGTCATGTATGAAACACACAAAAAAAAGCCAAAAAAAATGATTTTGTGAATATTCAGAGGTAATTATGAAACATAGAAAAAAGTTTAAGAAATGTTTTTGTGAGGTTCTACCGAGAAATGTTTATGAAAAACAGTGATACGCTAAGGGAAAATCTTTTGAGGATTCCGGTATTTAGGTTATTTATGAAACACAAAAAAAGCTTAAAAGAATACTTTGTGAAGATTTTAGAGGAGTTAATTATGAAATCTAGAAAAAATTTAGAAAATTATTTGGAACTTTTCCAGAGGAGTTATTTATGAAAAACAGAGATAGAGTAAGGGATGAATTTTGAGGATTCCAGCGGTGAATTTTTTTGTTAAACACGAAGAAAGCCTAAAAAGATGATTGTGTTAATAATTTAGAGGAGTTTATTATGAAACACATAGATAGTTTAGGGAACGATATTGCGAGGTATCCAGAGGAATTCTTCAAAAACAACAGAGGTAGGTTGAGGAATTAATTTTATGTGGAATACAGTGGAGTGAGTTGTAATAAACTACAAAAATTTTTTAAAAGTCACTTTTGCAATGATTCCGGAGGAGAAACATTTTTCAGAAATAGGTTAGAGGATGATTTTTCTCGAGATTTGCTTTGATGAAGTAATTTATGAGACACACAAAAAAGCCAAAAATTTGATTTTGTGAAGTTTTCAGAGGAGTCAAATATGAAACTTAGAAATAGTTTAAGGAACGTTATTGTGAGGTTCTCCCAAGAAACGTTTATGAAAAACAGAGATAAGTTAAGGGAAGATCTTTTGAGGCTTCCAGTAATTAATTTATTTATTAAACACAAAGAAAGCTTAAAAGATTATTTTGTCAAGAACTCAAGGGAGTTAATTATGAAATCTGGAAAAAATTTGAGAAATTATATTGTGAGGTTTCCAGAGGAGTTATTTATGAAAAACAGAGATAGGTTAAGTGATAACTTTTTGAGGATTCCAGCGGTGAAATTTTTTGTGAAACACGAAGAAAGCCTAAAAAGATGATTGTGTTAATAATTCAGAAGAGTTTTTATTATGAAACACCTAGATAGTTTAGGGAATGATATTGCAAGATTTCCAGAGAAATTCTTCAAAAATAACAGAGGTAGGTTAAGGAATGATTTTTATGTGGGTTACAGTGGAGTTGTAATGAAGTACAAAGATATTTTATAGGTCACTTTTGCAATGATTCCGGAGGAGGTAGTTATTAATTACAAAAGATAATTAGAAGTAATATTTTGCAGAAATAGGTTAATGGATGAGTTTTCGAGATTTTCTTTGATGAAGTCATTTATGAAACACACAAAAAAGCCAAAAAAAAAGATTTTGTGAACATTCAGAGGAAAAAAGTTTAAGGAATGTTTTTGTGAGGTTCTACCGAGAAATGTTTATGAAAAACAGTGATACGCTAAGGGAAAATCTTTTGAGGATTCCAGTATTTAAGTTAATTATGAAACACAAAAAAAGCTTAAAAGAATACTTTGTGAAGATTTTAAAGGAGTTAATTATGAAATCTAGAAAAAAGTTTAGAAAATTATTTGGAAGTTTTCCAGAGGAGTTATTTATGAAAAAACAGAGATAGAGTAGGGATGAATTTTGAGAATTCCAGCGGTGAATGTTTTTGTTAAACACGAAGAAAGCCTTAAAAGATATTGTTAATAATTTAGAGGAGTTTATTATGAAACACATAGATACTTTAGGGAACGATATTGCAAGGTATCCAGAGGAATTCTTCAAACATAACAGAGGTAGGTTAAGGAATGATTTTTATGTGGGTTACAGTGGAGTTGTAAGGAATTACAAATATATTTTAAAGGTAACTTTTGCAATGATTCCGGAGGCGGTAGTTATTATTTACAAAAGTTACTTGGAAGAAATATTTTGCAGAAATAGGTTAATGGATAATTTTTTGAGATTTGCTTTGATGAAGTCATTTATGAAACACATCAAGAAGCCAAAAATATGATTTTGTGAAGATTTCAGAGGAGTTAATTATGAAACACAGAGAAAAGTTTAAGGAATGTTATTGTGATGTTCTCCCGAGAAATGTTTATGAAAAACAGTAATAATTAAGTGAAGATCTTTTGAGGATTCCAGTAATTAAGTTGTTTATGAAACACAAAGAGAGCTTAAGAGATTATTTTGTGAAGATTTTAGAGGTGTTTAATATGAAATCTAGAAATAGTTTGAGGAATGTTATTGTGAGGTTCTCCCAAGAAATGTTTATGAAAAACAGTGATAGGTTAAGGGCAAAAAATTTTGAGGAATCAAGTAATTACGTTATTTATGAAACACAAAGAAAGCTTAAGAAATTATATTGTGAGGTTTCCAGAGGATTTATTTATGAAAAACAGAGATAGGTTAAGGGATGAGTTTTTGATCATTCCAGCGGTGAGTTTTTATATGAAACACAAAGAAAGCCTAAAAAATTGATTGTTTGAATAATTTAGAGGAGCTTGTTAATTGACTTATAGATAGTTTAGGGAATGATATTGCAAGGTTTCCAGAGAAATTCGTCAAAAATAACAGAGGTAGGTTAAGGAATGATTTTTATGTGGATTACAGTGGAGTTGTAATGAACTAAAAAGATATTTTATAGGTCACTTTTTAAAGGAGTTAGTTTTTAATCACAAAAACCAGTAAGACGAAATCTTTTGTAGAAATAGAATAGAGGATGATTTTTCTCGAGATTTGCTTTGATGAAGTCATTTATGAAACACAAAAAAAGCCCAAAAAATGATTTTGTGAAGATTTCAGAGCAGTTAATTATGAAACACAGAGAAAAGTTTAAGGAATGTTATTGTGATGTTCTCCCGAGAAATGTTTATGAAAAACAGTAATAATTAAGTGAAGATCTTTTGAGGATTCCAGTAATTAAGTTGTTTATGAAACACAAAAAAAGCCTAAAAGATTACTTTGTGAAGCTTTTAGAGGAGTTAATTATGAAATCTAGAAAAAGTTTTAAAAATTTATGTTGGGAGGTTTCCAGAGGAGTTAATTATGAAACATAGAAATAGTTTAAGGAATGTTATTGTGAGGTTCTCCCGAGAAGTGTTTATGAAAAACAGAGAGAGGTTAAGGGAAGATCTTTTGAGGATTCCAGTAAAAGGGTTATTTGTGAAACACAAAGAAAACTTAAACGATTTTTTGTGAAGATTTCAGAGGAGTTATGGAATCCTCAAAAATTTGTGCTTTAACTTATCTCTGGTTTTCATAAATAACTCCTCTTCTGGAATTCTCACAAAATAATTTCTTAAAATTTTTTCTAGGTTTCTTAATTAATTTTCATAACAAACTCCTCTGAATTATTCACACAATTAACTTTTTAAGCTTTCTTTATGTTTCATAAGAGGTGTCACTGAAGTTATTTTGAAACACAGAGAAAGCTTAAATTATGATTTTGTGAAAATTTCAGAGGAGTTAATTTTGAGACATAGAAATAGTTTAAGGAATGATATTGTGAGGTTTTCGGAGGATTTCTTCATAAAAAACAGAAGTGGGTTAAGTAATGGTTTTTTGAGGCTTCCATTGATTAAGTTTATTACAAAGCTAACTTTTGCAATGATAACATAGGAGTTAGTTATGAAATACGAAGATAATTAGATATTAATTTTTTGCAAAGGTTTCACTGGAGTTTGAAACACACAGTCATATCAAATGGTGGTTTTGTGAGGAGTCCAGATTGATTCATGAAACAGAGATTCATTTATGAAACAGAGATAACAAAAAAGATGGCTAGAAGAGGTGTCAAGGAAGTTATTTTTGAAACACTAAGAAAGCTTAAAAGATGTTTTTGTGAATATTTCAGAGGAGTTAATTTTGAGACATAGAAATAGTTTAAGGAGTGATATTGTGAGGTTTCCGGAGGTATTCCTTATAAAAAACAGAAGTGGGTTAAGGAATGTTTTTAAGGCTTCCATTGATTAAGTTATTTACAAAGATAATTTTTGCAATGATTACAGATGAGTTAGTTATGAAATACAAAGATAATTAGGAATAAAATTTTGCGAAGATTTCACTGGAGTTATTTATGAAACACACAGTTACATCAAATGATGGTTTTGTGAGGATTCCAGATTCATTTATGATGAATTAGAGATTCTTTTATGAAACAAGGATAACATAAAGGATGGTTAAAAGAGTTGTCACTGAAGTTTTTTTTGAAACACAAAAAAAGCTTAAAACATGATTTTGTGAAATTTTCAGAAGTGTTAATTACGAAACATAGAAATAGTTTGAGGAATGATGTTGTGAGGTTTCCGGAGGAAATCTTTGTAAAAAAAAGAAGCGGGTTAAGGAATGGTTTTATGAAGCTTCCATTGATTATGTTATTTCCAAAGATACCTTTTGCAAAGATTACAGAGGAGTTAGTTATGAAATACAAAGATAATTAGAAAAAAATTTTCGCGAGAATTTCACTGGAGCTATTTATTTAATACACAGTTATAAAAAATGATGGTTTTGTGGCGATTCTCTATTCATTTATGAATCAGAGATTCATTTATGAAACAGAGATAACATAAAAGGATAGTTTAAAGAGGTGTCACGGAAGATTTTTTTGAGACACAAAGAAAGCTTAAAAGATGATTTTGTGAAAGTTTCAGAGAAGTTAATTTTGAAACATAGAAATAGTTTAAGGAATGATTTTGTGAGGTTTCCGGAGGAAATCTTTGTAAAAAAAAAGAAGTGAGTTAAGGAATGGTTGTTTCAGGCTTCCATTGATTAAGTTATTTGCTAAGACAACTTTTGCAATGATTAAAAACGAGTTAGTTATGAAATACAAAGTTAATTAGAAATAAAATTTTGCGAAGATTTCATTAGAGTTATTTATGAAACACACAGTTATATCAAATGATGGTTTTGTGAGGATTCCAGATTCATTTATGAAACAGAGATTCCTTTATGAAACAGAGATAACATAAAGGATGGTTAAAAGAGGTGTCACTCTACTTATTTTCGAAAGACAAAGAAAGCTTAAAAGATGTTTTTGTGAATATTTCAGAGGTGTTAATTTTGAGACATAGAAATAGTTTAAGGAGTGATATTGTGAGGTTTCCGGAGGTATTCCTTATAAAAAACAGAAGTGGGTTAAGTAATGTTTTTAGGGCTTCCATTGATTAAGTTATTTAAAAAGATATCTTTTGCAACGATTACAGAGGAGTTAGTTATTAAATAAAAAGATGATTAAGTAAAAAAAATTGCGAGGTTTTCTCTGGAGTTTTTTATGAAACACACAGTTACATCAAATGATGGTTTTGTGAGGATTCCAGATTCATTTATGATAAATTAGAGATTCTTTTATGAAACAAGGATAACATAAAGGATGGTTAAAAGAGGTGTCACTGAAGTTATTTTTGAAACACAAAAAAAGCTTAAAACATGATTTTGTGAAATTTTCAGAAGTGTTAATTACGAAACATAGAAATAGTTTGAGGAATGATGTTGTGAGGTTTCCGGAGGAAATCTTTGTAAAAAAAAGAAATGGGTTAAGGAATGGTTTTATGAAGCTTCCATTGATTATGTTATTTACAAAGATACCTTTTGCAAAGATTACAGAGGAGTTAGTTATGAAATACAAAGATAATTAGAAAAAAATTTTCGCGAGAATTTCACTGGAGCTATTTATTTAATACACAGTTATAAAAAATGATGGTTTTGTGGCGATTCTCTATTCATTTATGAATCAGAGATTCATTTATGAAACAGAGATAACATAAAAGGATGGTTTAAAGAGGTGTCACGGAAGATTTTTTTGAGACACAAAGAAAGCTTAAAAGATGATTTTGTGAAAGTTTCAGAGAAGTTAATTTTGAAACATAGAAATAGTTTAAGGAATGATATTGTGAGGTTTCCGGAGGAAATCTTTGTAAAAAAAAAAGAAGTGAGTTAAGGAATGGTTGTTTCAGGCTTCCATTGATTAAGTTATTTGCTAAGACAACTTTTGCAATGATTAAAAAGGAGTTAGTTATGAAATACAAAGTTAATTAGAAATAAAATTTTGCGAAGATTTCATTGGAGTTATTTATGAAACACACAGTTATATCAAATGATGGTTTTGTGAGGATTCCAGAATCATTTATGAAACAGAGATTCCTTTATGAAACAGAGATAACATAAAGGATGGTTAAAAGAGGTGTCACTCTACTTATTTTCGAAAGACAAAGAAAGCTTAAAAGATGTTTTTGTGAATATTTCAGAGGTGTTAATTTTGAGACATAGAAATAGTTTAAGGAGTGATATTGTGAGGTTTCCGGAGGTATTCCTTATAAAAAACAGAAGTGGGTTAAGGAATGTTTTTAAGGCTTCCATTGATTAAGTTATTTAAAAAGATATCTTTTGCAACAATTACAGAGGAGTTAGTTATTAAATAAAAAGATGATTAAGTTTAAAAAAATTGCGAGGTTTTCTCTGGAGTTTTTTATGAAACACACAGTTACATCAAATGATGGTTTTGTGAGGATTCCAGATTCATTTATGATGAATTAGAGATTCTTTTATGAAACAAGGATAACATAAAGGATGGTTAAAAGAGGTGTCACTGAAGTTATTTTTGAAACACAAAAAAAGCTTAAAACATGATTTTGTGAAATTTTCAGAAGTGTTAATTACGAAACATAGAAATAGTTTGAGGAATGATGTTGTGAGGTTTCCGGAGGAAATCTTTGTAAAAAAAAGAAATGGGTTAAGGAATGGTTTTATGAAGCTTCCATTGATTATGTTATTTACAAAGATACCTTTTGCAAAGATTACAGAGGAGTTAGTTATGAAATACAAAGATAATTAGAAAAAAATTTTCGCGAGAATTTCACTGGAGCTATTTATTTAATACACAGTTATAAAAAATGATGGTTTTGTGGCGATTCTCTATTCATTTATGAATCAGAGATTCATTTATGAAACAGAGATAACATAAAAGGATGGTTTAAAGAGGTGTCACGGAAGATTTTTTTGAGACACAAAGAAAGCTTAAAAGATGATTTTGTGAAAGTTTCAGAGAAGTTAATTTTGAAACATAGAAATAGTTTAAGGAGTGATATTGTGAGGTTTCCGGAGGTATTCCTTATAAAAAACAGAAGTGGGTTAAGGAATGTTTTTAAGGCTTCCATTGATTAAGTTATTTAAAAAGATATCTTTTGCAACACTTACAGAGGAGTTAGTTATTAAATAAAAAGATGATTAAGTTAAAAAAAATTGCGAGGTTTTCTCTGGAGTTTTTTATGAAACACACAGTTACATCAAATGATGGTTTTGTGAGGATTCCAGATTCATTTATGATAAATTAGAGATTCTTTTATGAAACAAGGATAACATAAAGGATGGTTAAAAGAGGTGTCACTGAAGTTATTTTTGAAACACAAAAAAAGCTTAAAACATGATTTTGTGAAATTTTCAGAAGTGTTAATTACGAAACATAGAAATAGTTTGAGGAATGATGTTGTGAGGTTTCCGGAGGAAATCTTTGTAAAAAAAAGAAATGGGTTAAGGAATGGTTTTATGAAGCTTCCATTGATTATGTTATTTACAAAGATACCTTTTGCAAAGATTACAGAGGAGTTAGTTATGAAATACAAAGATAATTAGAAAAAAATTTTCGCGAGAATTTCACTGGAGCTATTTATTTAATACACAGTTATAAAAAATGATGGTTTTGTGGCGATTCTCTATTCATTTATGAATCAGAGATTCATTTATGAAACAGAGATAACATAAAAGGATGGTTTAAAGAGGTGTCACGGAAGATTTTTTTGAGACACAAAGAAAGCTTAAAAGATGATTTTGTGAAAGTTTCAGAGAAGTTAATTTTGAAACATAGAAATAGTTTAAGGAATGATATTGTGAGGTTTCCGGAGGAAATCTTTGTAAAAAAAAAGAAGTGAGTTAAGGAATGGTTGTTTCAGGCTTCCATTGATTAAGTTATTTGCTAAGACAACTTTTGCAATGATTAAAAACGAGTTAGTTATGAAATACAAAGTTAATTAGAAATAAAATTTTGCGAAGATTTCATTGGAGTTATTTATGAAACACACAGTTATATCAAATGATGGTTTTGTGAGGATTCCTGATTCATTTATGAAACAGAGATTCCTTTATGAAACAGAGATAACATAAAGGATGGTTAAAAGAGGTGTCACTGATGTTATTTTCGAAAGACAAAGAAAGCTTAAAAGATGATTTTGTGAAAATTTCAGAGGTGTTAATTTTGAGACATAGAAATAGTTTAAGGAGTGATTTTGTGAGGTTTCCGGAGGTATTCCTTATAAAAAACAGAAGTGGGTTAAGGAATGTTTTTTAGGCTTCCATTGATTAAGTTATTTACAAAGATAATTTTTGCAATGATTACAGATGAGTTAGTTATGAAATACAAAAATAATTAGGAATAAAATTTTGCGAAGATTTCACTGGAGTTATTTATGAAACACACGGTTACATCAAATGATGGTTTTGTGAGGATTCCAGATTCATTTATGATGAATTAGAGATTCTTTTATGAAACAAGGATAACATAAAGGATGGTTAAAAAAGGTGTCACTGAAGTTATTTTTGAAACACAAAAAAAAGCTTAAAACATGATTTTGTGAAAATTTCAGAAGTGTTAATTACGAAACATAGAAATAGTTTGAGGAATGATATTGTGAGGTTTCCGGAGGAAATCTTTGTAAAAAAAAAAAAAGTGGGTTAAGGAATGGTTTTATGAAGCTTCCATTGATTATGTTATTTACAAAGATTATTTTGCAAAGATTACAGAGGAGTTAGTTATGAAATACAAAGATAATAAGAAAAGAAATTTCGCGAGAATTTCACTGGAGCTATTTATGAAATACACAAATATAAAAAATGATGGTTTTGTGGCGATTCTCTATTCATTTATGAAACAGAGATTCATTTATGAAACAGAGATAACATAAAAGGATGGTTTAAAGAGGTGTCACGGAAGATTTTTTGAGACACAAAGAAAGTTTAAAAGATGATTTTGTGAAAGTTTCAGAGAAGTTAATTTTGAAACATAGAAATAGTTTAAGGAATGATATTGTAAGGTTTCCGGAGGAAATCTTTGTAAAAAAAAAAGAAGTGGGTTAAGGAATAGTTGTTTCAGGCTTCCATTGATTAAGTTATTTGCTAAGATAACTTTTGCAATGATTAAAAAGGAGTTAGTTATGAAATACAAAGTTAATTAAAAATAAAATTTTGCGAAGATTTCATTGGAGTTATTTATGAAACACACAGTTATATCAAATGATGGTTTTGTGAGGATTCCAGATTCATTTATGAAACAGAGATTCCTTTATGAAACAGAGATAACATAAAGGATGGTTAAAAGAGGTGTCACTGATGTTATTTTCGAAAGACAAAGAAAGCTTAAAAGATGATTTTGTGAAAATTTCAGAGGTGTTAATTTTGAGACATAGAAATAGTTTAAGGAATGGTTTTGTGACGTTTCTTAGGAGTTATTTATAAAAAACAGAGATAAGTTAAAGGATAATTTTTTGAGGATTCCATTGATAATGTTATTCATGGAACACAAAGAACGCTAAAAAGATGATTTTATGAAGATTTCAGAGGAGTTAATTTCGAAACATAGAAATAGTTTGAGGAAGGGTATTGTGAGGTTTCCGGAGGAAATCTTTGTAAAAAAAAGAAGTGAGTTAAGGAATGGTTTTATGAAGCTTCCATTGCTTATGTTATTTAAAAAGATACCTTTTGCAAAGATTACAGAGGAGTTAGTTATGAAATACAAAGTTAATTAGAAAAAAGTTTTCGCGAGAATTTCACTGGAGTTATTTATGAAATACACAGTTATAAAAAATTATGTTTTTGTGGCAATTCTCTATTCGTTTAAAAACAAAGTTTCATTTATGAAACAGAGATAACATAAAGGATGGTTAAAAGAGGTGTAACGGAAGTTCTTTTTGAGACACAAAGAAAGCTTAAAAGATGATTTTGTGAAAGTTTCAGAGAAGGTAATTTTGAAACCTAGAAATAGTTTAAGGAATGATATTGTGAGGTTTCCGGAGAAATTAAAAAAACAAAACAGAAGTGGGTTAAGGAATGATTGTTTCAGGCTTCCATTGGTTAAGTTATTTACTAAGATAATTTTTGCAATGATTAAATAGGAGTTAGTTATGAAATACAAAGGTAATTAGAAATAAAATTTTGCGAAGATTTCATTGGAGTTATTTATGAAACACACAGTTATATCAAATGATGGTTTTGTGAGGATTCCAGATTCATTTATGAAACAGAGATTCCTTTATGAAACAGAGATAACATAAAGGATGATTAAAAGAGGTGTCACTGAAGTTATTTTCGAAAGACAAAGAAAGCTTAAAAGATGATTTTGTGAAAATTTCAGAGGTGTTAATTTTGAGACATAGAAATAGTTTAAGGAATGATATTGTGAGGTTTCCGGAGGAATTCTTTATAAAAAAAAACAGAAGTGGGCTAAGGAATGGTTTTTTGAGGCTTCCATTGATTAAGTTAAATACACAGATAACTTTTGCAATGATTACAGAAGAGTTAGTTATGAAATACAAAGATGATTAGAAAAAAAATGTTGCGAGACTTTCACTGAAGTCATTTATGAAACACACAGTTATAACAAAAGTTGGTTTTGTGACAATTCTCTATTCGTTTATGAAACAGAGATTCCTTTATGAAACAGAGATGGGTGGTTAAACGGATGGTTAAAAGAGGTGTCACTGATGTTTTTTTTACATGATTTTGTGAAAAATTCAGAAGTGTTAATTTCGAAACATAGAAATAGTTTAAGGAATGATATTGTGAGGTTTCCGGAGGAAATCTTTGTAAAAAAAAGTGGGTTAAGGAAGGGTTTTATGAAGCTTCCATTGATTATGTTATTTACAAAGATACCTTTTGCAAAGATTACAGAGATGTTACTTATGAAATACAAAGATAATTAGAAAAACGATTTCGCGAGAACTTCACTGGAGTTATTTATGAAATACACAGCTTTAAAAAAAGATGGTTTTGTGGCGATTCTCTATTCATTTATGAATCAGAGATTCATTTATGAAACAGTGATAACATAAAGGATGGTTAAAAGAGTTGTCACGGAAGTTATTTTTGAGACACAAAGAAAGCTTAGAGGATGATTTTGTGAAAGTTTCAGAGAAGTTAATTTTGAAACATAGAAATAATTAAGGAACGATATAGTGAGGTTTCCGGAGGTATTTTTTTTATAAAAAACAGAAGTGGGTTAAGAAATGGTTGTTTCAGGCTTCCATTGATTAGGTTATTTACAAAGATAACTTTTGCACTGATTACAAAGGAGTTAGTTATGAAATAAAAAGGTAATTAGAAATAAAATTTTGCGGAGATTTCACTGGAGTTATTTATGAAACACACAGTTATATCAAATGATGGTTTTGTGAGGATTCCAGATTCATTTAGGAAACAGAGATTCCTTTATGAAACAGAAATAACATAAAGGATGTTTAAAAGAGTTGTCACGGAAGTTGTTTTTGAGACACAAAGAAAGCATTAAAGATGATTTTGTGAAAGTTTCAGAGAAGTTAATTTTGAGACATAGAAATAGTTTAAGAAATGATATTGTGAGGTTTCCGGAGGAATTCTTTAAAAAGAAACAGAAGTGGGCTAAGGAATGATTTTTTGAGGCTTCCATTGATTAAGTTAAATACAAAGATAACTTTTGCATTTATTACAGAGGAGTTAGTTATGAATTACAAAGATGATTAGAAAAAAATTGTTGCGAGACTTTCACTGAAGTTATTTATGTAACACACAGTTATAAGAAAAGTTGGTTTTGTGACGATTCCCCATTCATTTATGAAACAGAGATTCATTTATGAAACAGAGATAACATAAAGGATGGTTAAAAGAGGTGTCACTGAAGTTTTTTTTTAAACAAAAAGAAAGCTTAAAAGATGGTTTTAAGAAAGTTTCAGAGGAGTTAATTTTGAAACATAAAAATAGTTTAAGGAATGATATTGTGAGGTTTCCGGAAGATTTGTTTACGAAAAACAGAGATGGCTTGAGGGGGATGGTTCTTTGAGGCTTCCATTGATTAAATTATTTAGAAAGATAACTTTTGCAAAAATTACAGAGGAGTTAGTTATGAAATACAAAGATAATTAGAAAAAAATTTTCGCGAGAATTTCACTGGAGTTATTTGTTATTTATGAAATACATAGTTATAAAAAATGATGGTTTTGTGGCGATTCGCTATTCATTTATGAAACAGAGATTCGTTTATGAAACAGAGATAACTTAAATGATGGTTAAAAGAGGTGTCACTGAAGTTATTTTTGAAACACAAAGAAAACTTAAAAGATCATTTTTTGAAGATTTCAGAGGAGTTAATTTTGAAACATAAAAATAGTTTCAGGAATGATTTTGCGAGGTTTCCAGAAGATTTTTTTACCAAAAACAGAGATGGCTTGAGGAATGATTCTTTGAGACTTCCGTTGATTAAGTTATTTAAAAAGATATCTTTTGCAACGATTACAGAGGAGTTAGTTATTAAATAAAAAGATGATTAAGTAAAAAAAATTGCGAGGTTTTCTCTGGAGTTTTTTATGAAACACACAGTTATATCAAATGATGGTTTTGTGAGGATTCCAGATTCATTTATGAAACAGAGGTTCATTTAGAAACAGATATAACATAAAGGATGGTTAGAAGAGGTGTCACTGAGGTTATTTTTGAAACACAAAGAAAACTTAAAAGATGATTTTGTGAAGTTTCCAGAGGAGTTAATTTTGAAACATAGAAATAGTTTAAGAAATGATATTGAGAGGTTTCCAGAAGAATTCTTTGTAAAAAAAGAAGTGGGTGAAGGAATGGTTTTTTGAAGCTTGCATTGATTAAATTATTTAAAAAGATAACTTTTGCAAAAATTACAGAGGAGTTAGTTATGAAGTACAAAGATAATTAGAAAAAAGTTTTCGCGAGATTTTCACTGGAGTTAGTTATGAAATACACAGTTATAAAAAATGATGGCTTTGTGGCGATTCGCTACTCATATATGAAAAAGATTTGTTTATGAAACAGAGATAACTTAAAAGATGGTTAAAAGAGGTGTCACTGAAGTTATTTTTGAGACACAAAGAAAACCTAAAAGATGATTTTATGTAACATTCACAGGAGTTAATTTTGAAACATAGAAATAGTTCAAGGAATGATATTGTGAGGTTTTCGGAGGTATTCTTTATAAAAAATAGAATTGGGTTAAGGAATGGTTGTTTCAGGCTTCTATTGATTAAGTTATATACAAGGATAGCTTTTTCAATGATTTCAGAGGAGTTAGTTATGAAATACAAAGATAATTAGAAATAAACTTTTGCGAAGATTTCACTGGAGTTATTTATGAAACACACAGTTAAATCAAATGATGGTTTTGTGAGGATTCCAGATTCATTTAAGAAACAGAGGTTCCTCTATAAAACAGAGAAACATAAGGGATGGTTAAAAGCGGTGTCATTGTAGGTATTTTTGAAACACAGAGAAAGCTTAAAAGAAGATTTTGTGGAAATTTCAGAGGTGCTAATTTTGAAATAGTTTAAGGAATGATTTTGTGGGGTTTCCGGAGGAATTCCTTATGAAAAACACAGATGGCTTGAGGAATGGTTTTTTGAGGCTTCCATTGATTAAATTATTTAAAAAGATATCTTTTGCAACGATTACAGAGGATTTAGTTATTAAATACAAAGATAATTATAAAAAAAATTGCGAGGTTTTCACTGGTTATGAAACAGAGATAACTTGAAGGATGGTTAAAAGAGGTGTCACTGAAATTTTTTTTGAAACACAAAGAAAGCTTAAAAAATGCTTTTGTGAAGATTTCAGAGGAGTTAATTTTGAAACTTGGAAATAGTTTAAGAAATAATGTTGTGAGGTGTCCAGAGGAGTTAATTACGAAAGACAGAGATGGTTTGAGGGATGGTTCTTTGAGGCTTCTATTGATTAAGTTATTGAAAAAGATAACTTTTGCAATGATTACAGAAGAGTTAGTTCTTTAATACAAAGATAATTAGAAAAAAAAATTTGCGAAGATTTAACTGGAGTTATTTATGAAACACAGATAGTTCAAATGATGCTTTTGTGAGGATTCCAGAGGATTCATTTTTGAAACAGAGTTAACATACAGGATGTGTAAAAGAGGTTTCTTTAAACTTATGAAACACAGAGAACGCTAAAAAGATGATTTTGTGAAGATTTCAGAGGAGTTAATTTTGAGACATAGAAATAGTTTAAGGAATGATATTGTGAGGTTTCCGGAGGAAATCTTTGTAAAAAAAAACAGAAGTGGGCTAAGTAATGGTTTTTTGAGGCTTGATTGGTTAAGTTATATACAAAGATATTTTTGCAATGATTACAGAAGAGTTAGTTTTGAAATACACAGACAATTAGAAAACAAATGCGAGGTTTTGACTGGAGTTTTTTTAATGAAACACACAGTTATATCAAATGATATTTTGCGAGGATTCCAGATTCCTTTATGAAACAGATATAACATAAAGGATGGTTAGAAGAGGTGTCACTGAGGTTATTTTTGAAACACAAAGAAAACTTAAAAGATGATTTTGTGAAGTTTCCAGAGGAGTTAATTTTGAAACATAGAAATAGTTTAAGAAATGATATTGAGAGGTTTCCAGAAGAATTCTTTGTAAAAAAAGAAGTGGGTGAAGGAATGGTTTTTTGAAGCTTGCATTGATTAAATTATTTAAAAAGATAACTTTTGCAAAAATTACAGAGGAGTTAGTTATGAAGTACAAAGATAATTAGAAAAAAGTTTTCGCGAGATTTTCACTGGAGTTAGTTATGAAATACACAGTTATAAAAAATGATGGCTTTGTGGCGATTCGCTACTCATTTATGAAAAAGATTTGTTTATGAAACAGAGATAACTTAAAAGATGGTTAAAAGAGGTGTCACTGAAGTTATTTTTGAGACACAAAGAAAACCTAAAAGATGATTTTATGTAACATTCACAGGAGTTAATTTTGAAACATAGAAATAGTTCAAGGAATGATATTGTGAGGTTTCCGGAGGTATTCTTTATAAAACACAGAATTGGGTTAAGGAATGGTTGTTTCAGGCTTCTATTGATTAAGTTATATACAATGATAGCTTTTTCAATGATTTCAGAGGAGTTAGTTATGAAATACAAAGATAATTAGAAATAAACTTTTGCGAAGATTTCACTGGAGTTATTTATGAAACACACAGTTAAATCAAATGATGGTTTTGTGAGGATTCCAGATTCATTTAAGAAACAGAGGTTCCTCTATAAAACAGAGAAACATAAGGGATGGTTAAAAGCGGTGTCATTGTAGGTATTTTTGAAACACAGAGAAAGCTTAAAAGAAGATTTTGTGGAAATTTCAGAGGTGCTAATTTTGAAATAGTTTAAGGAATGATATTGTGGGGTTTCCGGAGGAATTCCTTATGAAAAACACAGATGGCTTGAGGAATGGTTTTTTGAGGCTTCCATTGATTAAATTATTTAAAAAGATATCTTTTGCAACGATTAAAGAGGATTTAGTTATTAAATACAAAGATAATTATAAAAAAAATTGCGAGGTTTTCACTGGTTATGAAACAGAGATAACATGAAGGATGGTTAAAAGAGGTGTCACTGAAATTTTTTTTGAAACACAAAGAAAGCTTAAAAAATGCTTTTGTGAAGATTTCAGAGGAGTTAATTTTGAAACTTGGAAATAGTTTAAGAAATAATGTTGTGAGGTGTCCAGAGGAGTTAATTACGAAAGACAGAGATGGTTTGAGGGATGGTTCTTTGAGGCTTCTATTGATTAAGTTATTGAAAAAGATAACTTTTGCAATGATTACAGAAGAGTTAGTTCTTTAATACAAAGATAATTAGAAAAAAAAATTTGCGAAGATTTAACTGGAGTTATTTATGAAACACAGATAGTTCAAATGATGCTTTTGTGAGGATTCCAGAGGATTCATTTATGAAACAGAGTTAACATACAGGATGTGTAAAAGAGGTTTCTTTAAACTTATGAAACACAGAGAACGCTAAAAAGATGATTTTGTGAAGATTTCAGAGGAGTTAATTTTGAGACATAGAAATAGTTTAAGGAATGATATTGTGAGGTTTCCGGAGGAAATCTTTGTAAAAAAAAACAGAAGTGGGCTAAGTAATGGTTTTTTGAGGCTTGATTGGTTAAGTTATATACAAAGATATTTTTGCAATGATTACAGAAGAGTTAGTTTTGAAATACACAGACAATTAGAAAACAAATGCGAGGTTTTGACTGGAGTTTTTTTAATGAAACACACAGTTATATCAAATGATATTTTGCGAGGATTCCAGATTCCTTTATGAAACAGAGATAACATAAAAATGGTTAAAAGAGGTGTCACTGAAGTTATTTTTGAAACACAAAAAAAAATAAAAAAATTATTTTGTGAAGATTTCAGAAGATTTAAGTTTGAAACATAGAAATATTTTCAGGAATGGTATTGTGAGGTTTTCAGAAGACTTAATTACGACAGAAAGAGATGGCTTGAGGGATGGTTCTTTGAGGCTTCCATTGATTAAGTTATTTAGAAAGATAACTTTTGCAATGATTACAGAGGAGTTGGTTCTTAAATACAAAGATAATTAGAAAAAAAATTTTGCGAGGATTTAACTGGAGTTATTTATGAAACACAGATAGTTCAAATCAGGCTTTTGTGAGGATTCCAGAGGATTCATTTACGAAACAGAGATAACATACAGGATGTTTAAAAGAGGTGCCCTTAAACTTATTTATGAAACACAGAGAAAGCCTAAAAGATGATTTTGCGTTGATTTCCGAGGAGTTATATTCGAAACATAGAAAATATTTAAGGAATGGTTTTGTGAGGTTTCTTAGGAGTTATTTATGGAAAACAGAGATAAGTTAACGGATAATTTTTGAGGATTCCATTGATCAAGTTATTCATGGAACACAAAGGACGCTTAAAAGAGGATTGAGTGAAGATTTCAGAGGAGATAATTATGAAACATAGATTAAGTTTAAGGTATGATATAATGAGGTTTCCTGAGGAGTTATTTATGAAAAAGAGAGATAGGGTAAGTGATAATTTTTTAGGATTTCAGCAGTGAAGTTGTTTATGAAATACAAAAAAAAAGCTTAAAAGATGATTTTGTGAATTTTTCAGAGGATTTTATTATGAAACATTTAGATAGTTTATGGAATGATATTGCGAGGTTTGCAGAGGAGTTATTTATAAAAAAAATAGAAGTAGTTTAACGAATGGATTTTTGAGGATTCCAGTGGAGTTGTTTATGAATCACAAAGATAAAATATAGGTCCTTTTTCCAATGACTACAGAGGAGTTACTTATGAATTGTAAAGAAAATTAGCAAAAAAATTAGCGAGTTTTTCACTGGAAATATTTATAAATATCACAGTTATTTCAAATAATGATTTCGTGAGGATTCCAGAGGATTCATTTTTGAAAGAGAGATAACAAAAAAGAATGATTAGTTGAGGCGTCACTGAAGTTATTTAAGAAACACAGAGAAGGCTTAAAAGCTGGTTTTGTCATAATTTCACAGGAGTTAATTAAGGAATAGAATTAGTTTAAGGAATTCTTTAATGAGGTTTTCTTAAGAGTTAATTACGAAAATTAGAGACAGTCTAAGGGATGATTTTTTGAGTAATCCAGCAGTGAAGTTGTTTATGAAATACAAAGATAACTTATAGGATGATTTTGTGAATTTTTTAGTGGATTTAATTATGAAACGTTTAGATACTTTAGGAAATGATATTGCGAGTTCTCCAGAGGAGTTATTTATAAAAAACAGAGGTGGGTTAAGAAATGGGTTTTTGAGGATTACAGAGGAACTGCTATGAACTACAAAGTCGATTTGAAGTTCACTTTTACAATGAATATAGAGGAGTTACTTATGAAATACAAAGACAATTAGCAAAAATTTTGGCGAGGATTTCACTGGAGTTTTTTTATAAAACACACAGTTGTTTCAAATAATGATTTTGTGAGGTTTCCAGAGGATTCATTTGTAAAACAGGGACAACAAAGGATGGTTACAAGAGGTGTCACTGAAGCTATTTTTAAAACACAAAGAAAGCTTAAAAGATATTTTGTGAAAATTTCAGAGGAGTTAATTGTGAAACATAGAATTAGTTTTAGGAAGGAGAAAATGAGGGTTCCATAGGAATTATTTATGAAAAACAGAAACAAGTTGAGGTTTGGTTTTTGCCGATTCCAATGATTAAGTTGTTGATGGAACACAAAGAAAGCTTACAAGATGATTGTGTGAAGATTTCAGAGGAGTTAATTGTGAAACATTGAAATCGTTTAAGGTTTGATATTGTGGGGTTTCCAGAGGAGTTATTCATGAAAAACAGAGATCGGTTAAATGATGATATTTTGAGTGATCCAGTTGAGTTGTTTTTTTGAGTTACAAAAAGAAATTAAAGGTCACTGCTGCAATGATTCCAGAGGAGTTAGTTATGAGTTTTAAAGATAATTAGAAAAAAAGTTTGCGAGACTTTCTCTGGAGTTAATGATGAAACACAGAGATAGTTCAAATAATGATTTTGCGACGATTCCAGAGGATTTATTTTTGAAACAGAGATAACACAAAGGATGATTAACTGAAGCGTCAATGAAATTATTTAAGAAACACAGAGAATGCCCTAAAGATGATTTTGGGATAATTTCAGAGGAGTTGTTTAAGAAACATAAAATTAGTTTAAGGAATGATATAGTGAGGTTTCCAGTGGAATTAATTATGAAAAACAGATAGGTTAGGGGATGATTTTTTAAGGATTGCAGCAATGAAGTCGTTTATGGAACACAAAGAAAACTTAAAAGATGATTTTGTGAAGATTTCAGAGGAGTTATTATGAAAATCAGAAATGGGTTCGCGAAAATTTTTTTGAAGTTATCTATGAAACACAGAGAAAGCTACAAAAGATGTCATTGTGAAGATTTCAGAGGAGTTATTTTTGAAATAGAGAAATAGTTTAAGGAAGGTTATTGTGAGGTTCCCAGAGGAGTTATTTATGAAAAACAGAGATAGGTTGAGGGAAGATCTTTCGAGGATTCCAGTAATTAAGTTTTATATAAAATACAAAGAAAGCTTAAAAGATTATTTTGTGAAGTTTATTTTCTTAATTATGAGATCTAGAATAAATTTAAGAAGATTAGATAAGTTATTTTTTGAAAATTGAGATAGGCTAGAAGACGATTTTTTGAGGAGTCCAGCAAGGAAGTTGTTTATGAAATACAAAGAAAGCATAAATGATGACTTTGTGAATTTTTCAGAGGATTTAATTATGAAACATTTAGATGGTTTAGGGAAGGATATTGCGAGGTTTCCAGAGGAGTTATTTATAAAAAAAAGAGGTGGGTTTAGTAATGAAATTTTGAGGATTCCAGTGGAGTTGTTTATGAATCACAAAGATAAAATAAAGGTCACTTTCACAATGATTACAGAGTAGTTAGATATGAATAAAGAATATAAATAGAAGACATGTTTTGCGAGGGTTTCACTGAAGTTTATTATGAAACACAAGAAAGCTTAAAAAATGATTTTAGAAGATTTCAGAGGAGTTAATTTTGAAACATAAAAATAGTTCAAGGAATGATTATGCGTTGATTTCCGAGGAGTTATATTCGAAACATAGAAAATATTTAAGGAATGGTTTTGTGAGGTTTCTTAGGAGTCATTTATGAAAAACAGAGATAAGTTAACGGATAATTTTTGAGGATTCCATTGATAAAGTTATTCATGGAACACAAAGAACGCTTAAAAGAGGATTGAGTGAAAATTTCAGAGGAGATAATTGTGAAACATAGAAATAGTTTAAGGATTGATATTGTGAGATTTCCAGAGGAGTTATTCATGAAAAACAGAGATAGGTTACGTGATGATTTTATGAGGGATGCAGTGGAGTTTCAAGATAACTTAAAGGTCACTTCTGCAATAATTTCAGAGGAGTGAAATATGAGTTACAAAGATAATTAGAAAAAAGTTTTCGCGAGGTTTTCACTGGAGTAATTGATGAAACACAGAGATAATTCAAACGATAATTTCACGAGGATTCCAGAGGATTGGTTTTTGAAACAGAGATAACATAAAGATCGATCAATTGGGGTGTCACTGAAATTATTTATGAAACAAAGAAAGCTTATAAGATGAGTTTGTGATAATTTCAGAGGAGTTATTTATGAAACATAGATTAAGTTTAAGGAATGATATAATGAGGTTTTCTGAGGAGTTATTTATGAAAAAGAGAGATAGGTTAAGGGATAATTTTTTAGGATTTCAGCAGTGAATTTGTTTATGAAATACAAAAAAAAAGCTTAAAAGATGATTTTGTGAATTTTTCAGAGGATTTTGTTATGAAACATTTAGATAGTTTATGGAATGATATTGAGAGGTGTTATTTATAAAAAAAATAGAAGTAGTTTAACGAATGGATTTTTGAGGATTCCAGTGGAGTTGTTTATGAATCACAAAGATGAAATATAGGTCACTTTTCCAATGACTACAGAGGAGTTACTTATGAATTGTAAAGAAAATTAGCAAAAAAATTAGAGAAGATTTTACTGGAAATATTTATAAAACTCACAGTTATTTCAAATAATGATTTCGTGAGGATTCCAGAGGATTCATTTTTGAAAGAGAGATAACAAAAAAGAATGATTAGTTGAGGCGTCATTGAAGTTATTTAAGAAACACAGAGAAGGCTTAAAAGATGGTTTTGTGATAATTTCACAGGAGTTATTTAAGGAATAGAATTAGTTTAAGGAATTATTTAATGAGGTTTCCTTAAATAATTTGAAAACACCGTGAAATAGTTAAGATTCAACAACCATATCATTCATACGAGGGATATTGGTCCTTTTTTCAAGTAATTCCACTGTCCTAGCTGTGACTGTTTGTTGAAGAGATCAGACAACTTCGACAGACATCTGCTAACTTGTAAAGATAGAGTGCGACATATTTATCCCAAAACACCTACACACTACGGGAAACAAAAATCGAGAAACTGGATGGATTCAACATTCCCTACACTGAGGATCAGAAATTTTTGGTAATGCAGCTTTTTTTGACTTCGAATCCATTTATGTTCCCACGGAAGAATTGAAAGCAACCAAAACAACTACTTGGATTTGAAAAACCTGTCCCTATTTCCGTCTCATAATCTTAAAGTATGCAAAATGATCCAATTCTCTTGTGAGATAAAGATCTAGAACTCCAAATAATTGCTTCTCTTTCCAACTTCTGGCTGAAAAGACAAATTAGAAATGAGAACCAAGTTTCAACAAATCTAAAACCTTCTCAACGATCTAGTCAAGAAGACCTTTGATAAACTCAACGCTAGAACGTAAGCTAAAACACCAGAAGTCTTCGATTTTGAAGATGAATGTGTTGAGGATGGCGCGGAAGATGACAAGTCGAAGCAATTCTTAAAAATTCAAAAAAAAATCAGCTGATCAACTTGAAACAGCAATTAGAGCGCTATGTTAAAACTTTACCGGTGTTCGGTTTCAATAGCGGCACATACAATCTGAACCTTATCAAATCTTAAGTGATCCCGTATCTTATATGTGATAAAGAAATCGAACCAACAGTCATTTAAAAATTGAATGATTTCATGTCATTTAATATTTAGATGTACAGTTTCCAGACATAATGATGTTTCTTAAAAGAGCAACAACTTTGCATTCGTTTCAGAAAGCCTATAAGCAAGTGAAACCAAAAGTTTTTTCTCTTACGAGTGGTTTGACAGTCGAGACAAGCTTGACTGTACGGAACTGCCTCCATTTGAATCCTTTTTCAGCAAACTGAGAAATCACAATCCTCTCGAGAAAGATTTCAACGATTACCAAAAACAGTTTTTAATGGAAGACTTGATCAACAAAGTGTGCTGTAAAAGTTACATGTTCAATCAGTTCCACCAGCAGGTTTCGAAAGTAACTCTTGTTTGAAAAACATTTGTGAACTCCACAGCATGATCACTTTCGAAGACTTCTTACGATGGTATAACAACTGAGATGTTGTTCCTACTCTTGAAACTCCGCAAAAAATGACAGAGTTTTACCATGATAAGGGAATCGACTGGTTGAAACTGCGATGCACGCTTCCAAAGCTTGCCATTATCTGCTTACAAAAATCGACAAATCACAAATTCTAAATGATTAAAAAATCACAAAAAAACGATTATGTGAAAAAAAAAATTACGTGAAGTAGAACTATTAAAGTCAACGATCGGGCATAGATAAACAATTATTGTAAGCTTTTCATTCTTCAAAACGCAAAACTCAGATTGTTGGAGTTATATTACAATTTGTTTTGTGAGTATTGCGCTTAGAACACGTTCTAGGATCTGGAGATGGACACAGACTCTCTGTATCTAGCATTAGCCGAAGAGGACTTGGAGATTTGTATTTTAGCCGAAAATAAAACTCAATGGCTACAAATCCGTCGAAAGGACTGCAGAGATGATTTTGATGCCAATGCAAAGAAAGTTTTCTTTTGACGTACAAGCTGCGCTGTCCATAAAAAGCATGACAAACGAGAACCCGTTCTATTCAAAGAAGAATTTCGCTGTAGTGAAATGTTGTGTCTGTGCAGCAAGACGTATTGCTGCTTTGATAGTAAAAGCGACAAACTTATATTTAGCAGCAAAGGGCTCAACAAAAGAACGCTAGAAGATACTGGGGATGAACCAATGTCTAAATATAGACGAGTTGCTGACAAAGCTGTAAACTTGAAGTCGACGAATCACGGATTCAAAACCTCCAGCCATTTAGTCGGAACATATGAACAAACTAAAAAAAGATCTCAGATGCTTTTACCCGAAAAGGGAAGTACTCAATGATAGACTACACACTAAGCCATTAAACTTGTAAACTTAAGCTGTAAAATGTAGTAAAATTTTATACGATGCAATGATTTATATGTTGTTTAAAAATTCAATTGTAATATAGTGCTGATTTAAATTAACCGGACAAAATGCGTGAAACTTGAAACTTAGAACACGTTTTTCTCAAATTTGGTTGAGTTTAAATAAAACTTATTGAGACAAAACTTGCGTAAAATTTTAGCAGAATTGTTGTGAAAATGGGTCATTTTGGCTTTTTTTAGTTAATCAAAAATTACCCCAAAAAACCCAGTCGATCACAGACATAATTATGTCGAAGTAAGAAAAGCCAAAAAGACCCATTTTAGGGTAAAATTTTGGGCCTGAACTTCGCAAAACAAATTACACCAATTATATTCTGCTAAAATTTTAAGCAAGTTTTGTCCTCAAGTGTTTTCAACTGAACTCAACCAAATTTGAGAAAAACAAGTTTTAAATTTCAAATTTAAATCGTTCTGTCGGATTAATTTAAGTCAGCGCTGTATAACAATTTACAGTACTTTATTTTTTTTCTGAAAAACTTCTTGAAGCTTCAGTTAGGTTTCAGCATAGTTTCAGACTCTTTAAAAGTAAACTCAAATGATTTAGAACAACATAAAAAACAGATCATAAAACATTGAGAAATCTATTGGATTGGTGTAGAGAAACTTAAAATATGGTAAGGTCGTGCACGAAAATTTTCTGAAACTTACCATCACTCTGAAACCTTACCATCTTAAAATATAGGAGACCTACTCCCTATAATACTACATAGGAAATTTATTCCCTATCTTAATACATAGGAAACCTATTCCATATCTTAATACATAGCCAGCGGTCCCGGAAATCTATGCCTTATCTTAAAACATGGGAGAACACCGGCATCGCCCCTGATCAACTCACACAAATACTACTCACAGGGGCGCTCCATAGAGGAAAATATAACCACATTTATTATATCCTAAGTACTATGAAATGACTATAATATAATAAGTCACTGCTGTTGTGATATATAATAAAAAGGTAAATCTGGGGGCTGCATTTTTGTGCGTTAACGTTCGATCATGACTATAACGTTCATATAACGAATATAACGAATATAATATAACGAACATATTGAAATGAGAGCATGTACGTCAAATGATTTTGGAGGACAGCGTGCATACCCAATGAACCCTTTTATAAAATACGAAGATACTGAAAGTAGAACAATTGGAGAGAGTGACTCTAGTGATAAGATTTCGTCCCCGGAAGTAGTGTACAAACGAAGAAAACTTTCGAACGAAAAGACTGATTACCATTGCTAAACTGTTTGGGTACTTTTAAATTAAGCTTGTTCGCATTTTATAAAATTGTTGATACTGCAATAATCTTTTGAATGGTTAACTTCTTTCTTCAACTGCTGAGCTGAAGTCTTTGTAATAACGTGAATTGAAAAGAATGGGGTAAGTTCACTCTAACCTTTAAATACCATTCAAGAATTCTACTACTTCTTTTCATTATATATCACAACAGCAGTGACTTAGTATAATATAATCATTTCAGAGCTTTCGGGATATAATACATGTGGTTTTATTTTCGTCTTTGGAGTGCCCCTGTGGTTTGAAAGTTTGTTTGCAGCACCTATGTGGTTTTGGGAATAGGGTCTAGAGCAGCGAGAAATGTTATCTGGAGCGCCTATGTGGTTTTAAGGTTAGGCTCTGGATCACCTCTGTGTAGGTAGCCCCCCTGTTGGAGCGCCGGCGAATTAGACTACTAATCATCACTTAGCCATTTTTCGTAGATTTACAATGGAATAATGAGAAAAAAATAAGATGTAATGACATTCAAGTTTCTAAGTAAGATACGAATGAAAATTGAAAAAGTCTTCAATAAGCTGGACTCTTCTGCGAAATCTGTTTGGTTATTGGGTCTGATCTTCCAATGAGTTAGACAGGAGAGTATAACTTCCACGTGTGATAAAAAGTTCTGAACGGAAAATGGAACAAAAATTCATGCTTAAATAAGCCAATTGGAAAACAGTTATTTGTTTCAGAAAATTGACTAGAGAAAAAAACAAGTTTTTTGAAAATTTTATCATATTTTTTGCTAAATAATTTAAAACTAGGTAAATACCTGTTCATAGAAATTCAATAAATTACTTAATGTCAAAAATAGACATTTTTATAGTTTTTTTTTTAAATTCCACCAAGGATTAAGCACTGCTCTGATTAGTCTGATTATCAAATACAAATGTTCATTGAGTTTTAGTCAGTTTCTGGCCATAACAAGCATTGTTTCACGTCAAAAGAAAGCGAGATAGCCCCGAACCTGTTTTTCTCTATAATTAGGATAACAGGTATTGTCAATTCTCTTTTCCATTTCATTTTAGATTAGCAAAAAAGTTGAAGAAAGCAACAGTTTTAAAAAATATATATAACATGCAAATGTCGTTTGGTCAATTTTATGAAAATTTTTTTGAATAGGTGGAAGACATTTTCAACATGCCCTACACTTCCTCCATCAATTGCATTGTTCCAAGTTGGTTCTCTTAGATGGGTGTTTGTGTCAAATGATGCTCATTGAAATCCCTTCGCATCACATCCACGATGTGCCATAATTGGATTGGGATGTTCTTTCCGGCCAGAAAAACTCCAAAGACTGTTTCTCGCACTTGAATTTGTACTAGATCAGGCGAAAAATCTACAGAGTACATGAGGTTACTGTTTTGCACTGAGAAGATCTTTTTGAGCAAAAAAACTGAACAAAAGATACAGAGTAAAAATAAGAACGATTTGAGAGATAGGTAACTGACGGTATATAAGTGGAAATTAAAATGGTTTAGTGCTGAGAGAGGAGGTAGTTGACGATAGTTTAGTTGAGAATAAAATGATTTTTTTTGAAATGAGGGGTACCTTCAACTCGAATGTGTGGGTTTAGCCAACCAGCATAGATTTTCCTTATTTGGATTATAGTCGTGTCCAATCAGATTTCAGCTTTTTTAATGGAATTCATATATAAAAGTCGTGTCCAATCGGAAAGAAAGTTCCAGTTTAGCTTCTTTTTACACATTGTCGTTTCGAAACCAAAAAGTGTTCATTTATCTTAGGTTGTCGTATCCATTCAAAAGATTCTTCAGAGGGACTAATATCTTTCAAATAAGTAAAAATAAACACAAAAGCAATCGCAAAAATAAATGATCAAAAGTTGTTTGCTGTAAAAATGGGAAAAATTGCCGTTATAGGTATCAAAAGAATGAAAGTTAGAACAAGTAGCCTTTCCATAATTTTTTTAATCAAGTTAATTGAATTTTTTGTATGTAATCAAAGAAAAATTGCCAATATTTGAGTAGATAATAAGTTTCTTTGATTTTGATGTATATTTGAGAACATAGCTCAAAGTTGATGAATTTTTCAAAGCGAATTACTGGAAATCTAATTCAAAACAAAATTATGCAGGATTTTAAACCTCGCAAACCACTTTAAAAAAATGCCGAGGAGTTTTTACAAATTTGGGTGTCGGTTAAGGAATAAAACAGTCTTTGATACACATTACCTGAACCTTTACTGACGAACCATTCAGTAAACTGTCTTTTATCGGAAAAAGATAAACAACCATACAAAGATCACTTTGCATTGTCCGTGCGTTAACAATGTATTTGCATGGTCATAGTAACCACGATGCTCATACATCCCATCTGTTTACAGAGTTTATATCAAAATCTGGTAACGATCCGAAAAAAAAATTCGCGGTGTTGCCATTGATGGTTTACCTCCTGTAGAGGAAATAAGTGAACGTAACAAACTCATTGAGGATTTTAACATTCAAGAAGGAGAATATGTCGTTGAATTAGCTAGAAAAACATTTCGAAAATTTTAAAACACCGTGAAATAGTTTAGATTCAACAACCATATCATTCATACGAATGATATTGATCCTTTTTTCAAGTAATTCCAATGTCCTAGCTGTGACTGTTGGTTCAAGAGATCAGACAACTTCAACAGACATCTGCTACTTGTAAAGATAGAGTGCGACATATTTATCCCAAAACAGGTACACACTACGGGAAACAATATTCGAGAAACTGGATGGATTCAACATTCCCTACACTGAAGATCAGAAACTTTTGGTAATGCAGCGTTTTTTAACTTCGAATCCATTTATGTTCCCACAGAAGAATTGAAAGCAACCAAAACAACTACTTGGATTAAAAAAACTTGTCCCTATTTCCGTCTCATAATCTTCAAGTCTGCAAAATGATCCAATTGTCTTGTGAGAAAAAGATCTAGAGCTCCAAATAATTGCTTCTGTTTCCAGCTTGGAACTTCTGGCTGAAAAGACAAATTAGAAATGAGAACCAAGTTTCAACAAATCTAAAACCCTCTCAACGATCTAGTCAAGAAGGCCTTTGATAAACTCAACGCTAGAACTTAAGCTAAAACACCAGAAGTCTTCGATTTTGAAGATAAATGTATTCAGGATGGCGCGGAAGATGACAAGTCGAAGCAATTCTTAAAACTTCAAAAAAAATAGCTGATCAACTTGAAACAGCTATTAGAGCGCTATGTTAAAACTTTACCGGTATTCGGTTTCAATAGCGGCACATACAATCTGAACTTTATCAAATCTTAATTGATCCCGTATCTTATATGTGATAAAGAAATCGACTCAACAGTCATTAAAAAATTGAATGATTTCATGTCATTTAATATTTAGATGTACAGTTTCTAGACATAATGATGTTTCTTAAAAGAGCAACAACTTTGAATTCGTTTCAGAAAGCCTATAAGCAAGTGAAACCAAAAGTTTTTTCTCTTACGAGTGGTTATCAGTCAAGATAGAGTGCGAAATAATTATCCCAAAACACGTACACACTACCGGAAACAATATTCGAGAAACTGGATGGATTCAACATTCTCTACACTGAAGATCACAAACTTTTGGTAATGCAGCAATTTTTGACTTCGAATCCATTTGTGTTCTCACAGAAGAATTGAAAGCAACCGAAACAACTACTTGTATTGAAAAACATGTCTTTTTTTCCGTCTCAATATCTTCAAGTCTGCAGAATGATTCAATTTTGTTGTGTGAAATAGCTCTAGAACTCCAAATAATTGCTTTTGTTTCCAGCTTGGAACTTCTGGCTGAAAAGACAAATTACAAATGAGAACCAAGTTTCAACAAACCGAAAACAGTCTGAACAATCTAAGCAAGAAGACCTTTGATAAACTCAACGCTAAAACTTAAACTAAAACACTAGAAGACTTCGATTATGAAGATGAATGTGTTGAGGATGGCGCGGAAGATGACATGTCGAAGCAATTCTTAAAAACTCAAAAAAAAAATCAGCTGTTCAACTTGAAACAGCATTTAGAGCGCTATGTTGAAACTTTACTGGTGTTCGGGTTCAATAGCGACAGATACGATCTGAACATTATCAAATCTTAATTGATCCCGTACTTTATTTGTGATAAAGAAATCGAACCAACAGTCTTTAAAAAATTGAATGATTTCATGTCATTTAATATTTGAGATGTACAGTTTCTAGACATAATGAAGTTTCTTAAAGGAGCAACAGCTTTTGATTCAATTCTGAAAGCCTGTAAGCAAGTGAAACCAAAAGGTTTTCCTCTTACGAGTGCTTTGACAGTCCAGACAAGCTTGACTGTACGGAATTGCCTCCATATGAACCCTTTTTCAGCAAACCGAGAAATCACAACCCTCTCGAAAAAGATTTCAACGATTACCAAAAACATTATAATGGAACACTTGATCAACAAAGTCTGCTGTAAAAGTTACGTATTCAATCAGTTCCACCAGCAGGTTTCAAAAATAACTCTTGTTTGAAAATAATCTGTGAACATCACAGCATGATCACTTTCGAAGACTTCTTACAATGATGTAACAACTGAGATTTTGTTCCTACTCTTGAAGATCTGCAAAAACTGATACAGTTTCATCATGATAGGGGAATTGACATGTTGAAACTGGGATGCACGCTTCCAAATCTTGCAAATATCTGCTTACAAAATCGACAAATCACAAATTCTAACCGTTCTTTGAAGAAGATAAGGATTTATGTGAGAAATTTAAAAAGAACTTGACAGGTGGTCAATCAATAGTCTTTACACGGAAAACTGTTATCGACCAAACATATAATCGTAAATCAATAAATTTTTGCAAGACAATAGCTGGAATTGACTAGCCAATTATCTTCATTCTCAATGTCCTTCTATCAAGAGTTGAGACCAGAGTGTGAAGTTGAGAGTTTTTACACTACCGGAAAGCAGAAGAAAGCTGATTCTTCCCATTTTGATGTCTAGTGCGATCACTGTAAAACAGTATTTGGAGCTATGAAAAGCTAATATCACTTGTGCTCATGTCAAGAAACCCGTCCGGCGTTGTAAGAACAAGATATTGAAAGGAGACATAAAAAGCGATGGTGGATGAGTTGAGACGAGCGTACATTCGAGAGTTGAGACGAGAGACGAGAGACGAGAGTTGAGACGAGGGACGAGAGTTGAGACGAGAGGCGAGAGTTGAGACGAGAGCTACAAAATTCAAGATGTGTGGGAGCTTGAGTGGTGGATGCACCTCAGTTCAAAACAGATTCCTCAGTGAAGAGTCATGTTAAGAAAAATTTTCCATATAGAAGACCTCTGTCTACTGATTCTTTACTTAAAAAAATAAAAAACTAATCTCTTTTTGGCTATTTGCAATGCGATTTGATAGTTCCTGACAATTTGAAGCCCACATTTTCAAATTTTCCTCCAATATTTAAAAATATTGACGTCTGCCGTAACGATATTGGAGAAAACATGAAAAACTATGCCGAAGAAAACGATCTGCTGAAAAACCCTCAACGAATGTTGAGTTATAGTTTTAAATTAGAAAATGGCACACTCATCACACCCCTTCCTAACTTTTATCTAAGTCATGGATTTCAATGTACAAAAATTTATGGATTTATTGAGTACAATCTTAGGAAAAGTTTCAACAACTTTGTTCAATTAGTTGTTGTTGCTCGACGAGAAAGAAACAAGAATCCACACTCTGCAGTTGTTGCTGAGACCTTGAAGCTTCTCGGTAACTGTTCGCACAGTTATCAAATTATGGACAGATCTAGAAACACGATAATCAAATATCTCGGCAATGAGAAGACACACAAAGCAAAATAGATGTCTTGAAATTTTTTTATGTGAAGTAGAACTATTAAAGTCAACTATCGATTTTAGATAAACAATAATTGTAGGCTTTTTCATTCTTCAAAACGCCAAACTTAGACTGTTGGAGTTAAAATACAATTTGTTTTAAGAGTATTGCGATGAGAACAAGTTCTAGGAACTGGAGATGGACACAGACTCTCTGTATCTAGCATTAGCCGACGAGAACTTGGAGAATTGTGTTTAGCCGAAAACAAAACTCAAAGGCTACAAATCCGTCGAAATTGCTGCAGAGACTACTTTATTGCCAATGCGAAGAAAAATTTTCTTCCCACGTATATGCTGCGCTGTCCATAAAAAGCTTGACAAACGAGAACCCGGTCTATTCAACGAAGAATTTTGCTGTGAGTAAATGTTGTGCATGTGCAGCAAGTCGTATTACTGCTATGATCGTAAAAGCAACAAATTTATATTTAGCATCAAAGGGCTCAACAAAAGACTGCTAGAAGATACTGGGGATGAACCAATGTCTAAATACAGACAAGTTCTTGGCAAAACTATAAACTTGAAGTCGACGAATCACGAATTCAAAACCTCCAATCATTCAGTCGGAACATATGAGCAAACTAAAAAAGATCTCAGATACTTTTACCCAAAAATGGAAGTACTTAATGATGGAATACACACAAAGCCATTGAATTTGTAAATTTAAGCTGTAAACTGTTGTAAAATTTTATACAATGCAGTGAATTATTTGTTATGTAACTTTTCAATTGTATTGCGTTGCTGATTTAAATTAACCGGAAAAAATGCGTTGAACTTGAAAATTTAAACACGTTTCTCTCAAATTGGGTTTAGTTTAGATAAAACTTATGAAGACAAAACTTGCTTAAAATATCTGCTTACAAAAATCGACAAATCACAAATTCTAACCGTTCTTTGAAGAAGATAAGGATTTATGTGAGAAATTTAAAAAGAACTTGACAGGTGGTCAATCAATAGTCTTTACACGGAAAACTGTTATCGACCAAACATATAATCGTAACTCAATAAATGTTTGCAAGACAATAGCTGGAATTGACACTAGCCAATTATCTTCATTCTCAATGTCCTTCTATCAAGAGTTGAGACCAGAGTGTGAAGTTGAGACTTTTTACACTACCGGAAAGCAGAAGAAAGCTGATTCTTCCCATTTTGAAATCTAGTGCGATCACTATAAAACAGTATTTGGAGCTATGGAATGCTACTATCAATTGTGCTTATGTCAAGAAACCCGTCCGGCGTTGTCAGAACAAGATATTGAAAGGAGACATAAAAAGCGATGGTGGATGAGTTGAGACGAGCGTACATTCGAGAGTTGAGACGAGAGACGAGAGTTGAGACGAGAGACGAGAGTTGAGACGAGAGCTACAAAATTCAAGATGTGTGGGAGCGTGAGTGGTGGATGCACCTCAGTTCAAAACAGATTCCTCAGTGAAGAGTCATGTTAAGAAAAATTTTCCATATAGAAGACCTCTGCCTACTGATTCTTTACTTAAAAAAATAAAAAACTAATCTCTTTTTGGCTATTTGCAATGCGATTTGATAGTTCCTGACAATTTGAAGCCCACATTTTCAAATTTTCCTCCAATATTTAAAAATATTGACGTCTGCCGTAACGATATTGGAGAAAACATGAAAAACTATGCCGAAGAAAACGATCTGCTGAAAAACCCTCAACGAATGTTGAGTTATAGTTTTAAATTAGAAAATGGCACACTCATCACACCCCTTCCTAACTTTTATCTAAGTCATGGATTTCAATGTACAAAAATTTATGGATTTATTGAGTACAATCTTAGGAAAAGTTTCAACAACTTTGTTCAATTAGTTGTTGTTGCTCGACGAGAAAGAAACAAGAATCCACACTCTGCAGTTGTTGCTGAGACCTTGAAGCTTCTCGGTAACTGTTCGCACAGTTATCAAATTATGGACAGATCTAGAAACACGATAATCAAATATCTCGGCAATGAGAAGACACACAAAGCAAAATAGATGTCTTGAAATTTTTTTATGTGAAGTAGAACTATTAAAGTCAACTATCGATTTTAGATAAACAATAATTGTAGGCTTTTTCATTCTTCAAAACGCCAAACTTAGACTGTTGGAGTTAAAATACAATTTGTTTTAAGAGTATTGCGATGGGAACAAGTTCTAGGAACTGGAGATGGACACAGACTCTCTGTATCTAGCATTAGCCGACGAGAACTTGGAGAATTGTGTTTAGCCGAAAACAAAACTCAAAGGCTACAAATCCGTCGAAATTTTTGCAGAGACTACTTTATTGCCAATGCGAAGAAAAATTTTCTTCCCACGTATATGCTGCAATGTCCATTAAAAGCTTGACAAACGAGAACCCGGTCTATTCAACGAAAAATTTTGCTGTGAGTAAATGTTGTGCATGTGCAGCAAGTCGTATTACTGCTATGATCGTAAAAGCAACAAATTTATATTTAGCATCAAAGGGCTCAACAAAAGACTACTAGAAGATACTGGGGATGAACCAATGTCTAAATACAGACAAGTTCTTGACAAAACTATAAACTTGAAGGCGACGAATCACGAATTCAAAACCTCCAATCGTTCAGTCGGAACATATGAGCAAACTAAAAAAGATCTCAGATACTTTTACCCAAAAATGGAAGTACTTAATGATGGAATACACACAAAGCCATTGAATTTGTAAATTTAAGCTGTAAACTGTAGTAAAATTTTATACAATGCAGTGAATTATTTGTTATGTAACTTTTCAATTGTATTGCGTTGCTGATTTAAATTAACCGGAAAAAATGCGTTGAACTTGAAATTTTAAACACGTTTCTCTCAAATTGAGTTTAGTTTAGATAAAACTTATGAAGACAAAACTTGCTTAAAATTTTAGCAGAATTACTATGATGTAATTTGTTTTGCAAAATTCGGGCCCAAAATATCACTTCAAAAATGGGTCATTTTGGCTTTTCTTAGATAATCAAAAATTACCCAAAAATACCCAGTCGATCACAGACATAATTATCTCAAAGTAAGAAATGCCAAAATGACCCATTTTTAGGGTAAGATTTTGGGACCGAATTTCGCAAAACAAATTGCACCATATTAATTCTGCTAAAATTTTAAGCAAGTTTTGACCTCAAGTGTTTTCACATAAACCCAACCCAGTTTGAGAAAAACGCGTTTTAAATTTCAAGTTTAAATCGTTTTGTCGGGTAAATTAAATCAGCACTGTATAACAATTTACAGTAATTTAATTTTTTTTCAGAAAAACTTCTTGAAGCTTCAGTTAGGTTTCAGCATAGTTTCAGACTCTTTCAAAGTAAACTCAAATGGTTTCGAACACTTTAAAAAACATATCATAATATATTGAGAAATCTATTGGATTGGTGTAGAGAAACTTAAAACATGATAAGATCGGGCGCCGAAATTTTTCAGAAACTTACCATTATACTGAAACCTTACCATCTTATTATATAGGAGACCTAGTTCCTATCATAGTACATAGGAAATTTATTCCCTATCTTAATACATAGGAAATCTATTCCATATCTTAATACATAGCCAGCGTCCCGGAAATCTATGCTTTATCTTAAAAAATGGGAGATCGCTGACATCGCCCCTGATTGCCTCACACAAATACTACTCACAGGGGCACTCCATAGGGGAAAATAAAACCACATGTATTATATCCTAAGTGCTATAAAATGACTATAATATACTAAGTAACTGCTGTTGTGATATATAAAAGAAAGGTAAGTCTGGGGGCTGCATTTTTGTGCGTTAACGTTCGATCAAGACTAGAACGTTCATATAACGAATATTACGAATATAATATAACGAACATATTGAATTGAGAGCATGTACGTCAAATGATTTTCGAGGACAATGCGCATACCCAAAGAACCTTTTTATAAAAACCGAAGATACTGAAAGTAGAACAACTGAAGAAAGTGACTCTAGTGATAAGAGTTCGTCCCCGGAAGTGGTGTGCAAACAAAGAAAACTTTCAAACGAAAAGACTGATTAACATTGCTAAACTGTTTGGGTACTTTTAAATTAACCTTGTTCGCATTTAATAAAATTGTTGGTACTGCAATAATCTTTTGTATGGTTAACTTCTTTCTTCAACTGCTGAGCTGAAGTGTTTGTAAAAACGTGAATTGAATAGAATGGGAGTAAGTTCACTCTAACCTTTAAATACCATATAAGATTTCTACTACTTCTTTTTATTAAATATCACAACAGCAGTGACTGAGTATAATATAATCATTTCAAAGCTTTTGGGATATAATACATGTGGTTTTTTTTTCGTCTTTGGGTTGCTCCTGTGGTTTGAAAATTTGTTTGCAGCCCCTACGCGGTTAGAGCAACGAGAAATGTTATCTGGAGTGCCTATGTGATTTTGGGATTAGGCTCTGGATCACCTCTATGTAGGTAGCCCCCCTGTTGGAGCGCCGGCGAATTAGACTACTACTCATCACTTAGCCATTTTTTGTATATTTACAATTGAATAATGAGAAAAAACTAAGATGTAATACATTCAAGTTTCTAAGTAAGATACGAATGAAAATTGAGAAAGTTTTCAATAAGCTGGACTCAAGCAGACCCAATAACCAAATTCTGCGAAATCTGTTTGGTTATTGGGTCTGATCTTCCAATGAGTTAGACAGGAGAGTCTAGCTTCTACGTGTGATAAAAAATTCTGAACGAAAAAATGGAACGAAAATTCATGCTTAAGTAAGCTTATTGGAAAACAGTTAGTTGTTTCAGAAAATTGACTAGAAAAAAAAGTTTTTTGAAAATTTAATCATATTTTTTTGCTAAATAATTTAAAACTAGGTAAATACCTGTTCACAGAAATTCAATATTTTAATTAATGTCAAAGTTAGACAATTTATAGTTTTTTTTTCAAATTCCACCAAGGATTAAGCACTGCTCTGATTAGTCTGATTATCAAATACAAATATTCATTGAGTTTCACTCAGTTTCTGGCCATAACAAGTGTTGTTTCACGTCAAAAGAAAGCGAGATAACCCCGAACCTGTTTTTCTCTATAATTAGGATAACAGGTTTTGTCATTGGCTCTTTTCTATTTCAATTTAGATTAGCAAAAAGATTGAAGAAAGGAACAGTTTTTAAAAAATTTATAACATGCAAATGTCGTTTGATCAATTTTATGACAATTTTTTTGAATAGGTGGAAGACAAGGTTATATAAAGGAAAAACTTACCTGTCAATTTTACCATTTTTGGTGGCTTACTTTTGATCGTTTCATTCTTCAACAATTCTGGCTCAGCAGCCTCGACTAAAAGTTAAACAAAAACATTTTGGCTCATTCACACTGGTTGCATTATAAAAAAAAAACAGTTTAATTTGAGGACAGAAGCAAAAGCAAACCTTCTTGTTTTATTGTATGAAATACTATTTTTTCATGTTTAATTTGATGATTTAATTTATAGATGCCACTGGATCACAGTTGACACTATGTAAAATCAAAAAGTTCGTGAACCTATTTATTATTCCCGCATGGCAAATTGACGGAGGTGATGACAATAGACGGCATTTTCGGAACTGGAGTAATCCAATCAAATTTGAATCTTTATTAGGCGACAAACTAAATCCACGGTACTCCACCGGACAAAAAGTAAGTTAAGGGACTATTCTAACTTTGGACATAACAGGCTGAAAATTTTTTGAAAATTTTAACATCAGGCGAAGTAAAAATTATCTGAGTCACCTATGCATAAATATCAGTATTAGGTATGAGATGTTTACAATTTAATTGGGAGTCCGACGCCGCCAGTTTTCTCTAGCTGCAGTAAATTCCTCCAACATCATGAAATTGTACAAAAAACAGAAGAGGCCAAAAAAACGGTCACTCTGAGAAGTTCGAAGATGCTACTTATGTTTTCAAATCACGCAAAAATTGCCAAATTTGCAAAAATTTTGTGTCAGTCGCTTATCTTCGGCCGCTTTCCTCGACCCTAGAGGCAGAGCGAAGTTTTACTAACACAATATGGTTATGATTCTGTCTGATCTGCCGAATTTAAACGTACCTCTTAATGATCATCGCAAGAATAACCGCATATCTGTCAGAAGAACGTTTACAGTGCATATCAGAGACCATAAAGCTCGCTTTGAAATTAGGAAAAGGTTACGAACGGAAGATTACGTGCCTTACTTCGCCCCTTTCTTCTGCGGTAACAAATAGTATTTCACTTAGAAATAAAACGAGATAGATCTGATCAGGCTTTTCTTTATCAGGAAAAACAATATTGTTAAAACCTCTTTTACCAAGTTCCTCCTTGAAGTAATTGCTTATTAGTTACTATTCCCAAAAATGCCATTTTTTATTCAAAGTAAACAGTCGTGTGAACCAGCACAAAGTTTTCCTGAACACGTGGCAAAAACAAGAACGATGAATTAATTATGCGGGGATTTTCAAACACATTTTCTTATTCAAAATATCCTCTCAATTCTTAAAAATTTGGGTGATTGAAATTATTCTTTTTGCTTTAGGAAGGAAAATTCTACCGAAGTTCAGTGATATATTTTATTACATCTGATTAATTTTTGTTCACACATGTTTTGCGGTTTTTTGAAATTTCATTGCATATTGAGCTGAACAAGTTTTAAAAATGATATAAAATAACTGGATAAAATGAGTGTAAAACGAAACTTTCATGCTCGTTTATCTGGGTTAATTTTGGACTAAAATTGCTGTGGACAAAAATTATTTAGATTTTTATCATTTTTAATGGTGCAACTTATTTAACGAAGTTTGAAAACAAAATCACGCAATTAAAACAGGTCAATTGGTTTGATTCAAAAATTAGTATGCAAACAGGTATGATTGATGAAAGAAAAGTTACAATTAATCCTGTTTGCTACCTAATTATTGAACCAAACGAAACGGTCCAGATTCAAAGTGCAATTTTGGGTTGTATTCTTGTTAAACAAATTGCACCATTATGAAGCTGATAAAAGTTTGAACAATGAGTTTGAAAATGAGTTTGAAAATGGGATAAATGAGAAAAATGAGTTTGAAAATTGTGTTTTAGACTCTTTTCATCCAGTTATTTTAGATCGTTTTTATGAAATTCTGTTCCGCTCAAAATGAGTTTTCAAGAAGCATGAAAAACATTACAACTGAAATATATCAGAAAAACTAAGTTTGGTCCAAAAAGCAAAAGTATGTTTTTTTGCTTCAGTTTTATTTTTTGTTTTTTGACCAAAAAAAAAGAAATTTCAGAACTGCGAGAAATTTAGCATTTACAACTAGTTCCAGAAATTGAAACAAGTATAATGAGTAATGTGCTCTTGGTTATAGCTCATAGAGTAATTTCAGATAAGGTACACCGTCTGCTCGTCACGCTATCTTATTTTCGGCCGGATAGATTCGTGCAACTTCTTAGTCTAATACCAATCTTAATCTTACTCTTATATCTCCTAGTCTCAATAGATCTAGTGTATACTGGTTTACTACAAGTCGGTCTCTTGGAGAAAGCAACTAAGTTTTAAGTTAAATTCAAATCTTTCTGGTGCTGAAATTACAAGTAATTTCAGTACTTACAAATAGTGCGTTGTTAGTTTGATGGAGTATGACTGGTTAGTAATCAATATTTTATAGAGATAAAATATCAGAATAATATCCAATAATAAAAAATCTAGTTTAGATCTGGTTCCACCCATCCGGGGTTTACAGAGTTTTTGTTCTTTAATGTTCTACTGTAATGGAGGATGGACGATGTTCTTTTTTTGGGGGGTGCGAGCATCTTTCTTTTTCCGTTCAGGAAGAAGCATCGTTACTGGAAGCTCCAAGAAGCTGGAATCGTTGATAAGAACTTGTTGTTCGGTTGTCACTTTTAGTCACGATTGTTTCGGGAGATCGGATCTTGATATCTGATCGGTTGTTGTGATCATTGGTTCTGTTACGTAGAGAACAGTGTTCCAATCTTGTTCGGAAGTGGCGTGAAGTTTGAGTATGGGTGAAATGCCTAGTGATTTGGATCTGTACGAATACTTGAACATCGAGATAGCCATTGTTCTGGTTCAATGGGTTTCCTTTGCTGCGATGCCAAGTCCTACTTTAAATCCTTTGAGTGTTGTGACTGTAGGCAGCATATCGGTTGTGTTTTGCCATTCCGTAGTTGGAGTGTGATTGGGTTGTCAAGTTCTTTGCTGCTCGTCTTTGGGTTGTGTGTATTCTATGTATTGCATTATATTGTTTAAAAATGTAAATCTTTGTTAATTTTTTATTTTTTAGTTATTATCTTATATTAATTTTTATCGTAAAAGCATTTTTGTTTAGTTCGGTTATTTTAAAGAGCTTCTCATCCTTGAGTAATTCTCGTCAAAAATAGGGAGTGGGTCACAAAGCGTGGTTATAGCACGGTGGTTCAGGTCGGCTATAGAGCATGCTCAGGACGTCCCTCTGGTGGGATAGGCCAGGAGTAGGGTATAATTTCGTGGGGTCCTCTTTTGTGTTAACCTTTTATGTCTTTTTTATTATTGGGTTTTTCCTTTGTTGTTTTGGTTGTGTCCTTTTCTCAGAAACCAAATCTCTTGGTTTGGTTTTGTCTTCCGAATTCTTTTTGTTTTGTTTGTTTTTATTCAGACTTATGAAAAGTCTTCAAAAGAATAAATTATCCAGTTCTTAAGCTGGTTTAATCCGGTTTGGGTACCGTGGGTTTACTTTTCTTAGTCATGCTGTTAGGTTATGGTTTGTGGTGTTTAGTAGAATGCCTTGGTTTGTTTGGATTAACAAATAATTTCTTTCCAACCGGGTCAAAGGAAAGTTTGAAACTTGTTAAAACTGGTTACAGTTGTTATCGGTGAAATATAGAACTTAAATTCATTATTTTAAACAATTATTCGTGGGCAACCTCTGCAATTGTGGTTAGAATTGTTGGTGAGGGAATGCGTTTAAACTATAAAGAAGTGTCTTTTGAAAAATTTAGTAAGGATTTTAAATTTATGTTGAATTTTTATTAATTTACTACTTGAAAATAGAATATTACGGCGTTTTGGGGTCGAAATATTAATTTTTTTTTTCATTTTGAAAAGATTTACTGCATATGCTAAAACAATTTATAAACTAATTTACTGCTGTTTGGGAGTAAATTTTACTGCTTCAATTATTGCAATGGGTTATCAAAATTTATGATTTTAAGAAAATTTTCTGTTTTTCATTTCGTTTTTCTGTTTTGTAGATGATCGTGCTGTGAAGACTAGAGAAAAAGAAAAAACATTTGGTGAAAAATGGTTAGTTTTATTTTTAATTTATCAGTATAATTAATTTAATTCATTTTACTTTGCTCGTCGGGGAGGAATCTATGGGGGAAAACGTCGTGGATGACTTCGGATGATGTTAGTAATTTTGCTAGCATGCGAATGATGTTTTTAGTTTGAAAAAGTGGCCAAAGCAATTGGAGTGCTCTAATGACTTTTAGTTCTTCAGTGCTACGTGCGAATTCATATGGTGTATTTTGGATGAGTTTATAGAGTTTATGGTTATATTTTGTGTTATGAATGAATTCTAGGATTGAGACTTCGATGAGCTGTAGGAATTCGTGTGGGACGGTTGGTGGGCGGGATTATTCCATGTTGAAGGTTTCGATTAAGGGACAGAATATATACAGCTGGGTGATGGGATCATAATTTCGGAGGATACCTTGGAAGTTAGTGTTAGTACCTTTAATACAATAAGTGAAATTAAGAAAGAATGGTGAGGTATATTCGGAGTTAATGAATTGATATCTATGATGAGGTTTTTGTGATGGTATGTGCAGCGAGTAATGATTTTGTTTAGATTGGTAGTAGGTATAAGTGTGTGTTTGTTTAGTTCGTAACATGACGTTGTGTGAACAGTGCAAATCACATTCATTAGATGTGAGAAAATGAGAGGTTAGTGGGAAGATGTTAATCTTACTAAAATGTGAATCGTAAGCCTGAATATCACGAAGTGCTGCTGAGATGATGTGATCATGTTTCTTGCCTAAAGAATTGAGGGCAAAAACATAGGGTGTTCTAATGAAGAATTTTTGTGTTAGCTGTGGGTTTGCAATTTTATCATCGTTGAGACAGTGATCTTCATTTGGTCTGATGATGTGATGTTAGTAATGATCGATGGAAGGTTCTTTAGCTTTCGGTGCGGTGAATGTAGTTAGTGACTGTTTATGTCCGATGTGTGTAAATTGTTTCGGAGTTAGTGCTGTCGTTAGTCGATAGAGGTCAATTTTGCATTGTTCGTTATCATATGGGTGTTCTATAATAGTAGTGATAGTGGATAAGAAAAGTGGTAGAATGATGTCCATGAGAGTGTTGGGTAAAAGACATGCTCATCAACGTAATTTGGGTGTTCGTCATTAGGGTCTGACTGGAAATATGTGTAATGGGGAAAAAGTGTAAACAGATTTTAAGGATTTCTTTTGTAGTAATCTTTTAGTGTAATCTGGGTCATTATAATATGTTCGGGCTGTGCCTGGGTGAGAAGGAAATAGATGATTTTGAAATTTTCCTGTGAAAGTTCGATAAGCTCGGTTGGTATTAGATGAGGATGGGTTTGAAGAGAAAGTTGGGTGCAGTGAAGGGGTCTAATCTGAAGAGGGAGTGGGATTTTATGGTTTTGATGATATTATGGTTTGTGAGAGTTGATGAATAGTTAGTGTTTGAGGGTGCTGTAATTGTTGCTGAATTGTGTTAAAATTGTCTAGTTCAAAAGATTTTTGTGTGTCTTCGGGGCTGTTATTGTTGGATCGTTAACTGTTTAAGGGGGAATATGTGGGTGTCACGTTGGAAATGTAAGAAGGATTTGAAGGAGGTTCATTTCTGGTTTGGTAGTGGAGGGGTTGAAAAGGGGGTTGGGAAAATGTAGATGGGCTGGGTCGTAGTTGTCAAAATCATCAGGGGTCTCTTGATCTGAGTTTTCAAATTGTAAAATAGTATGATATACAGTGATATTTGAATTAGTATCTGAATCCATGCCAGATGAAGTGGTAACATGAGGTGAGTCGGTGGGGGAAAGCAAAAAGTGGTATGACAGGGATGATGTTTTGAAGGTTGACTGGGTAGGAAATTGAGCGATGGAGTGATTCAACTTGGCGGCTCATCGTGGGCTAAAAAAAACGGTTGATCTGAGAACGAAAATTTGTGGTCTGTGGCTCTTCGATTATTTGATCGAATGTGTCGTCAAAATGAGATTGTTGTGTTATTATGTGCTGAATTGGGCTTTGGGGGTAATTTTGTCTTGAAGATATGAGATCTGTCAGTGCTATGTTCCTAAGATTTCGTGATACTAATGATAATGGATGATTATGATGTGGGCTTTGTGATTGTGGTGCCGTAGGTGTTTTTTTTTGTGTTGTTTTGTGATTCGTCAAATGTGTTCGGTGTAGTTGATAATTTTGTATTGTACTCTTTTATTTGAGCTTCTAAAAGTATTTTAATTATCAATGTAGAAAAAATTCCAAAAAAAATCCAGCAAAAAGGATGCGTGCTACGCTTGCTTGTTTATTTACTGGTGTGTGCATAGAACAAGTGTTGTAAAATTCCTTATAGTAGAGAGAAAAAAATCCAAGAGAATAAAGCATTGCGTACAATATAGTAACTCTTTCTAAGATGTAGTAGGGCTGTTGCCAATGCGAAAGTGATGATAACATTTTTCATACATTTGCATATTGTCATTATGAGTCAGAAATGTGAGGAAAGTTATGAAAAGTGGAAAAACATCTGTTCTTCAAAATAAATGTTGAAACATTTAGATAGTTACTGAATTATCGTACCTGAGAAGATGGTCAAAGATTTTTGCAAAGTTAATGTAAGTTTGGGATAGGGAATGAAAAATAACGAAAAAATTGCAAAAAATTATCAGGAGGACGATTAATAATTCTAGGGTACCGGCTATTAGGATTATACAGAGTTTGAAAAAATCGAAGTGATTGCAAACAATATTGAAAGTATGTTTGAAAGTAAGTTTCGGGAAATTTTTTTTTAATGGTTGCATGATTGTAGGATATGGCGTGAGAAGGTAGTATTTGTCTTCGACGGGGTTTAGTTGTACTACATTGTGGCTATTTTTTTGATTTACATGGGACTGCTGTTTCCCAAAAATAAGTTCTTTGTGAAAGTGTGTCAACAAAATGTACTTTATTTTTGTAGAAAATGGGGATTCTTTTGTAGCATCTTTTATCTTCAAAAGTGATATTTTTTGGTACAGGTGTAATATCATAGGATGTTTCCTTCATAATCAATGAAATTTGATCTGTTTCCGGATAATAAAAATCCTGCATAAGGTATTTTTAAAACTGCTAGTGCAAGTGGCTGTAAAACTTGTGTTCTTTCAAGTTCGCATAACTGATGTAGTGTTTCTAGTTCTGATAATGAAATTTCTTGAAAAATTCTGCTTTCTGAATAATCTAATTTCATATCGAGGTGTATGTCATAATAAATTGCGCTAAAAGAGGTGTTGTTCATGAGTGATAGTTCTTGTAGGCGTGTACTATCTTTTTCCTGTATTTCTACTTTTCCTCCAATGTTTCCTGTAATTTTGAGGCGGTTTACTGGGATGTATGAGTTTTCGTTGTTTGTAGTATGATGTGTTGCGTGTGGATTTTTTTATGATTTTTCCTGTATTCATGTCAAAACTTTGTTCTTATTCAACAAGAATTTCTGAATATTGTATTTTATAAAGTGGTTTGGTGTATTTACATGCAAGTTCTGTTTCTGAGTAAATTTGGATACGCGTTAGTTTGTTTTTATATTATGAATGTTTCTGAATTTATGATTACTATGTGTGATTTTTCCAGGGTTTACGTTTTCATAAGGAATGGAAGTTTGGCTTGATGTGCAGTGTCTGGAAAAACTTGGAAGTTTACCAATATTCTATTTGTGCCTTTATTTGATGTGATTTGTAATCTGAGAAGTTCGTATTTACACTCGTCAGGGTTGAGATGTAGAAGTCTTCCGATTTTACTCTGATAGAAGGATTCATGATCTAATTGATTTTTATTTCCATTTGAGACTTGTGAATAATGTACTTTTTTTTCGGAAAACGTCGCTAGTTAGTGTTGTAGCTCGTCCTTTCGAGTAGAGAGTAGCTATTATGTTTGTGGTTTCTTTAGCCTGTGGTTCGGATTCTTATTGTGTGACTTGATTTTTTGCGTATTTATGTAGTGTTTTTTGTTCATTTTCTTCACATTCATAGTGTGTGAGTAATAAATCCTGTAGTCCTGTTCGGGGGCAAGGATTGTGATTTTGATCTGAAAAGTTATGAAAAAGAAGGGTCTGGATAACGAGAATCTTTAAAAGATACATATGTACGATAGTACTGAATATGGATTATAAAAAGATTTACATCCAATTATCTTTTTGGTGTATCTATCGTATTTGTAGATGGTTTCCGTTGCTATAAATGGAGCAAGTAAAGATGGTTATGTGTATTACTTGTGGGTGCATAGAACAAGTGTTACAAATTCCTTATAGTAGAGAGAAAAAAATTTCCTTCGGTGTAATTTAAAGGAAATGGTGTTGGTGAAACTTGACTTAGGGAGGGGGTTGAGGGAAGTGATAGTGTTTCTGGTAGTGATAAAATTGAGTCAGATGAAACGTCAATTGGTTCGTTTGCTACATTTGGTTCGCCTTCATTGAAGGCTTGTGTCGTCCAATATGAGGGTTGTTCTGTAGTAGCTGGGGGATTAAAAGGATTTTCTCGAATTTGATCTGATGTAGGAGTTGAACCTGAGTGATCTGATGCGATGTTTGAAGTGCTTGGTTGTGATGCGTTTGGGGGAATACTTTGAACTTTACTGCTGGAGAGGTCTATCGGCTTTATAATTGGTGATGTGGTATATTGAATTGAACTCTGAGTGTTTGCAAATTTCTATTTTGTCTTGGATGTATAATTTGTCTATTTATTTCGAGCGTAATTTGATTTTGGCTTCGGTTTCTTGCTCTATTAAGACCTTTTTGAAGGAGGGGATTTATATTTTATAGTGGTTCTTAATGTGACTCGCTTAAAAGTGCGTAGCGAACGACTGGTTCTAGTGGTTCAGACAAACGTGTGCGTTTTTCTTCAAAAGAATATGGATTGTCTTGAAAAGAGATGCGTGTTGATGATTGTGGGTTGTTTGTTTGAATGGTGTTGTTGGAAGTTCTTGGGATGTTGTTGGTTGGGTTTGGTGAGGGGGTTGTTGATTAGCAATTTTGGAAAAATTTCAAAGATGAGTTTTTTCGAAGAATTTTTATTTATTGTAGTATTCTTCGATGAAAAGAATTAAAAGGATTGTTGCCAATGCGAAAGTGAAGATAAAATTTTTCATACATTTGCATATTGTCATTATGAGGGATGTCAGAAATGTGAGGAAAGTTATGAAAAGTGGAAAAACATCTGTTCTTCAAAATAAATGTTGAAACATTTAGATAGTTACTGAATTATCGTACCTGAGAAGATGGTCAAAGATTTTTGCAAAATTAATGTAAGTTTGGGATAGGGAATGAAAAATAACGAAAAAATTGCAAAAAATTATCAGGAGGACGATTAATAATTCTAGGGTACCGGCTATTAGGATTATACAGAGTTTGAAAAAATCGAAGTGATTGCAAACAATATTGAAAGTATGTTTGAAAGTAAGTTTCGGGAAAAATTTTTTTAATGGTTGCATGATTGCAGGATATGGCGTGAGAAGGTAGTATTTGTCTTCGACGGGGTTTAGTTGTACTACATTGTGGCTATTTTTTTGATTTACATGGGACTGCTGTTTCCCAAAAATAAGTTCTTTGTGAAAGTGTGTCAACAAAATGTACTTTATTTTTGTAGAAAATGGGGATTCTTTTGTAGCATCTTTTATCTTCAAAAGTGATATTTTTTGGTACAAGTGTAATATCATAGGATGTTTCCTTCATAATCAATGAAATTTGATCTGTTTCCGGATAATAAAAATCCTGCATAAGGTATTTTTAAAACTGCTAGTGCAAGTGACTGTAAAATTTGTGTTCTTTCAAGTTCGCATAACTGATGTAGTGTTTCTAGTTCTGATAATGACATTTCTTGAAAAATCCTGCTTTCTGAATAATCTAATTTCATATTGAGGTGTATGTCATAATAAATTGCGCTAAAATAGGTGTTGTTCATGAGTGATAGTTCTTGTAGCTGTGTACTATCTTTTTCCTGTGTTTTTACTTTTCCACCAATTTTTCCTGTATTTTTGAGGCGGTTTACTGGGATGTATGATTTCTCGCTGTTTGTAGTAAGATGTGTTGCATGTGGATTTTTTATGGTTTTTCCTGTATTCATGTCAAAACCTTGTTCGTATTCAACAAGAATTTCTGAATATTGTATTTTATAGATTGGTTTGGTGTATTTACATGCAAGTTCTGTTTCTGAGTAATTTTGGAAACGCGTTAGTTTGTTTACATTCTATGAATGTTTCTGAATTTATTATAATTATGTGTGATTTTTCCAGGGTTTACGTTTTCAGGAATGGAAGCTCGGCTTGATGTGCAGTGTCTGGAAAAACTTGAAAGTTTACCAATATTTGATGTGATTTGTAATCTGAGAAGTTCGTATACACAATCGTCAGGGTTGAGATCTAAAAATCGTTCGATATTTCTCTGATAGAAAGATTCATGATCTAATCGATTTTTATTTCCGTTTGAGACTTGTGAACTATGTACTTTCTTTTCGGAAAACGTCGCTAGTTAGTGTTGTAGCTCGTCCTTTCGAGTAGAGAGTAGCTATTATGTTTGTGGTTTCTTTAGCCTGTGGTTCGGATTCTTTTTGTGTGACTTGATTTTTTGCGTATTTATGTAGTGTTTTTTGTTCGTTTTCTTCACATTCATATTGTGTGAGTAATAAATCCTGTGGTCCTGTTCGGGGGCAAAGATTGTGATTTTGTTCCTAAAAAATTAAGAAAAAGAAGGGTCTGGAAAATGAGAATCTTTGAAAGATACATGTGTACGATTGTCCTGAATTTGGATTATAAAATTTTTTTTATTCAATTGTCTTTTTGGTGTATCTATCGTATTTGTAGATGGTTTCCGTTGTTATAATTGGAGGAGGTAAAGATTGAGCTGTTATATTTGGAGGGACAAGGTGCAAGCATTGTTGAGTTATATTATTTAGTCTTACTGTGATTTCGAATTTTAGTGTTAAGTTATCCTGTTGTGGTGTTTGTATGTTATGTTCTTGTATGTCTTTGTGGATATCGTGTCTGTATTGTAATTTGTTTAGTGCCCAGTTGTGTAATCTGCTGCTTTCCTTACATTGAACAAATAATGGAGGGGGTGCTACGAATGTTTTACAATCTAACCGTAGGGGTATATTATTAGATGAATGTTCTCGATATCGAGCGTAGAGATTTGTAGGAAAATTTAAAGGAAATGGTGTTGGTGAAACTTGACTTAAGGAGGGGTTGAGGGAAGTGATAGTGTTTCTGGTAGTGATAAGTTTTGTCAGATGAAACGTCAATTGGTTCGTTTGCTAAATTTGGTTCGCCTTGAGTGAAGGATTGTGTCATCCAATATGGGAGATGTTCTGTAGTAGCTGGGGTCTTCCTAGTTTTTTTTTATTGAATAGTTGGGGTAACTAAGAGATATTCGTAATTTAGGCTAAATGATCATGTTCATTTTGTTTTTTAGGCTGATTTAATGTCTTTGTTTGGGGGAGGTTTGAGGTCTAATTTGGGAAAAATTGTTGATCTTTGTTCTACTTGATAAGGGAGGGTTGTAATAATGAGATTTTATTTGTTTCAAATGTCAATTTTTAGCGGGTTGCTTATTTTTGACCTGGAGTTCTCTCAGTTTTAGTTAGATATACGCATGAAGGTTCTTATTTGTCGGCTAGAGAAGTCGTGTTTTAAAAAGAGGTGATGATTGGGCAAGATTTCTATTGGCTGAGTTTGAACTAGATTGTTCAAGTGCTTTTTCAACTGAAATTTGTGAAAAAGTACTGGTGTTTTAAATGATTTTAGGAGTTGAAAATTTTAATTAAAATTAAAATGGTTTCTGAAAATCAACCTTCTTTAATATTTAAGATTGTGGGATGAATGTTTTGTAGTCTTTTCAAGGCTGATTTCGAAGTCGCGATGATTATCTATGTGGGTATTTTTTTGATCTTGTGGTAGAATTTTTTCTTCTAATTTTTGATTTTTTCTTTCTGTTTGAGGTTATTTTTCTAAATTGGGGATGTTTGGTGATTCAATTCCGTTTTAATTTTTTTGTTCTAGAGGTTTTGGGTTAGGATTTATATCAGTGCTTTGAGCTTGCGTGTAATCGGAATTTTTTTGAACAATTTTTAATCCAGTGAAGGAGTATAATTGAGTTATTTCGCGGAGAGTGTACTCTTTTGGATAAAAAGGTAAAATATTAATTCTGTGTTGAACAACTTATTTTTTGTTTGAGTCTGTAAGTCTGTATGTTACATCAGTATGTTTATCAATTATTTGATATAGTCCTTTTCGGAGTGGTTGAAATTTTTAGAAATACCTTTGTGTAAAAAAAACATTTGGAATTAAAAGGTATGTTTCTAATTTTAAGTCTGTAGCTGGTGTGAATCGAGAATATATTTGGGAATTTATATTTTGTCTTCATAACATTTTTTTTATTACCTTTTGATAAATTTCATTGTGTTTTTTGTCTCTGTTTAAGGTCCATTCGGTATGTGTACCGGAAGCTAGTTTTAAAATTTGTAGGTGATGAAAGTGTTCTTCATCGTGGGTATGTAGTGGTAGATTGTAACATATTGATTCTTTTGTAGGTTGACAATAGCCTTGTGCATTTTTTGAAGAATTTGCTGTGAACGTCATCTGTTTTTGTGGTTTTTGGTTGAAAATCATTTCGTATGATGACAGTCCTAAAGTTTTCGTAATTTGTGAATTTTGAGATAAAGGGAATAGTTTTTCATCTGTTGACGATTGAGTGTATCGTGTGTCATTTCCGTAAACAATACATCTGAGATATTTTTGTAATGAACGGTTCATACCTTCGACTAGTCCATTAGTCCAAGCTGTATGAGATGTACGAGTTTTCTGTTTAATATTATATAGATGGCATAATGTGATAATTTCGTTGTTTATAAATTCAGTGCCCTTGTCTGTTACAAAGTTTTCGGGTAATCCGAAATTTGCTATCCAGTGTTCATAAAGTGTTGTGTATGCGTAATAAGCAGTACAATGGGTTACTGGGTTAGGTGCTATGTAGTGTGTAAATGCGTCAACTATGACCATTATACATGAGTTACCTTCTGAGGATGGTGATATTGGTCCTTTTGTATCAAATGAAATTCTGTGATTGAAATGCAGACTTTGTCCTTTAAAATCTTGTTTTTCTGCAATTTGCTTTTGATTCGTGTAGGGTTATTTTAATTGACATGTTATGCAATCGTTGCATAATACTTTAATCCAAATTGGTGCGCTTGGAAAGTAAAATTTTCGGGTGAAGTTTGAGTATATTTTTTCTGATCCGGAGTGTCCTTTGATCTGTAATGAATGTGAAATATGGAAAGCTATAAGCATCATACTTAAAGGTAGACAGGTTACTTTGAAATCAGACGTTTGGTATTCTAAAATGTCTGTATTCTCGTTTATGGAGGTATTATTAAATTTCTCAAAAGTATCTAAGTAGTGCCTTTTTCCGAGAATTGTTATGTCAGCTTTAATTTGTTTCGTTTTATATTTGGGCCAAGATTTTAGATGTCTAATGACTGGGTCAAGGTTTTGATGTTTCTGTAATTTTTCTAGTGTGGTTTTTTCTGTTTTTGTAGAAAATGTTCGAAGACTTGATTTATCGTGTGTTTTGAGTTAATTTTTATTGGGCCTGATAAATTCAAATTATCAGTTAGGTTTTCTTTTTCTATTAGGGGAATAGATCTTTTTTAAATGATTGTTGTCTAATTTTTTTGTGTTGAGTATTGTTTTTAATCCATGGTGAGTATGGAGTTGGTTTAAATGTAGATGTACCTAGTAGATCAATTCCATAGTGGTTGTTTTGACAATCTAAATATAGTGGGAAATGATGTAGGTGATTGGTCTATGTCAGTTTTTACTGCATATTTGCATTCTAATCGTGGTGAAGTTTCATCTTTTGCAAGGAAAAACTTAATGTTTTGTGGTATTTCAACTGTTGTTTTTCTTGTTAGTAATTCAGGTGGTGTGTTTCAACTAGGAGTATCTGGTAGTGCAAGGTTTTTTCCTGCTGTCCAAACTTTATGTAAATTGGAGAACTTCAATAAAATTAACTGAATTCTATAAACTCTATGGTTTGGGTTCAATTTTGGTGTAAATAGGAGTAAAACAGGTTTATGATCTGTTAATAAGACTGTTGGATGTTTTGATCCTAGTATTAAAACTTCATTCTTTGTAAGTGTATATATTATCTTAGTTCAGCTTGTGTGAATAGTCTAGAGTTTGCTGAAATGAGGTTCTTTTTGTTTGTTCTGTTCTAGGATTGTAACAATGCTGCACCGATGCCAAAGTTAGAGACGTCGCACATTGCGTAAAATGGCTGATCGGGATCTGGAATTGTGTTTGAAATTGTTTCTGTGAGAAGGATTTTGATCTCTTCAAATCGTGTTTGATGTTCTGTTGTCCATTCAAAATTGTTCTGTTGTCTGAGGATGTTGTAGAATGGTCTTAAGTATAATTGTAATTCATATACGTACTTAATTAAGAAGTTTACCATTCCAAGAAATTCTTGTATTTTCTTTTTGTTAGATGGTGGTTGAAGTTTTTGAATTGCATCTACACGAGATTTTGATGGGGTTATGGTGTTTCTTTCTATAATTAGTCCAAGAAACTTTACAAGTGTTGGAAAAAAATGTGATTTATCTGGGGCTGCTTTCAAGTTCTCGTGTAGTAATATCTGATGATATTTTTCTAAAACAGTGAACATTTCGTACTTGGTTTGTGATTGCATATTTCGAGTTTGTCGAATTCATGTATTCATGTCGAAATCTTGTTCGTATTCAACAAGAATTTCTGAATATTGTATTTTATAAAGTGATTTGGTGTATTTACAAGCAAGTTCTGTTTCTGAGTAAGTTTGGAAACGCGTTAGTTTGTTTTCTAGATTATGAATGTTTCTGAATTTATGATTACTATGTGTGATTTTTCCAGGGATTACGTTTTCATAAGGAATCGAAGTTCGGCTTGATTTGCAGTGTCTGGAAAAACTTGTAAGTTTACCAATATTCTATTTGTGCCTTTTTTGATGTGATTTGTAATCTGAGAAGTTCGTATTTACACTCGTCAGGGTTGAGATGTAAAAGTCTTCCGATATTACTCTGATAGAAGGATTCAAGATCTAATTGATTTTTATTTCCGTTTGAGACTTGTGAATAATGTACTTTCTTTTCGATAAAAATGTCGCTAGTTAGTTTTGTAGCTCGTCCTTTCGAGTAGAGAGTAGCTATTATGTTTGTGGTTTCTTTAGCCTGTGGTTCGGATTCGTATTGTGTGACTTGATTTTTTGCGTTTTTATATAGTGTTTTTTGTTCGTTTTCTTCACATTCATAGTGTGTGACTAAGAAATCCTGTGCTCCTGTTCGGGGGCAAGGATTGTGATTTTGTTTTGAAAATTTATGAAAAAGAAGGGCCTGGAAAACGAGAATCTTTAAAAGATACATGTGTACGATAGTCCTGAATATGGATTATAAAAAGATTTACATCCAATTGTCTTTTTGGTGTATCTATCGTATTTGTAGATGGTTTCCGTTGTTATAAATGGAGGAGGTAAAGATTGAGCTGTTATGTTTGGGGGGGCAAGGGGCAATCATTGTTGAGTTATTTTATTTAGTCTTAGTGTGATTTCGATTTTTAGTGTTAAGTTATCCTGTTGTGGTGTTTAAATGTTAAGTTCTTGTATGTCTCTGTGGATATCGTGTCTGTATTGTAATCTTTTAGTGCCCAGTTTTGTAATCTGCTGCTTTCGTGATATTGACCAAATAATGGAAGGGTTGCTACGAATGTTTTACAATCTAATCGTAGGGGTATATTATTAGATGAATTTTCTCCATATCAAGTTCAAGATTTGTAGGAAAATTTAAAGGAAATGGTGTTGATGAAATTTGACTTAGGGAGGGGGTTGAGGTAAGTGATAGTGTTTCTGGTAGTGATAAAATTGGGTCAGATGAAACGTCAATTGGTTCGTTTGCTACATTTGGTTCGCCTTCAGTGAAAGCTTGTGTCGTCCAATATGGGAGTTGTTCTGTAGTAGCTGGGGTATTAAAAGGATTTTCTCGAATTTGATCTGATGTAGGAGTTGAACCTGAGTTGAACCTTGGTTGTGATGCGTTTGGGGGAGTGCTTTGAATTTTACTGCTGAAGAGGTCTATCGGCTTTGTAATTGGTGACTGTGGTATATTGAATTGAACTCTGAGTGTTTGCAAATTTCTATTTTGTCTTGGATGTATAATTTGTCTATTTATTTCGAGCGTAATTTGATTTTGGCTTTGGTTTCTTGCTCTATTAAGATCTTTTTGAAGAAAGAGATTTATATTTTATAGTGGTTCTTATTGTGGCTCGCTTAAAAGTGCGTAGCGAACGACTGGTTCTAGTGGTTCAGACAAACGTGTGCGTTTTTCTTCAAAAGAATATGGATTGTCTTGAAAAGAGATGCGTGTTGATGATTGTGGGTTGTTTGTTTGAATGGTGTTGTTGGAAGTTCTTGGGATGTTCTTGGTGGGGTTTGGTGTGGGGGTTGTTGATTGGCAATTTTGGAAAAATTTCAAAGATCAGTATTTTCGAAGAATTTTTATTCATTGTAGTATTCTTCGATGAAGAGAATTAAAAGGATTGTTGCCAATGCGAAATTGATGATAAAATTTTTCATACATTTGCATATTGTCATTATGAGGGATGTCAGAAATGTGAGGAAAGTTATGAAAAGTAGAAAAACATCTGTTCTTCAAAATAAAGGTTGAAACATTTAGATAGTTACTGAATTATTGTACCTGAGAAGATGGTCAAGGATTTTTGCAAAATTAATGTAAGTTTGGGATACAAAAAAATTGCAAAAAATTGTCAGGAGGATGATTAATAATTCTAGGGTACCGGCTAATAGGATTATACAGAGTTTGAAAAATTCGAAATGATTGCAAAAAATATTGAAAGTATGTTTGAAAGTAAAATTCGGGAAATACTTTTTTAATGGTTGCATGATTGTAGGATAGGGCGTGAGAAGGTAGTATTTGTCTTCGTCGGGCTTAGTCGTACTACATTGTGGCTATTTTTTGATCCACATGGGACTGCTGTTTCCCAAAAATAAGTTCTTCGTGAAAGTGTGTCAACAAAATGTATTTTATTTTTACAGAAAATGGGGATTCTTTTGTAGCATCTTTTATCTTCAAAAACATATAAAAGTGATATTTCTTGGTACAGGTGTAATAACATAGGATATTTCCTTCATAATCAATGAAATTTGATCTGTTTCCAGATTATAAAAATCCTGCGTAAGGTATTTTTAAAACTGCTAGTGCAACTGGCTGTAAAATTTGTTTTTTTTCAAGTTCGCATAATTGATGTAGTGTTTCTAGTTCTGATAATGACATTTCTTTAAAAATTCTGCTTTCTGAATAATCTAATTTCATATCGAGGTGTATGTCATAATAAATTGCGCTAAAATAGGTGATGTTCATGAGTGATAGTTCTTGTAGGCGTGTACTATCTTTTTCCTGTATTTTTACTTTTCCATCATTGTTTCCTGTATTTTTGAGGCGGTTTACTGGGATGTATGAGTTCTCGTTGTTTGTAGTATGATGTGTTGCGTGTAGATTTTTTATGATTTTTCCTGTGTTCATGTCGAAACCTTGTTCGTATTCAACAAGAAGTTCTCAAAAAATTGTTTTTTATAAAGTGTTTTGGTGTATTTACATGCAAGTTCCGTTTCTGAGTAAATTTGGAAACGCGTTAGTTTGTTTACATATTATGAATATTTCTGAATTTGTGATTACTATGTGTGATTTTTTCTGGGGTTTACATTTTCATAAGGAATGGAAGCTCGGCTTGATGTGCAGTGTCTGGAAAAACTTGAAAGCTTACCAATATTCTATTTGTGACTATAATTGATGTGATTTGTAATCTGAGAAGTTCGTATTTACACTCGTCAGGGTTGAGATGTAAAAGTCTTCCGATATTACTCTGATAGAAGGATTCAAGATCTAATTGATTTTTATTTCCGTTTGAGACTTGTGAACAATGTACTTTCTTTTCGAAAAACGTCGCTAGTTAGTGTTGTAGCTTGTCCTTTCGAGTAGAGAGTAGCTATTATGTTCGTGGTTTCTTTAGCCTGTGATTCGGATTTGTATTGTGTGACTTGATTTTTTGCGTATTTATGTAGTGTTTTTTGTTCGTTTTCTTCACAGTCATAGTGTGTGACTAGTTAATCCTGTGGTCCTGTTCGGGGGGAAGGATCGTAATTTTGTTCTTTTAAATTAGGAAAAAGAAGGGTCTGGAAAATAAGAATCTTTAAAAGATACATGTGTACGATGGGCCTGAATTTGGATCATAAAATTTTTTTTATCCAATTGTCTTTTTGGTGTATCTATCGTATTTGTAGGTGGTTTCCGTTGTTATAATTGGAGGAGGTAAAAATTGAGCTGTTATATTTGGAGGGGCAAGGGGCAAGCATTGTTGAGTTATATTATTTAGTCTTACTGTGATTTTGAATTTTAGTGTTAAATTATCCTGTTGTGGTGTTTGTATGTTATGTTCTTGTATGTCTTTGTGGATATCGTGTCTGTATTGTAATCTGTTTAGTGCCCAGTTGTGTAATCTGCTGCTTTCGTTACATTGACCAAACAATGGAGGGAGTGCTACGAATCGTAGGGGTATATTATTAGATGAATGTTCTCGATATCGAGCGTCGAGATTTGTAGGAAAGTTTAAAGGAAATGGTGTTGGTGAAATTTGACTTAGGGGGGAGGGTTGAGGGAAGTGATAATGTTTCTGGTAGTGATAAAATTGTGTCAGATGAAATGTCAATTGGTTCGTTTGTTAAATTTGCTTCGCCTTGAGTGAAGGCTTGTGTCATCCAATATGGGAGATGTTCTGTAGTAGCTGGGGTCTTCCCAGTTTTGTTTTTATTTATTGAATTGTTGGGGTATCTAAGAGATATTTGTAATTTAGGCTAAATGATCATGTTCACTTTGTTCTTTAGGCTAATTTAATGTCTTTGTTTGGGGGAAGTTTGAGGTCTAATTTGGGAAAAATTGTTGATCTTTGTTCTACTTGATAAGGGAGGGTTGTAATAATGAGATTTTATTTGTTTCAAATGTCAATTTTTAGCGGGTTGCTTATTTTTGACCTGGAGTTCTCTCAGTTTTAGTTAGATATACGCATGAAGGTTCTTATTTGTCGGCTAGAGAAGTCGTGTTTTAAAAAGAGGTGATGATTGGGCAAGATTTCTATTGGCTGAGTTTGAACTAGATTGTTCAAGTGCTTTTTCAACTGAAATTTGTGAAAAAGTACTGGTGTTTTAAATGATTTTAGGAGTTGAAAATTTTAATTAAAATTAAAATGGTTTCTGAAAATCAACCTTCTTTAATATTTAAGATTGTGGGATGAATGTTTTGTAGTCTTTTCAAGGCTGATTTCGAAGTCGCGATGATTATCTATGTGGGTATTTTTTTGATCTTGTGGTAGAATTTTTTCTTCTAATTTTTGATTTTTTCTTTCTGTTTGAGGTTATTTTTCTAAATTGGGGATGTTTGGTGATTCAATTCCGTTTTAATTTTTTTGTTCTAGAGGTTTTGGGTTAGGATTTATATCAGTGCTTTGAGCTTGCGTGTAATCGGAATTATTTTGAACAACTTTTAATCCTGTGAAGGAGTATAATTGAGTTATTTCGCGGAGAGTGTACTCTTTTGGATAAAAAGGTTAAATATTAATTCTGTGTTGAACAACTTACTTTTTGTTTGAGTCTGTAAGTCTGTATGTTACATCAGTATGTTTATCAATTATTTAATATAGTCCTTTTCGGAGTGGTTGAAATTTTCTAGAAATACCTTTGTGTAATACAACATTTGGAATTAAAAGGTATGTTTCTATTTTTAAGTCTGTAACTGGTGTGAATCGAGAATATATTTGGGAATTTAAATTTTGTCTTCGTAACATTTTTTTTATTAACTTTTGATAAATTTCATTGTGCTTTTTATCTCTGTTTAAGATCCATTCGGTATTTGTACCGGAAGGTAGTTTTAAAATTTGTAGGTGATGAAAGTGTTCTTCATCGTGGGTATGTAGTGGTAGATTGTAACATATTGATTTTTTTGTAGGTTGACAATAGTTTTGTGTATTTTTTTGAAGAATTTGCTGTGAACATTATCTGTTTTCGTGGTTTTTGGTTGATTTTTGTTTGTATCAATGTATGTATGTATGTATGTATGTATGTACGTATGTATGTGTGTATGTAACTTTGTATGTATGAATGTATGTATCTATGTAAGTACGTATGTATGTATGTATGTATGTATGTATGTATGTATGTATGTATGTATGTATGTATGTATGTATGTATGTATGTATGTATGTATGTATGTATGTATGTATGTATGTATGTATGTATGTATGTATGTATGTATGTATGTATGTATGTATGTATGTATGTATGTATGTATGTATGTATGTATGTATGTATGTATGTATGTATGTATGTATGTATGTATGTATGTATGTATGTATGTATGTATGTATGTATGTATGTATGTATGTATGTATGTATGTATGTATGTATGTATGTATGTATGTATGTATGTATGTATGTATGTATGTATGTATGTATGTATGTATGTATGTATGTATGTATGTATGTATGTATGTATGTATGTATGTATGTATGTATGTATGTATGTATGTATGTATGTATGTATGTATGTATGTATGTATGTATGTATGTATGTATGTATGTATGTATGTATGTATGTATGTATGTATGTATGTATGTATGTATGTATGTATGTATGTATGTATGTATGTATGTATGTATGTATGTATGTATGTATGTATGTATGTATGTATGTATGTATGTATGTATGTATGTATGTATGTATGTATGTATGTATGTATGTATGTATGTATGTATGTATGTATGTATGTATGTATGTATGTATGTATGTATGTATGTATGTATGTATGTATGTATGTATGTATGTATGTATGTATGTATGTATGTATGTATGTATGTATGTATGTATGTATGTATGTATGTATGTATGTATGTATGTATGTATGTATGTATGTATGTATGTATGTATGTATGTATGTATGTATGTATGTATGTATGTATGTATGTATGTATGTATGTATGTATGTATGTATGTATGTATGTATGTATGTATGTATGTATGTATGTATGTATATATGTATGTATGTATGTATGTATGTATGTATGTATGCGAGTTTTTGTGTATGTTTGTATGTTTTCATATTTAGCTTTTATGTTTTTATGATAAAAAATTGTGTATCTATAAATGTAGTGTAGGTATAGAGTAGAGATTTGTTGGTATATTTGTATGTATGTATGTATGTATGTATGTATGTATGTATGTATGTATGTAAAAAATTGGATTCAATTTTGGTGTAAATAGGATTAAAACAGGTTTAAGATATGTTAATAAGATTGTTGGATGTTTTGATCCTAGTATTAAAACTTCATTTTCTGTAAGGGTATATATTCTCTATATAAGAGTAGAGAGTCTAAGTTCAGATTGTGTGAATAGTCTAGAGTTTGCGCAAATGAGGTTCTTTTTGTTTGTTCTGTTTTAGGATTGTAACAATGCTGCATCGATGCCAAAGTTAGAGGCTTCGCACATTGCATAAAATGGCTGATCGGGATCTGGAATTGTGTTTGAAATTTGTTCTGTGAGAAGGATTTGGATCTCTTCAAATCGTGTTTAATGTTCTTTTGTCCATTCAAAATTGTTCTGTTGTCTGAGGATGTTGTAGATTGGTCTTTAAAATAATTGTAATTCACATACGTATTTTTTTAAGAAGTTTAAAATTCCATAAAATTCTTGTATTTTCTTTTTGTTAGATGGTGGTTGAAATTTTTGAATTGCATCTACACGAGATTTTAATGGGGTTATGGTGTTTCTTTCTATAATTAGTCCAAGAAACTTTACACGTGTTGGAAAAAAAGGTGATTTATTTGGGGCTGCTTTCAAGTTCTCGTGTAGTAATATTTGATGATATTTTTCTAAAACAGTGAACATTTCGTCCTTGGTTTGTGATTGCATAAAAACATCGTCTAAATATGTGATTTCTTTTTTCTTGAGTATGAGTGGTCGGAAAATTTTACTCATAAATGCTGACAATGCTGCTGGTCCTATGGAGATGACATACACTAATCTATTAAATTCAAATTAATGATTTCCGATAACAAATTGTGTTAATCGTCGTGATTGCTCGTCTAGCGGTATTAGATTATTTGCACTATTCATATCTGCTGTTGTGAAAAATTTACCTTTTCTTTTTGTGAGATTTACTTGAATTGATTCAATGGGCCAATTACATTTAGATTCATCAATGAATGATTTGAGATATCTTGCTTCTAGAACTATTTTTAATAATTCTCCTTTTGCCAAGATTTTAACAGGATTTTTAAATGTGATTCGCTTTGGCTGTTTCATATTTTTCTAGTATGTCTAATCGTCTGTTAATTTTGTCTTGTAAGTCAATTGGAACTTTACTTGCTCGTTGTTTTTTTTGGAAACTGCATTAGATGTCGCGTAAACTGAATTTAGATGTCGCGTAAACTTTTGGGTATTTTAATAGTAAATCGGCTAATTGTTCAAAATTTTTTTGTGTTATCTGAGAGTGTTGAGAAATGAACCTTGTTAAGAATTTTTGCTGTTCTTCTGTATATTTTGATATTTGAAATTTTGATTTGAAGTAAGGTGTTTTCGTGAAATAGACTGTGTTTCCTTTTTCATTGCTTATTATATTGTTTATTGATATTTCTTCGTCAAGAATTGTTGATTGACATATATCTAACAGTTGTAAGATTTTGTTTACTCTATACGCTACTTCCTTAGTGGGAGAATTTGTCGCGTTATTTTCACAAAAACCTAAGAGTCCTAAAGGTAGGGTTATTTTTATGAAGAATTTTTATAGACATGTATGGAAATGATGTCTTAGTCTGAGTTTTTCATGTATTTGATAGATGAGATTATTACCCAAAAAACTTTATGAATTGGTCTGAATTCAAGGTCAGACATACAAAGATGTTGTTTATTTTGATTTTTATCATATCGGTGAACTTGTTTGATTGAGAAATTATTAACATAACCCGCTAGTGGTTTCAGGTGTTTTTGTTCCAGATTGTATCTAAGGTATAAATTGGAGAAGAAAGGTTGTTGCTTGTTTATTCTTTGGAAGAATGCTAAAGCTGAATTATTCATTTTATAAGTTTAGTTTTATAAGAATTCTGCTGTTTAAAATGTTAATAGTTGGTATATACTTAGTAATAAATCGAATCCCTAAAATTTTATGTTTTATATCTGTGATATGGAAGTTTTGCTTGAATGGTTTGTTCAAGACTTTGTTTTGTTCCATTGTTCGAGTGGGGACAAGGAAAAACTGTATTTTTCTATAGTTTGTAAAAGTTGAGCCTTGAGCTGTCGCTAGCCTGCTTGCTGTTTTTGAGGGTATTAATTTTGGATGTAAGGTTTTGATTTCATTCCAAGTGGGAATGTTGATGATGTTCAATTCTGCTCCAGAATTGATTAAAAAACAAATTTCAAGTCCTGGTGTTTGAAATTCTTTGCTTTTTGGACTTTCTAGAAGGAGTGGGATTTTCCAGATTTTTTCTTTAAGTTTTGTTTCCTTTGGTACATTTTGTTAGATATGATTTGCACTAGAACATTCTACTGGTTTTTTCCTGTGACTTTTTCTACTATGTTTTCTATTAATTTATCATTTTTTAGAGGTCTCGTATAATAATTTAAAAGAAAGAGGTCATGATTTTGATGGATATGTGAATGTAGCAGTTTTTTGTATATAATGGGTTTGTAATCATTTTCAACATGTATCATGTTAATTGAAATTGCGTTATCTGTAGCGCTTCCACTGTCTGCGGATTTGCAATTGATGTGACTTAGTTACAATTCTGTGCTTTCTGTATTATCAATACCAGAGGGGTCTGATTTGACTTCCTCAGTTATTTGTGCTTGATTGATTTGTCTTTGATGTTTTGATGTTTTACTTCTATATTTTTGTTCAGAATCTTGATAACGTGTGTTATTTCTATGTGGTGGTTGAGAGTAGTTTCTTTGTCTATTGTTATAGTTTGAATTCCGATTTTGTGAATTATCGCGTGATCTTTTTCGATAGTTTTTATAACTTGATCTTTGATAAATTGATCTGTTGTTAGAAAAATCACGTGGTCTATTGTTTTGATATCTTTGATTTCGATCATTTGAATAGTTTCTATTTCTATTGCTGGAATAATCTCTATTTCTATTATATGAAGAGTTTCTAGATCAATTATTGGAATAGTGTCTATTCCTGGAGTGTGATGGGATCTGTTTCCAAACGAAAATTCAGGTTGTCTTGAGTTTGATCTTGAATAGTTGTTTCTATACTGAATATTTCGACTGTTTGATCGACTATGTCTGTTTTGTGAGAAGTCTCGTTAATTTCTTTGGTTTAGTGATCTTTGAATTATTTGGAAGTGGTTTTCCAGAACTATTATTGCTTTGAATGTTTTTGTTATGTAAATTTTGATCTTTTTTCATGTACTGATGATATAATTTATTTGGTTCTCTGTACTTTTGTGATTTATTTTGGTTGTTTTGTATGTTTTTGTCTGCATTCAGCAATGCTGCGTCCATATCTTTAGCAATATTTGTACCATTTTTTAATTGATGGTTTGCCTTTAAAATTTGGGTTTTTCTGGTATATATTAAAAGTTCGGTGATTTTTTGGGATAAATCTGTATCTGAGTCCTTCTCAGGATTTATTTGTGAAGTAGTGGTTTGAATGTTATTGTTATTGAAATATTGTAGCTTTAAATTTTCTGTTTCTTCTGTTTTTATAGTGATTTCCGCTTGTTCTAAATTATCAACTAGTTTTCTAAAGTCTAAATCTGGTTCTCGAATGGAGGAAGGATGTGATGCTCTCTTTTTTTTGCTATTTTTCGTAATTGAGGTGTTAGAGTCATCATTAAGATTTCTGTCATCTTTGTTTTATTTATAATCATCAGTGTTGAGTGAAAATGCATTTCCGATTACTGTTTAAATTTTTACTGCGAGTTCTTTAATTGTTTGATTTGGTAGTCTACGAACTTCATTACATAAAAACCTTTGATGTTGTTTTTTTTTCAGAAACAAATATTTTTGAAAATTCTGTCTGAATCTTTTCCATTCTGATTTCATTTTTAAATGTAACACTGGAAACCATTTTTGGGCTGCGCCATCAAGTGTGGTTCGGATTAATGCTGTGCGTCTATGTATCCAATTTTGATAAAGTGGCGTATTTGCTGATTCAGGTCCTATATTTAAAATTAGATTTGCTGTGACTGCTTTTCGATTATCTTCTACAGAGTATTCAGGATATGTGCCTGTAAATACCATTAGTGGCTTATTTGATGATATCAATGATCGACCCATTAGGTATGGATTCATAGTCATTTGTAGTGATTCTGCGGCATTTGGGATTTGAAAAGAGTTCATAAGTTGATTTTTCGTTATTTCATGTTGTTGTAAATAATATGGTTTTGTAATTTCGTTATGCATTTGAGTTGGTTGATAAGATTGTGTATTAATTGGATTTTGTGGATTTTGTGTTTGAAAAATGTTATTTTTGGATATTGGATTTGCTCTATTTTGTCGTATTTGTTCTTCTCGTGTATATGGTTCAAAATATCTGGTTGATCTATGGTGTAAGAACGAGGTCTTTGGCTTGGATAAAACTGTTGAAATTTTTATTTATAGTTTTTTCATCGTCTGATGGAATAAAATTAGCTGTATGGTAAAGAGTTTGATTTCTGGTCTGATATCGATTTGTATTATTCTTGTTTTGTTGAAAAATTGGATAAATTTCACTTCGATCTTGTGAAGTTTGTGGATGAACATTAAAATTTACTGAGTTTGATGGTGGTTGTTGTATGTTTTGACTTTGTGAAAATAAGTAGTTCTGGGTATTTACTTTAGAACTTTTTGTGTTTTTGGTCTATTTACATAGTTATAATTGTGCTCTGCAAAATTATTTCTAAATGAATTTCTCTGTTTTTGTGATGGCTTTCTTCGTGGTCTAAATGTTTGGTAGTCCATATGTGAGTATTGTTGAGCAACAGAGGGTTTTACTGTAGATTGTAGTGTTAACTGTGGTAGTATTGGATTTTTTGGTCTTGGAGTTGTAAGATTTGGATGAATAGGTGAGATACTTTGTTTTGCTGTAGTTGTTATTGTTTCAACTATATCTTCATTTGGAAATGTGATGGGGTTTGGATATCTGTTTGGGTAAAATTTTTAGTTCCGTTTAGGTTGTCTTGTTGTATGGAAGTTGAATTTAAGCTATTGTTTAGTGCTCTGTCACGAAAGAAAGAATTGTATTTTAGAGGTGCTGCGTCAACTGTAAATGAATATACTTTAATTTAATCTTTGTGAATAGAAATTGTGCTTATTGCTTGACTTGATATATCTGTAGGTATATTAATAAACGATGTATAAGACCATTCAGTGTCCCAAAAATCATCTGTTTGTTCTGCTAAAACAATTTCGTCATCTGTATTTTGATGGTCTAAAGTTTTTTCTTGCTAAGGAAGTGAGGTCAATATTATGAGCAAAATAATCAATTATGAACCATGCAAAGAGTTTTCGTAAATCGTGTTTAACATGTTGTGTGATGTCATTATTTGTTAGATTTTTGCAAATTGCGTTTAAAAATTGAGAAAATAACCCAATTTCGGGTCCTACGGTTGTATGTCGAGATGTTTGATTTGCTGAATCTCCTCGAGATTCTGTTGTTTCTAATATAGTTAAAGATCTATAAATAAGTGAAAATACATCGTTGCTGAATATTGAATTTGCTCTTTGTGAATTTTTAGGTTTTATATTTTTTATGTATTCTGTGGATACTTTTGAAAATTCAATATCTAAGTCATCTGTTTGATTTAGATATCTACCATGGAATGTATTTGGTGAGCTGATTTCCATGGTGTAAATTGCATATTGCTGTGTAAGGTTGTAAATTCCTTTCAAATAGTGGTCAAGGAGTTGTCTCTTGATTCTTTCTTCCGGAAATTCCTTCTTACATGGACTATCTCCTTTTTCAAATAAATTTGCAATTAAATTTTGGCAAAAATTTATTTGTCCTCTAGTTTCAGCTAGTGGGTTTATTAAAAAACTAGAACAAATTTTCTGCGCGGTTTTCTTCATTTCGAATCGTTTTTGTGTTTTATTTCTGTTAGTGTGTAATTTTCAATGTGTTTTATTCGTTGATTCTAATTGTATATACGTATTGGTTTGTTTGTGTGTGATTTTTTTATTCTTCGTTTTCCTTTTATTCGGGATGGTAAAGTGGTTTCTGAGTCAGAAAAATATAGTGAATCGTCATTTTGGTGGTTTTTATTTTTTGAGTCTTTTAAATTGTGGAATTGTTGTATTTCACTTGGTTCTGATTCTGAGACTACGTTCCTTTGCTTTGCAAATCGTTTCCGAATAATTTGTTTTTGTTTGCTGATAATTTTCTTTCTAAGTGTTTGTCGTTTTTTGCTTATGTATACTATTGTTTGTCTGGGTGGTGTGATTACGAGGTCGTATCTTTCATTTTAATTATACAGTTGTGCAATATAATTGTTTCCTAAATTGTCTCTTGACATAAGGTTTAGGATGATGGATGCAAGATTGGGATTAGTGATTTCTAATGACTTAAACTGTTAGTTCTTACAATTTTTTGTGGTTAGCTTAACTTGGGTTATATATAGTAGGGTTGGAGAGAAAAGCATATATCGATTCGTGACAATGATTTCTACTTTCTCGTGGCTAACTCTAAGCTAAAATAGATTTACCTAATCTTACTTAGGGTAGTGATTTGTGATCAAGTGTTGGAGAATAATAAATCGATCCACAATGTTCGGGTATAATTAGAACGCAAGTAGTTCGTTAGATACTGTTTTATGACTTACTAAGTTTAAGTAATATCCTGGGTCAGGTAAGAGGGGCGATCAAGTGAAGGATGAGTAATCGAAGTTCTTCAAAATTTACCTTAACTAAATTGGTCAGTTTTTGAATAATTTATGTTAATTTCAGGTCTTAAATAAAGATTGGGTAGTGAATCGACGTTTGAGGTTGTTAGACACTGAACAATTCGGGAGGGGGAGAACAAAAGTGTTCTATTTGATCCAAGGATAAGCCTTGGTGATCAGAATGTTTAGGTAAAATTAATTTAATTTAAAATAAGTGAATTTTAAAACTAAGATACAAGGAAAACCTTGATGATCTGTTATTTCAATGAGATTAATTTGAGTGAAAACAAGAATAAGCCTTGATATTTTATAAGGGATTAAGTGAAAGAAAAAGATAAAATTTTAGTTTTGATGATGTTAACGTTTTTGAAATTTTCTGTTATGTTTTAGGTGATGAAGCTGGGATGAAAGTATGATTTATGTGTACTAACAAATTGTTTTATATTAACTAATTTTTGCAATTTTTTTTTCTAATAAAAATTTTTTCCAAGATGTTTTGAATTTACTGCAGATTTTTTGAGGAGAACGACTAGGGTTGCTATTATCAGTCGTTATTGTACAATTGTTAGGTTTAGCGTCATTAAAGATTGCTGAAGATATTTCTTCAAAACATTTTATGTCAGTAAAGGAAAATTTAATATTACTGCTAGTAGTATTTTGAGTATAAAAGTTTGGTCTAGCTTTTGCCGTACTAGCATGAAATCTATTGGTAGAATTTCGCCTAATCGTATGTCGTCTCTTGTCCGAATACCGGATAGTTCTCGTATTGTTCGGAAAATTGACTCTGTTCTATTGAGTCGTAAAGACATTTCTACTAAATTTTTGTCAAATATATTATTTTTTGAAAATGTTGTATTTGTCTAATTCTAATCTAATGTTTTGGTTAATCTTTCTAATCTATATTTGATGTGGTCTTGTTCGAGACTTTTCGTCGCACCAAATGTTCTTGGTTATAGCTCATAGAGTAATTTCAGATAAGGTACACCGTCTGCTCGTCACGCTATCTTATTTTCGGTCGGATAGATTCGTGCAACTTCTTAGTCTAATACCAATCTTAATCTTACTCTTATATCTCCTAGTCTCAATAGATCTAGTGTATACTGGTTTACTACGAGTCGGTTTCTTGGAGAAAGCAACTAAATTCTAAGTTAAATTCAAATCTTTCTGGTGCTGAAATTGCAAGTAATTTCAGTACTTACAAATAAGTGGGTTGTTAGTTTGATAGAGTATGATTGATTAGTATTCAATATTTTATGGAGATAAAATATCAGAATAATATCCAAAAATAAATTCTAGTTTAGATCTGGTTCCAATAACTTATGCCTTTTTCAACTTTAATTTTGAACAAAACTTTTAAAACAAAACTTAATTTCCACTCAAGTCGTCAAGTTCTGTTGTTATCTATCAAAGAAAGAATATGGATGTTGCAAGTTCTCAAAAAGTTAACCTTGAAACTGTTTTGGCTCATCAAAAAACTGCTGTTGAGTCCAGTAAAATTATGAAACGCGTCAGTATTTATGAGAAACTTGTTTTAAAAATACCTTCTATGTAAAAAATCTGCGCCGTTGTAGGAAACGTATGTTTAATAATTAGTGTCAAGGCGCTATTTTTTACACTAGCAAACAAAGTGAGGCATTTAAGACAGTCAACACTTTAATTTGCGTTTAATTTTGGTGGTTACGTAATAACAACTTTGACAAATTGCCTAAGTGATAAGGACGCCTGTCTTTATAAAATGCCTTTTTCATATAAAATTTTAAGCGCTAGTTTGCCAAAATTCTCGCGCATTTTCACCAGGACAGAGAACAAATGGCATCAGTTACCCTCAAATAGTACACCGGAGAAAAAACAAATAACATAAAAAATAATTTTTGAAACCCAAAAATTTTTGTTTTAATTGCTTCACTCAGCTAAAACATTTAAAACAACGAAAAAAAGTTGGCAAAATTTGTCCCCAAGCAGATCTAGGATTTTTTCGAGGGGGAGGGGGCGGATTTTCAAAAATTTTAACGACCTTTTTTTTTTCTTAGGTCGACCACAATTGATTTTCCGAAATTTTTGAAAAAAAAAACTGGTCAAAAAAGCCGTTTTTAGGCACTTTTTGAAAAATTGTGACAAAAAAAAATCGCGTTTTTTTGGCGCGTGCTCCCCTTCAAAGTTAGTATATATTAGCGCCTAAGGCGCCTTTAGAAAAATTTTAGGGTCGGTCGGCAAAAAATGGGTTTCTTAAAAAGTACCAAATGGGGGACCCTTTGGGTCGGCAGGGGGTCGAATCCCTAAGGGGGGAGGGGCGTCCGCCCATGACCTGATTGTAGCTTAAAGCGACATTATTTTATGCAATACATGAAGCGCGGTAAATGATTTTATGCAAAAGTATGAATTCACGCTCATTGATCCGGAAAAACTGGTGAGTGCTGAAATCAATTTAATGATAGTTCCCATAGAGGGTAGTTGATAAGTTTTGCTTGCGGTCGATGTTGTTTTCTTAACAAAATTCCTAGTAAACATTTTCAAATCAAAATGGCCCTTGAAAAAATGATTTTAGAAGCAAAAACTTGTTTTCACTTTAATATTACCACAAGTAAATCAGTCAGATAACAAAGAGCGACAATGAAAACGCATGTTTAAAGTCATAGCTAAATCTTTACTTAAAACAAATTTGTTGAAGTACTTGTGAAACTAACGCTTTTGAAACAAAAAGATCAAATAGAACAAATAATTTGCATTTGTGTTTTTTCTTAATTAGAAATTCTTCTTGAGTTTTAGAAAAAAAATTGCTAAAATTACAAGGAAACCTCAATATTGATTCGAAGCTAAATTTTTTTTATGGCTTATCTTTCAGTTTCATGTGGTTAAAGGTTAGTTCTGCCAGAGCTGTGACATAAACATGGTTTTTTGAATTGAATTTTATGTATTGAATCGGAGAAGACAAAATTATCTACAGTTTTGTTTTCACATAATATCAAATTAGTTGTTTCAAATAATTTCCAGGCAAGTCATGGAAAACTGTTGCTTTCCATCAGATTAAGTCATTCGATTTTGCAAACTTTCTAAAAGTACACTTAGTAAAAGTTTTCACTAAACAAAATTTTGCTGTTGCGTTTTCAAAGTCGCCCGGTTTACCTATTTAATGAAACTGTAACCTTGTGTCAAAAGTAAAAGTATATACATATTGATACGTTTATTTTTGCTCTTTTCCCGGATTGCAAAAAAAACACTGAATTACCGTAGTGCTTAAATTAATCGCTCCAAACGCAATTTCTGGTTTTTCATCTCCAAAATGGCCGGGTAAATGTTGTTCAAAATGGTTCGCCAATAAAGCAGTTTTCAGAATAAACCAAATGGTTTTTGCCTTAAATTCTATTTAATAGTGTATACGAAAAAGAGCAGCAGCAGCAAAAAAAAACGAACTACACTAGAATACAAAGTTAAGCGCATGCTAGATTTTTTCAACAATTTTAAATCTTAGAACGGAAACAATAGTCTGGCCATCCGTTACATGTTTTTTTTTAACAAGAAATGGTTTTGTTTGTTCAATTTTTTTTAAAAAAACTTTAGATTGAAAATGGTTTGTTTCAGTTTTGCTGAAAGAAACCATATGGTTGGAGCAATTAAATTTTGCACAATTTTTGAAAAAGTATCGCGAGTTTTTTTAATGTCAAAAACGAACAGTTCAAAAAATTGGCAAAAATGTATTCGAACTGGCACTGTTGCCGACTGAACAGGGAAGGGGGTCACAAAAAAAACACCGATCAAGAAAAAACACGAATTGTTCGAGATTTTTGCGCAAACCTATTTTTGACAGCTACCGAAACTGGAGTTTCTTGGGACACTAGCCGCAAAACTGTTGCACGAATTTTACGAAGATACGGTTTCTGATGTTGTAGACTGTTTAAAAAAATTTAAAAACATCCAAAAAAACAAGAAAAGTACGGAAAGTTTTTGACACCAAAACGTTGTGCTGAAATAGCCAATGAAAGAAGTTCTTTATAGCAAGGAAAGTCGATTTTGCCTCCATTGCAACGATAGTCGGACAAACATTTATCGATTATCAAAAACACGTTACCATTAATGAATGCAATGCAAACTGAGTGCTGGAAAAAAAACAGGAATTTCGGTCTGGAAAATTTCAACAAGATAACGCAACTCACCATATTTCCGGACCAATTGAAGAATATTTCCGAAGAAAACGTGTTAAAGTTCATCCATGGCCTCCTGGTTCACCGGATTTATCACCCATTTAGCATGTTTGGGACTAGATGAAAAAAAAACTTCGAAAATTCAATCAATTTTAGAAAAATGTTGACGAACTGAAAAGAGTACTTCAATAATCATAGTTGTCATTTCCTCAAAATTTGATAAAAATTTTAATTAATTCAAAGCCAAGTCGCTTTTATGCTTGCAGACGTTCATTGGGGCAAAATTGAAAACTACCCGATTTTGGAACTCAAAAACCCGATTTAATATTAGTTGTTTTTAATACATTTAAAAGAATTGGCTTGTGCATAATTTTGTCCAATCGCGTAGATGAATATAAATCTTTCATCAGAACTGGTGAAAAACAACATAAAGTAAAAATTTTGTACACGACGAAGTTTTGCTGTTGCGTTTACAAAGTCGCCCAGCTTACTTTTTCAATAAAATTGTAACTGAATGTCAAGGGTTATGGAAAAAATACAAAAATACCGAGATGCGCATTTTTGCTCTCTAGCTTTTGCAAATAAAACCACTCAATCGCAAGTTTAGGTTTTCAATCTCCAAAATAACCTGATAAAAGTTGTCTAAAATAGTCCGTGAAAGAGGGCAAAATTCAGAATAAAACCTTGTTTTGTGTTTAATTTTATCGAATAAAGTATGAAAAACAGAGCAGCCGCAAACAAAAAACAAACTGGATGAACATAAGTGTGTCATGAGAACTAGAGAAAAAAATTCAACCAGATTTTTTCATAATTTTGGTTTCTTTCAGTATACACTAGTGGACAAAATGAAATACAAACTCAAGCTTTACTCTTGAGAAACCCTATACTAAGGGACAAAATTATTATAAAAATGGTTTTTACACCCTAAAATGCGTGTTTTTAATGTTAATTTTAGACTGCATTGACGTCGAAATTCTACAAAATTTTTGCATGGACCAAGAGCCAATGATCAGGGCTAGCCTCTATGAAACTAACAAAATGTGGTTTCAAAGAATTACCATTGTAATCGGGGACTGAAAATGCCAAGCTTCCTCGATTGCACAGAGGTTTCATTGAAGTGAACTCTTCTTCGAATAAGCGGAGCAAAAATTGTTCATAGGACATAAAACATTCTCGACGAGAAAAATGAAACAATCAGAGTGAAAGTCTTACTAAACTAGATTTTTTCATAAATTTCACGCGATTGAAATCTTAATGGAGAGAAGGAAATCTGGCATTTTCAGACGCGGAAAAAACGTTTCAAAAAACGGGACACTTCAGATTATTTGCAGTCGGCCGTTTTAAAAGTTTTGTTTAAAGTCCTAGTAAAAATAGTCTAAATCGCTCTTACAATAAATGTTTTTAAGAAAAAAAAATAAATTTGCGCTTGATTTTGTATGCTGGTGTATAATTTTTGCTATAACACTTGTTGAAAACGCGTTTCGATCGGAACTGAAACAAACGATTCGATCAACAAAATTGCACAACCTGTTCTTTTTAGCCAGCTCAAGAGTTAATTACTTTTTTTACATTTTAGTTTGCTATTACACTAGTGGACAGAACTAAACGCAATGTTACGTTTTTACTCTCAAAATTGCCTTTTTTAAGGTCCATATTTGAGAACGTTCATTAGGATTTTCGCCAAGCTCATTAGATTAACCTACTGCAAATGAACTAAGCTACAGTCTCTGAAAGTTTCAACTTTTGATTTGAGTCACTTAACAGTTTTTTCTAGGTCTGAAAACTCCAGTTTTTATCATTTGTTATGAGGTTTCTATGAGAGGGAACACTTTTGTGAATAAGCTGAGTAGTAAAAACTGATCATGCGATGAGAAACATTTTGAACGAGTAAACTTCATTGTTCATTGTAATAATTTCCCTAAGCTCTGTTGCTTCCCCCCGCTGGAAAAATCTTTTACAAATGGTGAAAACTGGCGTTTTCAGTCGTGGAAAAAATTAGTAAGTCATTCAAAAGTAAAGTTAAAACTTTAGGAGAGTGTAGCCTAGATTATTTGGTTCACGTCGATGTAAAAATTTTTGTCAAATTCTGAATAAATTTTGTCCAAGATGATCCTTGAAATAAAACATTTTAGAAAGTAAGAGCCCAAATTTTGTCCACTAATGTATTAGATCCTATTTCTTGTAATACTATCAAGAAATCAAAAAAAAACTCCTGCAGACAACTAATGTTGGTGTTACACATAGGGTTACACGTCAATATTTAGACAACCGCGTATTCAGACTGGTCAGTATTTAGACAAATACTGTTTCAACCAATCAGAATCGAGACAAAGAAGAAATTATTAAAATAATTATCATTTATTTTGGATTATTTATGTCTTTTCTCGATTCTGATTGGTTCATACAGTATTTGTCTAAATACTGACGAGTATGAATACGCGGCTGTCTAAATACTGGCTGCACTCCTACACATAGTATTGCAATTTACACTATTGGACAAAATTAAGTGCAAATTCGGGATTTTACACTCCAATTTCATTATTTCCTTGAAAGTTTAGTAAAATTTTAAATTAAACCAAAAGCAAATGATCGTAGCTACCATCTATGAAACTACCGATGTTTAGTTTCAACAAGTTATCGATAAGCTTTGGGTCTGAAAAAGCCAGTTTTCCTCATCTGCACTAAGTTTATCAATCCGCGTAAAAGGTAGGAAACGAGTTTAGTAAAGTTTTCACAATGAATTTTTTCCATTTCCTCACTGAAAATGTTTCACGTCGCAAGAAAAAAAAATTCTACGCTTCTTCAAAACAGAATTTGCCGCGATGCAAAACTTAGTGCAAAACTGGCAATTTCAGACCGTATTATATTGGTCAGTTATTGAAACGAAACCTAGCCAGTCAGGTCTGCGTCCCACCCTCCCTACCTTGGCATAATTTTTTGCGTACTTTCAGTTTTAAAATGAGCACACTCCGGCAATTTTGAATGGATGGAAGGGCAGCTCAAAACGCTTTCGCAAGACAATTGCGCCCTTCGGGCGCAATTATAATGCTCAGTCAAAACTGAACATGATTGCCAAAAAAACGACTTTTTCCCCCGTTTTTGGAGAACTGCGAGTCGGATGCTCTTCTACTGGGACCTAAAGGGCCAACAGAGCATCCTGCAAGACTGTTAATCTAAAATTTGAAGAAAAAAAAATAATTTTTTTTTTCATTTTTTCTGTTATAGTTTCATCAACTTTATTATCTTCTACAACAAATTTTGAACATTTGCGGCAGCTTACAATGCATGTTATTAGTTCTCACTTTCCATCTGTCTACATATGACTTAAACTACTGTAGCTCATGTAGGACAGATCTGAATTGAAATTTTTTCTACTACAAATTTCGGTTAAACGACCAAATAAGAAAATAAAGCAAAAAAACTCCTTAAGAAAGAATTTTTCAGCGTTTTTGCCTGCTGCACGTTCATATTTCCCAACGGGAAACTCGTTTTTAAACTCAGAATTCAATAATTTTAGATTACAAAATTTTTCATTTTTCAAACCTTAGATGACCGTCTGAAAAAGTGAAATTTTTAATTTTCGCGAATTCAACAAAAATTATGCCAAACGGTTTAAAGCATCATACCACATCGCTTAGGCACTATTAGAAAGTTCTTCTTGACCAACGCCGAAAAATTTATTGAATTACAGATAATTGATAAAATCACTTTTTGGGGTCTTTGGGAAAAGGGCAAAAATGACCAAAACCTATCTCAAAAATAAAACCATCAAAAAGTGGCATTAACAAACTGCCATTATTTCCGGAATCTAGGGTCGCATGCAAAAAAATAGAGAATTCTAGCAGAGAGTTTTTGAGCACCCGTCTAAATTTTTTCAAAAAAGTAACCGCTAAACTGGCCAAATGTCTAATGTTCCGAGGGGGCCCCTACCCCTGTCAATGGGTTTGTATAGCGTCGTGGGCACGCGCCCGTCTAGTTTCATAGAGGGTAGCTCAGAGCATTTGGCTTTGGTATATGTAAAAACTTTACTGAATTTCGAAGGAAATTTTGTCCAAATTGGACATTGAAAACTATTTGAAAAAGAAAATATTAATTTGCGCTTAATTTTGTCCACTAGTGTAAGTTATTTTAAGAGTAAAATGGGTTCGGTTTTATACACACTTTTTTAATAGCAAGAAGAAAACACCGCTGGATACAAAAATTCGAGCCAAAAAACAGTGGTTTTTGTTTTCAAATTGAAACAATTTTTTTTTTCAATTAAGTGTCGACGGTTTTAAATTTCGACGTTTTCGAGATGCGTTACTTTTTTTAATTGAAATAATTTTACCCTTTCTCATCAGAAAAAGTGAAGCATAGCAGCAAAATTCAAATAAAACTCAAATCCTTATTTAATTCATATAGCATGTGTCGAAATCGCATCACTATATTTTTCTTAGATCAGATAAAAAGACATAAACATCAAGAAACATTGCGTTTATTTGCTCGTTAGAAAAAAAATTGCTTCTTTTATGTCTCATTACTTTAAACAGCTATACAATAGCCACGAACAAATCGGATATTGAAAACATGCATTTAAACTACTATGAGACACAGCAAAAATGATTGAGCCATGCAGTAAAAATTATCAAGTCACTGATGCATGTTTTTTCAATTGGGTTTTAAAAATTTGTCTGCTAGTTCAAGACTACGGTCGCTGGCTCGTTTCTGAATTTTTCCAGCTGCCATTGAAATTAAAGCCCAATTTCAGATTTGTATACTTGTTCTTATGTAGTTTTAACTTAATAACAAAGTCCGCAGTCCATGTACTGTTTTATGGGTTTTTTTTAAATTTGAGAGCAAAAATGGTCAGTCGAAGTTTCTTAAATCATCTCTACTTCATTGATGCTTCTTTGAATAATAGTTGTTTTTTCAAAACAATCAGTTGAAAGCCCACCTATAGTCTTTCAACCAAAAAATTTCATATTTTTCCGTAAGAATTGGTATGAAGATTTTACAGATGCAAGTTCTCATAGTCTTCAAGAAAAAAGTATTTCAATTTTAATTAGTTAAAAAAGCTTTTAAGTCTTATTTTCTGTCGTTTCAATAAACTCCTTTTTAACCGACTCTATTGGTTTTATGATAAAATTTTCACTATTTTCTAAAACTTGAATACACAGTGGATTGTTTTTAAAAACTGACTGTTGTTTTAGTTCAATACGCGTTTTTATCATAAGATCAATTAAAAAAACAACCAAGGAAAAAGCTTGAGGTAAAAAAACAAATTGTCGTACTTAAATGTAACATTTTTGTTTCCTGAGTTGCGTTTTGTTTTTGTCCAATATATTTGAAATAAACTTACCCTTTATGATCAAAAAGAAAGAGTGAAGCACAGCAGCGAAAATAAAAAATCTTATGTTTTTCATTTCGAGTTTGTAGCAAGTTGCAAAATGAGTTTCAGTCAAAAGAGTTTAGGCAATTGTGTAAGCTTTAACAAATTGCTGAACAAATGTGAACAACCTGTTTCTGAACAAACTTCGATTAAGGAGTAAAAAAGCAACAGCTGTATATAGCATCGAAAAACTTTGTGAATAGATCGAGACATGCAATGTCGAGATGTGAATAAATTTCGAGATGCAATAAAAGCTTTAGCTTTTTTGGTATGGAATACATGTGAAAAAAGGGGACAAAACAAACATTTGAAAACATTTACCCGCTAGCACGCAATATTTTTTTGCTAGTTGGTTTAGGTTGACTGTCCTAGGAAAGATATTGCACTAATGTTTGAATTTATTATTTGAAAAATTAGTGCTGAAAAATTGTGTTGAAATAAAATTTTGGCAGATAATGACCGATGAAACAAAACTGACAGGACAAATTTGAGTCGAATTATGTCAATATACCAGGAAAGAAAATTATTGTTTAAAAAGACTAAAATTTGGCTAAAAAACAAATTAGAAGCACTTAAATAAATCATTTTAGCTTTTTTCTCGATTGATTCGAATCGACTGGAAATTTTTCAAATGCATTCATTGTTTTTCTAAATCCTATTTTCATCAAATCAGTTCCTGGTTGTTGTAATAATTAAGATTATAGAAAACAGACAAAATAGCATCAAAAAAACGGAAGTTTTTCAAGGCATAGGTGCAATTTTAGTATGAACAGAATTATTTTGAAACAAAACCAAAGGTTTTGTTAATTCCCATTTTCCTTTTTTTTCGATTTCGGGTCTCATTTTGTTTCGACCGTACAATTATACATTAAGTAAATAATTTGGTTTTAAATAATTATCAGCAGAAGGTAACAATTGTTAACACACGTGCATAACAAGATTTCTAATTAAATACATTTTTCACAATTTGTTACCTTGCTCTAGATCAACGGCTGAAAAGAAAACGATCACTTTTTGTATACCTTTATTCAAATGTGGTAAGTTTTAAAAAACCAATCTAGCTCAAAACAATCTTACTCCCGTATCGCCATGCGCTCTTGTCCAGTTAGAGGACAAAAATTAACTATTTTTTGAACAAAAAGTCGGAAAATGGGGGAGAACAACTTTTATAGTTGCGTTTAAATTTGGTTCTGTTTGGTTGAAACTGAAATGCAAAAACCATCTGATTTGATGCCATAATGGCTCTTTTTGAGACAATTATAGTCCCATGTATCAGAACAATGGAGGGATTTTAAATTTCGTTACCAGGCTACGCGGGCTGCAAAGGGAAAAACCACTAAATTTGAGCTGCCACCAGAAAACGAACAATAAATATAAAATGATTCAAGATACAGCCTTGAGTATTTTTTCGTCAATATAAGTTTGAAGAGAAATCAAGCTGTACTTTGCAAGCACAAGCAAGAAATCGGCAAAAAGCAGCTCTAACAACCTAACGAGAAAAAGGGAAAGAAAATCAATTTTTTTTTGAAAAGTTAAAATTTTTCATGAGCCAGAATTGTACCACGAATTCTTATATTAAAAGTATCGCTTACTCCCGTATCGCCATGTGCTCTTGTCCAGTTAGAGGACAAAAATTAACTATTTTTTGAACAAAAAGTCGGAAAATGGGGGGAGAACAACTGTTTTACTTGCGTTTAAATTTGGTTCTGTTTGGTTGAAGTTAAATGCAAAAATCATCTACTTTGATGCCATAATGGCTCTTTTTTAGACAATTATAGTCCCATGTATCAGAACAATGGAGGGATTTTAAATTTTGTTACCAGGCTACGCGGGCTGCAAAGGGAAAACCACTAAATTTAAGCTGCCACCAGAAAACGAACAATTAACATAAAATGATTCAAGATACAGCCTTGAGTATTTTTTCGTTAATATAATTTTAAAGAGAAATCAGGATGTACTTTGCAAACACAAGCAAGAAATCGGCAAAAAGCAGCTCTAACAATGCAACGAGAAAAAGGGAAAGAAAATCAAATTATTTTCGAAAAGTTAAAATTTTTCATGAGCCACAATTGTACCACGAATTCTTATATTAAAAGTATCGCTTACTCCCGTATCGCCATGTGCTCTTGTCCAGTTAGAGGACAAAAACTAACTATTTTTTGAACTAAACGGTCAAATGGATGAAATTTGTCTCAATGTTTTTGTCGTTTTCTCTGCAACTAATTAAGATTTATAATAAATAAATAAGTTTTAAAGAATTTAGTTGAATCAAAAATAGAGTTATACTGGTTTGAAAAGGTAAGATAGTCATTAAATCATAACTATTTCCAGATGTGTTGTTGCTGTGAAATTATTCTCACAAAAAACACAAACAATTTAAGTTTTAGGGGAAAATTAATTCTTTGGTAAGCTTATGAGCTTGAGTTAGTCTTCAGGTCGCGAAAAAGAGACAGAAAAAGATTTCAAAAAGTTAGTTTTTTTGCTGGTAATCAAACATAACATAAAACATGGGCTAATATAAAAACTGTTCTAGCATACTTCTGAAAAACGACTGCACTGACTATGTCCACTTTTCTGGCATCAGTTACCAAGCTTATAGCTCAGAGTAAGTCAAGCTCATAGGCTCCCAAAACATGAAATTGAGCGCATAAACTCAAATTGCCTGTAAGTTGGTTTTGCGCGAGGTTATTTTCACAACAGTAATTTCTCTGAAACTAGTTATGATAAGCTTAATATTTTACGCCTTCAAAACAAGATGTCTCAGTTTTCGATAACTTAAGCTCCTTTGAATTACTTTCATATATTGCTTCACTAAATTGCAACACTATATCTTACCTAGTTTAAGAGAAAAAGACGAAAACAATCGGAAGAACTGCGTTTATTTGCTCATTGCAAAGAAAAAGTTGCAACTCTTATGTCATATTCTGTAGATAGTTATATCCAAATCTCATTAAATCGGATATCGGACGGGTGCTTTGAAAATGCTATCAGACACATGCCATAAATCAGAAATGATCAATCTATTGAATGCGTGATTTTGCGAATTGTGTTTAAAAGGTGATCTGGTAGTTTAAAACTACGTTTGCTAGCTCGCTTGTGAAAGATTCTTTTCTGCAAATGAAACTAAAGCCCAATTAAAGATTGAAGGAATTATTTTTCTAGTTCCAACTTTAAATAATGTTCACAGTCGAAGTACTGTTTTATGGATTTTTTTTAAATTTGAAGGAAAAATTTTTGGTCATTTTTTTTGCAAATTATTACGTGAAAGTCCATCTAGAGATTTATTTAGACCAAAAAATTTCATTCTTTGCCACAAAACTTCTTTTAAAGATTTTATAGATACAATTTTACAAAAAAAAACATTCAACTCAAGCAACATTAGTAAAAATCAGCACTAGTATTGACCAGCACTAGTATTACATGGGTAAAAATCATGATGGATAAATTTCAAAATTTCATTCCTAGTGCATTGCTTCAAAAAAAACCAGTTGCCTTTAACTTAACACGCGATGTATTAGAAAAGCTAAAAAAAAGCAATTTCTTAGAAAACGGAGTTTTTGGCTACTTTTTTCATTTCTTATTTTTTTTTTCAATAAACTTTTTAGTCTCTCAAATTTTGCAGAATTTTTGTAAATTCTGATTTATCCGATTTACATTCCTCCTGACGAATTTTGTTTTGGCTATTCGGTTTGTTGGAATATTTTTTACTATAAACAAAGTACATACGTTTTTAAAATCATTTTAACACAATGAGATCAATAAATAACTAATATAATGATTGACTTGTAATCAAAAATGATGAACCCAGTGTCTCAGCAAGTTTTGCCTAGATCAGTCTTAAATCAAAATTATTTAGTTTTGACCAGTTTAGACCAGTTTTTCTGGATAGTTCGACAAGTTTCTTGAGTGTTCTTAGAGTCCGAATGCGACCAATAGGGCTTTGATATGATACCACATAATATTGACCCCTACGATATTTCGTTGAGGTTGTCAGATATGGCCCAAAATTTTTTATAACGGAACCTATTTACATTAGCGATTAGCTTAGTGTATTATTACGAACCTTCTTTTTTTCTAACCTAAATTGCAATTAAAAAAGTACATTGAAAGTGAAAAGTGCTCTACTATTTGGTAGAACTTGCTTTAATCACGAGTTAGCATTAGAAATTTCATAGCATCTGTTCTCTGCTTTATGTGTGGCTAGTTTTTGTCATTTATTCGCCCTGTGTGGCTGAGTGGTTTTTGCATGAGACTCATAATCTCTTGGTCACAGAAGGTCACAAAATAAAATCCCAAACCTAGCCGTTTTTTTACTAACTCGAGGCTTTTTTATACTAATTTTTTGCACTTTATAGAACTGCTTTTGTATGAAACTGCACTTTACTCCGTATATTAAATTGTACGATAAGCATTTTTTTGGAATTGTCTGATAAGCTTTTTTTATGTATGGAGGTCAACCCGCGTGTTCGACCTTTTTGGGGTGGAGCTGAATCAAGGCGTCCAGTCTAGCATTTTTTAATCGAAATGAAACTGTAATAGTAGTGCAAGCCTAAACTCACAGCCTGTTAAAAATCCTCGACATATCTATACAAGTTATGAACCTCTGGCATGTGTACATTATGGGTTACCCTGATACGCCTGATAGACTGCTGAAACAAACAGTAATCTACGGCGGAGTGCAGTTCGTGCTATGATAGAATATAGCCAACTAATCAGGGAAAAAGTGCGAAAAATGGAGGAAACAGTGACTAATATGTCCATTAAAAACGTCAAGGAAAAAGTTTTTGATCCTTTTCTACCAAAGAAAGGATGAAGCATCAAAAAAATCCATACTTGTTTTGCTTAGGATCAAAGTTATCAAAAGAACTGCCATGACTCTGTTGTAAGCTGAAATATTTTATTTCTACACGCTTTGAAGCTACTTCTAGTCTCAATGAAAGGGTAATTTATCAACTTTTTTGAAATATAATGTGTTTTTTTGTTCGCATTTTTGATCCTTTTTTATCCTAATTTTCCGAGGAAAATGCTTTAAAAACTGTTCAACCAAGATCTAGACTAATTTTGTATGGGAGAGATTTAAATCATCGTCCTTAAATTTAATTACTCGACCAATAAGAAAAATCCAAACTTTTTAAACAAGTTTCTCAGCTCATTGAATCATATTTGAAAAATCAAGATAAAATGAGACAATGAGACGAGACAGTATATTCAAGTTTTTCTGCAAGAAACATATTTAAAAAAACTTATTTGGTATTTTATGGAAGCATACAGTGTGCTGCTATCGCTCAGCAAAGTATTTTAAAAAAGCTCGTTCTTGCTTAAGCTGCCTTGCCTACGCAACAGCCGTTCTCGTGGTTAGCGCGAACTGGAACCTCATAAAGTTTTAATCTGTAAAGGATGATATGATCGTTACCAGGAATCCATGCCTTTGAAGATCTCTAAAGGCAGGTTGGCTGCTTAGAAGTTTTTGAATAACGATGAACACGGGCTCATAAGAATTCCACGTAGCGAAAAATTCATGCTGTTTCTGTGCCACGCCAGTCTCGTCTCAAAAACAATTTTTTTGCTTTCAATAATTTGTCATTAATCAATATCATGTTCAGCTGAAAGATATGAAACAATTACTATTCCTTTGTTGATGAATTTATATTGCGGAGAACGGGTCTAGGACTAAATCCCCCAGGGTAAAATCCCACCGGATATAATCCCCCATGACTATATCCCCCGTAGGACCAAATCCCCCTAGGACAAAATCCCCCAGTTTCTAGTTTAAAATCCCCCACATTCGAATTCAACAAAACAGCGACACTAAAATTTGAATTAAAAGATGAAAGATAATTAACAGAAAAGAAGTAGATAGATTAAAGACTAAAAACTAAAAGGACAAGTTAACAGCTATGGCTTTAAGATAATCTAACTCTTTGTAGTTAGCGGCAGAGCATACAATTCTCTTGATCCTCCCAAAATGAAAGACATGGGAGCAAAAAAACTGCAAAAAACAGCAGTTTAGAGACAATTAAATTTCATATGACCAATTCGAACAATTTTTTCGACAAATCTTAAAAGTGAGTAATTTCGGATAGGGTACACCGTCTGCTCGTCACGCTATCTTATTTTCGGCCGGATAGATTCGTGCAACTTCTTAGTCTAATACCGATCCTAATCTTACTCTTATACTTATCTAGTCTCAGGTTGTTTAACTAGTCTCTGCTAGGCTCAATAGATCTAGGGTATACTGGTTTATTGCGGCTGCTGAAGTTCTCGGGAGAGTCCAACTAATTTCTAAGTTAAATTCAAATCTCTCTGGTGCTGAAATTACAAGTAATTTCAGCACTTACAAATAAGTGGATTGTTAGTCAGATGGATCATGATTGGTTAATATTAAATACTTTACATTGGTAAAATATCTAATTTATCCTATCATAAAACGTAGTTTAGATCAGGTTCCACCCATCCGGGTTTTACAGAGTTTTTTAGAATAGTTTTTCTGCAATTTGAAGGATGGATGATGGACGTTGGTATTTGGCGAACATCATATTTCTTTTCCGGTTTCCCTAGTTAGAGAAGTTCCAGGACGCTGGAATTAGGGACATCAAACGTTGTGTCTTTTTGTGACAACGACTGTGTTTCCGCAACAAACTCAAATCTGATTTCAGAATGGTTGGCTATGTCAGGTTTTTCTGTTTCATTGTTGAGAACTTCTTTGTGTTTGATCTTGTCTGGGAATGGCGTGGAGATTGTGCGTGGAGGGGATGCCTGGTTACTCGGATCTGTACGTATACTTGAACATCGAGGTGGTCATTGGTCTAGTTCAATGAAGTCCTTTTCTGCGAAGTCAAGTCGTACTCTAAATCCTTTGAGTTGTGTTTGTGAGCGGCATATCGATTGTGGTTGGCCATTCTTTTTCGAGTGTAGTGGGGTCGTTTTGTCTTTGGATGTTCGTCCTTGGTGTTGTATGCTGATCTATATATTGCATGATATAATTTACATTTTAAAAACTTTTTTTAGTTTAATATTTTTTAATTATGATTTTGGTTAGTTGTTTTCACAAAAGCTTTTTGTTTTAGTTCAGTTATTTTGAAGAGTTACTCACCCTTGAGTAGCTCTTATTAAAAATAGGAGTGTGGTCACAAAGCGTGGATGTAGCACGGTGGGTTAGGCCGGCTATAGAGCATGCTCAGGACGTCCTTCCTGGTGGGTTAGGCCAGGAGTGGGAGTATGATTGCATGCGGTGTTTGTGAGAGGTCCTGTTATGTGATAACGTTTTATGTTGGGTTTGTTGTGGTTTTTCTTATGTTTTGTTGGTTGTGTCCTTTTTTCAAAAATCAAATTGTTTGTGGTATGGGTTTGTCTTTCGACTTTTTTGTGTTTTATTATTTCTTTCTTAGACTTTATAATAGTCTTCAAAAGAATAAATTATCCAGTTTTAAACTGGGTTAATCCGGTTTGGGTACCGTTGGTTTCCTTTTCTTAGTCATGCTGTTATTCTATGATTTGTGGTGTTTAGTAAGCTGCGTTGGTTAGTGTTGTTTAGTATATAATTCCTTTCCAACCGGGTTAAAGGAAAGTTTGAAACGTGTTATCTTGTGTTAGAGTTGTTGAGTGTGAAAGCTTGAAACTGAAATTCATTATTTTAAACAATTCTTCGTGGGCGAGCTGTGCGAGTGTGGATAGAATTTTTTTGCGAATGAATGGAAATATCAAAAGGTTAAAACTGCATTTTCGTTTTATCAATTTATTGCATAGAAATTCAAATTTTCTGCTAGTTGTTGGGGAAAATTAAGTTACAAATTTTCATCAGTATTAGATTTACTGCTTGTGGGGAAAAAATTTATAAATTATTTTACTGCATTGGTATTATTTTTATTGAATTGTTTGGTGCAAAAAATTAATAGAGTTTTAAACAGTTTTGAAGAAGTTTTCTATTTTTTATTTTTCTTTTGTGAATTTTTTCAGATGATCGTTGGATGAAGGCTAAAATTCTAAAGAAGACATGGATAAAGAATGGTTAGTTTCTAATTTTAATTTAATTAGTTAATAATATGTATAATTCATACTTACCTGTTAGTCGTCGGGGAAGAAACCGTGGGGGAAGATGTCGTGGATAAGATCGGAAGTTGTTAGTAATTTAGCTAAGATGCGGATGATATTTTTAGTTTGAAGCAGTGGCCAAAGCAATTGAAGTGCTTTAATGGTTGTTAGTTCTTCAGTGCCAACTGCAAACTCATAAGGTGTGTTTTGGATGAGATTATATAATTTGTGATTGAATTTAGTGTTGTGGATGAATTCTAATATGGGGATTTCTATAGGTTGAACAAATTCGTGTGGGATAAGGAAGGGTCGGGATTCTTCTGCGTTGAAGGTCTTGGTGATGGGACAAAAAATATACATTTGGGTTATGGGATCAGAATTTCGAAGAATACCATGAAGGTTAGTATCTTTAATGCAATATGTGAAGTTAAGAAAGAATGGTGAGGTGTATTTGGAATTAATGAATTGAAAACGGTGGCGTGGTTGTCTGGAGGGAGTGTGTAGGTCGAAGTGATTTTGTATAAAACGATAATATGTATATGTGTGAGTTTGTTTAGTGCGTAACATAATATCGTGTGAGCAGTGCAAATCTCGTTCATGTGGTGCAAGGAAATGAAAGGTTAGTGAAAATAATTGAAAGCGTTCTTTAAAACTTTCGTAGGCTTGTGTGTCTGTTAGTGCTTCTGAAATGATGTGATCAAATTTGCGATCAAAGATGTTAAGTGTAAATACATATGGTGTTTTAATGAAAAATTTTTCTGTGATTTGTGGGTTAGCGAAGCGATCGTCGTCTAAAAATTGATCTTGGTTAGTTCGGATTATGTTATGATCGTAATATTCTAGCGTATATTCGTTAGCTCGGGGTGCAGTGTAAGTTTTTAGTGACTTTTTATATCCGATGTAAGTAAATTGTCTAGGTGTTAGTGGTGTAGTGAGTCGATATAGCATGTCTTTATTTCGTTCTATATCGATGTGAGTGTTAGATAAAGGTAGGCAAAGGGGATTAGTAAAATGATAATATGAGGTCCAAGGAAGGGTAGGCATTAAAACGTGTTCGTCTACAAAACTACGTGTATCGTTAGTGTCGTGAGGGGTGTTTAAGGTATATTGTGGAAATGAGGGTAAGGTGATAGCTAAAAATTCTTTCGTGTTAGTGTGATTTGGATGATTTATATATTCACGGGCTGTTCCTGGTTTTGCTGGGAAAGGATGGTTTGGGAACTTTCTTTTAAAAGTGCGATAAGCTCTATTAGTGCTGAGTGAAGATTCAGTAGATGTGGATGATGGTGCTATTGATTCGGTATAAACTGAAGAGGGTGTAGGGGTAGGTGGGTTGGATGAATCTATTGTGGATGAAATTTGGTTTATAGTGGGGGTGTCAAGGTGGTAGGGTTGTTGTTGTAGGGTAATAAAATTATCTAGTTCTGGGGAGATTTGGGGGGTATCTGGAGAATTGGATGATCGGTCTGAATGAAGTGAAGAGTAGGTTGGAGTGACTTGGGAAGCATAAGAGGGTGTAGAATTGGTTGGGACAGGGTTATTTGGTAGTATTGGTTGAAAAGGGGGTTGGGAAAAAATTGAGGGTGGGTGTGAAAATGATTGGATGGAGATGGTTCAGAGTCGGCAAATTCATCGGGGGTTTCAATATTCGGGTTATTGAGTTGTGAAGTGGAGTATAAAACTGAGATTTGTGAATTAGTATCTGAATTCATGCCTGATGTTACATTAATGGTTGGAAAATCGGGTGGCGGGAAAGCAAAAAGTGGAATTATTGTAATTGGAGTGGTGAGGTTGGTTGGGTGGGAATTTGAGCGGTGTAGGGATCCAAGTTGTCGGCTCATCGTGGGCTAAAAAAATTATTATTTTGAGACTGAAAAGCGGTGGTATGGGGTTGTTCTATAATTTGTTCATAAGTATTTTCATCTTGTGAATGGTGTGTCATTATATGTTGGATGGGACTTTGTGATATGGTTGGTGTAAAATTTGGATTATGTGTTATTGCTAAATTTCGAAAATTACGTGGGACTAGGGATAGTGGATGGTTATGTGGTAGGGGTGGTAACTGTGGTGCTGTAGGCGCTGTGTCTACATTGTTATGTTCTTCGTCGTATGTGTTCTGTCTTGTTGCTATTTTTGTGTTGTATTCTTTTATTTGTGCGTCTAAAAGAATTTTGTTTATTGATGTAGAAAAAATTCCGAAAAATCCTGCAAATAGTATGCGTGCTACACTTGCTTGTCTGTTTACTTGTGTGTGTATAGCACATGTGTTGTAGATTCCTTTTAAAAGTGAAAAAAGAAATCCTATAAAGTTAAACATTGCGTATAAAATAGTTAATTTTTCTAAGATGTAATAGGGCCATCCTAGAAAATCAAGAATTTCATTTTTGAGTGTAACAAAGCTAAAAATATTAATAGGTGATATATCTTGGGGACGGTATTTTTCACAGTTTAGATATATATAATCTTTAATGTCTTTAAAATATCCGCTATAGTCTTGCGTATAGATGTCTGCAAATCCTGCGGTTTCGGCAAGTTTGCGTAAGTTTTGGTCAATTGATTGTCTTTGTATAGTGTCCATTTGTGTTAATAATTCTTGGAATTGTTGTGTTCTAATGTGATGTTGAATATCTGATTTTGAATATATTCCTATTGATTGTAAGTCGATATTTGGGATTCGAGCGATAGCTCTAATGCTTTCAGGTGAAAATTTTTTGAGTGATTGCATTAATGTGGGATATGGGGTAAGAAGGTAATATTTATCTTCATCAGGGTTTAGTTGTACTACATTGTGGCTATTTTCTGATCCACATGGGACTGCGGTATCCCAGAAATAAGTTCTTCTTGAAAGTGTGTCAACGAAATGTACTTTATTCTTATAAAAGATAGGGATTCTTTTATAGCATCGTTTGTCTTCAAAAACGTATAGTGGTGATACTTTTTTGGTACAAGTATAAAACCATAAAATGTTTCCTTCGTAGTCTAAAAAATTTGATCTATTTCCTGATAGTAAATATCCTGCGTAGGGTATTTTTAATACTGCTAGTGCAAGTGATTGTAATATTTGTGTTCTTTCTAATTCGCATAGTTGGTGTAGTGTTTCTAATTCGGAGAGTGACATTTCTTGAAAAATTCGGCTAATCGTGTAGTCTAATTTCATATCTAAGTGAATATCATAGTGGATATTACCGAAATATGTACTATTCATTAGTGATAGTTCTTGTAAACGTGTGCTTTGATCGTCTTGGGGCTTTAGATGTCCACCAGGTTGACCTGTATTTTTTTTGAAAATTAACTGGTATGTATGATGTTCCTTCATTTGGAGGATGACTTGTGGCGTATGGGTCGACTTTTATTTTTCCAGTGGTCATGTCGAATCCTTTTTCGTATTCAACTAGTATTTCGGAGTATTAATAATTTTAGAATATACATGTGTATGATAATCCTGAGTATGGGTTATAAAATGTAATGTAACCAATTGTCTTTTTGGTGTATCTGTCGTATTTATATAATACTTCAGTTGTTATAAAGGGTGGTGGTAGTGATTGAGCTGTTATGTTTGGTGGGTTTAAAGGGTAGGGATGTTGAGTAATGTTGTTTAATTTAACTGTGATTTCAAACTTTAATTGTAAACTATTTTGTTGGAGTATTTGTATATTGTGGTCACGAATATCGTCGTGGATGTCTTGTCGATATTGTAGTCTATTGAGTGCCCAGTTGTGAAGGCGATTACTTTCTAAGTGTTGTCCAAATAGTGGTGGAGGTGCTGTAAATGTATTCCAATCTAGTCTTAAAGGAATAGTTGTTGATGATTGTTCTCGATATCTTGCGTCGAGATTATTTGGAAAATTTAAGTTAAAAGGTGTCGGTGAAATTTGGCTAATTCATGGTGTTGATGGTAGTGATAATGTTTCCGGTAGTGATGAGGATGTTGTATCTGAAGAAATATCTATTGGGTCATTGGTTAAATTTGGTTCACCTTGTGTGAATGAATGTGTTGTCCATTATGGTAGTCGTGATGTTTGGTTTGGGGGATTAAAGGGATTTTCACGTATTTGTTCAGATGTTGGTGTTGAACCTAAGTAATCTGAGGGTAGGCTTGAGGTGCTACGTTGTGAAAGAAGTGTAGGGGTTTCTGGTAAGATACCAGTGGTGTTTTCTGGAGTGCTTTGTGATGGGGATTGAGGTATTTCAAAATGAACTCGGGGAGTTTGAAAATTTCTATTTCGTCGAGGATGTATAATTTGTCTATTTATTTCGGTTGTGTTTTGGTTTTGGCTAGGATGTCGTATTCTACTTAGTTCTGGTGGTAGTGTTGGGTATAAGTTATATGTTGGTTCACTTAAAGGTGCTTGCCGTTGAACGGGTTCTAGTGGTTCAGATAAGCGTGCGTGTCGTTCTTCAAAAGTATATGGGTTATCTTGAAAGGAAATTCGTGTAGATGTTTGAGGATTTTGGGTAGTTGAAGGTGTTGTTGGGTTATCTTGGGATGATGTCGGTGAAGACTGACTTTGGGACTGTTGGTTAGCAATTTTTGATAGTTTTTTGGTTTATTCTTTTAGTGAAAAAGTTTATGTTTATTATAGTATTCTTCTAAAAAAAGAATTAGGAGGATTGTTGCTAGAGCGAATGTGATGATTGCTTTCTTTATACATTTGCATATGGTCAAAATGAGGGATGATAGAAATGTTATGAAAATTACAAATAGTAAAAAAATATCAGTTCTACTGAAAATGGTTCGTATCATTTAGACAAGTTTTATGAATCGTACCTGTGGATATAATCAAGGGCTTTTGAAAGTTGGAGGAATAGTTCAAATATGGAATAGAAAATTTAAAAAATATTGCAAAAAATGATTAAGATTATTACAAAAGATTCAAAGATATCAAAAAGAAATATTATGAAAGTTTTAAGTATCGTAAAAAATTGTCTGAGATTTGTTAGAATTATATTGACTGATTGGGAGAAGAGCATTTAAGAAATGACTTTCGATCGAATATTTTTTGTTGTTTGGGGCAATTTTCAAGTGTGGTCGGATTATTTATTGGTTTTTTGACAAGTGGGTTGAGTTTTGTGAAAAATTGTTGGGGGCAATTTTTATGGTGATCGGGAGGTCGTCTTTTTCTTTATTTTCATTTGTCAAATGATCCGGGGTATGGTGAGATTTTTGTACTTTAGGCTAATTAAAATGTTCGTTCTGTTACTCTAGGCTAAGTTAACAGATTTGTTTTGGGGGTATTTGAGGTCTGAGTTGGGGAAATATTGTTGATCTTTGGGTTATTAGATAAGGGAGGGTTATGATATTATGGTGATATTTATTTTAGTAGTCAAGTTGGAGTGGTTTGCTTATTTTTGACCTGGAGGTCGTAAAGTTATAGTTATAGATATGCCTGGAGTTTTATATCGTTCGTCTAATTGATCTGAGTTTAAGTTAGAGAAGGTGACGGATTGGATGAATCCTATTGGTTTAAATTTGAACTAGAATCATTGCGTGTTTGTCAGCATGTTATTTTGAAAAATGACAATTCAAAAAGTTTCAGAGGTTTCAAGACTGTGAAATATAAAATTAAGGTTGTTTTTGAAATTCGACTTTCTTTAATATTTTAGATTGTGGGATGAATATTTTATAATTTTTACGTGGTTGATTTCTAAGTCGTGATGACTCTCTATGTTCTGATTTGTCGATTTGCTCTTGGGGTATTATTTGTTCTGTCATTTTTCTATTTCTCCTTTCTTTATGAGATGTATTTTGATCTAGATTTTTTGTATTGTTTTTTGTGGTGGTTGATTTTGTATTTTGGTTTTTGAGGTGAAAATCTCTTTGTTCCTTTGTTGTATTTTCCGTATGTGGGTTATTTTGAATAACTTTTCAACCTGTAAAAGAATACAATTGAGTTAGTTCGCGGAGTGCGTATTCTTTTGGATAATAAGGTAATAGGTTATTTCGATGTTGAACGAGTTCTTTTTTGTCTGAGTCGGTGATTTTATATGTGACATCAGTGGGTTTTGCAATTATTTGGTATGGTCCTTTACGAAGGGGTTGTAATTTTTTAGAAATTCCTTTTTGAGTATTAAAATTGGGTATTAAAACAAATGTTCCAATTTTTAAATCGGAGGCTGGTGTAAAGCGTGAATTTATTTGTTCATTAATGTTTTGCCTTTGTAACAACTTTTTTGTTACTTTTTGGTAAATTTCAAGGTGTTTTTTATCTCTGTTTAAAATCCATTCGGTGTGTGTACCGGAGGCTAATTTAAGAATTTGTGGGTGATGAAAATGATCTTCATCGTGTGTATGTAAAGGTAGGTTATAACAAATTGAATCTTTATTCGGTTGACAATAACTTTGTGCGTTTTTATGAGAGTTTGCTGTAAACATTATTGGTTTGCGTGGCTTTTGGTTAAAAACCATTTCATATGGTGACATTCCTAGAGTTGTCGTAATTTATGAATTATATGCTAAGGGAAATAATTTTACATCTGCTGACCATTCGGTGTATCTTGTATCATTTCCACTGATGATACATCTGAGGTATTCTTGTAATGAACGGTTCATACCTTCGACTAAGCCGTTTGTCCAAGGTGCGTGAGATGTACGTGGTTTGTGTTTGATGTTATATAAATGACATAGTGTGATGATTTCATTATTTATGAATTCTGTACCGTTGTCTGTAACTAAAATTTCTGGTAGTCCAAATTTGGCTATCCAGTGTTCATAAAGCGTTGTGTAAGCGTTGTGTAAGCGTAATAAGCGTTACAATGTGGTACTGGGTTAAGTGCTACATAATGTGTAAATGCGTCAACAATTACCATAATGTAGGAGTTTCCTTCAGATGAGGGTGAAATTGGTCCTTTTGTATCAAAGGAGATACGGTGGTTAAAGTACAAACTTTGTCCTTTAAAATCTTGTTTTTGTGCTATTTGTTTTTGATTTGGATAAGGTTTATTTAGTTGACATACTATACAATCATTGCATAGTACTTTTTTCCAAATTGGTGCATTTGGGAAATAAAAGTTTTGTATGAAATTTGAATATGTTTTCTCTGATCCAGAGTGTCCTTTAATATTTTGTGTATGTGAAATATTAAAAACTATGAGAATCATACTCAAAGGGAGACAGGGAACTGTAGATTCATTTAATTTATATTCTAAAAGGTCTGTATTTTCATTAACTGTGGTATTATTAAATTTTCGAAAGTATCTGAGGAGTGTTTTGTTTCCTAAAATAGTTGTATCTGCCTTGACGGGTTTAGTTTTATATTTGTGCCATGATTTTAGTTGTCTAATTACTGGGTCAAGATTTTGATATTGTTTCAATGTTGAAATTGTAATTGTTTCTGTTGGGGGGAGAAAAATGTTTTCAATTTCTAATTTAGATAAGGGTATTGTATCAAGTGGGTCATGGAGGTCAAAAACTTGATTTATTGTGTATTTTGAATCGTTTGTTTGTGGTCCTGATAAATTTATTTTATCAGTTAAGTTTTCTTTTTCAATTAGTGGAAAAAGATTTTTTTTAGGCGGGTGTTGTTTTATTCTTTTTTGTTGGGTGTTATTTTTTATCCATTGTGAATATGGAATTGGTTTAAAAGTTGATGTTCCAAGTAGATCAACTTCATAGTGATTATTTTGGCAATCTAAATAAAGTGGGAAATGTTGTAAACTATTTATCTGTGATTGTTCAACGTCAGTTTTTACTGCATATTTGCATTCCAATCGGGGTGATGTTTCGTTTTCTGCAAGGTAGAATTTTATATTTTTGGGTATTTCAACTGTGGTTTTACGTGTAAGTAATTCAGGTGGCGTATTTCGACTTAAAGTGTCTGGTAATGCAAGATTTTTTCCTGCGGTCCAAACTATATGTAAGTTTGGGAATTTCATTAAAATTAGTTGAAATCTATAAACTCGGTGGTTTGGATTAGATTTTTGTGTAAAGAGAAAGATGATTGGTTTATGGTCTGTGAAAAGAACTGTTGGATGTTTTGATCCAAGTATCAGAAATTCATATTCTGTGAGTGTATATATTATGGCTGTACATTCTCTCATTAGAGTTGAGAGTCGTAGCTCTGCTTGAGTGAATAATCGAGAATTTGCTGATATGAGGTTCATTTTATTTGTACCATTATGTGATTGTAATAATGCTGCGCCGATGCCAAAGTTCGAAGCATCGCACATTGCATAGAATGGTTGATTTGGATCTGGAATTGTGTTCGAAATTTGTTCAGTTAAGAGTTTCTTAATTTCTTCAAATCGTGCTTGATGTTCTGTATTCCATTCAAAATTATTTTGTTGTCTAAGTATATTATAGAATGGTCTTAGGTATAATTGCATTTTATAAACATATTTGCTTAAAAAGTTTAACATTCCAAGGAATTCTTGGATTTTCTTTTTATTTGTTGGTGGTTGGAGTTTCTGAATAGCATCAATGCGTGATTTCAATGGAGTGATTGTTTTTCTTTCTATATTATGTCCTAAGAATTTAACTCTTGTCAAAAAGAAGTGTGATTTATCGGGGGCGGCCTTCAGATTTTCGTTCTGAAGTATTTGGTGATAATGTTCTAAAACATTGAACATTTCTTCTTTAGTCTGTGATTGCATAAAAACATCGTCTAAATATGTGATTGCGTTTTTCTTGAGTATTAGTGGTCTAAAAATTTTGCTCATAAAAGCTGAAAATGCTGCTGGTCCTATGGATATTCCATAGAATAGGCGGTTGAATTCATACTGTTGGTTTCCAATAACAAATTGTGTTTAACGTCGCGATTGTTCATCTAATGGCATTTGATTATATATTTGTTCATATCTGCGGTTGTAAAGTATTTTCCGTTTATTTTTGTTAAAATAACTTGTATTGGTTCAATAGGCCAGTTGCATTTTGATTCATCTATGAGTGAGTTGAGGTATCTAGCGTCGAGAATGATTTTTAATGATTCTCCTTTGGCTAGAATGATAACAGGGTTGATAAATGTGTTACCTTTTGGTTGTTCTTCTTTATTTACTGGTGATATAATGTTGTATTGTTCTAAAATGTCGAGTAATCTGTTCACTTTATCGTGTAAGTGAATTGGTACTTTGCTTGCTCTTTGTTTTTTGAAAACTGCGTCTGGTTTTAATGGGAGAATGTAGTGATGAGCTGATTTTGCCAACATCAAATTTGGATGTTGCATAGACTGATGAATATTTGATTAGCTGTTTGGCTAATTTATTAAATTCGTCTTGTGTTATTTGTGAATGTTGGAAGTTAAAGATTGTTAAAAATTTCTGTTGATTCTCTGTGTAGTTACTTATGTTGAATGTAGGTTTGAAATATGGGGTTTTTGTGAAATAATCCGTATTTCTTTTTTCGTTACTTATTATATTATTTATGGATAATTCTTCATTAAGAATTGTGGATTGACAAATATCTAATAACTGGAGTATATTATTTACGCGATATGCTTTTTCGTGTATTGGTGATATTGTAATGTTGGTTTCGCAATAGCCTAAAAGTCCTAAAGGTAATGTTACTTGGTAGGGTGTATTGTTGTATACATGTAAAGAAATAATATCTGAATTCGAGTTTTTCAAATATTTTATTGATGAGATTGTGATTTTGAAAAATTTATGGATAGGTTTGAATTCAAAATCTGACATATAAAATTGTTGTTTGTTTTGTTTTTTATCATATTGGTGAACTTGTTTTATTGAAAAATTGTATATGTTTCCTGATAGTGGTTTCAAGTGTTTTCTTTGTTGGTTATATATTGGATAGAATTTTGAAAAGAATGGTGGTTGTTTATTTAATCTTTGAAAAAATGTTAGGGATGTGTCTTTTGTTTTTGTATATTTATCTTTGATTAGTATTTTACTGTTCAAGATGTTGATTGTTGGTATATATTTAGAAATAAATGGTATTCCAATGATATTGTGTTTAATATCAGTGATATGGAATATTTGTTTAAATAGTTTAGTTAAAATTTTATTTTGCTCCATTGTTCTTGTGGGGAGAAGAAATAATTGAATTTTTCCGTAGTTTATTAATGTTGATCCTTGTGCTGTTGCTAGCTTACTGGAGGTTTCAAGAGGTGTTAGCTTTGGATGTAAGGTTTTAATTTCATTCCATGTGGGAATGTTTATTATATTTGATTCTGCTCCTGAATCAATTAGGAAATCAATTTCAAGATCTGGTGGTTGAAATTCTTTGTTTCTTGGACTTTCTAAAAGAAATGGTATTGTCCAAATTTTTTCTTTAGGTTGTTCTTTTTGTGTATTTTGATAGATGTGGTTTGTATTCAAGCATTTTGTTTTGTCTTTTTCATTGGATTGATTTGTAGCGTTAATTCCATTAATTTCTTGCGTCGTTGGTGTGGAATGGATGGGTTCAATATAGTAATTGTGAAGGAGTTCTAATTGGTTTTCATATATGTGTGATAAAAATGGTTGTTCATATATAATAGGTTCATAGTCATTTTCGACTGCTATCATATTGATGGAGAGAGTGTTTTCTGTATCACTTTCTGAGTCTGATGATCCACAGTTTATTTGATTGAGTTGTAACGTATCATTTACTGTGTCATCAATACCTGGAGGGTCTGATGTTGTTTCTGGATTTGATTGTACTTGATTAATATGTCTTTGATGTTTAGGGGTACTACTTCTGTGGCGATTATTAGAATTATTATAATGATTATTATTCCGGTGTGGTGATTGGGAATAATTTCTATAACGATTATTATAACTTGAATGTCAATTTTGTGAATTATTTCGTGATCTATTTTGATAATTACCGTTTGATCTGTTATATGAGTTATTTCTTGATCGATTGTTTGGGTAATGCTGATTTCGGTTGTTTGAATAGCTTCTATTTCGATTATTGGAATAGTTTCTATTTCTATTATATGATGAGTTTCGTGACTGATTGTTTGGATAGTATTTATTTCTTGATTGGGAATTAGATCTAGAAACAAATTGTGTTGTGTTTGAATTAGATCTGGAGTAGTTATTTCGACTATTTGGTCTATTGTAGTGATTTTGTGACGAATTTTGTGTATGTCTTCGTTCTGGCGATCTTCCTCTATAACTTGAGTTATGTGGTGATTGTGTTCTTGTATAATTTGAATTGTTCGGGAGTAGTTTTCCTGAACTGTTGTTGCTGTATACATTTTTGTTCGGTAGATTTTGATCTTTCTTCATGTATTGATAGAATGATTTATTTGGTTCTTTATATTTTTGAGGTTTATTTTGATTGTCTTGCTGTTTTTGTCTACATTCAGAAATACTATGTCCATATCGTCGGCAATAGTTACACCATTTTTTGAATGATGGTTTGCCTTTAAAGTTTGGGTGTTTTTCATAAATATTGAGTATTTCAGTGATTTTTTCAACGAGGTCTGTATCTGATTCCTGTATATTGTTGATATTTGTGGAATTTGTTTCAATTCGGTTAACATATTGTAATTTCAGATTTTCTGTTTCTTCGAGTTTCATTGTGATTTCCGCTTGTTCTAGTTTGTCTACTAGTTTTCAAAAATCTCTCGGGATGGGATGCTCTCTCTTTTATTGCTATTTTCCTTAATTGCGGTGTTAAGGACATCATTAAGATTTCTGTCATTTTTGTGTTTTTATAGTCGTGTGTATTTAATGAATATGCTTTTCGAACTAGTGTTTCGATGCGTACTGCTAATTGTTTGATGGTTTCATTTGGTAATCTGCGAATTTCATTACATAAAACTCTTTGTTGTTGTTTGTTTCTTTCGGAGTCAAACATTTTTGAAAATTCTTGTGTAAACCTTTTCCAATTTGATTTTATTTCTATAGGCAATACTGAAAACCATTTTTGGGCTGCGCCGTCTAAGGTTGTTTGTATCAACGCTGTGGGTCGATGTATCCAGTTTTGATGTAGTGGCGTATTAATTGGTTCAGGTCCTATATTTAAAATCAAATTTGCTGTTACTGCATTTAAATAATCTTCTACAGAATATTCAGGGTCTGTTCCTGTAAATACCATTAAAGGTTTGTTTGATGTTATTGATGATCCACCCATAAGGTATGGATTCATTGTCATTTGTAATGATTCTGCTGCATTTGGCATTTGAGAAAAATTTGAAAGTTGATTTCTTGTTATTTCGTGTTGTTGAAGATAATATGGGAGTGGTATTTCATTTTGCATTTGTGTTGGTTGATACGAGTGTGTGATCATTGGGTTTTGTTGCTGAATTGGTTGAAAATATTGTGTATTAATTGGGTTTTGTGTTTGGATTGGTTGTTGATTTTGTGTATCTATCGGTTGTGGAGAAAAATTTCTATGATTTGTATGTGGTTTCTGTACTCCTTGTCCACGATATTCTTGATTAAATGGTGCAAATATATCTGGTTGTAAAAAATCATCACCTGAGGATAAGTAATCCATTTGATAAGATGTTTGTGTTTTATTCTTATTTTGTTGAAAAAATGGATAATTTTCACTACGATCCTGTGGAGGATGTGAATTTGTTTGAAAATTTACTGAATTGGTTGATGCCATTGGGTTATCCCAGTTTCGAGATCTTATATGATTATTAGTATTTTTTCGTGGGGGATAGTTTGTTTTTGATGGATGTGTGTAATTATAATTATGTTCTGCAAAATTGTTTCTAGTGAAAGTTTTACGTGTTTTTGACGGTATTGTCATGGGTCTGTATGTTTGATAATCCATGTGTGAATATTTTGGGGCAACCGAAGGTTTAACGGTTGATTGCAAGGTTACCTGTGTTTGTGAAGGGTTTGTATTTCTTGGTGTTGTTAAATTTGGACGTATCGGTGAAATGCTTTGTTGTGTAGTTGTTGTGTGTACGATTTCTTCATTTATGAAGTGTGATGGTGTCCTGTCTGGATATCTTGTTGAGTGAGATTCCTAGTTCCATTGAGGTTTTCATTGTGTATGACTGTGGAGTTTAAACTATTATTTTGCATATCAGGTAAAAATGTATTATAGTTTAATGGTGTTGCATCAATGGTTAATGGTGTTACTCTTACATAATCTCTTACATAAGATATCGTACTTATTGCTTGACTTGAGATTGATTGTGGGAAGTTTATGAATGCGGGATGAGACCATTCGGGGTCCCAAACATAGTCTGACTGTTTTGTGATGGCAGTATCATCGTTTGAGTTTTGAGGTCTAAAATTTTTTCTTGCTTGTGAAATTAAATCAATATTATGTGTGAAATAATCTATTATAAACCATGCCAAAATTTTTTGTAAGTCATGTTTTGTATGTGGTGAAACTTCATCTTTAGTGAAATTTTCTTGAATTATATTTAGAAAACTAGAGAGTAGTGTGATTTCATGTCGTACTCTTATATGTTTAGATGTTTCTGTCGGTGAGACATTTGGGATTGGGATTTCGTTTTCTAATATCGAGATATAACTGTATATTATTGCAAAAACTTCATTGGTGAATATGGAGTTTGCTCTTTGTGAGTTATGATATTGTATGCTTTTTATATATTCTGAGAATACTTTTGAAAATTCTAAATCAAGGTCGTCTGTTTGAATTACATATTTGCTGTGATTCTGGTTTGGTGAGCTGAATTCTATAGAGTAGATTCCGTATTGTTGTGTTAAGTTACATATATCTTTCAGATAATGATCGATAATTTGTCTTTTGATTTTTACATCTGGGAATTCTGTTTTACATGGGCTGATTCCGGGTTCAAACAAATTTAAGAGTAAATTCTTGCAAAATATATGCTGTCCTCTATCATCGGTTGCATCTACAATGAAGGGGAAGATATCATCATCATCTGGACTTTCTTCACTTGGGGTGTGCGTTGAGCTCATTTTTTCGTTTGATGACTGTTAATATGTAATTATCGATGTGTCTAATTGGTTGATTCCAATTGTTTAAGTGTACTGGTTTGTGTTTATATTGCTTTTTTATTCTTCTTTTTCCTCTTTTTGATGAATTTGAAGTTGTTTCTGAGTCGGAAAAATATAATTGATCGTGAATGGGGCAATTTTTATCTATTGATTCTTTTAATTTATAAAGTTCGTCTAAACTGCTGGTTTCTGATTCTGAAAATGCGTTTCGGTTTTTGGAAAATCTTTTTCGTGTTATTTGTCTTTGTTTGGTTATTATTTTTCTTTTTCGTGTTTGTCGTTTTGTTCTAATATATCCAACTGTTTGTGTATGAGGTGTGATTACAAGGTCGTATTTTTTGTTATCTATCTCACAATTGTGTAAAACGATTGTTTGTTTATTTCCTAGGTTTTTAAATGACATAAGGTTTAGGATGACGGATGCAAAAGGTTGTTAAATGATTTCTATTTTCTTAGACTGTTAGTCCTTACGATTTTTTGGTTAGCTTAACCTGGGTCTATTTGTTCAGGGTTGGAGAGAAAAGTATATCGATTCCGAAGAATGATTTTTTACTTTCTCGTGGCTAGTATAAGCTAAGGTGTTAACTTACTTAATCTTACTTAAGGGTAGTGATTGTGTTCAAGGGTTGGAGAATAGTAAATCGATCCACAAGGTTCAGGTATAATTAGAACGCGAGTAGTTCGTTAGATACTATTTTAAACTTACTAAGTCTAAGATTTATCCTGGGTCTGGTAAGAGGGGGGATCAAGTGAAGGATGAATAACCGAAGTTCTTCACTGTTTATCCTAATTTGAATGATTAGTTTTGTTCAAAAATTTCTATTAGTCCTGGGTTTGTAGAAAGGGTTGGATAGTGAATCGACGTTTGAGGTCGTTAGACACTAGCTAAGTGGGTGGGGGAGAACAAAATTGTTCTTTTTGATCCAAGGATAGGCCTTGATGATCAAGTTTTGAATTTAATTAAATAGAAAATGAATTAAGATCCAAGGATAAGCCTTGATGATCTGGTTTTAAAATTAAGTGAATTTAAGTTTAAAATGGTTTAAATTTGTGTAAAGAAAAGATCTAGTGTTTTTATGATATTAGTGAGCTTATGAATGCTGTTATGTTTAGGTGATGAAGCTGGAACAACAGGATGATTTATGATTACTAACCGTTTATTGTCATGCTACTAATTTTTATTTTGATTTTTCAATAAATATTTTTCAAACATGTTTTGTATATTACTGCAGAATTTAGGAAAACGATCTGAGATCTTTTTATCAATCGTTATTGTATATTAATAATTTTGTTTAGCGCCTGAAATGATTATGAAGATTGACTTCAATATTTTATGTTTGCGAATGAAAATCTAAATTCATTGCTAATAAAATTCTAAATACAAAAGTTTGTGTTGGCTTTTGCCGAACTATCATATAACTATATGGTAAGTTTCTACTTTGTCGTATGTCGTCTCTGGTTCGTGGTCTTCTTCCAATTCCGGGTAGTTCTGTTATCGTTCGGAATATTGGCTCTGATCTATTGAGTCGTAGAGACATTTCGATTAAATTATCGTCGTATAACATTTTGTAAATGTTTTGTCTAATTTCAAATCTATTATTGGTTAATTCTAAGCTACTAAGGTCTTGTTCGAGACTTATGGTCGCACCAGATGAGTTAGGACCGATGTGGTTAACTCATAGAGTAATTTCGGATAGGGTGCACCGTCTGCTCGTCACGCTATCTTATTTTCGGCCGGATAGATTCGTGCAACTTCTTAGTCTAATACCGATCCTAATCTTACTCTTATACTTATCTAGTCTCAGGTTGTTTAACTAGTCTCTGCTAGGCTCAATAGATCTAGGGTATACTGGTTTATTGCGGCTGCTGAAGTTCTCGGGAGAGTCCAACTAATTTCTAAGTTAAATTCAAATCTCTCTGGTGCTGAAATTACAAGTAATTTCAGCACTTACAAATAAGTGGATTGTTAGTCAGATGGATCATGATTGGTTAATATTAAATACTTTACATTGGTAAAATATCTAATTTATCCAATCATAAAATGTAGTTTAGATCAGGTTCCAAAAGTCAAATGAAATTTGGTCGCTTCTAATCTATTTTTTTTTTTGCTGTCACGTCTTTAAATTTTGAAATACGGCTTTTTTAATGGCAAATTGTTAGCTCAGTTCTATTTTTATTAAAAGTAAAGACACTGTTGATGCTAAATTATTGAAATGTTGCAAGGGTTGATTAAAAACCCAACGATACTAATGATACTGTAGTTCAATTGCAAATTAGACTATAACTTCTACAAAATATACTTAATGATACAGAGCAATATAGTTGAAACATTGGGTTTACTTTGCAAAATTTTCATTACATTCCGGGAGTGTTATCCAATCTGGTCTTTTTCGAGGATGCCATGAGTGTGGTGCTGAACAGCTACCACTTTGAAGCATGCCAGTCGTTTGGCCTCGTGAGTCTAAAGAAAAATGCATGTTTTTTTCGAGTTTTGATTTTGTAGATTTTAAGGCTCTAAAAGCAGCAATGGAAGTTTTTCTTGCACTTTATGAATAGAGAACAGGTATCACAACCTAAACAGCGTTGATTCTTAAATGATTGATTTTTCGTGTGGCGTAACTTTAGAAATAACACGGTAGTCTACAGTTCTGCCCCTCAAGTTTTTTGTTTCCAAACAGGATGGAGGGTTTCAAAGGCCTAACTTAATTGATAGGAAGGACGCTGATCAAATATAGAGGACTACCGTGCGAAGACTATGATGGCGAGGCAGTAAGAAATACAGTTTAAAAAATTCTCGAGTGGTTAAATGATACTCTAAACAGTTTTGCCCGCGATCGCAAAGATTCAACGGCAAAACGCGATAAAGAAACAACACAGACAAAACGTTAAAAGAGATCAGCGGAGTGATTCTATTTAGTTGAACGGGTTTTGTAGTTTTAGCCTAAGTTATATGGACAATTTTGCTATAATTAAACTTGATGACATCAATTCACAGGCAGTTGCATCTGGCTAGACACAGAGAATAAGCAGTGCAGAATTTGGAAGTTTGAGGTTTCTTTTGGTCAACCTATAATACTTTGCTCAATGCATTTTCATTGAGTCAGCTGAAGATGTCGATAAGCTGTTGGTGCACAGTATTGGTACTTCTCCCAGAGAGAGATAATTCATTTCATATTTTGGGTTACAGTTCCGGCGCTGCCAGCTGGTATTCTGTCTATAAATAATGTCATCAAGTGTTAATATAACAAAATTGCCCAATTAATTTAGGTTGAAACTAGCAAGATTGTTGAATTGAATCTAATCGGACAGGATTATTTTATGGTTTCAATGTATAAAAAACGTTGTAGGTTTTTTGACAGCTCAATCCAAAACTAGCAACTTCATTATTTTTTCTTTTCAGGGTTTCAGACTTCTCATGTTTACGGTTGAGAATATGTGTCATAAAGGATTGGAACAATTCTTAACGATGGGTGTCTACGATTTTTTATGAATTAAAAAGATTTGAAAGTTAAGGACTAGACTACTCGTATCAGGGCGAAGCCCTGAATGTTCCGACTGCCTTTTAATGTTTATGGAGCAGTAATAACAAAAAATTAAATGAGTTACAACAAAATGAAATTTTTTTCCCTCTCAAATTTGTATTTTTTCTTTATGAAAATCATCCCCCCACAGGCCATATTAAGTACAAAAGGATAGGTTTCGCTCCTTGTAACAAATCAATTATGGCCAATAAGCTTCTTTCAACCAATTTGGAACAATTTCTAAGACAGATTAAGCAGTAATAACATTAAAAAATTTAATGAATTAAAACGAAATGAAATTTTTTTTCTCCAAAATTTGATTTTTTTTTATAAAATCATCCCCCCACACGCCATATTAAGTACAAAAGGATAGATTTCGCTCCTTGTAACAAATCAATTACGGTAAATAAGCATCTTTTAACCAATTTGGAACGATTTCTAAGACGGATTAACTCTCCGCTTACACGTTACTAGCGCGAAATATATCGCGCGTTAATTGTCCCAAATTGGCCAAAATGGCACTCTTTAAACCCCCGTAACTTTACGCTAAATGATCACAGGTAAAATATCTTTTCAATTTTAAGCTCAAGACAACAATACCCTTCGAATGATATAGAAAAATTCCGTCAAAAATGGCTAAATAAAAAGTCAAATTTGTCTGAAGAAAAAAAAACCACCCCGAGCACAAATATTCCGTTACTTTCGTATCGAAAGTCGGAACAATAAAGCTTTCGGTAAAAAAACACAATTTTAGAGCTGAATTTTAAGCCGGGCCTGAGTTTGAGGCCCGGTCCCGGCCCGGTTGGATAACAAAAATTTCAAGTTGATGGCCGTTTTTAGTGAAAAAAAAAATTCCAAACAAAATTTAAATTGAAATTCAAATGTGAAAATTAAAAAACCGTAATTTTAAAAAATCCATTAGCTGCAGCCGACCCTAGCATTGCGATTTGGCTGACTTTTGCCGCAGAAAGAAAGGCACGCTTGGCTGTCCGGATTTGCAGAGGTGCGTACCCACGGAGCCGCATTCCCGGATAGCCGAAAAAACTAAATATCTCCGGTTTGAGTAATTAAAGCAATTCGTCACAAAATTTGATTGGCCAATAAAAATCATTCAATTTCCGCAGACCAGTAGCCACAAAAACTGCGAATAAATTAAAGAGATTTGATTGGTTGATACTATTAATCTCATTGAATAAATTAACTACAAATGTGCGACTACTTTTTAACGCATGATTTTTTCTAATTTTATTTGTTAAGCTTTATTTAAAGTGAATTGGAACAAAGTAATGAAATTAAACCAGACAAGATAACGAAATCAGATCAACTCGTTAAGCAAATTGATATCGGTAACGCTCAAATAATATTAAAAATTATGAGCAAAATTTCTGAAAATACCTTTATTTCTAGTCATACTGTTTCCAATATAACTAATATTAATTTTTTTTTCAAGATAGCTCACATCCCAACCGTCAAAACTTAGTAATCGACGGCTTTCTTTTCCGGAAAAATAAATCAACTAATAAAAACATTTACTTTATTTGTTCCGAAAAAACTTGCAAAACCCGTGTAACCTTAAAGTCAGGTTTGACCCGAATTATTTCGCCACCGTATCCGAATCATTCCCATGAACCAGCCGATTAGCAACTAAAAAAAAGCAATTCAAAGAAAAAGTAATTGAAGAAATGAAAAAAAAATCCTGCGCTAACAATGAAAACGGCGTACGAAAAAACAATCGAAAAATACAATCACGAGATAATAGTTCCATTCAATAGTTAGCGATCATCTCTTTCTCGCGCTCGAAAAAACTTTTACCGGCAATTCCACACAGCATTCAGGCTGTACAAATTTCACCAGAATGGGCGAAAATTTCTTCGGGAAAACATTTCTTGCTTTCAAATGATACGAAAAATGGCGTGACAATTTTTTCGACGAAAAAATTTATGGAGCGGCTAGCTTCCTGTGAGACTATTTTGTGTGACGGTACATTCAAGATTGCGCCAGACCCATACTTTCAAATTTATACAATTTTTGGTGACTTTAAAAATTGCCAGATTCCATTAGTGTTTGCTCTTCTTACTGGGAAGACAAGCGACCATTACAAAGTTATGCTTAATATTCTTAAAGAAAAAATGGAAAAAATAGACAAAGTTTTCAAACCAGATAATATTTTGTATGATTACGAAAGTGGATTTAAAGCAGCTGTGGCAGAAGATTTTCCAGAAAGTCGCCATATTGGCTGCTATTTTCATTTTACACAAGCACTTATCAAAAAGTTACGTTCACTTGGCCTCATAACTGCCTACAGATTCAATCAAATATTCAAAAAGCAAATGAGAAAAACTTTCGCCCTCGCGTTTTTGCTAGTAGCGTTAGTGCGAAATTATTATCGAACTTTTGTGAACTCGCCCAAGTTTTTGGCTTTGAAAACTCGTTATCCAGAATTGCAAAAATTTACAGAATATTTTGAAAAGATTTGGCTGGATTTTTTTCCGATCAAATTCTGGAATGTTTTTGATAGAGAAACAAACTTCCGAACCACTAATTGCTGTGAGGGCCGGAATAGTCGGTGGAACAAAAAAATTAGGAAGAAAATGTTCGATTTGGCTTACAATTAAGCAATTGAAAACTGAAGAATTTTTTGCGAAAGAAGCAATAAAAATGTTCAAATCGGGTCAAGATTCACCGAGACAATCCAAAAAATTAAGAAGAGTGAATGGCCAAATAACAGCACTCAAACTGTCTTTTCAAAAAAGAAATCGTAATATAAAGGACTATTGGTCTGGTGTTTCAGTTGTTTCTGCTTTGTTATAACTTTTTTAATATTCAACATAATAATCCATAATTGTAATATTGGACGTAATAATAATCTAATTGAGTAATATGAACAATTGTTTTAAGGCTATGCGTGATTTGACTTTTTTCGGCTATCCGGGAACGAAATTTTTTTTCGGCTACCCGGGTATTCGGCTCCGTGACATGCCACCTTTGCAAAGCCCTGCTGAAGCGGCATCCTTGATCGCGGCTGTTGCCCAGGGAACCAGCTCGTCCGAAACGAAAGTGGAAGTTGTTTGCATTTTTTAGAAAGCAGTTTTTGCATGCTGCGATTCCGCGTTTTGAAGCTTCTTCAACGGTAACTGACTGAAAGGTTGTAAAGTTTCTTCAATAGTAACCGACTGAAATTGGAAAGCAATTTTTGCATGTTGCAATTCTAGATTGTAAATGTTCGTCAATGGTAACTGACTAAAAGAACTGCCAAAAATTTGCCTTGCATTTGCCTCCCTTGTGGGTACGCTTGACGCGATCCGAAAGTGACCTCAGGAGATGGGTAATGTAACAATAAGGAATAGTCAGAATCAACTGAAACTGAGCAGTACCAGGTGAAAGCGATGGAGTGATGTTCGTAAAATGCGTGTGATTTATAAAGTCTATCACACAGGTGTTATTGAGTCTCGGTGCAGCAAGCTGTCAATGCATCAAAAGGTGCCAATTGGCTCAAAAAAGTGTTAAAAGATGTAAAAGAAGGGCTAGAGGTGTGAACGGCAGCCTCGACAGGTGTGAAGTGGAGCGGCAAAAGGTGTGAAGTGAAGTCAGAAAGTTGTTAACAGAAGTGTGAAAGGTGTGAACTCTTGAAAGTCAATCCCGGGCCGGCTGCTGATCCTAAAACCGAGGCCCGAGCACGGCCCGGGCCCGGTTCCAACTCTGACTTTAAGACTGTATAACTTTTAAAAAGAAAACTTTCGATTTCAGTTGGTTCTGTTCAAAATGCATGACTTTAAAAGAGTTAATTTCGGAATATCAATCTTATTTTAAAAATTCGACCGTAAAACTTCCAAAAGTTTGAAACTTTTCAGCATTGTTGACGGCTTGAATCGGTCGAGAAATAAACTTTGATTACTACTTAGCCTTTCGGGGTTTTAATGTGCAATTATACCAATCAAATTGATTCTCATTCAACCACAATTGTTCATTAATTCTAGTTTGTTATTAAACTAGAATAGTTTTTTTTTATAAATGAGGAAATTGCATTGATCCCCGAAACACGATCTTTTCAGGCAATTTTTCAAGCAACCAAAAACAATTTGTTTGACAAGCGTTTCCGTTACAAAAAAGTAAATAGGCTTCCACCTGTTTTCAAAAATGCGAAATTTTTCACCAGTTTTAAATCATCTTGCATTGATGCATTTGAACTAAAGGACCTAGCCATGCAATCGCTCACTCATTTCGAAGCACAATTCAATATTAGTGTAATAAAGTTCAAAGTCATTTTTAAATTATGCCCTATTCATACATAGCGAACTCTGTCAACCCAGAACAGTTACGTTTATGAGTTAACAAAATGCCAAAATTGACTAAATGAACTACGCTAAGAGTTATTTTCAGGTACCAAAAAAACCTAAGGATTTGACACTACGATATAAAATTCGACGTGTTTCAAAAATGGGCCAAACTGTGTATTTTATGAAAGGAAATGAAAGCAGATTGCTCATCAGGCTTGAAATCATTAAAACGGTTAAATTCTTTTGCTGTTTGGAGTCCACAGAAAAATGGCTATAACATAACACGGCTCCGAAAGCGAAGCTCAGTTTTGCTCTTTTGACTCTTTTCTTTGATATTTCCGCCCATTGCGGGCTCCACGAAACAACAAATGATCCAACTAAACTTACGTTACAGTCATTTGTTATTCTGATTTTCGAAGAAAGTGAGGAATATATATGCCCGTTTTTTTGTATGCAGATCAATTTTAGAAAAGTTGATTTCGTATGGGCATCGATCCGAAAATCTTGGTATATTCAAGCAAAAGTGTTTGCACTTGGTATAATGTTTTGATAATTTATGGAGCCTCAGTTTAAACTATCATAGAAAAATACAATTAATATCTTAAGTTTTATTTCAAGTCGATATCATAAAAACCAAAAACCTGTAAGCCGAATTCCAAAAATTGAAAAAAGAAGGAACAAAGGAACTAAACCAAACTGGAGTAGGCAAGTTTACCAGGAAGCCATTGGTGTATTTCAAGCTTAAGGTATTTTCAAAAAGCAGAAATTTGCGAAAAATTGGAGAGCATAATGATTGTAAATCCGTAAAATTTACAAGCAAATGAATCAAAAAAGCAAAATTTGAGGAACAAAAAAAAACTTTTTTCTTTTCAATGATTTCGAAAAATGCAAAACGTTTATTCACAAAACCTCATAACTCACTCACATCTAGCATTAGGACTTTACAAATGGCCACCAGAATTTTAAAAAATAGAACCTTCAAAAAAGTACCACTTACAAGTAGGAAACAGTGAGCTCATCCAGAACAAAAATTGGACTAGGAATGAAGTCGTAAGAACCTCAGTTAAAACTATCATAGTTAAACACAACTGATAGTTTTTGCTTTATTTCAAATTTTTGCTTTATTTCAAAATTTAAAGTCTCATAATGCTTACTTTTAAGTAATATGCAAAATGCTCTAGCATGAACCTTTAGCTTTGAAAATTGTGTTTTGAACTCAAAATATCGAATAGTAAAAGCCTTTGCAGATTTCTTTTTGAAAAAATTATATCGAAGGTAGCAAAACTCAGACTTCATGCACAAAGGTATAAGAAAACTTAGCATTTTTGTCTGTTAACTTTTCTGCGGAAAAGAATTGTTCATTTAGCGTTAAATTGGTAACGTGTATCCGATTAGCTCATTCTATAAATAACAATTTCTACTATCAGCTAAATTACATTATCCTTTCAACTTCCTAGTTTTTGAGTTAAAATTCCTCGGGTAAAGGTTGATCGTTTTTTTTTATCACATTTTCACGTGCGAATTCTATAAACTAGTTTTTTTACTAGTACCCTATTGCAATACCCTTGCTTGTCACAAGAATAATTGAAGTTGAAAAGGAAAGATCCTTCGATATGGTTAACATAGCCATCTCCTCTCCTCATCAAATCAATGGTATTTGTCGACCTTCCCTCAAATTATTTACTGCTGAGTAACAGGACTATAGCGCTTACCTTACTAAGCGTATTTCCAAGCAACTTAGATCAAAATCTGAAGTTTGACTGGTAAATAGGGCAGAATCTTTTGTGCTGCAAGGACCGAATAGCTGAAACTAAAAAGTAGTCATTCAGCATTGAGTATGCGAAAGCCTCAAGGAAAGAAAAATAACAGAAGACACTAACCAAAGTTAGCCAAGTTAAGTGCCATCGCAGCCGAGTAAAGTTCAGAGACAAAAACGCTGTTAACAAAATCCACTGGCGTTTATCGACGCGGAAAGGGTTAATTGATCAAATCTAGTTTAGATTGCGTTCCTTTCAGTGTAACAACCATCAGCAAATAGAAGCTTGTAAGTTTTATACGAGTCTGATTGGTTGAAACTGTTGGGGAATTGTTTCTTCTGTGATCAGCCCCCTTGACAGGCTACCAAAACATAAGTTTTCGTTTGCTTTCTATTTTCATTGGAAAGATGCGTCAGGACACTCCTAAGAATATTCTTCAGTTTTAAGGGTCAACGACTGAAGCGACGTAAAGCAGTTATTAATTAGTCCGCGAAATTTCCGAAATGATTCGTGCAATTTTGCCGTTGTGCGTTTACTTTAGAACTAGCCGAAAAAATGGTAAATTTTTTAGTTTTTCAAGTTTGGCAATGGTAGCACGAATCTTCTGAGCGAAACCTAGCAAGTTTTACTCATGCAACAGAGAAAATCATATAAAACAATTTCTCGAACTCAATTCTAGCAATGAACAAAAGATATATAATATTATTTAAAACTAAAACAAACCAAGAATTAAAAATGTGTCAAAAAGAGTTCCAATCAGTCTATTGAATCAGTCGCGTCTGTTCATGAAGCTGCCCACATTTGCCCAGTGAGTCTTGGAGTGGGCCAGTTTGTTCAGGTTTTTCTCTGTGTCTGTTTTGCCCCACGCACCCAATGGGACCACCAAAGCCGTGGAATTATCATCTGACCCGTACTGCAGTGCAATGTCTGTTAGGAGTCTAAATAGGGTAAAAATAAAACAGAAAAGCAAGTATTTAGAAAAAGTGGAACTATTCGCTAGAGCACTGTGGAGCGTTGCATTCAGGTTTCAAACGCAAAAATGACACATCAAACGAGAAAAGGTTGTCTAGCTGAAAAGACAGCTATTTCTTTCAAGCAAAAAAAAATGATGATTGATAAAAGTGTTAAAACGAGATTTCTTGCGTCTTAAGCAAAATTAATTTGAAAAGCACTTTTTAGAAGGGTTTGCCCAAAAAAATGTTTTTTTTTGGCGCGCGTTTTTTTTGCCATTCAAATTTAGAGTACAAAGCGTCTCTAGAAAAGAAAGGGAGTCCAAAAATGGATGAGAGTCACGAGTATGGAAGCAACCAAGAGTTCCAATTCCTGAGTTTTAAGAAGAATCATGAGCAAAATATATTTGAATAAGCGTCATTTCGTATAAAGATTTTGACTTTCAATTCACTGCATCGCATAGCCTGAAGGGCTAATATTTACCGACAAGAGTCTTGAGGATGCGCACAACTCATCACAATGTTGGCCATCTCCTGTTCTGACAGCACCTGGGAGACACCATCTGTCACTAACAACAGGAACTGGTCTTTGTGGTGTTTAATCTGAAACATTTTACCGATAAACATAGCCAAAAGAACATTGGAAAAATGTCAATGAAATCAAGACGTCTGAAAAAAATAACATACTTTTTGACACAGAGGCAAAACAGCAGCCCTATAAAGTGAAATAAGTTTTCATAAGGTAAAAATAAGCTTTGATAAGCCTTCTGCTGTGACGAATTCGATCCTACGACCAGGAGATTTAGAATCCCCTGTCTTCGCATCTGAGGCACGGTCCATTGACAGTTATTAAACACTAGCCACAAATAAAGCAGCTAATTATGCTAATAAATGGCCAATGCCATGCAGCAAAAGTGACACCAATTACAAATAGACTAGTTGCAATGCAACAAACTAAGTATCCACACTCACTTTTTATGTAAAAATTGGAAAGCATAAAATCTAATTATGTACTCAGAGGCGAAGCTGCGCTTCGCTCCATTTGCGATTCACAACCAGAAAACCGCAATATGAGGCCATTAAGTCGATATAATTTGAACCCGCAACCTATCAAGCTGAGAAAAAATAAAAGGCTGAAAAAATGTTGCCATGCAAACTTGCGCCATTATTTCTATCGGATTTATTTAGCTATTTGTGCAATCTGCAGTAAAAAAACCTGAATTTTTACTTGAAACAACTCGCCATTGCAAAAAATTGAGTTGAAAAAAATGCTTTAGAGAAGTGATATGTTTGGATTCGTGCTTACACGTGGTGAACTAACATGAGATTCGCTTAGTGTGTTGTTGGTATTGGTGTAATGGTTTATGAGAATTAGTTGTTTACCAAAATGAAACTTACTTGAAGGGAATTCGGAATCATAGCGTCGGTTAACATCAAAGGTTTAATTGCGAACATTTTTGCGACGCAAAACGAAATAACATGCAAGCTGCTAAATTCAGTTCATATTTGAACAGAAATGAACTTGCCGATAGTATAGACTTTGATTTGAGTTTGAAAACCAATCCGATCGGCATGATTCCAATTATTAACCAAAAATGATTAAATTTCTCCAAAATTGAACTTGATCTTGAAAGTAATCTTCCTAATAATAGATTAGACTAATTGGCTGAATTTGAATGAATTTTGGAAAAAAAACTGGTTGTGACTAAAACTTTGTTCGACCTAATCTAAGTTTTTTTCAAATGGCAATCATTTTAAAATAAAACTTAACTAATTTTTCCAACCATCTTAAGTTTGTTAATGTTTTTTGGAACTGTCCGCATACAACGCAATGTCTAAAGGGTTTGCCAGCCCTTAGTCTCAACCTAGTGTCCTACCAAAGGAGCGATTTTTCCGGGATTAAATTGCTGGAAACCGGATTTTTCAAATGCGAGTCATGACAAAAAAAAATATTTTACTTTGAAATATATACAAAGAACAAATGAACAAATGTTTAGCCATAGCGCGAAAGGAATGCAAATCAGTTCTCTTCGTAAACGTGCATAATATTCTGCACTTTTTCGTTTCGGACTCGGTATCTTTCTTTTTTTTTGTAAATTGGTGCCCGCTCGAGTCGTTTAAGAGACTAAGTGTTTGAAGGGAGGCAAGCTGGTTGGTTGTTTCGTACTCCTTTGTTAACCCGAGTTCCTCAACTTTTCTCATATAGTTATGAGATAAGATGAATAAAACATCCAGACAACTCTGGAAAGTTTTTTCGAAACGCTTTAAAAGCGGCCTGCTCGAAATCCAGCAAAAATTTTTCAGGTTTACTGTCCGGGTTAAGTTTTTAAGGGCTTCTAAGAAACGATGGTATGTTTTTTCCGTTTTAATCGGTAAGAAGGCATATATGCAAGCGGGGGTTATTTCTGAAAGACTAACAAGTACAGAGTAGAATTCAGAAAAGATTTTAGGAGTACCTTTGAAAGTTCCGTGAGCCAACCAAAAGTTTGAACTTTCGAGCACACGTATCATTTCTGGGTTGCTGAAGTTAAAAAAAATCCTTTCGTGATCATACTGACCACCGTCAAATCTTACAAAGTTCTCAATTAGCTCGAGTATTTCGAAATTTCTTGTCGCTGGTAAAACCTGTTCTCGCTGCTTGCACATGCGTTGTGCAGTTCGAACTAAATTTTCATTAGTTGGTAGGTAGGGCTAATTGAGTGGCAAGATTGTCTGTTATGGACTGGATTGCTGTGACGACTGCTACGGTCGGAGTATTACTCTCGCTCAGGTCCTTGATATTTTTCAAAACTTTTCCTGGTTTTCAGGTTTTCCTGTAGATATGTCGTGATTATGCTCACCCCATTTAAATGAAGTTTTCGCAATCCTTAGTTGTTGTTGCTCGGCATTTATGAGTCTGGTTTAGGCAGTTTCAATTAATAGTGGTTTTGCTCTTACGTTTAAGATAAAACTCCTGGCCTGATATCACTAATATTTGTTTGTCTTTGGAGGATAAAGTAAAATGGAAGGACGCTTTAAACATTTTAGCTCATAGAATGGTAAAACAATCGTTCAAGCGTAACGCAGTATGATTTTATGTACATTTTTTGAAATTCTTGCATTGCTTTCAATTAGCACCTTGTAGATTAGTTCTGTTTTAAACGCGCAAATGAGGGATTCAAATTCAGGCAAACTAATCGAAATGCGATTATTTTTGAGATGCTAGAGGCATCATGTAAATTAAGGCTGGCTTTTCAGGCCTCAATTAGTAGACCGAATTGGAATACTCCTGTACTTATAAAGAGGACTTAATATTAAACAAATTATCGGTAGTGAAAGGGAGTTATCGGTAGTAAAATTGTTATGGGGTTATCTTGTACGGGGTTATAAAGTAGGGGGTGTAAAATTTGGGGGTTAAATAGCGTGGGGTTAAAGAGTGGGACACCCGTCTGTACACAACCTTTATGATCTTTATGATAGATAAATTTCGACAAAACTACTCCGATTTCTGAAAACTTGATCAATAGCTAAATTCATTACGAGGCCAAACTGTGCACTGGATAGGCGCACAATTTTTTGTCTGTATGTTCCTGGATTCCAGAGACAAGTCTTTAAACATGTTAAAATTTTGTTAGAAGAATCGAGAAAATGAAAGAACCAAAGGAGAATAAAGGAAGCGTTCTTTTTGCGGAATCCGTTTACAATTCACAAAATGCACACTTTGCCCTCGTGATGATTTTTATTCAAATGAAAACTTTAAAAAAATACATTTTTGAAGCAGAATTTTTTTTGCCGTATTTGAAATTTCGTTATTGAACAGTGCATCGTATCGTACTTTCGATAGGTTAATTTGAATTGAACACCAGATTTGAATTGACCAGAAATCAAAAACCAAATAGCAAAAATGGCAAATCCAAAATTAAGTTAAAAGGCTTAAAAAAACTAGTAAGAATTAGCCAACTAAGGGATTCAAACCATCGAGCTAGGGATAATGCATGATTATCATTGGACTTCCTACTGGTCCAACTTTTCTTGTTGCCTTAGGAAGTTTTTACATCATCTAATAGTAGCTACCAGGCGATTAAATAAAACAAGTTTAATAAAAACAGAAGGGTTGAAATGAGGGAATAAAGAGGTTCACGTTTAACAAATGTTTACCGGTAGAACGGTCCTTTGGATCTAAGAAGTTAACTTTTTTTTGTTTTCCGCTTAATGGGGTAACTAAAAACGGGCCGTGCTGGCTTAATGGTGTTCTCCCATACGATTGCAATTTGTATTTGTAAATTTTTACAAATAACTGAACTAGATATCTTTTGGAAACAATTTATTATGATTATTATTAAAGCTGGTGTAATTTATGCTACAAAATTCCACGACATTGAAGTTCAGTTAACATGGTTAGCACACATTTGTGCAAGTTATGTTGGAAAAAGTTATCTTCTAATAACACAAGCATTTGATTTAGCAAAGAAAGAGACGCATAGGAGACAGGCTAGTCATTTTTTGTTCTCAAAATGTAAAGACCAACATGAACAATAGCACAAATCCAATAAGTTGTCTTAGGATGACCACAGAGAATTTGAAGATACTAACAAGAGGAGATCGCCCTTAATTGACTGCGCCCCAATCATGAAGGTCTCACAAGAAAAGATCCTTAAAAAAAACGAAGTTTACTTTTGAATTGACCTTCTATCAATTTATTTCCCGTTTGGAAACTTTTGAACAAAACTTTTCTCCCTGTTGTTAACGCAAATTTCATCTAGTAGCCAGCCTGAGAGAAGACCTCCGTTGACTTCAAAAACTTTTTAAAGATAAGAACGTCTTAGTAATAAGTTATTTATACCTTAGGACGTTTCTAGATTCGACATTTGACGTAATTTTGGCCATTGAGTAAGTTTGTCAACATCACGTGACGAAAAATATTATGCAGCTACTCACTTGTATAGATTTGGTGGAGGGCGTTGAGGTAACTCCATTGATATGTAGTTGCAAGTCACCCAGACTACGCGTCATTGACAGTCGGGCATTCACGAGAAGCTGACCTACATAGAAAACAATCAAAACCAGGTTAGTTGCATCTTCGCTTCCAAGAGTATTCAGTGATACACAAAAAAACTGTGCAGATGAGACAACAGATGCGCCGATGACTGGTTTGATTGATTCATTGTGGCGGTAAACTGCAAATTCAAAACTCTGGAAAACCAAGCAACCATTGATTCTTTAATTCAGTGACACGCATTGCTCGACTTTTATCTTTTTTACTCTTGATTGAAATAGATACAAAATTTGATCAAACGTATAGAGGAAACCCGTTCGGTAAACTCATAGAAAATGAGAAAGGATTGATAACCATTCGAGTATTGATACTCAGAGTACATGATTCGTACTCAAGAAAAATGTACAAAAACAATTAGGAATAATAGGCTACCAGTTGACATCATAAGAGGCTAATAGGGTATCAGTTACGCCTTCACTAAAAGTGATTACTTTCAGCAGAGTCGTAATCTTTCTGGTAGGATTTAACGTAGAGTTAAGCTCTTTACACCCCACAACAATATCTGCTCCGTCGTCTGCCGTGTTTTGCCTTGTGTATTGTGCTGCCTGTAAAGTTGGGTTATGGTATTTTCTCAAGTCGTTGTCCAGAATCAGGAGAACGTTACTTGTGCCACTGCTGCTTGTTTGATCACTGAGGTATCACTTATTTCCATTCCGTTGCTGTTTTCCTCATTCAGCCTAGAGATCGGCTCCTTCTTCAGTTTCCTAAATGAGCTTTTGTGCTTCGAGAGCAAATCGGTGAATTCGTCATGAAATTCCACTCCATGACGTGTTGCTCGTAGTCTTTTTTGTTGTTGTTTGGCGTCATCCAGTTTGTTTTGGCCCAAAGATTCGGCAAAATTGTTTTTCGTACCACGATATCCTTGTTCAAAACTTATATCTTTGCGCGCATTTCTTGAACTGCTTTAGAAGGCATTATACACGCGTAGTGATGTGTCGACTGATGTCACGGGTCCTAACCAAATTGTCGTTTGCTATGTATCTGCGTGGATGATGTGGTTCTATGTTGTATTTTGTGTACAACCGTTTTACAAAGGTTACGACTGCACTAAAAGTAATCACCTTTAGCGCAGGCGTAACTAATGCCATATTTGCCTTTTATGATTCAAAGCCTATTTTATTCGAAATTAATTTTTTTGTACACTTGTATTGAGTACCAATCAGGAACGAGTATCAATACTGGAATGGATATCAATCCATTCTATTTATCTATGAGTTTAACGAACGGGTTTCCTCCATAAGTTTGATCAATTTTTCTATCTATTTCAATCAAGAGTAAAAGGTTAAAGTCGAGTAAATGCATGTCACTGAATTAAAGGATCAATGGTAATAATAATAACAAATTGTTTTCATATGAGAAATTATTCAATAGACATTTGTCAATTTACATAATTCTGATATGGAAGGACATCAAATTATCAGAACCCTTAATTAAGCAGTACAATTTCTAAGAAGTACTCAGAAGTTTTAACTGTAAAGTACTATCAATTTTCCAAACCCTACAACCCCCTTTCTTTCAGAAAAAAAAGATCTATCATTTCTTAATTATTTGTGATGTATAAATTGCTAAAATTATGGCAAAAAAAAGTGTTTAATTGACTATATTTAAGATTGCTGACTGTATCAGCAAAACCTGCAAAAAAAATTTGAATAAAATTGAATAGTTTTCTATTCAAAGAATCAAAGGTTGCTTGGTCTTCTGGAGTCTTGACTTTTCAGTTTACCCCCCTAATGAATCAGTCAAATCAATCATCAGTGCATTTGACTTCTCATCTACACAAAAACAATTCGAAGATAAAAAGCTAGAAAAAAGACGTCAAGTTAAATAACACAGAAACCGTAAATCAATTATATTTAAATCGCGCTGGATTACAACAGTCGTCCTCCTTACTAAATTTCCCTGCACCTGAGGGACCGTCCATTATAGAAAATTATAGTCTGCTATCATTACTAACTGCGACACACGAGCTGGCTTTATAACAATATATAAAATAGTATTTTCAGATTTTAAAAAAATATATAATAATAGCTCTCTTCAACATTGTTGAAGTCTAGGTATTTCGAAGAACTTAGCAGAAAAAAAATTATTTGCCCTATGTCTGCAATTACGGGGCAAATAATAGTTTCTGCAAAAAAACGTCTCGTTTACAAATATTCTACTTCCGTAATAAGATGACTCAACTGACCTATACTGTTTGATGCAATGAATCCTCCCCTCGCCTGGATTCGATCCTGCTCTGCCTGGTCGGAGGGGGAGATGGGCGTTGAGAGGATAGGCAACTCCCCCTCTGCACAACACGGCTGAGGAGTCCCCCACTGAGCCGACAACCAACTCCTGGCTGTTGCGCAACACAGCCACTACTGCAGTTGTACCACTTCGCAATACTATACAAGAAAAATCGAGATCTAAACTTTTCGCGATATTATTTTGGGATAAAACTAATTTAAATATCCATAAAAACTGCAATTTTAATGGCCTTGTTTCGGCCAATTTTAACTATTCAAAGTGAACCCCACGCCATGAAGGTCTCGCATCAATTTACAGAGTTCGCATACATAAAACAATATCAACATTAGACATAGCCAACTGACAGTTGGAAAAGAGCAATGAATGCAAGGAAAGAGAAAAATAAATAGCTTTTCTTAAAAAAACTTCAAATTTCGCATTTTAAAGAATAAATATATTCCCTCAAAGCTCTTTGAATTTCAGGAAAATTTTGCAAAAATGGATCAATAGGTAAATTTTTACTTGCACTGGGAAATCTAAACATTTAAATCCTCTTCGAAACTAGAAGACGATCACTTGGTGACCTTTACACTTTTGACAAAAAAAATCAGCCGAACTGCGACAAATCACATTTGCGCCAGAACAAATGTTCAGACTTTTCCTTATAAAATACAAAAAACCGCCAATACCTATATAAGAGTCTTCAATACGTTCATTACTCTTAACAAAGGAGATCCTCACCTTAAAACCTTAAATTTACCAATGGATTTATCTTTTATCGATTTATTTCCAATTGCCAAAAACTAATTCCTGAAAAGCAATTGAACTAATTTTGTATCAATTCTTGGTATAGCTTAAGAAATCCTCCAATGGAACCACCAGATGAGAAACTTTTTGCCGGATGGGTTCAACATGACTCGTAAATACGGAAGTAACTAATCCTTGCCCCCTTCCCCTAATGTTAAATATGCAGAAAACGGAAGGAGAATAGGGATTTTTGAATAGGTTAAATTGTATGGCTTTTAACACCTTCATATGGCAAGTCTCTGTACATATATTAAACCCCTACAGATATTTTTTCCAAAACAATTCAAATCAAGCTAATAATCAATGAACTAACAAGCGATAACTAACATCTTTCAAACAATTCGTAATTGCCGTCAAGTAATGCTGAGTAGAGAGAGCGACTGAAGAGATTGTTCACATCTACGAATGTCTGTTTGAGACACACTTGTATATTGTGACTGTACTTGAGCCAAGAGTGCAAATGAGTAGGAATCTTGTCCAGGGCAAAATCGGCCGCATCTGCTGACCCGTGTCCGTCGAAGATGGCGAAACAGAGACAGTTCTGGCCCAGTTTGTTCACACTTATTCTGTCCTCGTTGACCAGTCTTCTGCCCAGCACACTGTGCCAGTAGGCCAAGTCCTCTGTGATCTAGAATTATTCAACAGATTTCTTCCATGATTTTTTCAGGTCCCTTTTGCATGTCCCACGCAACTTAAATTTGTACAAAATCGGAGTTCAATAACAAGGCTCCCTGTGACATGGGCAATTCTACTAAGAGAGACTCCACATATAAAGTTTTCTGAAGAGCTTTCAAAATAAATCTGGTTTCAGGTGTTGCGATGAATATCACTGATCGACTGCAGAGAAATAATTTTTGAAAGCAGAAGTGAATTACTTACATTAGGTATGGGTCGTCCCTTCTTCACACTTTGTTCCATATTGAGGCCCAGATTGAATTGACCATCAGCTGACCAGCTGTTCATACTCTGCTGACCCATTCCCCTTCCCCATGCTCCAGTCAGGTGGGGATTCAATTTCACACCCCTCTTGGTCATCACTCCAATCAGAGACCTTGTCTTCATCTTCATGTCATAGTTACGAAGTGCATTCAATTAAATACACGTTGCAAATTTCTTCACTAATCATTAAGTTGTAGTCAAGTTCAGCTGTGTTTGATATTCAAGAAAACGAGATAAACGATTTGGGTTTGACCTCGGCATAATCTAACTGAAATAGAAACCAACTACATAATCAATCAATAACATGCTTGCCTAACTCGGAATACTTCTGAGCATGCTAAATTAACTCAATTATTGATACGTATAATACCATTGAGAACTCAATTTCCTCTAACACGGATTTTCAGAAAACTTCTCACTCCGTTACTGCGCACGAACCAAATGATTCATTCATCACGCCAAATATTTCTCGAAGTGTTTTTCGCATCGTAATCTTACTGAGATAGCTCTAACAATAATTGTCATCGTAATAAACTGAAACTAGCTAGCAATGAAACTAGCAAGTCTTAAGGGTCCCAACTATTATACACGTACCTGAACCGGTTCGCAAAATTTTTCTAAGCAAGAAATAATAAAAAAAAAAACATTTAAAAAACGTTTAAGCTATTTCATTGGTTCGAAGAACTGTAGATTGGTTCGAAGAAAGTCAACTTTCTCTCAGTAGGCCACTCAAACTATGAAACTTTTTGTACACTAAAAGGATTGGTAAAAAGTAAGTTATTCGAATCAGGCTATTCAAGCGATAATTTAAAAAAAATGTAACATTATTCTTTATGATGAATCGATGGGCAAAAATTCCAGTATCAATTGAGGTTGGGTTTGACAAAAGACCATGAAATGACACTAACACAATCCGCTATCGGATCGGGAATTACAAACTTTAAGCAGTTTTTTAAAAGTGAAAAAATTTCAAAAAACGCCATGTAGAAGCCTAAAAAAATTCAAGCAGCCATAGTTGGAGGCAGAATTTGCAAACCCCGAGAGTACCCTGACAGCAACCCACTATAGGGTTTAGAATGTTGAATTTCATTAAGTTATGCAATCAGAGATTTTTGGAAAAATTTTGAGTTGAGAACGTCAATTTTTCAAATTTTTGTAATTTTTTTAAATCTAAGTTTTTTTTTTGAAATTGTATGTCTAAAAAACTAAAACTTAATGGTTATTCATATTTCGAAGCCAATTTCATAACCCTTGGAAAAACCCTGGCAGCACCCTACAAGGTTGCTAATTTCAAATTATGTACAACGTTTTAAATCTAAATTTTTTTTTACAAATCATAGAAAAAATAGAAAAACGTCATATCTAGGAAGCCAAAAAAGAATTGAGCAGACATATTTCGAGGCAAAAGTTTTCCATCCCAAGGATTACTCAGACAGCACCCAGCTATAGGACAGGAAGTTTCAAATTTTGAAGGAAGTTATGAAAAAATCACTCAGTGAAAAAATCTTAAGCTAAAATATTTGACTAATCCATTTAAGAGGTGGATTTTGCAACGCATGAGAGAACTTTGACAGCACCCTAACATAAGGTTGCTTATTTAAAATTTTGAGAAGTTTTTTATATCTAAATTTGCACTAAAGTCTTCGAAAAATCATAAAAAAACGTCATATCTGGGAAGGCAAAAGACTTTGAGCAGACATACTTGATGTCAAGATTCGTGAATCCTGAAATTTTTCTGACAACCTCTCAGCATAAAATTCCTAAATTTAAGTTTTGGTAAGCAATTGCAACCTTTTGGAAAAACCTGAGAGCATATAACTGCAGGGTTGTGCATTTCAAATTTTGTGAAGTTTTTGTTAATAACTTCTTTGAAAACTTTGAAAGTACCAAAAAAATCGTCAAATCTCGGCAACTAATAGCATTTGAGCGGACACATTTGGAGAAAAGATTAAAAACTCCTGGCAGTATCCTCACAGCACCCCACTATAGGTTTAAGAATTTCAAATTTTGGCGTTAGTCATTCAAATCTCGAATAGAAACTGAAAACGTTTTAAAAAATGTAAAGACAATCTGTCTAGGCATTTGGCCTTGACCTAAAGAAAGATCTTAAGTTGATACTTATCCGGGTTTTGGACTGAAAAAAAGCATCTAGAATATTTCGATTTTCGATTAAGCGTTGTCCCCATTGCCTTTTGTTAATCATTGTACCCTATGAAAATCGCTTTTACATTGCGTCCATAGACTTTTTGGCGTTGCGCTTAAAAATAGAAGATAGATTGATCTAATAATACGCCTAGTATCATCAAGCGTTTTGTGGGATACAAAAAAAAACTAGACAAAAACTCAATCGAATTGAAAACGGTCATATTGATAGCCTTTAAAATTCGATTGCAAACGAAATCGCAAGCTTACAAAAATATCTAAAAGTGTTAAAAACTCCCTCAACTATAAGCAGTTACATTAATATTTAAGACCATGAAAAGGTAGGCATATTTAGAAGAATTTAGAGCGGGGCAGGCGAAAATTTGACACAGGCATATCTGCACTTTGCAAACACCAGCAATTAAATGGAAAAAGAGAGTTTAGACACAGAGGTGAAGTAGCACTTCGCCTACAGAAGCAAAAACATGATCGAAAACGCTACTGGTAAAAACTGCATTTTGAGTCTACAAAATAAGTGGCGCACGCCAATTATGAGTGTACATAATTGCTAAGATGCAAGCCAATTAAGACGCATTCGCAGTACCAGTCAATTTGAAAAAAAAAAATTACCAACTAACATGCCTCGATTTATAGAGCGGACGCATTCAAACTAGTATACGAAAAAGTTCGTTAAACATACAACCCTGCCCAATTTCGAACCCTCTCATTTTGCAGCTGGTTTCCTTCCCTTCCTCTGCGCGACAGATCCATGATTCCTTGAAGCTAAAATGCTATTTGTAATATAAAAGTCTTTGTTAATATCCTTAGCATTGGCTGTACTTAATAGCTGGATCAAAATGAACATTTTCAAAATGAACACATTTTGTCGCAACAATTATCGCGACTTAGCTTGGAAAAAAAAGAAAGTTCATACTATAACAGAAGCTATGCTTTATTTTTAATACAAGAATAATTAAATGAGCTTTGGAAAGCAACAAATATTTTCCACTATGAGATTAGAACCCCAACCCCCAGAGTAAGAGTCTTAAGTCTTCAACTGCATCATTTAACCTTACAATCCACATACACCAGACACCAATAGGGCGAATGAAACACATACATAGGTGGAGGGATCAAATTCCAGGAGAAGGAGACAAACGTCACCCCCACTCTAAGAACCCCGCTGCGTACTGGTCTTTTCGCCGTAATATTATTTTTCTATCTCGAGAGAACCATAACTTGGAGGCGAGATTCGCAACCCCCAAGATTTCACTGACATCTTCCAATCGAAGGGTTGAGAATTTCAAAAACTCAAAAAAAACATTGAATTTAAGCTTTCTGAAAATTTTCCAAAAAATCACAAAAAACGTCATATGTCATGAACTGCAAAGATTCGAATAGTCATAGTTGGAAGTGAGATTCGCAACTCCCGAAAGTATTCTGACAGTTCCCAAATAAAGAATTGGAAATTTCACAATTTAAAAAATTTATAAAATTTAAGTTTTGAAAGTTTTTGAAAAATCACAAAAAACGTCATATCTCGAAAACTAAGAGCATTTTAGCAGTCGCATTAGGACGCAAGGTTTCGATCTTGAAACTCCTGAGAGTAACCTTACAGTACCCAATTACAAGATTAGGAATTTCAAATCTTTGAAATTTTTAAAATCTAAGTTTTCTGAAAATTAAAAAGAAATCATAAAAGACGTCATATCTCAAAAACTACAGAGATTTGAGCAGTCATATTTGAAGGCAAGATTCGCAATTCCTGAGAGTACACTTATAGCACCCGACAGTGTTGAGAATTTTAAGTTTTGTAAATGGAGTTTTCCGAAAAATTTTGAAAAAATCACAAAAATCGTCGTATCTCGTCCAATATAGAATTGGGAATTCATAATTGGAGACCAAATTCGCAGCCCCTGAGGGAACTCTGACAGCATCCTACTAGTGTCTTGCTAATTTTTAACTCAGTGGAACAAACACTAGATTGAAACTGGAAAATCGGAAAGCATTGCAATAGACGATTTAGTTATGCCCACGCATAGATATGTTATGCCTTTAACAGTTGCAAAAAAAAACGCTTTAACATGGCAAGATACGTGTCACACGCATTTAAATATAGTATAGATAGATAGATTTCAGTCAAACTAAACTATCTAAATTTTACTAAAATCCATTAAACTCAGAACTGTCCCAAATGAGTTGCTTGTTTCATCCATCGACCAAAACTTCTCGATATTATTTTCACATTTTTTAGTTTTGATAGGCGCGTAGGGTGGTGGCGGCGCAGACCATTCAAAAGATCCGTCCTTTTTCATCTTCTTCATGTGGCTTCGGTCAGAAGCAAAGTCGGCTAAAAACTGTTCGGCTTGAACAACTCGGAACCATCTGTGATACATTTTCTGAAGTTTTTCGTCGCTTCCAAAAGACTTCGATATATACTCATCAAAAGCACATGGAAACAGCAGATTCGTATCCAAATCAAATACCACTTTTTCAGCACCTGTATTCGTTGGCGAGCCTTGTAATTTAAATCCAATCCGTTCAGCCAGTGAGCTGGTTGTAACTGCTATAACATGATAATCCCATACAACTGGATGATCCGCATCAGCTTCCACGTTATAAAAATGTGAATTTCATTTAATATATTTGAGTATTATTTAATAATAATAAAATAATTTTATTTTCACGCCAAGGATATACATATACATACCTTTGCAGTTTTTTTTATAAATCGCATCATGATGGGCTACCAGGTAGGTAGTTTGCCCTTCAGGGGGTACCTGATGAGCAAGCAAGTTCATTTCACGTAACGGCTTGCCTAAATTCAATTTTGAATGATTTTGTAAAGCGGGATAATTCGCCACACAAATAATTCTCGTGTTATCTTTCAGCATCATAAATAAAACCTTCAAAGCGCGCATAAATTAGTTCAGAGCATGATCAAATTGACAATTTTCAAGCCGCCAGAACTTTACATAAAACAGAGTCAACATCTTCAATGGGCTATTAAATTTTTTTGGCAAAAATCATTATTTCTTTCGCTGAAATATTAATATTCGGCACCCCTTCGAAAGTTGGAACAATGAGATACCTAAATTTAGCAAGTGTTTATATAGTTTTCTAATTCGCCTCAAAAACATCCTCAAATGGAGAGAATTTACAGATCGCAAAACCTCGAGAAGTACAGATGCAGAAAAAAAGTTGCTTAAAAATTGGAATTAGACTGAAGTATTGAGTAATTTTTAGCAAATGGGTTTCATAACATTGACTAGATTAATTCAAAGAGCCATTAGTTTTAAGCAACTGATTCGTTTTTTATCTATTTCAAAACCAGTTGAAATACGGCAGTAATTTCCCGGGGAAATAAAATAAATAAAATCTACTTTTTGAAACTAAAAGTCACATTTATAACTCACAATTGAGCATGAACCACACATACAAAACAGCTATTAGAAAAATGAAATTTAAAACAGTTTTTTTTCTTCAAAAAACAGTGATCGTAGAATTGTATGCAACTTGCACAGCATGTGTCAATTCATGCTTAATTGTAAATTTTGAGCTCGCAGTAGATTTTATGCTGGAAGCTTGAATGTAGTTAACCTAAAACATTTTGCCAAAATATAGAAACGGGGATGAGAGTCAGAACTGGTTGTTTACAAATAAGCCGAGCCAACAGATAGTTGGAAAGGTGCCAGTCATTGAACTCATCTTAAACAGACCGCAAAAAGGCTGAATTTTAAACAAACTTAAAGAAAAATGTATAATTTCAAAGCACATGGAATTTCAAAAATATTTTAATAAAATTCCTCATATTGGATTCATCAATAAATCATGTTGAAACAAAATAAACTTCTCACGCGCAAATTCTAAGACTGTTTCAAATAAAAAGTTCAGATTACAATGCACTTTGCTCTCGCAAGTGTAACACAAGAGACGAAGCTACTTTTCCTGAACAAGCAAAAAAAAATGGAAGACGGGAGACTTAGAATGCATTCTGTACACAACGCAGACTTAAACGAAAGACTTAATTAATTCAAAAGATATAAATTCACATCTTCAATTATACCGGAGGCTTTTTGGCACCAAATTGGGACCGTTTTATTGGCATTAGATACGAAAACTGCCCAACACTCGTTAAGACGGTTTGGCGAATGCTGACCAGCGAGAAAGCCACGTACTGACTCACAGAACTTCCAAACATTCTCTTCACAATAGTGCGAAGTATAGAGAAGATCTTCTCGCTGCATTATTACTGCATTCGAACTGCAATTGCACTATCTGTTTCATTCATTTGGATCTACTGCGATCAGCGAGAATAATTGTCAACGCTCATTCTTATCAAAACTTTCGAGGCGAAGCTGCACTTTACAAACGCATGCAACAAAAAAGTTACAAAAAATCAAAGCAATTCATAGATAAGCCTGGAAACGGCAAATCTAAACTCTCACTGCGAAACACCGGATTCCAAACTATTCATGACGCGAAGTGGCATCAGGGAGTTTTCTCCCTGCAAAAGGTTACAAAATCTAAATGCAGAAGGTTACAAAATCTCGTTAAAAACTGATGGGGCGGCGGAAAAACGCGACAACCAAGTACATGCCGATTAAAAAGAAGAACCTGTCGACAGGGGCGGATCTAGGATTTTCTCGAGAGAGGGGCGGATTTTCAAAAAATTTCGAAATTTTTGTCGACCTTTTTTTAGGTCGACCAAATAGATTTTTCCAGCTCTCCCAAAGCACTGTTTTGTCCCTGTTTTGGCCAAAATTTGTGCGCCGCAGGCAAAGTTTTGAAAAAACAGCCCAAAAAAGGCGTTTTTAGGCACTTTTTGGAAAATTTTGACCAAAAAATCGCATTTTTTCGGCGCGAGCTCCCCCTCAAAATTAGTATATATTGGCGCCTAACGCGCCTTTAGAAAATTTTTAGGTTCCATCGCCAAAAATGGATATTGGAAAATAGTACAAAGGGGGACCCTTTGGGTCGTCAGAGGGTCGAATCCCTGAGAAGAGAGCGTCCGCAAATCCCCCCCCCCCCCCAAATCCGCCCCTGCCTGTCGACATAAGTCACATGATATTGACTACTGAATCACCCCGCCATGAGTTCTGCATTTACCTTAGACACAAGCAGCAATTTAACGGATATATCTCATGCTATTTTATTTAATATATAGAATTAAAGCTGTATAGTGAAGCTGAAACCCAGAAATTATAGTTAAATTGGGGAAGAAAAAACTGGTACTATAACACGTCCCGGTCCAGAGGGTTCCCAATGTCATCCATCTCCTCAAAGTGGGAACCATTACAGCAAGATCGTTGACCCCTCTTCTCACGGAGGGCCCTGCAGTGCGTAGGGGCGAGAGCTTATATATATAAAAAAAATGGCATAGAGGCAAGAGAACAAAAAAGCCTTGAAGCAGCCTCGAAAACATTCAAGGCAACCCAGAGCCAATGGCTTCAACCCAGAGACTACGATTTGACGCCACAGCCAACGGTTTGATAAAAAACTCATTACCATTGCAGGCGTGCCAAATTTACACTCAATGTTTGTAAAGAAAGGAAAAAAATGCTTAGAAAAAGTTGCATCGAAAAACAATAAAATACAAGCATTGCCAGCCTGGTTTGAGTAAAAAAGCATTAATGATTGAAAGCTGATTTGATTGAAGAGCACCAGTGAAAACATAGTCAACATATAGTAGGAGAAGAGCCAATAAACGCAAGTAAAAAGAAAAAAAACAACGTTTGTTTTTTGAAAAAAAAATCTCATCTTTCGAATTTCGAAGACAAAAATATTTGGCTTTAAAGATCTTTGAGTTTACATGACCCCTCTTCAAGAGCAACGTTTTTGATTAAATTACTCCCATTTGAGAAAACTGGAGTTTTAGGTAGTAATTGAGCTCCGCTAGGAAATTGATTTTGTAAACTCTCGAAACAAATCAGTGAAAAAAAGGACAGTTGAGCATCCTCAAACCAAAAAAGTTTTTCTTCATAATCACTAAGCCAAAAAACTAATTTTTCAAACTTTTCTGCGTTTTTCAGTTATCATAATATGAAAATAAAGAAGCGAAGCTGTCTTTCACCTTCGCCAGCAAAATACGGCAAAACATAATCTAAGAACACAGCCGATTTGAAAGAGTGTAATAAAATTCAAAAATGATTGAGTGTTTGGTGAACATTTTTCACAATTGCATAATAGCACTTTGCGTTTCAAGAAACTTTGTCGAGTTACACTTTTACCATAAAAATAACTCAGCTAGAGACAAATCGATCAATCTAAATCTTTTTTATATTTCTCTGGGAATTCTGAAAAAAAAAATCCTTTTTTGAAGCTAAAAGACATTTACGTTTTTTGGGCCATTTTAGCATTCGATATTGGGGAACGTTATTTGCTTTCCTTTCAGCAAATAAATTTGAACTGTACTTAAAAAAATAAGTCAATCCGCGAAAATCTTTTAGAAAATACACAGAACCTTAATAAAAATTGAATAACCTTCTTCATCAACTATAAACAAAACTTCTATCAATATGCATATAACGGTTAGAATGACGAACATAAAATATAAAGTATTGAACTTTGAGAACAATTTGAGAAAAAAAAATTAAGGTAAGCTAAGCTGACAACAATTGAGAAGCAAAAAAGTGAACACAGAGGTGAATCGGAGCGTTGCATCACATGCGATACAAGGAAAACCTAGCATTGCAAGTTCCAAATAGACAGTAAGATGGAAATAAGCAGGTAGAAAAAAATTTAAACAAAATCGACAATTTTCTGTGGAAATACAAAAATTCAGAAAAACAGACGAGAAGCACAACTACTAGCTTTAAACAAGCTTGTTATGTTTTCCGAGCGTTCACTAAGCCGGCAACACGGTGTTAGATCCCAATTGATCCAAAAACAATAAATGGCATAGGAAATTGTTGTCATGAAAAACTTTTGGGCGCATAAGACGTTTGAACTTAAACTTTTATACTACCAACCGACCTGATTCATTCAAACTGCAAGTAATCAATTTTTATCTCTAAGTCGGAGCAAAATAAGTTCAATAAACCGATGAAAGATGAGCCGAGCCAAGCCGAAATCATTAAGGCCGAATAAAATTGCTAAGCGAGAAAAAAAGTCATGGATAGTAAATTTTAAAAAACTAGAGAATTTTATCTACAACACTAGCCAATACAATGAAAACTGTTTACAGCGCAAAATATAGTGATATGGCAACTATAGTCGCCGACAAACATAAGCCGACAAACTATAGTTCCACTTTTCAATTTTTCCCAAAAAAAATGTCAAAATCAAAATATGAAAAAAAAGGTCCGATCGGGACTTCTAACTCGACAATGAAGTGCAAATTCAACCGAATTACCTCCAGGCCAATTGAGAAGGGGCCTGGAAGATGCTAAGAATCGACAATGAGACAACATCAAGTTCAAATACAAATTAGGTAAGAATGGGAAAAGTCTTGTTCCCGATTACGAAACACTTGCTCTCACATATGTAAAGCACGTATAGAAAAAAAGGTCAGACCTTAGATTTCGAGGCATGCGGTTTCCCACTAAAAACAAAGGGGTCGTGAAGGGCCAGGCAGTTTTTGAGCTTCCACAAGAAAGCAAGCCCAATTTCAATGGTTTTTTGATTTCAGCAAAATATGTAGTTGCGATTAAAAACCACTTGCTATGGCAAGATTAAACGTATCCAACTTAAATAACAGGTTTCTAAAACACACTTCGATACAAAAATAGCAAAAAAAAATCTTCACAAAAACAGCTTAATTCAACATTGAATTTCACAAGTAAATCTTATTTGCTTACGTCTAAAAATAGATAATTGAATCATCAGATCGCTACGATAAAAAACATCAATGAACTCAAAGCATATGAAAAAATTAGAAAAATTTTTCGGAGAAAATTGAACATTCGAGTTTAATTAGGAAAAATACATAGCTTTTATCTTTGAATATCACGAATAATTCTCGGTTGATACTTGTTTTGATAACAACAAACATTATTTGAGACACAGAAGCGAAGCTGAGCTTAGCACCACTTGCGATACAAAACGCATAAAAATAAAACAGCATGAGGCTTAAGAAGTATCAAACAAGTCTTCCGAAGAGAAAATTGAAAAAGAAACTAGAATAAAAATTTTCCAAAATGAAAATAAGAAAAAATTTTCACGCTTAATTCTTTTATTTTTTCAGCAGGATCTTTTTCAAGAGGACATTTTTCAAGAGGATAAGAAAATATGGCGCCAGTCTTATCAATCTTTAAAACAACACTGGAAATTTGTTGGAAGCAAAAAATTAGGTAGAAAAGACGACGAAACTAAAACCGACAGGCATACGGCTGATAATCAACCGAAATGTACTGCTTCTATAGTGTCCACGAGTGCTTTATATGTAGTGAATGCAACACCCATTTCGTGAAACAAATCGAGTTTTAGTCGAAAACCATAGAGGAATACAACACTAACATAGCACTACAAACTATCAGACAGAAATTGAGACGAAACGTTATGAAAAGCTTTATCTAAGTTGAAAAAACGCAAAAAGGTCGACAAACAAAAGCTTAACCTAGCGACAAATTTATTTCTTAGTAAAAGAAATCATTTAAGCAAAAATGCATGCCAAAATAGACAACTGAACAGTAAATTTTCATCGTAACAAAAATAACGCAGCGGTAACTAATCAACAATGCTACTTGCAAGAAAACTAATCGCATGCGTAATAATGCCGTGCTCATTGACCACCGACAGCAAGAGCTTTTGAAAAGTTGCTGACAAAATTTATGGTTAAAACCAATTATGAAATTTTTCGAGGGCCAAATCTTTGGTATTTTTTGTGAACAGCTGCTTACGAAAAACAGATTAACACAACCGGTCAATTTGATTGAACTCCAGATATGCGAGGTTAGTTTTCGATAGAGGTCAAATAGTTTCAAACAACGGTACAAAAACGGTACAACTTTTTCGAGGGCCATAATTTTTGTGATTAAAAAAATTGGATATAATCGATCAAACATGGCAGCTCCCTGCGACATATTGATTCAATTGAACCCAAAATTTCAAAATTAGGAGGGCAGTTTTGGAGAAAACGAGAAAAAAATTCAACAATTTGGGTCACATATTTCCACTGAAGACATTTTCGAAGGCTGTGGAGAGTAAGGTAGATTAAAGAGATTAGAAAAATATGCAGGCACACCACAGATGAGCTAGAGTTCTTTTTACTGACTTATTTCTTTTGAAAATCGAAAGAGTAGTTTTCTTCCGAGCTACAAACTTTTCCAAGAAATTAGAAAAACTCGATAACGTCTAAAAAAATTTAAACAACCCAATCCCATACATTTTCGTATAACCTGATTTTGTCAAACGGGACTTTTTCGGCCTTCGAAACTACAGAATATTTATTGACCAAGTCGGTACAACCTAAGCGGAAACCGTTTAAATGAAAAAAAAACTTTATAAAGAAAACAAAAATACTCGATATCAGATTTGGTAAAATGACAAAATACAGAACTTTCAATCATAGTAAAAAAAATTAAATCAAGTTTACAAAGCAGGTCAAAAAAAAGTACCGGATAAAATTAATGCCATTTAAAAAAAACGGAAATGAGCCGATTGCAGCTAGGCCGAAAACCACGAATCCGGAAAAAATTCGAAGCGTTTTTCAAATTTATTAGAAAAAATAATTAAGGCCCAAATGGTTCTCCATCTTTTCACTATCGAGATTTAGAATTTCTTTGTTTGTATTTAGAACTTCAAAAAATTGTGAATGTCAGCAGCATAGCAGCAATTGATTCAACGAGCAAGTGAATTTGTTTAACTTGTTGTTAACCGGAAAAAGTCTACAATCCGATTTGATAACGCTTGCTAATCGCAAGCGTAAAAAACGGTCAAAGTTCAATAAAACGGTCAAAAACCTTTCCAAAATTCATAACTTATTCTGCAAAAAGCAGGTAGCCGCCACTTAAGCAGCAAAAATTCGGGTTTCTTGAGTGAACACAACTTGAGAATTGGCACGGTAGTTTTCGCATTAAGACTAAAAAGTTCCAACAAACTCACTAAGTTTCAAACATTTGACTTGATTGAAGGCCATAACTTGTTCTGAAGCAATCTGGACATCCCCAATTACAAATTTAGGCTTTCAGCAACCTGCTGTTTTGATTTAATCTATGATAACAGATTTGGCTGGATGGTTAACGAGAAATGAGAAAAAAAGAGTCAACAAATCAAAAATTCCGAGAATCACAGCTTTTTGTAGTTCTCGAGAAAAGTCAAAAACTAAAAAAAAACAATCAGTCAAAAAATCGAAAATTCGACTTTTCTTGGGGCCATAACTATTGGTGTCAGAATCATTTGGGCGTAGTCACATTAACAAATGAGCTTTCCACAACCCGTTCTTTGAATTGAACCCAAAATCACAGATATGGCAGGGTAGTTTCAAATATTCAAAAAGTGTTAAAACGGTTTAAAAAAATTTAAAATTTCCGTGGTCGATGAATTTTTGTGTAAAAAATTTTGTACGTGGGTGGTTCCCATTACCCGCTATCTCCATTGAACTCACAATATCAGAATTGAGATTTAAGCAATATCAGAATTGAGAAAACTACTACTACTACTAATGCGTTTGTTGTAGTAAAAGTTTTAGTAGTAGTAGTAGTAAAAGGGCCATAACTTTAAGTGTAAACATGTTCGACGTAGCCGCTTATTCAGCAAGCTTTTCACAACTGTTCTATTCCTTTAGGCCAAAAACTCAGATTTGAGAGGTGTAGTTTTTGAGAAAACGGAAAAAAAACAAAAGGTCAAATATTGACTTTTTCTGAGGCTGTAGACTTTTTCGAAAGCTAGAAAAAGATGGTGTCAAGTGATAAGTTTCTAGCGGACTACGCAGTCTCACAGGGAGGTTTACAGTCCTTAAATTGATACATCTCTTTTGATATTCATAAGAAGTCTGAAAAAAAAACTAAAACTTTTCCCATCAATTTGAAAACAATTTTCGATAACTAACAAAGAGAAATTTCAACAAACCGATTGCTCAACAAACAACTAACTTAAAAATTGCACAGATAAAAGTTTAAATGTTGTTTACCTTGAAACGATCCAAAGATAGGTCATTAAGCCGATAAAAAATAGGCCGAAATAATTTGGGCCGAGGCATTTTTTTAAGCGGAACAAAAAAACAAAGAAAAAACGAAGTCAAAGTAAGTAAAATTACATATTGTAGCAATTAAATCCAACACCAAACGCCACATCAAGAAAATGCGCGCAACAAAAATTGATTCCACGATTCGGCAACTAAACAGACAACAGATAAGCAGAGAAATAATTGGCCGACAATTTTATTCAAAACAGAATGCTTCCCGTTTAAAAAACAGGTCCAGGTGAGATTGAAAAAACAGGTCCAACTTAACAGACAACAGATAAGCAGAGAAATAATTGGCCGACAGTTTTATTTAAAACAGAAAGCTTCCCGTTTAAAGAACACGTGCCTTTGCCGTCCCAGGCATATTCGTTACCTCCAAGGTAAATTGGCCGGGAACGCATAGAAGTTTGAGTTCATTATGAACCGGGGTACAAGTGATTATGTTAAACAAATTGTTAATCCGAAAAAAGTCTATATTCCGGTTTGATAACGCTTGCTAATCGCAACCGTAATAATAAACAAACTAAGAAGCCAAAAATTTATCTTAAGCAGATTTCAAATTTTTTTTATGTTTATTTTTTCAAATTGTACAACGGAGGGCTTAAAAGGGTTATTTAGATTTTTGAAAAATTTTCTGTTATTGATCAATCGTTATAAAAACAACAAAACTTACAGATTGAAAAAGTTAGGAAATTAAGCCGACAGAATTAAAGCTAAACGACCTGAAAAATTTTTTCAAATCTGATAAAATATTAAAAAGACAACTATTAACGTAAGCAACAGAGCCAATCGAAGACTGGAAAAGAGTAATGAACGCAAGTAAACATTTAAAAAAACCTGATTTTGTTGAAAAAATCTCAACTTTTGAACTTCAAAGAAAAAAATAGATTCCTTTAAGCTCTTTGAATATCTAGAAGGATTTATGATTGGCACTTTTTGATAACACAAACCCAACTTGAGAAAACTGGATCAACAGGTAAAGTTTTTATTCCGCTGGAAATCTAAAAACTAAATTCCACTTTCGAAACTAGAAATCATTCACGAAATTTTGCACCATTTGCACGTTTGTATTTGGAGAAGGTTATTTACGTCACTTTCAGCAGATGAATGTCAATTGAACTCAAAAAGTGCATATATACCTAAGTGCATCAATATTTTAAGACTTTTTCCTGAAAACGAAAAAAAAAACAGCAAGAAATATCTACGTTAATTACTCTTAGCTAGGCGAATACAGTAACCATTCTATTGACTAACCATGCGTAAACACCAATGAGTAAGAAATATACTGATTACCATTTGACTATTCTGTGAACTAATATTTGCGGGAAGAAAGTCTTGCACCCGATTGCAATACTATTATCGTAAGGGTAAAGACAATAGGTAATTAATTTAATCAAGGGAAATTTAAAAACTAAAAACTACAATTGAATATGAACAATCACGTTATCTCGGGTCATATGCACGCTTATTTGAAAGTTGCATTTGCCTTTGATTTGAGCTTAAGAAGAAGGAGAAAAAAATCAAGTTCAATATCTTTCCTTTGTGTGAATCCTCAATAATTTTCAGCGCTTGACAGTTTATTCATGAAGTAAACGGAGCACAAAAGATAAATTGATTTATTCCGATAGAAATTCGAAAAAATAAAGTTCAATTTTGAATCAAGCGATTCATTTTTGCGCTAATTGCACTTCTCTATTGGAGAGTCTAATGTGCCTTCCTTTCAGCAAATGAACTTGATTCGCAATTGAAAAAAAACCCAAAGCAAACCAACAAAATGCAAAATTGAGCGTGAAAAACGTTCATTAAGAGGCTCGCTTCGCAAAGACTAGCCAGAACACGACAAAAAGCCGCTCTAGAAAGTGCAAAAAGAAAAAATAGAAACAGGCCTCGAACTAGCAAAACTCGGCTAGGTCTAGGATTCGATCTGCGACCTAATGCAATCAAAAATTTTGAGTCTCACGCACTAACCACTCAGCCACGCACTCTCAACCACCGCCAACACTAGTCACAAGCAAAGCAGCTACACAAGCTGATAAGTTGCCAATGTCGCAAGTAATAACTTGAAATATAACAAACTGAAGGCATCCACACTGACTTTGCATGAAGCAAATCACAATTCATAAAACCACATTATGTATAACTTGTGCTATTCAAAAAACTGCGAGATATACTGAGTTAAAAAAACTTCTGAAATCGAATTTTTATTGAGTTATGTTGTTTGAAACAAACAGCTTTCTTCGGTTCATTTGATGAATTAAAAATGCATCGACTGTATTAACTTATTACTATTCGAATGTCAAAACACATGCTATTAAAAAATTGTAAAAATGTCCCGAAATTGGCACCAGTATTTGCGGCTTACGTTAGAATTTTTTTTCGATTGATCATAGAATCAACTTGAGTGTGAAAAGAAGTTAACTCAAATTCAATATCACAACAAAACAAAAGGTTCAAACAAAAGCTAGCCATAACCAAGATAGCCCGCCATCCCCCCAGAGCGAGGTAAGGAGTAAGACCCCACACCTAGAGTGAGGCATGGAGGTAACCCCATCGAATGAAGAAGACAAGGAAAACCACCCACAGTGCGGTACCCTACTACTCCCCTCAACCGAAGGCTTTGTCAAACACTTTTCCCTTAAAAAAACGCCCGGCTTTAATAACTGATTTATCATTTCGCTCATGTCTCTTTACAATAAGGGTACAAAAATTGACTTTTACGTAAAACAGCATCACTTAAGTGTTTTCGCTACGCTCAGTAACACGTACAAACCGCACGATATCAAAAAAAATGACGATAGCGATAATGTGATTTTTTTTGGAATGTTCCAGTTTCGCCAGAAGATCCAAAACAAAATTTAATTGTTAAAGGAACATGAACAGTAAATAGTTTGCAGTTCGTAGGCATTAATTAAATTGGACATATTTATAGAACTTTAGAGGACATAAAATGTATTTTCACATCTAATGTATTATAAATTAATTTAAAACTACTGGAGGTTGTGCTATTTTCATCATCGCAAAACAAAAATATCAGTTGCTAAATGCAATACTTTATTAATCAACTATCAAATTATTCGAAACACTAGTCACGAAAAACATTTCAGTTCAGTAGACATGAAGTTAGGTTAAATGATCATTGAATTTGGCGGTTGGGCAGGACTAGAAGATTGCTGAGTTTTGCCTCCCGCTACTTTGGAGAACTGCTGATTGTAAGCGACATGTTAGCGGGCGGGCGGAAGGAACGAAGTAAAGTAGACATCAAATGGTGCGGAGGAGGGAGGATTACAGCAAACAGCAAGAGATTACCTGACCAAACTAGAATATTCTAGATCAACGGACGGTAACCAACGAATGAAGATAACCTAACTCTCGAGACTGGGATTTTGAATTTCTTCATAAGACAACGCAGCAATGTCCTTCTCGTTCCCGTTTTGATTTCTTCCCGTCTTCTAAAAAAAAAGTTGAATATTTACTTTTTTTATTTTACGACTGGTCAAAAATTTCGAAAAGCAGTGAATGTGATGAAATTATTTTTTACTTTTGATCGAATTGATCCCCTTTCAAACATTGGACTCATTCACCGCCCATGGAGTCTCACTTTGATGCTATATTAGAAAGAGGCAATATATGCTAAATTTGATCGTAACTCGAAAATGCACGAAAGAAACATTTTTTAAATTCTCGTCTTTCGAAGACTTGTTCGGTCGAAATCTCTTTCAGGAAAAATTCTAGCTGCACCGCTGGTCGACATAATACAGATATTGACTGACCACTCAAGTTGGATTCTGGCAGAGTTTCCCTGGGCACCAGATGCATGACCACAGTGTGACCCTCCTGCAGATTGAGAGCTGAAGAAACAAGAAAACCTAGTGCTATTTAGAGACTTTGAAAGTATTCAGACTCTACTTTACTTTATTTCACCATTTACGCAACTTTTTTTCACTATTCGCGACACAACTTAACCCGTTCTTAATCAAACTTTATATATCTACGTGTCTTTAATTTAGTTACAAAGACAACTTTTCAAATGAAGGCAAGTCATCATACTCTTGTTCTAGTTCAAAAATTTTACACAGAGTTGAAGTTAAGCTTCGCACCACGTGCGATACAGCATTAACATTAACAAAAAATAAAAAAAAGGTTGAAAAAAAAACTTAGGTCACCAAAGTTTTCGTATGTCTGTTAACAGATAACTAGGGACCCAGCTAAAGCTGGAGGCAGCTCTTTGATATTTTTGAGTTTGTTAAACTGATGCTAGAGAAAATGGATAACTTCAAAATTGGACTTTGCCCAAAACCTTAGGGAAATTGGAATCTTCTCAAAGACAAAAGAAAACAAATATTGACTTATCCGAGTCCATAACTTTGATGTAAAAAAATGAAGCGTAGTCAAGTAAACCAGGGATTTCTTTGACCGCTATTTCGATTGAACCCAAGATATCAGATTTGGTAGGGTAGTTTTCGCGAAAAGTCGAAAACAACAAAAAAAACTGTCAAAAAGTCAATTATTTGACTATTCCTAGTGACATAACTTTTTTGAGTTAGAACCGAAGTGTAACTCATAGAGTAATTTCGGATAGGGTACACCGTCTGCTCGTCACGCTATCTTATTTTCGGCCGGATAGATTCGTGCAACTTCTTAGTCTAATACCGATCCTAATCTTACTCTTATACTATCTAGTCTCAGGTTGTTTAACTAGTCTCTGCTAGGCTCAATAGATCTAGGGTATACTGGTTTATTGCGGCTGCTGAAGTGCTCGGGAGAGTCCAACTAATTTCTAAGTTAAATTCAAATCTCTCTGGTGCTGAAATTACAAGTAACTTCAGCACTTACAAATAAGTGGGTTGTTAGTTAGATGGATCATGATTGGTTAATATTAAATACTTTACATTGGTAAAACATTTAATTTATCCAATCATAAAATGTAGTTTAGATCAGGTTCCACCCATCCGGGTTTTACAGAGTTTTTTAGAATAGTTCTTCTGCAATTCGAAGGATGGATGATGGACGTTGGTGTTTGGCGAACATCTTACTTCTTCTGTTTCTTTTTTGTTAAAGAAGATCCAGGAAGCTGGAGTTAGAGACATAAGACGTTGTGTCTTCTAGTGACAACGACTAAGTCTTCGCAACAGACTCAAATCTGATTTCAGAATGGTTGGCTATGTCAGGTTTTTCTGTTCTGCGTGGAGAACTTTTCTGTGTCTGATTTAGTTTGGGAATGGCGTGGAGATTGTGCGTGGAGGGGATGCCTGGTTACTCGGATCTGTACATATACTTGAACATCGAGGTGGTCATTGGTCTAGTTCAATGAAGTCCTTTTCTGCGAAGTCAAGTCGTACTCTAAATCCTTTGAGTTGTGATTGTGAGTGGCATATCGATTGTGGTTGGTCATTCTCTCTCGAGCGTAGTGGGGTCGTTTTGTCTTTAGATGTTCGTCCTTGGTGTTGTATTCTGATCTATGTATTGCATAAATGTAATTTACATTTTATAAAACATTTATTAGTTTAATATTTTTTAATTATGATTTTAGTTAGTTGTTTTCACAAAAGCTTTTTGTTTTAGTTCGGTTATTTTGAAGAGTTACTCACACTTGAGTAGCTCTTATTAAAAATAAAGGTGTGGTCACAAAGCGTGGATGTAGCGCGGTGGGTTAGGCCGGCTATAGAGCATGCTCAGGACGTCCTTCCTGGTGGGTTAGGCCAGGAGTGGGAGTATGATTTCATGCGGTTTTTGTGAGGGGTCCTGTTATGTGACAACGTTTTATGTTGGGTTTGTTGTGGTTTTTCTTATGTCTTGTTGGTTATGTCCTTTTTCCAAAAATCAAATTGTTTGTGGTATGGGTTTGTCTTTCGACTTTTTTGTGTTTTATTATTTCTTTCTTAGACTTTATAATAGTCTTCAAAAGAATAAATTATCCAGTTTTAAACTGGGTTAATCCGGTTTGGGTACCGTTGGTTTCCTTTTCTTAGTCATGCTGTTATTCTATGATTTGTGGTATTTAGTAAGCTGCGTTGGTTAGTTTTGTTTAGTATATGATTCCTTTCCAACCGGGTTAAAGGAAAGTTTGAAACATGTTATTATATGTTAGAGTTGTTGAGTGTGAAAACTTGAAACTGAAATTCATTATTTTAAACAATTCTTCGTGGGCGAGCTGTGCGAGTGTGGATAGAATTTCTGTGCGAATGAATGAGAATATCAAAAGGTTAGTACTGCAATTGCATTTTATTAATTTACTGCATAGAATTTGGAAATTTACTGCTAGTTATGGGGGAATTTTAAGTTACAAATTTTCATTATAATTAGATTTACTGCTTGTGGGGGAAATTTTAGAAATGAATTTACTGCATTGGTATTAAATTTATAAATTTATAAGTGTAAGAGATTAATAGAATTTTTGAAATCTGTTTGATGAAATTTGCGATTTTTATTTGTCTTTTGTGGTTTTTGTAGGTGATCGTCGGATGAAGGCTAAAAATCTAAAGAAAACATGAATAAAGTATGGTGAGTTTTTAATATTTCAATTAGTTAGTTATATTCATTTAATTCATACTTACCTGTTAGTCGTCGGGGAAAAAACCGTGGGGGAAGATGTCGTGAATTAGTTCTGAAGTTGTTAGTAGTTTAGCTAAGATGCGGATGATATTTTTAGTCTGAAGCAGTGGCCAAAGCAATTGAAGTGCCTTAATAGTGGTTAGTTCTTCAGTGCCAACTGCAAACTCATAAGGTGTGTTTTGGATTAGATTATATAATTTGTGATTGAATTTAGTGTTGTGGATGAATTCTAAAATTGGGATTTCTATAGGTTGTACAAACTCGTGCGGGATAAGGAAGGGTCGGGATTCTTCGGCGTTGAAGGTCTTGGTGATGGGACAGAAGATGTACATTTGGGTTATGGGGTCATAATTACGAAGAATACCATGGAGGTTAGTGTCTTTAATACAATATGTGAAATTTAGGAAAAATGGTGAAGTGTATTTGGAATTAATGAATTGAAAACGATGGTGTGGTTGTCTAGAGGGTGTGTGTAGGTCAAAGTGATTTTGGATGAAGCGATAATAACTATATGTGTGGGTTTGTTTAGTGCGCAACATAATATCGTGTGAGCAGTGTAAATCTCTTTCGTGTGGTGCAAGGAAATGAAAGGTTAGTGAAAATATTTGGAAGCGTTCTTTAAAACTTTCGTATGCTTGTGTGTCTGTTAGTGCTTCTGAAATAATGTGATCAAACTTTCGGTCGAAGATGTTTAGTGTAAATATATATGGTGTCTTGATGAAAAATTTCTCGGTAATTTGTGGATTAGCGAAGCGATCGTCGTCTAAGAATTGATCTTGGTTAGCTCTGATGATGTTGTGATCATAGTATTCGAGTGTATATTCGTTAGCTCTAGGTGCAGTGTGTGTTTTTAGTGATTTTTTATATCCAACGTAAGTAAATTGTCTAGCGGTTAGTGGTGTAGTGAGTCGATATAGCATGTCCGTATTTCGCTCTATATCGATGTGAGTGTTAGATAAAGGTAAGCAAAGAGGGTTAGTAAAATGATAATATGAGGTCCAAGAGAGAGTGGGCATTAAAACGTATTCATCTACAAAGTTGCGTGTTTCGTTAGTGTCGTGGGGGGTGTTTAAGGTGTATTGTGGGAATGAGGGTAAGGTGATGGCTAAAAATTCTTTTGTGTTAGTATGCTTGGGGTGGTTGATGTATTCACGGGCTGTTCCTGGTTTTGCTGGGAAAGGATGGTTGGGGAACTTTCTTTTAAAAGTGCGGTAAGCTCTATTAGTGTTGAGTGAAGATTCAGTTGATGTGGATGATGGTGCTAATGATTCAGTATAATTTGAAGAGGGTGTAGGGGTAGGGGGGTTGGATGAATTTATTGTGGAGGAGATTTGGTTTATTGTTGGGGTATGGAGGTGGTAGGGTTGTTGTTGAAGGGTAATAAAATTATCTAGCTCTGGGGAGATTCGGGGGGTGTCTGGAGAATGAGATGATTGGTCAGAATGGTATGAGGAGTAGGTTGGGGTAACTTGGGAAGCATAAGAGGGTGTGGGAGTGATTGGGTCAGTGTTATTGGATAATATGGGTTGAAAAGGGGGTTGAGAAAAATTAGAAGAGTTATGAAAATTATTGGATGGGGATGGTTCTGAGTCGGCGAATTCATCGGGGGTTTCAATATTCGGGTTATTGAGTTGTGAGATGGAATATAAAACTGAGATGTGTGAATTAGTGTCGGAATTCATGCCTGATGTTACATTACTAGATGGGAAATCGGGTGGCGGAAAAGCAAAAAGTGGTATTATTGGGATTGGAGAGGTAAGATTGGTTGGGTGGGAATTTGATCGGTGTAGTGATCCAAGTTGGCGGCTCATCGTGGGCTAAAAAAATGATTATTTTGAGACTGAAAAGCGGTGGTATGGGGTTGTTCAATAATTTGTTCATAAGTATTATCATCTTGTGACTGGTGTGTCATTATATGTTGGATGGGACTTTGTGATGTGGTGAGTCGAAAATTTGGATTATGTGTGATGGCTAAATTTCGAAAATTTCGTGGGACTAGGGATAGTGGATGGTTATTTGGTAGGGGTGGTAATTGTGGTGCCGTTGGCGTTATGTCTACATTGTTATGTTCTTCGTCGTATGTATTTTGTCGTGTTGCTATTTTTGTGTTATATTCTTTTATTTGTGCGTCTAAAAGAATTTTGTTTATAGATGTAGAAAAGATTCCAAAAAATCCTGCAAAGAGTATGCGTGCTACGCTTGCTTGTCTGTTTACTTGTGTGTGTATAGCACATGTGTTGTAGATTCCTTTTAAAAGTGAGAAAAGAAATCCAATAAAGTTAAACATTGCGTATAAAATAGTCAATTTTTCTAAGATGTAGTAGGACCATCCTAGAAAATCGAGGATCTCATTTTTGAGTGTAACAAAGCTAAAAATGTTAATTGGTGATATATCTTGGGGACGGTATTTTTCACCGTTTAGATATATATAATCTTTAATGTCTTTAAAATATCCGCTATAGTCTTGCGTGTAGATATCGGCAAATCCTGCGGTTTCTGCAAGTTTGCGTAAATTTTGGTCTATTGATTGTCTTTGTATAGTGTCCATTTGTGTTAATAATTCTTGGAATTGTTGTGTTCTAATGTGATGTTGAATATCTGATTTTGAATAGATTCCTATTGATTGTAAGTCTATATTTGGGTTTCGAGCAATAGCGCGAATGCTTTCTGGTGAAAATTTTTTGAGTGATTGCATTAATGTGGGATATGGAGTGAGAAGGTAATATTTATTTTCATCAGGGTTTAGTTGTACTACATTGTGGCTGTTTTCTGATCCACATGGGACTGCGGTATCCCAGAAATAGGTTCTTCGTGAAAGTGTATCCACGAAATGTACTTTATTCTTATAAAAGATAGGGATTCTTTTATAACATCGTTTATCTTCAAAAACGTATAGTGGTGATACTTTTTTAGTACAAGTATAAAACCATAAGATGTTTCCTTCATAGTCTAAAAAATTTGATCTATTTCCAGATAATAAGTATCCTGCATAGGGTATTTTTAACACTGCTAGTGCAAGTGATTGTAATATTTGTGTTCGTTCTAATTCGCATAGTTGGTGTAGTGTTTCTAATTCGGAGAGTGACATTTCTTGAAAAATTCGGCTAATTGTATAGTCTAGTTTCATATCTAAATGAATATCATAGTGGATATTACCGAAATATGTAGTATTCATTAGTGATAATTCTTGTAAGCGTGTGCTTCTGGTGTCATGGGGTTTTAGATGTCCACCAGGTTGTCCGTTGCTTTTTTCAAAATTAACTGGTATATAGGATGTTCCTTCGTTTAGAGGATGACCTGTGGCATATGGGTCAATTTTTACTTTTCCAGTGGTCATGTCGAATCCTTTTTCGTATTCAACTAATATTTCAGAGTATTGTGTTCTGTGAAGTGGATTCCTGTATTTACATGCAAGTTCTGTTTCTTGATATATTTGAAAACGTGTCAATTTATTTTCTATATTGTCTATGTTTCTAAAATCAGAACTTAGTTTTCGTGATGGATGGACTTGTTCATATGGTATTGATTGTATAAAATATTTTTCGTGAAATTTTATCATACGAGCGTGTATTTTTGCTACTTGAAATGTTGTACATGTATCTTCGGGGAACCAAACAATTGTTGCTTGTGTTCTCGTTGTAGGGTCGCAATAACCTTGATCATTTTTACAAGGTAATCGGATTCCTTGATAGATCATTGTATTATCTGATAAATCTCGTGTTAGTTGTATTTTTTCGAGTTGTATTTTCCAATCAAAAAACATTATTTCTTGGTATCCTTTATTTTTTGTGTCTGCTTTGCAGTTTGATGGGTCATTTATACCAATGTGTGGTATCCAATGTTTATCGTGTAGGTCATAGGTTAATCGTCCGTGTGCGCCGTTATACGGGTATTTTTCGTCTAGTTTTATATGTCCTTGGTGTCTTTCAAGTTGTGATTGATGTACAGAGTCTGGAAAAACTTGAAAATTAACTAATTTTCTTTGGGAGTTTTTATTTTATGTCGCACCAGATGAGTTAGAACCGAAGTGTAACTCATAGAGTAATTTCGGATAGGGTACACCGTCTGCTCGTCACGCTATCTTATTTTCGGCCGGATAGATTCGTGCAACTTCTTAGTCTAATACCGATCCTAATCTTACTCTTATACTATCTAGTCTCAGGTTGTTTAACTAGTCTCTGCTAGGCTCAATAGATCTAGGGTATACTGGTTTATTGCGGCTGCTGAAGTGCTCGGGAGAGTCCAACTAATTTCTAAGTTAAATTCAAATCTCTCTGGTGCTGAAATTACAAGTAACTTCAGCACTTACAAATAAGTGGGTTGTTAGTTAGATGGATCATGATTGGTTAATATTAAATACTTTACATTGGTAAAACATTTAATTTATCCAATCATAAAATGTAGTTTAGATCAGGTTCCATTTTGCGCATATTTTTTGTCTGCGCCCACATAAATGGTGACGTAGCCGCTTATGCAGGGGAGCTTCACACAAACAGTTCTATCGATTGAACCCAAAATCTCAGATTTGAAAAGGTAGTTTTGAGAAATAGGTTGTAGACAGTGTGGTAAGTAAAAAAGACGAGTGTATTATGCAGGCACAGAGAGGAGTTTGCGGTCTTATATTCATATCCAATTTTGAATTTCCGTAGAGTAGTTTTCTGGAGGTTAGTTGAGAAACTAATCGGTGAGAGTAGTTGAGAACAAATGAAAAAAAAAATTCGATAGCCTCTCAGAAAAAAAAGTTTCAAAAAATCCAATCCCATACGCTTTTATAACATCTGATTTCATGAAACTAGTTTAACGTGCAAGCAAGACATTTGAAATTTATTTTAGCAACTGAATGTAACTTACGAAGCGAAACTAAAGCTGCAAATCTTTTAGAAAAAAAAAGATTTAAAAAAGTGTTTAAACTCCCTGAAAATACACTTTATCTACAGTGCGAATGACCATGATACTTACTTAGAGCACAAGAAAAAGCCTTGCTGTAGCACATAAGGTGGCCCTGGTGGCACTCGAACCCCAGACCTGGGCCTGCAAAAGCAACCGAGTTACCTCCAGGCAAAAAAGGAGCAACCTGGAAGTTGTTAGGTTTCAATAATAAAGCAAGTTCATTTTCTTGCAAGTGCAAAGGATAAAATAGTCAAATATAACTTTAAAAAAAATTAATTAAAAGGAACAAAAAGGAGTATATTTATTTCAAAACGTTTCAACTTTCAGTTTCATAGGAAAAAAGTCAATTAATTTAAGGAAACAGAAAAGAATTGACGGTTTCGAAGTTCAATGTGAAAATTATATGCCATCAAAGCTCTTTGAATTTCAAGAAAAACTCATCTTTCACTTTTTCATGATTCGATAATGAACCTTTTTCGATACAATTAACACAATTTGAGAAAACTGGATCAATAGGTAAACTCTCTATTCCGCTGAGAAATCTGAAAATTAAAATTTGAAAAAATAAGTCGATCAATTTTTTGTAACCTTTAAACCTTCGAGAGTGGAGGAATTTCTTCAAGCAAAAGAAAAAACTTGAAGTTGAATCAAAAGTCAAACTTGAGCCTTTCCTGAACCAAAAAAAATCATCACGACCTATATAAGTATTCCCTACGTTAATATTCTCATGTTATTCAAAAAAAGGTGCACATTGAAGCCGATAGATTCAGCAGAAAAACTGTTCACAACAAAAACCGACAAATTATGTTTGATGAATTTCATTCGAAAAGCCACTTACGTTCAAACAACAATAAAAAGCATTCGACTAAACAATGTAAATCGCTAGTAGAAAAACCGAAAACAGCCGACAAAATTCAACCAAAAACGAAATCGAAAAAACAACAAACTTAAATTTAAAATTTTTACCATTTACATATTGGAAAAATTGCAAGGAAACGAAAGCGGCATTGATAGACCGTTGCAAAAAAGTAATAGAGTGCACATGAACTGCATTAACTGCATGCATATGAAGTCAACTGCTGTAATCTGTAAGTTAACTACGGAGAAAAGTATAGACACCCGGTTGCAACACACACAGTTGCTATCGCATTTGTAAAAAAGTGAATATCAATTTAAACTCAAATTCATCTCTTTAGGACTGTAGAAAAGATAAGACCCGGCTTTTATCGTAGAAAAATTGTTGTCATTTCGTACCTTTGAGCGTCATGCTGGAATGTAGGAATCTGCCCTGATAGATGAGTCGGAGAATGGTGGGGTCCGAGGGCACTGGGTCATGCACCCACTGAGTGGGCCAGTGGGAGTGCACCTGGGCAGTGATCTCCCTCACCGTCCACTCTGGATCTACAGTGAACTCAGCCGTAGAGCCAGAGGAAATGATCAGACGCAGACACAGCACCTAAACAAACAATAAAAAGACATGATATGATCTTTCCCATTATTGCAGCCCCCCCCCCCCCCAATCCGAATTATTTTAGCTTCAAATAATTTTTTGTTTACCTTCTGTATAAAAATTCATAAGAAACAGAAATCATGTCTTTTTTATTATGATCAAAATGATATCCGATCACAATTTTGCGGATTTGGCCGATGGTATGTTTGATTTGATTTCCTATCACACAAAGTTAGAGAAAAAGAATTATATTGATCTACAAATGCTATTTGCATTGTTTTTGATGAGTAGCTGCCAAAACCCGACACCTTCCAAATATTTTTTTTTTAAAACGAAACTTTCCTAAATATCTAAGAATAAAGATATAATTGACACGACAGCTCTTCAGCAGACTTCAGACAAGCCGACAAAATATATCAATGATTTTGAGCCAGAAATTAAAGTACGCATACATATATTTGCAAGCAGCCGGAGCTGGCTTTAAGCTGTTAGTAATTTCGTCGAATTAGTGGCCTTGAAGTAAGAAATCTCGATTTGACAACAGTAAGTAAATAGCTACGAGGGTAAACAGTCTGAATCTCAGCGAGTCAGTTTCCATGAATGAGTTTGATAAGGTTCTGTAGCACCTTATTGTGACACTTGGAAAGGACAGAAAACGGGATCTTAGGATCCACTAAACTGCTGCCCTTAAAAGTCATAAATTATTATTATTATAAAATAAATAAATTATTTTTTAAAATCAGTGAGCAAAAAAAAACTAAATATAAAATGTAATAAGCTAACGGGCTTGGCGACTGCCGCTTCTGGCGATGATGATGATGACATTGTTGTGTTGACGTGCGGAGAACAAGAAGGAGACTTGGCTACGGCAGCCGATGGGCCCCCTCTTGGTGGAAGCGACGGCGGCGGATCCACCTCAACTATATTGTTATTGTTGTTCGAGCCCTCTCCGTGAACTCCACCTCCCCCTAGTTCTCCTGACTGTTCAACCTCAACCACTAGCGTGTTGTTATTTACGAGGAGCTGTTCTGAAGGGGTGCTCTTTTCTGGATGACTACTGATACTTTTCTGTCCCTGTTTTGATTGCACTGTTTGTGGGTTCCCTTAAATTTATAAACCAAATCAACTCAAAAAAAGTTCTACGCCAAACCAGTCTCTTTTCGAGCCCAAATTATGAACAATTCTTAAGAAGTCAAACCAAAATAGAGATAACTGGGTCGACAGGCAAACAGTGTAAATTTTTTGAAGTCCATTTTTGAATTTCAATACCGGTCAAATGAATCTTGTACCCCAAATGCAGTTAATCTGTGAGATTTTGCCACTTAAAAATAAATCAAATTTATAAAAATTAACATTCCATTTTCATTTATAGAAAAAATGCTAGTCATACATTTGGTATCACTTGCGATACAGCCAGTGGCGTGCTCAGAAAATTTTCTAGGGGGGCGGTTGTTCGAAAAAAATTTGCGGACTTTTTTAAGCCGCTACTGACATCAGACGTTTTTAGGCACTTTTTGAACGATTTTGCTAAGAATTTTGGTTGAGAATTTTGGAGAAAATTAACCAAAGAAAATTGCACCAAATTAATTCAAATGAAATTCTAAGCAACTTTTGTTCTCTTCACTTTCTGTCTAATCTTAACTCAATTTGAGAAAAACGTGTTTGAAAATTCAAGTTTTGTTCAATTTGTCCGGATAATTTAAATCAGCACAATGCTCAATCCGAAACTATAAAAATTCAATTCAAGTCGGAGCAAAATTAATTTAGAAACTGCATGTGTTCGAAGTCGAAGCTTGTCTGTTCTCGACAATTTAATCGAACTACTTGGAATTTTTTGGAAATTTAACCCTTTTTAAACTTTGCTGAAATGCGTAAAAGGCTTCCTGTGATATAATTTTCATATCAATTAACAAAGTAATTATAGCGTAATTCTTGATTAATTGAAAAAAGCCAAAATGACCCATTTTTGGGTTAAAATTTTTGTTGAGAATTTCGGAGAAAAAATGGCACCATATTAATTCTGGTGAAGTTCTAAGCAACTTTTGTCCTCCTCACTTTTTGTCTAATCTCAACCCAATTTGAGAAAAACACGTTTGAAATTTCATAATTTGTTCGTTTTGTCCGGTTAATTTAAATCAGCACTGTAGTTTCATCTTTGTGCAGTACGATCAGCTCCGAATTGAAAAGGGTAGTTAAATAGTATGAAACTGAACTGAATATTTTCAATTCGAAGTTTTCGATCCCCCATCGACTCAAACCCATACTTTTCTTCACTCGATGGAAAATGTAATTTAATTTACACGAACCATTCGGGTTTTGTTTATGCGTTGATACGACTGTGATTTGGCTCTTCAGCTTTCCACTAGCATCAGAAGAGACGCAATCATCACCATCGTCTACTGTTTCTTCCTGTTTCGACCCGTCCTCTGCTTTGGCCTGTTTGACGGGCATCATGGCAACATCTCCTTTAGCAGAAGTCGCCTCATTGTGCGAGACTCCGTTTGCCACCACCTTGTGTAACAAAGGTGACTAGTCTCATGACTGAAAGATCCAAGGGCCAAAAAAAAAACAAACCCAATCAACGACTTCTTCAGTCCTTTTTGACTGGCTGACTTTTATTCTGAATTCTGATTGGCTAACATAATTTCAGCCATTCGGCTGAAAGCACGTGACTTTTCGAATCCGAAAAACTTTATGGTTGTCAATTATTTATTTGTTGCACATGATTTTACTTGCAGTTTCGAATTTTTCGATCCGTGGAATACCCTAAAGGAAAATACTGAAAATTGGGTACCTCATTCTTCATTGGCGGATCATGTAGGGTTGCAGTTGTGCCAGCGACTGATGAATCCTCATTCTGATTGGTCATCAAACTGACCAATGGAAGAGTCCCGCTATATACTTTTAGTATTTGTCAAGTCTGGTTTGTATTCGTATTCAAATTATGTATCCGAAATTATGATGTAATATAACAAATGGCATCAAAGATTAACCTGAAATACAATCAAGAATATGACAACTAAATTATTTTAATTCTACTATTTGTTACAAGTTAGGATCTCACAGAAAAATTTGCACCCACCTACGGAACTCGAATTTCCAACCTCGAGATTATGGGTCTTATATCTGAACATTTGCGCCGTACCACCTTCCTGTCATCGAGCGCCAACCACGAACACGAAAAAAAGCAATTAAAAAACAACAATACTTCGCAAAAATCCTGATTTTTTAAAGCATTATTTGTGCGTTAGATTGGAAAAACTACGCCGTAATCTAGATTGGAGGGGTTCCAGTGTCATCCGCCTCCTCAAGGTGGGACCGGCTTCGACGAAATGGATGACATATCCCTCACCGACGGTTGGTCCTGCACTGAGCAAGACCGGGGGCTAATGAAAAAAACGTCGTAATCTAAGAAGCATTTAATAGTGAACTCATCAATACCGAGGCAAATCAGTACTGGGCCTCACTTTCTATAAAAAAATATCTAAAGACATCAGTACTGCCTGTACTAGGACGGGGCCCCTGAACGTTCCCCGACTACCTTCCACTCGAATTACTGGAAAATAACTAAAACCATTAAGGCAAACCGCAAGAAAACAAACTTGAGCGCGAAGAACAATTAGGCATTTTCCTGATGAAAAACATGACCTGATCAACACGACCTAAATAAGTGTCTCTTATAGTTCATTCACTTTTAAAGAAAATGAAAAAAAAAATGAAAAATTTTCGTTTTTATTAACTTTTCTCTAGCGCCATTTTCAAGTTTAACAGCATAAATTTCGCGCATAGTAATGCATATATTAAATTAATTAGCTTGCCTCAGCTCAGTTTGTAATGATTTCTAAACTGACTTAAATCGCCGCATACGCTACACATTAATATGAAAACGGAAATCTCCAATTTCGGATAATTATGGCGAGCGATATTTCCAGTTTTCTATTAGCAGGTAATGAATGCCAAATGAACATCAGCTAGCAAAAATTTCCAAAATTGAATTGAACAACGCTAACTGGTCACAAAAATGTCTCAGTAGATACGAAATATATCTGCTTGTACTTATTATAGCATTTGGGATAACTTATTTGGAAAAGGTATTGATTTTTTTTTCAAAAAAGGAAACTACTTCCGACACCTTAAGGTGCGAACGAAACACTCAGGTTTTGCTTCCTAAAAGCAGTATTATAAACATTTGGAAATGTTTAATTGAATTAGACTTCAAGAGAAAAAAAGGCAATTGGAAAAGAATCAATCAAAACAGAAAAAAAATTGAATTTGGAAAAATGGAAAAAATTGAATATATTTTTAAGCTTTTAAAGCTCTCTGAATTTTGAGAAAATCTTAGGATTGACATTTTTGATAATTCGCCTCAATTTGAGCGAAGTGGATCAATAGGTAACGTTTTTATTCTGTTGGGAAAGCTGAAAACTAAAATCCACTTTCGAAATTAGAACTCGATCACGTGTTTCGTAACCTACACACCTTTGCTGTTCGATAGAGTTCGTCTTCCTATTAACAAAAGAAATTAACTGAACTTGAAAGAAATCAAAAACAAAACCGCGAAAAAAAAACATATTTGAGAATGAACAAATTTGAAGACTTCCTGAAAAAATAGATATGCGACCCAGAGACTATGCGTCTCATGCACTAACCACTTAGCCACGGACGTTGAATAAATCACAAGAACGAGCCACAAAAAAAAGCAGAGAAAGATTGCTATGAAATTTTTACTGCTACAAATCGTCATTATAGCATAACTGCCATCGAATAAGTGAACACGTTAAATGAATACTTTCATCTGCGAGTTAGGTTAAAAAACCGGCTAGTGTAACAAGGATAGCAGGTTGCAAATTAACGCAGAGGCGACGCAGAGCTTTGCATCACTTGTGATACTACAATTGCGTAGCATTGCAAGCTACCAAATAGACAGTACTAAGCCAACAGCTTGTGGTTAAACATCAAGTTTATAAAAAAAAACTTTAAAAAATCAACGTTTTATTGGAAATGAAAAAAATCAATCTCAGAAAAACAGACGAGAAAGAAATATTAAATTTTTTTTGGTATATTCCGAGCGTTCACTAAACTAAAAACACGTGGTTAGACGCCAATTGATCCTAAAATAATAAATGCTTAAAGAAATTGTTATCGTAAAAAATCGATATTTTTTTGGAAATACGAAAAATTCAATCTTCAAAAAACAGGCGGAAAACTTAACCATTAGCCTGAAACAAGCTTTTGGAATTTTAAAAAGCAACCCGTCAAAATGCAAAAAAAACAAAACGTGCATAGTTATCGATTGAGCTGAGAACAAAAAATGCCACAGGAAATTGATATCATATGAAAATTTGAGCGCTTAAAAAGCTTGAACTTATAAATTTTTTACTAACAACCGACCCGATGCATTCAAAAAAAAGTAAAAACTTTTGGTCTTTAAACCAATGCAAAACAAGTTCACTAGCCCGACAAATAAAGGCCCGAAATCTTTAGTGCAAATAAAATTTCTAAGCGGGAAAAAAGCAAAAACAGGAAAATACCCTGACTGGTATATTTTCCTGTTTTTGCTTTTTTCCCGCTTAGAAATTTTATTTGCAGTTATAGTTAACCTAAAATACTACAGTAGTTAATCAACAACACTTGAGACTACAATGAAAATTGCTTGCAGTCTAAAAAAATTGTGGAGTGACAACTAAGCCGCCAAACTATAGCCCGACTATTAAATTTTTAAGAAAAAAATCAGTTTCAGACATTGAAAAAAAAAAGGTCCGACCGGATATTGGAACCCAGACCATCAGGTGCACAGAAAATCTCATTACCTCCAAGGCAAGTGACCAGATGCTTGTAAAATGCTATGAATCGATTATAAAGCAACATCAATTTCAAATGTTAAGAAGTTGAGTATAAAAGTCTGGTTCCCGATTACAAGACCTTTGCTCTCCCAAGTGTAGCAAGTGTAGCCGAACACATGTAAGGTTTTTTCATGTATATTTCGTTTTTTTTTTGCGCGTGGTGTGACGACAAAACTAACTAAATAAACGCGAAGAAAATAAGTTAATTGAACATAATTTATAATGTCTTCAAAAAAACAATGACAAAGAAAACGGAAGAAAAATAAGCGGAAGCGCTAAATGATGAAATTTTTAGTGCAACGGAAGAGCTAAGTGAAGCTTCCAAAACTAGCTTTCCTTTGAACCTTTATGACCAATTTTTATAACACATACATTACTCGATTGCTTTACTCGCTCGAAACTAGACTGAAACTCAAAAATTTGAAACCGGATTTCAATCACGACTGAAAGGCTTGAAATGATATATCACTCGAATAATTCCGATTATTGTTTGTCGTAACAGATTTCAGTGGAAAAAAATCTAAAGCACACACAAAGACAAAGTGCCTCCCCATTTTCAATGGTCGGATTAAAAATGCTAAGCTATTGTTCAAAGATCAATTATTTACCTCACACAATCTTACTGAAGCTTGCAATTGGCTTTCGCATACAAAAATATGCCCACAATACTCGAAGTTTCAGTCGTCTTTGAGCGAAAAAAAAATAAACGTTACTGCGCGCACATGATTGAGCTCCAGCTCTAAATTAGTTAATTTTGGACACCGGAAAAACACTACTGTAGCGTGAACAAAAAAATTAAAGTAACAGGGAAGGATTCAAACCCATGATAGTATGCTTCAAACCGCACATCCTTAACTGGAATGGCTACAGTGCCTAAGAGACCCTCGAAAAAGACAAAACGTTGGACGACGGAAAAATGGCTATACAAATTGGCTTTGCATCACTTGCGATACAACGCAAGAGCAACTATGCAAGCTAGCGAATAGAAAATGAGACAAATAACAAAATCGAAAAAATCTTTTGCTTGCGAAAAACAAACACTAGAATCGAAAAACCTTTCAGTATTTACCGAGCGGCTAATAGACAGCAAATGGGCAGGCGCCCATTGAGCCAAAAACGAAACAATTTCATCGAAAATTGTTGTCCTAAGAAATTTCGATCAATTAATTTTTTTAATTTTAAAATCTTGCAACACAAACTTCCTGAATGCTTAGAAAAAAAAACATTTTTTTTTTGCCTTTGAAGCGACAAAAAAGTAAGTAACAAGAGAACCAAGGAAAGAAAAAAAGGAGAGCCGAGGAAAATTTACGTCAGGGCTATTAATTTTACAAATTACAGGAGTGAATAAAAAACACTTGTATCTAATTGCTGACAGCACAATATGATTCCCTGATTTGACAACTAAGGCGACAAAAGATACGCAGACAAAAGAAAGTCCGGCAATTCATTTTTCACGGAAATTTGTTTTGTCAACTTCACATATACTGAAAAAAAGATCCTGTTGGGCCTCGAACACCAGACCTTAGGGTGCAAAGGCAAATGCGCTACCTCTAGGCCAACTGAGAAGGATTCGAGATGTTTCTAGGGCTCTCAAACAAAGCAACTTCACAATTGCTTACTGTGTCACGAAATGTCTTACCTGTAAAAAAAATGTTTACGAGGAAAAAGTCTTGTTACAGATTACAAGACACTTCTTTCCGATTACAAGACACTAGTTCCCGATTACAAGACACTACTTTGCGATTACAATACACTTACTTTCACAAAAATTACAAAAGTTCGTAGTTAAAAGTATCTCGCTCTATTTTCTAGTACAATATTTATTTTTAAAAAAAATTATAAATTCCAAATTGAATTTCATAAATATAATTTATTAGCTGAATTCTAATAATCGGTGATCATATCATCAGATGGCTGTAATAGCAAAACCAACAGAGAGCTAGAACTGTGTCAATGAACAAGAAGACCAAACAAATAGTTGAATTTCGAGTTTCGAAGAAAGAAGGTGAAAAGAAGGTTCATGTAGCAAATATGGTATATTTGCAAGTGAACGCAAGAAAATGAAATCTTCAGAGAGTTCATTTTTGTTAATTGAAAACGGAACCTGCCTTCATTCCATTAATCGATTAAATTTGAATTGAAAAACAAAAGATTGCCAACCTCGAAAAGTCAAATTTGAGTATCAAGACTACCTTCATCTTGACTATGTTCATTGACACCTAATAAATTGAACTAAAATGAAAAACGACGGCAACATTTGCAAAGGAAGGTATTGAAGGAAAAATAAACTGTGATACGTTTGATCAAAAATAAAATTAACTAGCAGCTAGCAACTCTAATCATTGAAATTCCGGAATTGTGCTTTTGGTGATAATAAATCAGTTACTGATATCTCTCCTGAAGAATCAAAATAAATTAATTCGTTAGCGACCGAAAAAGAAATTTAATTATCTCTTTCTGTCGCTTAATTTTTGCAGGTACTTGAAGTCTAGTATAGCACTTCAAATTACAGCAATAATTTGAAATCAAGATAACCATTTTCCCATTCTCATGGTTAATTGTAGTTTTTACTTGACCAGTTAGCACTAAGATAGCACTAAGTTCAAATGTTTATCTATTTTCACGACAACAACTGTATGGGTCTAGTAGAAAAAGACAGTGAAGTTAGGCGCTATTGCACTTTGATAATTAATATCAATTTTCTTTTTTAATCAAATTTTCTAGATCATACAGTCATTGGCGGCTCTTGTCACATGTATAATCAACAACACTTCGAGAGTAAGGAGCGAGTGAGAGGGCAAAGCTGAAGGATCAAGGCGGGGGATTGGGACTGGTTTGGAGTAGCATCTCGATGGTGCGACAAACTAAGGGGAAGTTGCGCTTCTCCACGATATCATAAGGGGAGCAGATCTTGTTCTGGGGAAGACCGGCGGCAACACATGCGTCTACGAAATGAATAGCATTCTGCAGTCGCGTCTTCACCAGCAGAGGACCCTTAAATGCACACTAACTTAACTTTTAGCAGCAATATCCGAAATACAGTAAAAATTGCAATCAAAAGCACTACTAGAACAAACCGAACATTAAGAACTCTGAACGATCTATCGAGGACCTTCTTTGCATGATAGCGAATACCCTGAGATCTAATCGCTTTTATACTTCTCATCCAACTTAAAAATGCAATAACATAAATACACTGATTCACACTGAGTGCACGCAGAAAGCTTTAATCAGACATACTGATTCCAAAGAAATGAATACTTAAGAAACAACCGATGCGCATTTTTATAGCTATCTCGGTTTCTAATATCTCAGATACTTTAAGCGCCTCACAAGTTCATGTTCGGAATAGACAAGAAGAGGAAAGCAATAACTGATAACTATCGCCTAAACACGATCACATTGAGCTAACACAGAATACTTCAGCAATTAAGGACCACGACTCGGATAACACGAAACCATGACTTAGTGAGTGAAAAAATCATTCACCCGAGTTTTCACGAGCAAAACGAAAAAAAAAAGTGGGTGAAATTGGCTATATCTGAGCCAACAACTTTCTGGAATAACTTTCTGGGCTGTCGCTTTCATGAAGTTCCTAGTTGCCCAGTTATTTCACCATTCACTCGTTATCAGCTGACTTACTTGTTGAGTTTGGTGCTGTCTGATGTTTTGTACTTGTGCATTAGGTATGCCGAGTGCGTTAATGAAGTTGCAGAGATGGACTCCATCTGAGAGGGAATCCTGCAGATCACTCTCCAATCTCACTCCCAGAATACTCTCTAACACCTACACACAACAATCAACTATTGCAGACATAATTTCTCACAGTTCATCCTTACGTTTATTCTTATTGTTTGTACCATTTCAAAATACCCTAGCCCAGAAAAACTGAATAAGCTGGCGAAGCAAGTTCATTTTGCAATTCTGGTAACTAGATTCCCAAATTTCGACAGACGCTACCTTAGACCCTAGATGGGTGCCAAACGATAAAGCTATGCTCGGCAAAACCTTCACGAAACAGCATGCATAATTCTATACTGGCCTTTCAGACAATTTGGCAAAAGAGCGTGACCTTTCGTTCATCTTTGTTTTGTTTTGTTTTGTTTTCTTCTACAGGACTTCAGTATATCACGTTGTTTTCTTTAATCTATTATGATTCAGCACATGTCACCATCCACACACTTTCATTCTTACATGCCAAACACATTTCTGTGCCTCAAGGAACCACAACCAATTTTCAGGCTTAATAGCATTTATTGAGACATGTGAGGCTTTATTAGACGATACCCTACAAGCTGTCAGATTAAATATTACAAAATGACCACAATTTTCCATTCCCAGTCTCAGAGGACGATTACAATAAAAGCAACAGCATTTCAACAGACAAAGCAATTTTCCATAAAGGTGATGAAATATTTCTTTTCTTGTCTCTTACCTTAATTACATTTCAGCTTAAATCAAATGACAAGCATCTACTAAGTCTAACCAAGATAAGGGGATGATATTGGAGTAGTCTAGTAGTGTATTAGTAACATATCTTACCATGCTGCCTAAAACAAGAACAAACTGTGTGATCATCACATCAGGAGGAAAAGCGTCAGGAGTCAACATTGAAAACAGTCAAGGCAAACAAGGCAAAATGTGAACGTAGACAGTGAAAACAGGAAAGTGAGAAAAATACAGCATTTCTAATTCATTTAACAAGAAAACATCGCACAAAGAGAAGGCTGAAGCTCATTATACTGTTTAGTATTCAGGCGTTTGAGAAGCTGCAAGCGTTAATAGCTGCTAGCAGACCTCAATCTAGCCATTCGAATAAGCACGAATTATTATGAAACTCAAGCAAATCTTATTGTTGCCAAGAGCACTTTTAACGACTAAGTCCCGGTGGGTACTGAATCCCAAAGAATTGATGAATTCAATGACACAGCAAGCCTTCAAGTAAAAAAAATTGCTGACTTTTACATATCAACCGTCCATCACCCCGCCCCGTCTTGCTAGCAAACTACTGAAATTGTTGAGAAAAACTGAAAAACTTTTAGCTAAAATTGGCAATTTATCAAAGATGTAATTTATGTAGATATAAAGACTTGTATCGAAATCAAACAACCAATTTATTTCGCTGGGAAATCTGAAAATTAAATTCCATTTTCAGAAATAGAAGTCGATAACGTTTTTCGTGAGCTTTACACTTTTAAATGTTGAATCTGAGCCAATAATCAAATTTCTGACGCAGCAAATACGAAGTAACGCGAAAATATCAAGCTATCAGTTAAAATATCCAAAAAAACGGCTCTATGCCGTTTTTTTGGATATTGTGAGAAAGCCTAAACTATACAATAGACAGATCAAAAATGCAACGAGAATGCTAACTTAAATATATAAAAACATTTTCCATCATTTTCCATATAAAAACGTTTGATTGAAAAATCCTGAAAAAAAAAACGAATGAGCATGAAATCTAGAGCGTTTATCAACTCGATCAATCTGCAACACAACTGCAACAAAACAGAGTAGCTAAAACTTTAACAAACCGTCAACTAGCAGCCGTCAAAAAATAAGACGAAAGACTACTTCGAGAAAACCGTTTTTTAAAAGGTCGGACAAAAATTAGATTTACCAAATATTAATAAGTTTCTCTCGATTTGTCTTGCATGGCTTTAATTTGGAGGAAAAAGTTTCAGGAAAAAAACTTTCAACAACCTTCCTCGTGATAATAGAAACCAAACTGGAAAGCCTCTATGTAGACAAAGTCTTTCTTTATAGTGTTACATCCGCTTTTAATTCAAATTGAGAAAGTTGATTCCCGCGAAGGTAAAAATATGAACAACAAATAGGCAAAACCAAAATGACTTACTTATTTTAATTTAAAATTTGATTCGACTTAGGAACACAACCGAGTTGCCCCTCATTTCAGCTACGTCACGCAGCTTATCTTGTTACACAGAGGCGAAGCCGAACTTCGCACCTCTTGCAATACCAGATAATATAACTTAGCAGGCTAGCGAACAGAAAATGGGATGGAAGCCACAAGGTCGGTTAAAAAAACTACGCCTCTAAAAAAATTATTCGAAAAATATCGAGAACCACAATATCCAGCGTTTACATAAGCATTCGAAAAAATTATCAAGGGGTAGCTCAATCAAAAATTTTTGCTTAGATGCAAGTTAAACAGAACACAAAGTTAGTCATGGAAAAAGTTTAAATATAAAGATTTAAAACACAAAGGTGAAGTTGCACTTCGCATACACAAGCAAAAACATGACCGATAACGCTACTTGGATGTTTTTAATGAACTTTTTCGTATACTAGTTACAATGGATCCGCTCTATAAATTGATGCATGTTAATTGAATTTTTTTCTCGAATTGGCTGGTACTGCTAATGCGTCATAATTGGCGTGCGTCACTGTGGAAATTTTGTAGACTCTAAGTTTTACTCATTCAGTTTTTCCCAGTACCGTTATCGGTCATGTTTTTGCTTGAGTAAAACTTTGAGCCTACAAAAATTCTTCAGTGACGCACGCATTAGCAACAGCAGTCAATTCGAAAAAAATACCAATTAACATGCCTCAATTTATAGAGCGGACGCATTTTAACTAGTATACGAAAAAGTTCATTAAAAACATCCGACCCTGCCCAGGTTCGAATCCTATTATTTTGTTGCGGGTCTTCTTCCCTAACTCTACGCTACAGATCCACGATACCTTGAAGCTAAAGTGCTATTTGTAATATAACAGCCTGCGTAATATCCTTAGCATTGGCTGTACTTCATAGCTGGTTATTGATCAAAATAAACACTTTCAAAAGGAACACATTTTGTCGCAACAATAATGTCGACTTAGCTTTAAAAAGAGAGTTCATACTATAACACAAGCTTTGCTTGTGTAATAAAGCGAAACAATTTCAACCGAATAACTGTTTCAAGCGAACGAATTTAGAACAAATTTTGCAACGCTAGAAGTGTGCCAAAGTATATGAGAAATTCGAAACTAATTGTCTGTTAAAAGTTGTCTATATTGAAAAAAGTATGCATTCCTATCTGCTAACACTAAATTGCACGCGTAAAAACTTTAATTTCTTGTCTTATATTCAAGCCATGCAATTACTAAGTCGAAGCTGCACGTATCAAACACATGCAAAAATATTGCAAGCGAGAGCTTTAAATGCATGAGATGGTTAACTTTGAGAAAAAAAACTTCGAAAAATGCATTCTATGTGACTCCAGTCCCATCTTGCAGTAAGAGTCTAATTAAATTTAGCCTTTCATTAAGCGGAAAAAACAGATACTATTAAAAAACCAAGGCTTAATTGCTATGCAGCAACGTGAAACTTATGTTTCAACCTATGCTTGGTACGGAACCGGTCTATCAAAGGTTTCTTTTTTAATACGCAAGCAGAAAATGCAAACGCGAGCTGAATAAAAAACAAGATAAAAAATTAGGTTCAGGATTCGATACCCGCTTCTAAATAAAAGTGGACAAATGGTAGGTCGATTTTTTTACCCGGAATATTTACCGTTTGAAAAAAGACAGGTCCTAATCAGATTCAAACCTATGACCTTTGCCGTCCCAGGCGTGTTCTTGACCTTCATGCTAAGTGTGCAGAAGACACTAAGAAATTTGAATTCATTATGAGTCAATCAAGTTACCACCAAGAGCTCAGATGAGTCCTGTAAACTAAGTTATTTACGGGAAAAAAGTCCAGTACCCGATTGCAATACCCTTACTTATCGCAAAAGTAATCACTAAGTCATGCATGTTGGGTTATAAAAATTCAACTCGTAATAAAATGGTGTTTTTAAATTAGGCTTCGACCAATGCTCAGTAGGAAACTGGTCCACTTATCTTTTTCCAACCAGTTGTCATAGAAATAATGGCCGACAAATTTGATAACTTTTGGATATTATTTTACCGTATTAAGCAGCTTGGCGCTCATGAAAAACGCGGTTCGACGAATAAAGCTGTTTAAGTCTGATTCTGTCCATTTAATTTCTTTAACTCAATATTTCATACTATCTCCTGATTTGGGCTTGAATAAACTGGCCTTCTTTTCGGTAACTACTTGTGAGCGCAGCTTATAAATTTTATTTGAATGGCTGGTCGAGCAAATCATTGCTAACTAAAACATACAGTACATTCGAGGGGACATTATGGCCCACCTGCTTGAGCGATTTCAAAGCGCGGCGTTCATCTTTGAAATTGAGTGCCTGTCTGCGTGCAGTTATTTTTCCCGCCTCGGCTGATGCCGGCACGTAGCTGGACCGGGAAGGGTCAGATGATATGGAAATTGATGAGTCACTAGAGGAGGGACTCAGGGTGCTTTCGTGACGCTCCACCGTGTCCTCAATACAGATGACTGCAGTCTGTGGTGTGAAGGTAGATGCTGATGTTTTCACACTTTGAACACCTACTGATGATGTTTGACTCTGCCAGCTAAGTCCATTTTGAGCATCACTTTTATTAGTTTGTTTCGCAGTAGGCCAAGCTAAAGAGACAGGTTAGTTTTCTATCACTTCTAAAACAGATTTTTAGCTCATGAAAACAATTTTTCGACTAAGGTAGCACTTTGCCTTCAAACGTATTGACGCAATGTATGAATCCATTAGAAGAATTGCAGCCTGTTTGTTAATGCTGGAAATTTATTGCAGACAAAGTGATTTACCTAATCTAGTTTGCTGATCATTTAGGCGGTTGGCTGGATTTGTCCAAGTATCTTTTTCGTTTTCAATCTGAAACAGACAAAAGAATCATTTTAACAAAACGATCATAATAAATCTGCTCAAAGCTTGAGAAAAACAGTTAAATTACAGTAACAAGTCAGTAAACATTGATTCATCGATTCAATCGAACACATCTAGAAAAGCTGGTCGATAGGAAACAACAAGCGGCCCGCCCCTATATAAACAGTGAACTCTATTCCTATAGCTACAAGTGATTCTCCTGGTAACAAAAAGCATCCGATGCGATCAACAGGCCTAACAAGCTTTATTTTTACAAGCTTTAACGCAATATTTCTGGCAAGAGCAAGAGCCGCAGAATAGATGGTATTCATCGATCAGCAGGAGTATAAACACATTCGAAATTAAGATGAAGATGGTGAGTTCTGTTTGAAGCTTAAGAACTTACAATTCGCGTGACAACACAATGCGATTCTTGGATAAAATCATTGCTTCCTGCCATAAAAGCTGGGCTTGAAAGTCGTTTCGGATCGCACGAGGTCGATCTTGTCTTAACCGGAAACTTCGGTGGGAGAACTTGCACTGCGACGCTTTGTATATTGTTCGGTCTCATTGGTGATTGATACCGACGTGCATTCGCCACTGCAGCTTGGCTTGGTTTCGGGGCTGGTTTGGGCGGGATTGCGCGTGACAAAGATGAGGAGGAATTGTAGTTGTTATAACTGTTATTAGAGTTATTGTAGTGAGGAGAGAGATGACCGCCATTATTGCTGATATGTTGGGAGTAGGAAGCGACAAAGGAGTTGTTCTGTTTCAATGTATTAGCAGTTGCAAGGTATCCCTGTAGTACACTGTATGTTCCTTGTTGTTGTTGTAGTTGAATACACCCTGGCACACTTCGTTGTTTTCCGAGTGGAGTTCTGTTATAAGCCTCGTGTTTAGACGAAGAAGGAGAATTGTAAGAAGTAGCTGTTTGTCTTTTGTAGTTAGTGGGTGGGGTGTTCGCAATTGAGTTATCAGACTGAAGGGGTGGGGAGTGAAGGGTTAATGTGTCACAGTCGAATACAATCTACACAAGACAAAGCAGACAAGCAGTTGTGGTGATTAATATGATTACAGTCAAGTATCAGTTGTTAGTGAAAAGCAGTTAAATTGAAAATCACTTCAAGCATTTTAATTGCAAATAAATCGATAGTTTAATACTAATTTAAGCAAAATTACTAATTTTAAAATTGCTTCTGTATTCAAATTTTGTCCTTTCCCTAATTGAAATTATGAAAAAAAAAATTAAAAATTCTACCGACAAACATTCGAAGACAAAGATGGTCTTTCATAACAGATTGTGAACTGCAAGTTTCAAATTTTCGACCGCAAACACTCACCGGACATTTTCTTTCTTCATTGTATGGAACTGCTTCACAAGTAGTCTGTTCTGTTTTCCTCGCATCAAGCGTCCCGTTTTCCGGCGTTTCACTGAAGCTGAGAGCATTCGATCTTCTTCTGATAGATGCCAAGATAGCCTCTTCTTCCCCCTCATCCTGGTCATCGTCGTCATCAAAGTTCTCGAAGTCGGCCAAGTTGATTTCGTCTCGTGCATTCCGACTGCGCACATCTCCATGTCCATTCACTGTCACCAGATTCTTGTGCAGAGGATTTTGGCTAAAACGAGTTATTCTGTGACAAAGTTCAAAGCACGATCTGCATCAATTACCCAATTTTTAATATGCGCAGGTATTCAAACATGCAATACTCAAATACTTGAAACAAACCGAAATAATAGCCTTTCAGTCAGAAAAAACTAACTAATTCACGGTCAAAATAGAACCCTACCGCACAGGTGAATTTTCATTGCTGGCATCTGTCAACGTCGAAGAAGTGGAATCTACACTGTCATGCGAGGATCTGTTGATCGCCTTGTGATTTGAAGCAGGAGAGGGCATCGATACCCTGCGCGATACATTATCTTTGGATATAATCGGATGTTGGGTATTTTGTGTCGTGGAATGGTCCACCTTGTGTTTGGAATGAATTTGAGCACTTTCAAAGCTATTTGACCGTTCTGTAGATTTGATACGGGTTGCCTGGCTGTGTTGTAAAACTTGGCAATCAACCGCACTGTACTTCCTGAAACAGATCTATGGTTCTATCTATTTGCAAATGACACAGCAAATGAGCTTTCTCTTAATATGAAAGACTCAATTAAACATAGCATACCCTCATCTGAGATAGATGACACTTTTCCCAATATCTCCCAGTTAAAATCTCGAAACAGAAAACTTTATCCAATTATCAAATTCTAAAACTTTTGCGCTTCATACCGAGCGACCTTACTCTAATTTCGATATCATTAATTAACTTCTGAAATAGCTCTTGAAAAATCGCTTATAATTTTTCATAAGCTCAACCTAAACAAACCTCGGAACTTCTGTCTTCAAGTTGCTGGCTGCATTGTTCGCATGAACAACAGCAGCTGTCAGTTGATTAGAGCTCGGGGGTCCGTTGCTGAGACTGTTTGACCTGGTAGTCTTCGTGACGTGGCCTTGGGATGGAAATGATCTGCTGGCCCATGCATTGCGCACTAAGCTGCCCTCACTCTCACTCGTCTGGTAGCCAGAGTCACGACTCGAGTTTTTTGCGCCATTTGCACTGAAGCCCCCATGCGAAGCACTACAAACGCAACACATACTAACTTAAAATAAAATTAAAGCAAAATCACCATTTACCAAAAACGAATCTTTTAAACAAAACTGAGAACTACCAGGATTCGTTCAAAGCACCCATTGGTGATAGACATAAATTTGGATTTCTTTGTGTCTTCTTCCATATGTAATCTAGCCAGTTTCGATTTGAGTGTTTCGCTGAGATAGATAATTTCCTAACTTGATTTTTCAGTAGGATAATTCAAATCCATCTTTCACTAACCCGAAATTGAATGAAGGCTGTGTGTTGTTAGGGTTGGCACTACTGTTAGTAGTGTTCGGATGCATGAGCAGTCCCAATTTGACTCTTTCAGTGACCTCCTGTTTGGAGAGATAGTTTAGCACGTGTGTCCTGCCTCTCCTCGCGATATGTAAAGGGGGTGAGTCTAGAGGGTTGTCGTGAACGGATAGTTCCTTCAGACACACTCGCATGCGAGTCAAGGACAGGGGTAGATGTCGCAATCTGTTTACAGATATGTCCAGTGTGTGCAGTTCCAGCTTACCCAATTCTGAAACACAATTGTCTGGAGACTATATTTCAAAAAATATACTTAGAAAACTGCGGTTGTAAACATACGGGTTAAACAAATTACGATAATAGGGCCTATTAAAAAGGAGCTCAGGAGCTTGAATGAAAGAAAGTTAGGAGCTTGAATGAAGTTACTCAAAAACGCTTCGCCAAAATAAAAAAACGGCGTGGGGGTAGAAACAGGTTGTTTTCAAATAAACAGAGCCAACAGAAAGCTGAAAAATGTCAATTCACTCGATTCAATAAGATGGCAAAAAGGCCGACTTTTAAAAAAACGTGAAGAAACAAATATTTCATCTCAATTAATCCAATTCAAAAAACTTGGACGAATAAATATTTTTCTACTGGAAATTCTTATAACAAAAATCAACTTTTGAAACTCAAAGACAATCTCGTTTTCTCGACATTTGAACTTTCGGTATTGAAGAGCGTAACTTGGCTTCCTTTTAGCAAATTAATATCAATTGAAATTAAAAATCAGAAGTCAAACCACCAATAATCAAATTTGAGCGTGAACAACTATTAAGACTTTTCTTTAAAAATCAAGAAAAACAAGACGGCCTTAATATTTGTCTTCATCTCGTTCATTAATACAAAAGAGTTAAAGTGTAGGTAAACACCTCTAACATGTTTCTACAGCCCTATTTTATTTGAATTTTCCAAAAATCGTACCTTCCGGCAGAGTTCTCAATGCATTCTGTCTGAGATTGAGACACCTGAGAGCACTCAGTCTGCAGATCTCATCTGGCAGAGTGGTGATCTCGTTGTGACTCACATCCTAAACAAACCCACATGTTCAACAGTTCAAATAGATTTATTGGATTTTTATAGAAAAATGTTTCCGAAAAGTAATCCAGGCAATCACAGGTGTCATTGCTCCGCTCTACAATTTAAGATTCGCTCTGCAACTCAAGCTTTATTCTGAAGTTCGAGAAGTCATCTCAATCGTATATCTTCCACGAGGGAGATTTTGTATTTGCTCGCAAAAGAAATATAAAAAAAACACTAACCAGTTTCTCGAGGTGAGTCAGTCTAGCGATATGTGGCGTCACTGACGCAATATTATTGCTGCATAAAATTAAAATCTTCAGTCTCGAAATTCTGGATAAGGCCTCTGGCAATTCAGTCAAAAGATTACAGCTGAAACAGAATAATCAGCTTATTGATTAAGTTTCATTATACAAAACATTTATTAGATCGAAACTTACCTAAGATTGAGAAATTGAAGGTGCACTAGGTTAGAGACGAAAGGCGAAATACTACGAATAGAGTTCTTTTCGCAGTTGAGTCCGTTCAGAGACATAAGTTTACAGAGCCCATCGCCCAGTTCGGAGAGACAATTTTTTGATATGTCTGAAACAGCATCATGTTCGCAGCAAAAAATTGGGTACAGCATACAATGTAAACAATGCAATTGCCATTTGAGCATTTTCAATTTCCGCCATTATGTTAGCAAAATTTTTCACGGAAAAAGTCTAAACGATTTCAATAGCCTTGCTAATCGCAAAGGTAAAGATGACTCATCGCACTTACCGACAAATCTAGTATCGCTGAGTTTGTCACCAGCAGCGAAGTAGACTTCATTTGGCACAGCGGAGAGAGACCTGTTGGCGAGAGCGAGCACCGAAGAGTCCTCTGCCTCTGAGATCTTCTTGTTAATCGGGATCATCACTAGAGGCGCAGAGGAGGACAATGTACCCTGCTGCCCGTGGCCCAACCTCATCCCGTAACCTGTTCAACACAGAGGAGAAGTCACAATTCGCAAGAACAAACAAAAACAATGAATCACCCAAAAAAGTTTCAAGATGATTTTGACCCAACGATGACGCTCAATACTCTCAGAACTTTGCTCAGATTTTAATCTAAGTACATAAATACTGCCACTCATTCGAAATAAAACATAAGCAGACAAATAGACAAATATGCCGATAATTTTTTTGAAACGGTTATTTCCTAGAAGAAAAAAAACAAGTCCAGTCAGATTCGGACCCAGACCTTTGCCGTCCCAGGCGCATTCGTTACCTCCAGACCAAGTATGACGGAGACGCAAAGAAATTTGAATTTTTTATGACCTGAACATAAATTCACCATTTGTAATTTTGACCATTCTGTGAACAACGTTAGCAACTGATTGCAATACCCATTCTAATCTTTGTTGTTATTCTAGTATTTTAAGGTCCTACTTAGCAGCTATGCCATAGACCAGGACAGTACATTAAACAGAACAGTTAACCTGAAAAAAGCCTACATTCTGATTTGATCCACTTGCTAATTGGGAGCTTAATCCAATCACAAGTTTCTACTGCCTTTATCAATACAACCGATATCCTAGGAGTACTGAAGTGAAACTATTCTAACCTTGTATTGTGCTTGTGCTATGCGGCACATTGGACGCTGAGGATGTTAAAGGCGGAGACAGAAGGGAAGTGCCTGGGTTAGAGAGATTGGTGGGTCGTACAGCGCCCAGCGATGGCAACCGGGGTCCGTCTTCGAGTAAGGCCATGATTTCTTCTCATGTCAGTCAGCATAGACACGCGATTTGATCACATTGGTATCTACACACATCTCACTTTTCCTCATCATAACTTTTCTGAAAATTGTAACAATAAAACTGGTGTAACAAGAAAATTTTGACCGGAAACGCGCGCCCAGAAACGCATTTTTTTTTCCTCAAAAAGTTTCCAACAAAGGCCCAAAAACGGAATTTATGACCTGCCTTTTTGCCTGTGACGCAGAAAATTTTGTCTTAAGAGCAGTTGACAAAAATTTCGATAATTTTTTGAAAAATTCCCCACGAGAAAATCGTAGATCCGCCCATGCTCATTCGTCCATTCCAAGCCAAACGCCAAAGAGCCTGGCAGAACATGGATGCCTGCATCATAGATACAGGTGGCAACACTATTTTATTAGGCCGATTGAGCGTATGCCATTTAAGTCCCCATACTAGGAGACATGGATAAAAAAACGTGGCCTCGCAATATAGCCCCACTTGCTGAATGATACCAACCCAATTTGAAAAATTCAAGCTCCACTTGTTTAAAGACACTGACCCAGTTTAAAAAAAATGGTGAAGTAAGTTACTTTTTATTCCGCTGGAAACTAACTTAAAAACAAAAAGTGAAGAGCAAACTTTTAATCCATTTCCACTTTTGTTCTCGGAAATCATAACTTGAACTCTTGTTGGAATATCAATTTTGTCGAACGGTTCCTTAAGTGTCGAACGGTTCCTTAAGTGTGCCTTCTAATTTAGCCGAAAAAGGAGCAATTTAAAAATCTGCCTAGACATTTTCGAAAATTGATTTGATTCGAACTTTTTTGAAAAGCTCAAGAACTCAATTACTATTCAACAAATTCTTGAAGAAATAAAATTAGGTAGACGCTGAATAAGCCATAAATTTTGAGTATTATGCGAGATTGAATCCCAAAGTTCCGGAAATGACTGCTTTTGGGGCGGAAATGACTGTTTTATAGGCGGAAGTTTCTGAGGCGGAAATAGCTGGTCACGTAATTTCACTACTTTAGAATTATCTGCTGATGGAAACGAGAATTTTGAAAATTGGTTGAATATAACAAAGTATAGTCAGCACTCGTAGACTTTAGCGCGACTAGACGCGCAAGTGAACCTTAAAAAATTAGAATGCGGCCAAACACCTTTCACAAAATGCATAGCCAACAGACAGTTGGAAAAGAGTCAATGAACGCAAGTAAACTTACTTGTTTTTTTTGAAACTTTCGAGTTTCAAAGAAGAAAATAAATGCCCTTAAAGCTCATTGAATTTCTGGAACAATTTACGATTGGCGTTTTTAAAATAAAACCAACCCATTTTGAAAAAAAAACGATCAATAAAACAAAATTTTTTAGTTCGCTGGAAACTAAATACCACTTACGAAACTAGAAGACGATCACGTTTCTCGTGGTCTTTACATTTTAGCTGTTCGAAAGTGCAATTTGTCTTTCTTTTAACAAAAAAGATTAAGTAAACTTACAACGAAATCAAAACTCAAACCACAAAAAAAAAAATTTGAGCTTGAACAAATTTCGAGACTTTCCCTCATAAAAACTGACATGTTTTTTCAAAAACCTTCAACTTTTGAATTTCGAAGAAAAAAAGATGGACTTATAGCTCTTTGAATTTGTAGAACAATTTATGATGGACACTTTGTTGAAATTAACCCAATTTGAGAAAAATGGATCAATAGGCAAAACTATTATTTCGCTGAGAAATCTGATTATTAATTTCTTTTCGCTTTTTTAATTAAGAGTGAAACAAATCATCCGTACACTGTTTCGATAAATTTGCTAAAAAATGGTTTACAGCGAGAAAAATTAAAATGTCAACTTTTTCGCACTAAAACTAATTACAATTTATCATATCTTTATTTAATTCTTTTTGTTTTCGAAGAGGACGAAAACTGATTCTTAAAATTCCAAAAACTAAAAAAGGCTTCAAATAGGAAAATTCATTAGCAGTATTTAGCAGACAAGTTAAATTTCTAGCCCAAAAGTCATGGGCAACATGGGTTCATTTCTTGAAAAACGAGTGATTTTCTCATAAACGTCGTTGACTGAAAATCTAATTATTGCTTCAAACTTGCTCGTGACGAGTGTACAAAAAAAACATATTTCGCGATCACAACCGAAGAGCAATGAGATGCACAAAAATTTGAGGAAAAAAATAAACAGCAGACATCTGGAAAAATGTCAATGAACACTTGGAAGCAGAACAAAATACCATTTTTTAAAAATACATCACACCTTTAATTTAGTGAACATTTTATGATTCAGTATTTTGATACACAGGCAAAGCAAAATTTTGCCCTACTAGCAATACATCACAAACATTTCACTGCAATTTAGTAGACAGAAAAGTAGACGAAATCTATCAAACAGAACATTCATTAAAAAAATTGAAAAAAGACAATCTCTACCAAATTTTTCAGAAACAAAATTTTTATTAGAGCAAACAAAATTTTTTATAAACTATTACCAAAAAAAACTAGAAAGCTTTAAACTCGAGATTTTTCAAATCGACTCAAGCTAAAGCACAAACGCATGAAAATCTATTGCCACCCTCGAAACAGGTCATTACGCCGCTTTTAAGCTCGCTAGTGTAAACACATTGGATAAAAGAATTTAAGACGAAGAGCCTTGAACCGCAAATGATACAGAATCGTATCTATTGAATTGACAAATTACTGAAATAAATCAAAACTATATTCAGTTCTAGGAAAACCAATTTCAATCTGACAAAAACTTCAGGCTGTGCAAACACAGCCGATAAAATCAAGCACGCTTATGATAGATTAACATTGATTTTTCCGGGAAAAAAACTCTTTCATAACAGTTTGACAAATTGACAAATTTATTTTAAAATTCGAAATTTTAGTGTCAGCACGTAAATGAAGCTGCGAATTGAAAAAAAATTTTGGAAACTGCGCTTTTTAACTTTTCTCCTCCAATCAAGCATTTCTATTATTTGAGGGTGGAACTTGCCTTCCATTAAGCAAATGAAATTGAGGTTAACTCAGAAAGAAATCAGAAGTAAAGCGCGAAAAGCCAACCTTCAGCAATAAAAACTGGAAAACAGAGGCAACAGAAAGCCTCGCATTGCTTAAGATACAAATAAATAAGCCAATGCCAATGTTAAGGATAAAAATTCATATTTTTCAAAAATTTCGAAGCATTCGCAAAATCATTGGCAAAAATTTGGATCAATAGGTACCTTTTATTCCGTTTAAAAATCCGAATAGTTGAATTCACTTCCGAAACTAAGTCATTCACGTTTCCACGCCAAATAATATTTCTTTTTTCGTTATTGAAGAGTGCATTTTGACTTCCTTTTAGCTTGAAAACTTGAAGAAAAAAATCAATCCACAAAAAAAAAGATTTGAGCGGGATCAAATTTTACGCGGAGGCTGAGCTGCAGCCATCACTCACAAAATATTAAAAACAAAAAGAAAACAAAATTTTTTAAAATGTCGAAAAAATAGGTCTACCAAAATGTTCGTATATCTCGACAAAAGTTCATTCTAGGCAAACAAGCCAAGCAAAACAAAACATTTGATTATTAATTTAGCAACGGAACAAAAAGCACGAAGAGGAAACAAGACCATCAATCTTTGAGCCGAAAAGTTCAAAAAATTTGAATATATAAAAACTTTGAAGTTTTAATCCCTCCTGAAACTACAATTAACAACACTTGCACTTGCGACCACGATGCAAGTTGTTAACAGCACAAGCAAAACCCGCGATGAAGTAACTAGGCCGACAAAACTTGAGCAGAAAAACGAAAGTCCGGCAAATCAAAAGCGACCACGTTTTTACCTCTAGGCAAAATGAGAACGAGCCTGGAAGTTGTTAAGGCTCAATAATAAAGCAAGTAAGATTTGTAAGAAAGAAAGTTGTTCACGGGAAAAAAGTCTAGTTCCAGGAAACATTTTCGCCTGCAAAACAAGATTCGTTTGTGAAAATCAGAATCTCCCAATAAATGTCTAGCAAATTCATTCAAGCTCACAGGTTTCTTTTGAAAACAGAGAAAGGGAGTTGCAATTACTGTAAACGTGGTTCAAAAGTGTTGCCACCATATTTCGCAATTTCATTTTGCTCAATAAATTAAATTTGGTATTAAATGATCACTTGTAATTTTTATTTTTGTTGAGGAGTGCACATGCTACTATTACAGCTATGATTAGAGTAGCTATTACAATTAAGGTCAGAACTACAACTCCGACCAGAAGCAAATCGAAGTAGAATTTCAACAGCTCTTCTGTCCCTTTCTTATTTCCATCTTCAGCACAGCCCTTGTACAACTCCTGATGCTCCGGGATTTCCAAGTCAGCTTCCGTAAAGCTCTTGTCTAATATTTTCTTCGAATCTACAAATTCGTCCAATCCTTGACAACAAGTCAGCGGATGACTATAGTTTTGGAAATCTAATAAAAAAAAAATTCAAATCAGGAAAAAATCATCATTAAATTTTATGGTGTTTTGCGCAGGTACAATTATAACATCGTTCAATCAGCTCAAAAAGTCAATCAGCTCAAGAATCCTTTGTAATCGAAAGTTAATAATAAAATTAACCCAAATTGAGAAAACTGCATTAAAACCGCCGGAAATTATTTTGAATAGTTCGTTCATTAACATTCAAAAAAGACCATGCGACAAATTTTCCATGAGTAGCCAGAACTCATTCACCAACTCATCTATAATTCATAAATGCACTCACGGCTTCTTTTCAAAGTTGCAATCAGAAAAAAATTACAACAGCTTAGACAAGGCTCTACTCACTGATTTCCTTAAATTCACAAAAATTTACCTGAACTGCACCATTACAGGAAAATAAAGACATGATTTCAAAACTTTGATCAAATCAAAAAGTCCATGCTGTGGCACCTAAGCCTACAAAGTTAGCAGAAATACGATAGGCGAACAAATTGATCTACTTCCTCTGCGCCAAATCGGATTGACATTTAGCTGGTGCTTGATATGCTAAAATAGTGAGGTGTCCGTCCACAAGATCTCAGGGAACAAAAATTTTTCAGAAAAAAGGATAGCCGGTTCTCGGGCTAGTAGCCCAGAATGTTTCAACCACACTGTTTAAAAAATCCCGTTGAAATGTTTTTTTTTTGGAAAAGATCTATAAAATTAAGTAAATTAATAGAATGAGAGATAAACATAGCTAAAATATTGGTAAAACTAAGGTCAGCTTGCTTGTTAATATTGTCAGAGGTCAGCTGATATTCAGAAATTGTCTAATTGAGACTGCGATCAAAATTCAGGTCAAGGCACGAGGAATTTTGAATTTTTAGTACGAACATTAAGTACAAGGGTTTTAATGCGATACCACGCTTGACTTCCTACAACTTTACTTTGAGTTAGTCAAGATATCGCGTTTTTTATCAAAATTTTGAAAAACTTATACAACATATATTCTTGGAATTTAAATTTTTGCTATTTCTTTTTCTTCAGGGATTAATAGCAAACAAATTGCCTTGAAACTGAAAGTACACAACAAATTGGCAATGCATTCTGAAGCGAAAAAAAGATAGAATGAAAAACTGAGTTTACGCCAGAGGTAGCTTTCTCATAGAGTAAATTCAGATGAGGTACACCGTCTGTTCGTCATCTTATTTTCGGCCGGATAGATTCGTGCAACTTCTTAGTCTAATATCAATCTAAATCTTACTCTTATATGTCCTAGTCTCAATAGGTCTAGTGTATCCTGTTATTTGCGGGTTAGGTTTATGGAACTGGTCCAAAGGAGAACAACTGTCTTATAAGATTTATTCAAATTGTTCTGGTGCTGAAACTACAAGTAGTTTCAGCACTACAAATAATTACCAGTGTTAGTTATGGAATATGATTGGTTAGTTAGTAATATTTTATAGGGATAGTTTAATCAATAATATAATTGGTTATAAATACTAGTTTAGAACTGGTTCCAAAACAATTTGAAAATAGCTGAGAAACTTATAGGACGAGGAATATAAAAAAATGAATAAAAAATAAAGTTCGTTAACCTCATCGTTGGGTTTTATCAGACTATAGTCAAGCTTTCCAATTTCTGCCTGAAAATATGACCTTCAAGTTCCTTCTACGTTTCGATATACTTTTATTTAAAAAAACCAAGATCTTGATCGATCGAATCTTGAGAGCATTTCATCGTTGCAGAGTAGCAAAGAAAAAGGTTCTTGCGTGTGCAATGCTGTGTTATTGAAATAATAGTGAAATTTTCACCTAACTTATTAGAACTAATTTATAAATATTAATGCGGATGATAACTTTTATTTCTGTGTTTTGACCAAGGGTAGACTCTAAATCGGCATAACTTATGACTCTGTCTATCCTCTCCATTGTAGTGCTTGCCTTTGTTGATTTAAAAAACATTGTTCTACTATTTTTGGAATTAAAAAATTCGCTGAAAAAAAAGGCAATAGGAAGAGAGTAAAAAACCTAAGGAAAGAGAAAAAATGATTCATTTAATTTTTAACATTCTTAGCTTCGAATTTCAACAAGCTTTCATGGCGGACTTTTTTTCATAAAACTGATTCAATTAATGAAGACTAGTTCAAAGAGCATATTATTCCGCTCGGAGTTCTGAATTTTAAAATCCACTTTCAAATTAATGGTAATCCACGAGTTTTTGCGCCATTTCAACTTTCGTTTTTGGTGAGCGGAAGATTCTTTCCTTTTATTAAAATAAAACGAAATAAACTTAAAATGAAAACAGAAGTCAAACCGCGGAAAATCAAACTTAAGCGCGAACAAACTCTGAGACTTTTCCTAAAACAATTAACAAAAAACATGATTTAAAAAGCGAGAAGTCACTCCCCGTTCATCTACACTTTGTTGATCAACGCTAGAGTAAATTTGAAAATCATAATATCAGCTCTGTTTTCATCATCGGAAGAAATTTCAAAATCAGGCTAAAATTCATTAACAGATGACTGGTTTGTACGATTTTCGGCGACACGAAGTCCCAAAACCATGCTGCTGCTGATAAAAATATACTTGCAATCAAAGTTTCACATTCAGCGTTAAGTTGTAGAAAATTTGAGGTACAATTTTTTTACCCCAATCAATTTCCCACAATTTAAACGGAAATTTTTGGCACAGTACAGATTAGAACGCAAACGAAAACTTACTGCGAAAAAAAAAACAATCATTCCTATTTTCTAGCTAAAATTTTTTTTGCGAAATAAAATGCGAAAAAAGGTCATGCGAGAGCTTCAAAAATTTGAAACGACTGACTGGCTCAACTTAAAAATTAATTCGCATTTTTAATAACAAAAAGAGCTCCCATGAAAACAATTATTGCCGAAACCCATATCAAAACCTAATTTAAAAAAGTGCATAAAGTGTCGCAATTACCTCAACTGAAAACAATCGAGATGAAAAACTCACTGAGGGAATCAGCTTTTAAATCACGCTTCGTACGGTGTCGAGTTCTACGAGTTCTACACGATACTTGATCCTCCGAGCTGCACTAAACAAATTGGCAGGTTTAGTGGGCAAAAAAAATCACAGATTTTTTGTTTTTCATGCGTCTCAAAATTTTGCTTTTGCCAGGCCTTGTGAAGATAGGCAGTAAAAAGGAGCGAGACTTCAGAAGGGTGACGCTGCACATCGCAAACAAGCAACAAAAACGGTGAAAGAGATCTTGAAATTCAACAAAATAGAAAGTAAAGCCAGAAAATACGGATGTGAAGTGCCTTGCAATATGCACTGTTTAAGCGGACATATTATGCACCATTGTTTATTATATCGTTTAAGTCACTCAAAATATTTTTTGAGCTGTACACTGATATACTAAAAATAAACACAAAACTTGAGTCGAGACAAGTGCTAGTTCGATTGGAAAAACAGATGGCTCTATAAACAACCTGTGTATAGTGTAAATAATTTATAAACTAAAACAATTTTCTGGCACAGAGGCGAAGCTGACCTTCGCACCACTTATTAGAGGTAGACGGATAATTCAAGCCAAACCTGTAAAAAAAAATTCCAGGAATCTTATTAATTTTTTCCGAATAATTTCTTCGACATATGAAAACAATACGCTAGGTCATCAAATTGAATCAATTTACAACAAAATTGCTCATCCTAGAACACACCAATAAGTTAAAACTAAAAATAATTCCACGCTATTATAGATTTTAAAAAAAAGAAACCTTGCATTCGATAAAATTAAAATTAAAAGCAAAGTTCTTTTTTTATTTTAAAATTTTTTTTTCTAACAGAAAGTTTTGGCGTGCCTAGACACCAGGAAAGAATTAGCTATAAACAGCCTCTTGAAAATTAGGAAAACTGTAATGAAAAAATCAACTGAAAAATTACGGAAATAAAACATCCGGCCAGTAACCCGACAAAAATTGGGACGAAATCATTAAGCCGACAAAGAAAAATCATTTTATATCAAAAATTTGCGCAATCCAGAGGTGAGCATAAAAACTAGGATTCCCTTGAAACGACTCAAAATTAGGTTACTAGGCCGATAAAATATAAGTCGAAATCATTTTGGCAGAGTAAAACTTATGAGCGAAAAAAATGAAAAATCAAAAAAAATCAAGGTTATTAATATTACAAGCAGCAGAAGAAATTCAAAACCTTAAACGCAACTACAACGTAAATTGCGTACAGCAAAAAAAAAATACGTTACATCAGAGCAGACAAATAATGAGCCGACAATTATTTTTCCAAAATGAATATTTCCCGTTTGAAAAAAGATGCTGTCAGATTCCAACCCAAGACCTTTGCCGTCCTAGGCGTATTTGTTAGCTCTAAACAAAGTCTGCATAAAACGCAAAAAACTTTGAATTTATTATGAACTGAACCTAAAATTACCATTTCTAATTTTGCCCATTCAGTGAACAAAGTTGGCTACGGTATAAAAAATACCCGATTGCAATTACCTTGCTGATCGCAAAGGGTAACCTTGCCGTTCGCAAGTTCATCGTAGCAATCCCTTTGTCCATTTCCAGAATAGCAAAGTATTAATTTTGATTTTTTCCTGCAACGTTCTTAACTCGTTCTTTTTCCATTAATTAATTTACAACGACATTCAGGGCTGTCCAATTACAAATAACGATGTCGAATTAGCCATAAAAGCGTTGAGTTGAGATGTTTTTTGATTTTTTCAGCGACCAAAATTACATCCATTAAATATCAAATTTAAAATTCTAGCGTCTATCTGAGGTTTGTTAGCCTAATCATTCAACAATTACCAAGTTTTTAACTTTAAGTTTAAATACTGAGCTTGTTGAGGTCCAATAATTAACAAGGATAATCGGTTGCAGTGCAAAAGAGCATGGAAAGCTCACACTGCAATGTGTTCATTAAAAAAACATATGCAAGCCAAAACTCACACAGGGAAACGGAAATAACAAAACTGGTTTAAAAAAAAGGAGTCGAGCGGCCACTAATTAAATTTGTTAAGGAGAGGCCATTAAGCTGACCATGCAGTCAATGACCCAAAAACAGCCACTCTAAACAAACTATCGAGCCGAAAACAAAAAAGCCAAATAAAATTGTGGACAAAAAATTTTTGAGCAATTAAAATTTAATTTTGAAGATTTGCAGTACAACAAGCTGAAATTTCGAATCAATCATTTTTGACTTTGAAGCAACCCAAATCAAGGTAACTAAGCCGATAAAACATAAATTGAAAACATTTGGACCGAATGAAGCTTATAAGCGAAACAAAACTTACGCGACAAAAATTAGCAGACAAACAAATGTCCGACAATTCAATTTTTCCGGAATAATTTCAAACATACTGAAAAAAGGTCCAGCCGGGACTCCAAAGAGTGGAGAGACAACCGCGATACTCTCGTTCACGTAGGAAGCATTCTTGAAGTTGCTAGGGTTCCTTAGAAAGTAACTTCAATTTCAACTTCAGATGTAAGAAAAGCTGTTTACGGGAAAAAAATCAAGTTCCAAATTAAAAGACACTTGCTTTTGCAAGTGTAAAAAATAAAATTAAAAAAAAACTTTCATTTTTTCTGTTGACTTTTTAAAGTAATTTAGAGCTTCAAAAGAATATATAAGAACTTTGAATAAAGCTCTTTGAATTTCAAGAAAAATTTATGACTTTTTGATAAAGTTAACCCAATGTGCGACAACTGGATATCAACATATTTTTATTCCGCTGGGAAATCTCCACATTAAAAATCACTTTTGAAACTATAAATCGATCTTGTTTATCGCGTCCTTTATACTTTTGCTGTTCGACAGCGGAGTTTGTCTTCCTTTTAACAAAGGAAATGAAATGAACATAAAAAAAATCAAGTCAAACCGCGAAATAGTAAATTTGAGCCAGGAAAACATCACGACCTATATAGGAGCCAGAAAATTCAGTAAGTTCATGACTATTGAAAAAAGAATAGAAACTAAATTGGGTTCAAATTCATTATTATCAAGTGCAAGGTCATCAAATCGGCCAGGGAATCGCTTTTTTCGGAAGACAACTCACGCATAGAGCTTTAGTATGATACCACAGTTGACCACCTGGAAGCTTTTGGTACGGCAACAAAAAAACTCTGTGCCTTAGTTCCTTCCCACTTCATGGAGTTATTAGAGCAACAACTTTGTTTAAAAATCTTACTTGAAATCTTATTCCACGTTATGTTCAACTGCTCAAAATCATGATCTCCAGATATTCCACAAGTAGCGAACTCCACAAACATAAAATTAAAAACTATTGAAGGCTTTGATTTGCCAAATTCTCCTTCGTATTGTTTGAAATTCTCTTCCATCTGTTGTGGTAAATCCTCGATGAACATTGAAAACACGGCAATCCAGGTGATCATCAAAATAAACAAAACTAAATATGACAGAGGGTTGCAAACTTTTTCAAATATTTTGCTGATGCGATAATACTAATACTACTACTATGGTTGTTATAAATGTTGATTTAAAAAATGTATTGGATGCTAGCGTATAGAAAATGATAAGGAAGCTTTTACATTGCTTAAAATTGTATAAAATTAAAAACTACTGAAATTTGTCTAAAAAGAGGTTCAATTTTGAGGTTAACAACAATGTCGAGAAACAGATAGAACAGCGTTATTTTTCAGAACAATGTTTGCTCACTTAAATCAAAAATAGTTGAGTAGACGCCAGCTGTCCCGAAAACAAAACTTTTGGCATGAAAAACTTTCAGCAATAGAAAATGGTACGTTATGAATCTTGTCTCAAGTTTTGTAAATCGAAAATTAAAAATTCGGAAAGCACAAACAATATGAACATATTTTCCTATCAATCAACGTAATATTTAATGATTAATTCGACATAACAGAGGCCGAAACAAAGCTCTTAAGCTGAAAAAAAAACGACAAAATAGAAGGGACATGAGTGAATTACAGGAGTGAATCAAAAAAACTTTTAATCAAAGAAACAATTGCTTATATTAGAACAAAAAATCTGAGCGGTGGCAACTAAGCCAACAAACGATGAGTTGAGACTTTTTCAATCGGAAAATTCTTTTGGTTTGCTAACAAACAGATACTGGCCGTACTCTAACTCAAAACTAATTCGTCTCAGGCACAGACTTATCGCTAGGTCAAATGTGCCGCAGAATATGTGGAATTTAAATAAATAAGATAGCTAAGTTGACAGCTTTAAAGCTGAATAGATTACCCAAAAATCCGAAAAATCAATTTAAAAATATCTGAAAAAATCAAAAAATAAACTTTTTAATGTTCATTTATTCGCTATTGCATAAGAACAAGCACATGCGTGAATCAAAATCAAAATAACAATTCGGAAACTAAACGGACAGCGCCAGGAATCCGAAAATGATCATAATTAATATCGAAATACTAGATATAGCAATATCAGTGGTGACTGAGTAGCAGTAGTTATTTTAGCACTGGGACAACCATGAAACCGAAAAATGATTGTATTTATAAAGAGCTCTTAATATATATAGCTTACTTCAGTGTTTACTGAGTGACAGAAATATGTATTAGTAGCGAGTAGTAAAAATTGAACTAGCAGACCCACTGCAGCTAAAACTGCATCAACAAACTAACAAGGCTCATTGGATGGCTGGCTAAATGGCTGGATTAACGAATGACGGATCGATCAAACGCGTGGCAATTAGATAACTGAATGAAAAGCTGGATGGATGGCTGGAAGGGTGTATGGTTGGCTCGATGGATGACTGGAAAGATGAAGGGAAGCCTGGTTAGATAATCGATGGCTAAACGGATGGACGGCTATATTGATAAATCGATGGCTGGATGGAACGATGGATGTCTGGACCGATGCATGGGCGGAGGGATGGACAGCTAGCTGAATGGATGGTTGGAGCGATGGAAGGGTTGACAGACAGGTGGATGGACCAATGTATGGCTGCATGGACCGATGTATGGCTGGACGGATGGATGGATGGCTGGATGGCGGGTTCGATGGATGACTGGGAAGATAGAGGGATGGCTGGTTAGATGGATCGATGGCTAAATGGATAGATGACTATATTGATAAATCGATGGCTAGATGGAATGATGTATGGCTGGACGGATGCATGGGCAGAGGGATGGACAGCTGGCTGAACGAATGATTGGATTGATAGACAGGTTGACAGATAGATGGATGGACCAATGTATGGATGCATGGGCCGATTTATGGTTGAAGGGATGGATGGATGGCTGATTCGATGGATGACTGGCTGGATGACTGGAAAGATCGATGGCTAAATGGATGGATGGCTAGATGGATGAAACCATGACTGGATGGAACGATAGATGGCTGGAAAGATGCAGGGGCGGATGGATGGAAAGTTGGTTGATTGGATCGAACTACGGATGAACCGATGGATGGCTGAAGTAAACAGATGGCTGGTTTGATGGATGAACGATGGGTGACTAGATAGATTTATGGCTAGATCACTTGATGGATTGCTGTTGGATGGCTTGAGATATGGATGAAAGATGACTGGATGCTTGGATAGATGATTGATGGATATACGACTGGATGGATAGATAACTGGATGCAAAATGCACTGAAGATGGTTGAATGCACTGAAGATGGGCGGCTAATTGGATGGATGGCTTCCAGGATAGCTAGTTGGATTAGTGGACAGCTTAACAGATGGTTGGTTTCACAGATGGATACATGGCTAGCTGGATAGATCGTTGGAAGAACGGATAGATAGATAGCTGGATGGATGTATCGTTTGACTGTTGAATAGATAGATGGCTTAATGGAAGTCTCGGATAAAAGGATGGCTGGATGGATGTATGAGAAGCTGGTTGGCTAGATAGATGGATGGCTAAATGAATGCATGGATGAAAGACTGGCTGGATGTACGGCTGAATGGGTGGCTTGATGGATTGGTCGATGGATGTCGGAACTTTATTAAAGATGAAGGTTTGGTTGGATGGCTGGCTGACGGGCTGGACTTTATCCTGCCCTGTTTTTCCTTGCACTGCCCTTCTTTGCTTTTTCCTATCCTATCTTGCACTGTTCTGCTCAGCCTTGTTCTGCGCTTTCCTGCCTTGCCATGCGATGCGTTGCCTTGACTTGATCGACCTTGCGCTGCCCTTTCCAGCCTTACGCTGCCCTGCCGCGCGCTGCCCTGACTTGCGCTGGCTTGCAGTTCTATGAGCTACCCTGACTTACCTTGCGCTGCCTGCCAAGCCTTGCGCTAGCCTGCCTTGTCGTAAGCTACCCTGTCTTACCTTCCGCTGGCTTGAATTGCCTTGGGCTGCTCTGCCTTGCGCTTCCGTGCCTTGCCTTGTAATTGGCCTTGCATCCATGAGCTAGAAAATCGAAATGTTTATCAAGTATTGCAATAGTAAAACTTAAACGTGCAACCAATCTTTCCTGTTCGAATAGCTTAAAAGTGAGCCATACTGTGTTACTTAGATATGGGGAGGTAGTTCAGACGCATTTCGATACAGAATAGAATTTCACCAAATTGAGCAGGTCGGCTGCATTTATGATAAAACAAAAGTGATTCAGTGATTTTGTGGAATAAGATGTTAGCCGAAAAACAAACTATTCAGAATTGATAAACCTTGTTGAAATGAAGAGAAAAGGAAGGAGGCCAGTATGTCGGAATAAAATCAGCATTCAAAAAACTGATCAACAAAATTTTAATGCGTTTTTCTCGAATGTTGTTCATTTGAGGAAACAAACAAAGGACAGCGTCGAACTGCCATTCAGAAAATTATCGATCAGAACCTTAGCGTACAAAACGTGGGCAGATGAGCGTTGAACCGAAAAAAAGCTTTAAAAAAATTTGGTTAAAAACGTTTTCAAAATAGCAACTCGAAGATTTACCCTTCTGAAAAAAACGCATTTAAATCTATTTCGCCCATGAAACCAGGCAAGACAAGGTGAAACCATTTCAGCCTAAGAAACATTTAAATTGAAAAAAAAAGCGAAAGAGCTTAAGAAAAAAACTATACAAAATCACACAGAAAATAAACCAACGAAACTCTCAAAAATTACAGAAACTAATCAAAAGATAATTCAATTCCAATATGTTTGATCAACCAGAAAAAAATTTCATGATTTAGAAAAACGATGCAAAAAATTAACAAACAAACAAAAATTCGATAAATACGTTTCTACTAAAAAACAGAACCTTTAGCATGACGTAACCTCCAAATTAAGCTGGCCAAAGTTTAATTTTGATACGCTCAGCTGCAACACCCTTGCTTATTGCAAGGTTGGCACCAAGGCGAAGCTGTGCTTCGCAGACACTAGCGGGAACACGACAAAAGGGAGTTCTAGAAAGTGCAATAAGAAAAAAAAATAGCCTCGAATTAGTGTAATAAAACTCGGCTACAGCTCGGAACCGATCTGCGAACTCAAGATTATGAGTCTCACGCACGAGATGGACGCTTAATAAACCACAAACGATAGCCACAAATAAAGCCGAGAACAGATGCTATGAAATTTCTAATGCTACAGATTGTGATTATAGCAGAAGCGCCACCAAAAAAGGGAACAGTTTTCAAGAACACTTTTATTTTGCGAGCTAGGTTAGAAAAAAAAACATAAGGTTCGGACTAATACATTAACGCTTGCAAGCTCGCAGTGCAATGATTAGGAAATCGAAAACAGACTAAATTCATCTAGCTCGAATTAATCTAGGAAATATACATAGGAAGACGCCTGGCTCTTTTCCACTCCCCTCCCACATTTCAAATCAAACTCCCAATTTTTGTAGTTGTTTTACGGGTTAATATAGCTAAAAGCGTGTTATTACGAAGTAAAGGATGAAGAACAAATCTGTTTTCGATAGTTAGCTCGGTCAACATGCCAAAACTCATTGCATCGTGACAACGTTAAAATGCTTTTTCAAAATTGAGTTTCAGACAAGGACTGATTGAAACAGCCAACGCCAGTTGAGCAGAAAAAAAAATGGTCCCAAAAATTTCAGCGATGAAGCTCATTAAATTTTAGTTACAACAACTGAATAAAGTGTAAGCTCTGCAAACTACGCCGACACATCAAAGATCCGCAATTGAAGTATAGCTGGAATATCAAAAGTACAGATATAACTTCTGTTTACTGTAATAGCATAAGCATAATTTGATTTTTGAAAAAACTAAATTAAAGAATTTGAGCGTGCACATTAAGCGGAGTGCACATTAAACAAGTTTGAAGTTTGAACATCGTCTATACTCCGACCAAATCGGAAGCGTAAACATATTTTCCTTAAAACCAAAAAAAACGAAGTCCTGATATTGTACTACTTACTTCCACAGCATGATATAGCACATCCTATGTATGCTCTCAATACTTTCTTTTTCATTACACAGGCAGAACTTAGAGCCAGAATAGCCACTACGATCACTACTGCTACCATCGCATAAAATATATAATACATCTCCTGTACACCTTTTGCCTCCAGCATATCAAAGTACAATGGGGTTCTCCAAAGCACGTCTCCCACAATTAAAACCACCCCCAATGCGACTGCAAATACAATAACAAATGAATTAAGAACAACCAGAAAACAAAGTGAACTTTTGGTCGCCTTGCGCATCACCAAACATATCGTTGCTTCACAATCATTATTTTCAAGTGGCTTCTGGTCTACCAACCAGGCTGTCGAAAGTTATCTTAATGTCCCATAAATAAAATAATTAACATTTGAAAAGTAGAGAATTCGGAAGGAAGGAGTAATGTGGAAGATAATAATTCACTTTTGGAACTAGTTTTTGCAAATTGATCCAAAGAGTCAAGCATTGGGACATGCAAAAAGGCAATTGACGCACTGTCAAAAATATCAGGGCATCTTTACAAGTATACTATAAACCGAGTAACTAAAACGCTATGACTTATCAATAGAATCATTTGCATATGCTTGCTTAGCTTTTTTGCCAGCACCAAAGAAAAAAAACTTGGCAGCTGTTGAATCATGTTATTTTGAACGAGTAGAGTCATGTGTTTCGAATGGCAATCGTTATTTCTAAAGGCGAATTTCACCAACAATTTGCCCTAAAAAGGGTATTTGAAATGAGTAAAGATTTGATAAAAAGAAATGCCTCACACAGATGTTAGACACAAAGGCCAAGCGGAGCTTCGCAACACTTGTGATGCAAAAAAAAACACATTACGCTACAAAATAAGGAATAATAAAAAATACAGCAGTCAAAAAAAATACCTACGAAATTATGTGGGAAAAACTTACTTTATAAAATTGCTCGACAACATTAGAGAAAACACAGCTACAAAAACTTCTTTTTTTTTCTTCAAAAAACTTCATATTTGTATCAGATGAAGATAATAAAAAGCCCTTAAAATGGAAATCATTTTCCGAGCGGTGTGACATTCGACCAGAATGTGAAAAATGCAATCTCTGCAGAATTCGGAATTTTAGCAGCAAGCCTTCCGGATTGGTGGTTTTTAAGAACTAAGAGCGTTATTGGAACGTTTGGCCAAACGGTGAGGGCTGGAATATTCTAGTATTTTAAAATTTCAAAAATTCGAATGATGACGTCACATTTCTGAGAAATGCTGAAACGGCCATTTTAACAGAAAACGAGAGAGAAGACACAACAACATTAGTTGCGCTGACGATAACAACGATAATCGTGATTGAAAAACAGCAGCAGATTGCAGGAACAGCCGAGAAGGTTCCGAGTTGCAACTATTGTGCTGCTACAATAGTTGCAAGGCCGTTGCGAACAACGGTGAAGGGTAACAAACCAGCCTTCCGGATTAGGAAGAAATCAAGTTCAACGAGCTTGATTCAGCGGATTCAAGAATCCGGAAGGGTCTCGGGACGGAAACTTTTGACTCGTGTGAACTTTTAGCATCCTGTCATGTCCTGACTTGAATTTAATTAATATCTAGATTCATTTTGATAAGGATGAGAAGCTAGGAGTTGGGGGAAAGGGTTGATCCATCTTCGATGGAGATGATGATTTTTATCTACTGAACAAAAACAAAAGTAATATAATAAGTAGTAGCCCTGTTTTTAGGAGTGACCTCGTGGTCTGGGGATACTGAGACCCAGCCATGAGCTCACTATTTGCATGTAATTGAGTTAATTTGAGCGTTCTGGTCGAAGCCGGAGAACAGTAACGTTTTTGTCGACCCGATGTTAGAAAGACCTGTGACATTCGACCAGAATGGCCAAAATGCAATTTATGCAGGATTCGAATTTTGAGCAGTAAGCCTTCCGAGTTGATGATTTCGAAGGATTAGCGACGTTATTGGAACGTTTAGCCAAACGGTGAGGGCTAGAATATTCTAGTATTTTAAATTTTCAAAATTTCGAATGATGACGTCACATTTCGGAGAAATGCGGAAACGGCCATTTTTAACAAAAAGCGAGTGAAAAAGAGAACAACTTTATCTGCGATTGCGAACAGAACGAAAATCGAGATTAAAGAAAAACGACAACGAACTACAATAGCAGAGAACGTTCCAAGTTGCAACTATTGTGCTGCTACAATAGTTGCAAGGCCGTTGCCAACAACGGTGAAGGGTGAGAACCAGCCTTCCGGATTAGGAAGAAATCAAGTTCAACGAGCTTGATTCAGCGGATTCAAGAATCCGGAAGGGTCTCGGGACGGAAACTTTTGACTCGTGTGAACTTTTAGCATCCTGTCATGTCCTGACTTGAATTTAATTAATATCTAGATTCATTTTGATAAGGATGAGAAGCTAGGAGTTGGGGGAAAGGGTTGATCCATCTTCGATGGAGATGATGATTTTTATCTACTGAACAAAAACAATAGTAATATAATAAGTAGTAGCCCTGTTTTTAGGAGTGACCTCGTGGTCTGGGGATACTGAGACCCAGCCATGAGCTCACTATTTGCATGTAATTGAGTTAATTTGAGCGTTCTGGTCGAAGCCGGAGAACAGTAACGTTTTTGTCGACCCGATGTTAGAAAGACCTGTGACATTCGACCAGAATGGCCAAAATGCAATTTATGCAGGATTCGAATTTTGAGCAGTAAGCCTTCCGAGTTGATGATTTCGAAGGATTAGCGACGTTATTGGAACGTTTAGCCAAACGGTGAGGGCTAGAATATTCTAGTATTTTAAATTTTCAAAATTTCGAATGATGACGTCACATTTCGGAGAAATGCGGAAACGGCCATTTTTAACAAAAAGCGAGTGAAAAAGAGAACAACTTTATCTGCGATTGCGAACAGAACGAAAATCGAGATTAAAGAAAAACGACAACGAACTACAATAGCAGAGAACGTTCCAAGTTGCAACTATTGTGCTGCTACAATAGTTGCAAGGCCGTTGCCAACAACGGTGAAGGGTGAGAACCAGCCTTCCGGATTGGCGTGAAATTGAACTTAAGACCGAAAATTCACGAACCAGGAAGGGTGGGGGGATCGGCTGTCTCCTCGTCCCCTGAGTGGTTGGTGACCAAAAACACTTAAAGATATAAGTAAAACCAAACAAAAAGTAGTATAGTACCCGAGAAAAACAAAAAACATAAAAAAATAACCGAAAAAACCAAAAACAGTAAAAAAGTAAAAAATCAGTAGAAATCATCCCCCAGACAAGATGTGATTCAACCCCCCCGTTTGTTGTTGATAGATATATTGTTGTTACAGGCATTTATATCAGTCAGGATCGTTACGATCAATTTTGAGGCCCGTTTGTGAGGCTTGTACTGTAGGGTTCTTTGAGCATTTAAGCACGTTAATGATAAATTGCGCTCAATCCGGAGGGGTCAGCTGATTTGCGCTCAATTCGGAAGGGTCTTGGGTGAAGACCGATCCGGCAAGCAGTACAAGGAGCAACAAGAAGGGGCTCAACGACAACAACAATCGACTGTTGGGTATCGTTAACAAGTTTTGTATCCCTTTTGGTACAAAAAGTAAGATAGTAATCTGTGGGGGGCTCGACAGTGCTGCACTGTAGTGACCCTTCACCGAACTGCGAATATCCGAGTTAAGCACCTTAATTCGGATATTAAACAGACCCGGAGGGGTATAGTATTACTAATATTATTACTTATATAGCCTATATTAATAGTCTTATATCGTTTTTCAGTGAAAAACAACGAAAACAGACCGGTTTTTAGGGTCAAAATAGCGATATTTTGATCCCCCCACAAGTCGCGATTTTTGAGATATCGATATTTTTTGAAACGGAAAAAAGCGCTAAGTTAGTGTGTTACATCGTAACTGCACTACTGTAATAAGTAGAACCGGTTAACTTTATTTCGGAAGTGGTTGGAACTAGTTTGGTACCAAAAACCAAATTTTCCCATTTTTGATAGAAAGAAACACTATAAAATCAGAAAATTTTTTGAAATCTTTGAGTTAGGACAGTAAAAATAGTTGTTCGGACAACGTCCACTAGTGAATCTACGAGTTTTAAAACCCGCTACCCGAAAGCCTTCCGGGTTGCAGAGAAATCGAACATAACGTGTTTGATTTGGTGGATTCATCAATCCGGAGGGGTCCAGGTAGCATAGTTTTTCGCAAATTTTTTCTACAAAAACGTTTTAAATAGGGTCTTTTGCATAAAACTAGAAGAGTATAGGCCTTTTGAGCTCGGATCAATAATTTTTAGGTCGAAAGGACCAGATTTGCGGAAAAAGTTAGGCGGAACCTATAAGAGAGAAAATTTTTTGAGTTTGGAAAAAAGACGTTTTGGTTAATAACTTTGGAACTACAGAGCATATCGAGTTGATCTTGGTACCAATAGATCAGAAATTAGCGGAGCTTACTAATAGGATCAGAAATTTTTCGGAAAAAACGAGCGTGAAAATTTTTTGAGATTGTTTTTAGCAAATTACACAAATCCGGAGGGGTACACCCTTCACGTTTTATAAATTTTTCTGAAAAACCCTTATACCCCTACCAAAAGTTGATAGCGATTGAACTAAGTAATTTAGGACAGTTCTAGACAAAAAGGGAAGGCTGAGGGCACAAGACAACCATAATAAAGTCGAAGTTAGGCAAGTGATAAGACCCTTCACCGTTAGTGTGAATTGTCAAATAAGTGCCTTAACTTCAATCCGGAGGGGTCTAGGAAAGGACCCTATACCCTTCCCAGTTAATTCAAACAGCATAAAAGCAACGCAGAACGTATCCGGAGGGGTATAAGCTGAAATTAAGAAAACTACAAAAAGCTACTTTGACAGAGCTAAGGGCTCCCAATCCGGAGGGGTCGAAATTTTTCAAAGTCAGAGGGGTCCGAATCCGGAGGGGTCTACTTTCCACAAAACCGGAGGGGTCCGAATCCGGAAGGGTCTTATAGTTGCTAATTCCGAGGGGTCCCAATCCGGAGGGGTCCATATTCTGACAGTCCGGAAGGGTCCTATTTGCGCCAATCCGGAGGGGTATTATTTTATTAAGGACTTAGGTAAACGAAAGAAAGACTAAAAAGAGAGAGGTATTAGGTTATTAATACACAGGCTAGGTATCAGTGACTGCACTGGTAACTTGCCTTTCAAAAAGAACCAGACTAATACAAAACAGGTCCGGACTCGGATATTCGCGACACTAAGTCTAAATTAAAAAGAGCGTGACTCATTGGTGTGGATTGAAACATAATACGTTTTTGGGAAAAGTGACTGCCCTGAGGATTTTAGTAGGTCTAGCTCGGGCAGTCCGAAGGCAGATAGGTAACACAGTACTCGGTGGGTGCAATAGACGCCCACTTGAGAAAATTACTGCCTTCAAAGTTTTGTCTGTTTGGTGCAGCACCAAGCAGGGAAAGCTTTTTCTTTAAAAGACAGGTTCGACTATTGTACTGCGACCGACTAAGAGTACAAGACACATACGTTTTTTTATATATACATTCATATTGTGTCAATATATATTTTTGTTTTTTGATTTTAAATCAACGTAAACTGTGCTTGATTGGGTAGTGAATACACTATCTTTTAAATTGACTGATAACATCATATTGTGCTAGTTTCCAGATCTTTGGACCGGTAATCGGTTAGTGTGAATAAATTTTATACAAACTGTACTCTGACAACATACAGGGATTCGTGGTCACTATTTAATATAATCTGGTGAAATTTATTGTGTTGTGTCATTATTATTGTTAATAAAACTATAAGGTCTCTAGCAATTGAGTCAAGAGTAGGCATAGGAAAGTGACAAATAGAGAATGAGCTTAGACAAGTCAAGGATACCAAAACGAGGTAATAGCTCTAGGAGATTCATACCTGAAAAGCAAAGAAAAACGATGACCGATCCTTTTGTGGATTGGATCAAGCGATCCCGGTCTGACAAAAGGGGGACGGTTTCAGGCAGGATGGTTGAAACGAGAAGTCAAAAGACCTCAGAAGAGCGAAGAGAACTGTTAGAAGTGGAGGTCAATACGGACCACACCATGAATGACAACCAGGAAGTAAATGAACTGGAAGGGAGAGGCAGAAGGCTGGCGAGTGAATCTACCCCGGTAGAACAAGGCCATGATTTTGCCACTTCCACCGGGACATTGGATCGAGAGGAGATGTCGAAACTGTCCGACATCTCAACTGAAGTAACGGCAACTAGAAGATCTCCGACAGACAACACTATGATGGCAGGCGGAGCGGGGAAACAAACAACGTCATCATCATTCTCAGAAAGAATGAAGAACACCTTCGGAAACATCTTTCCATTCAGCATGGGAGGAGGAGCAGGAAATGACGGTGAATCCCAAGAGGAAGAGGATGAAGAGGAGCAAGGGGACTTTGGATCTCAGGTCAGCCTCAACAGTTCGATCCAGGAGAACGAGGCATACGTCGGAGGAGAGACTGGAACCATGGACAAATTTGGTGTAGTGACAACGATAAGCAAAGAGGCAAACACACCAGGCCAGTCAAAAGACTTCGCGATTAGGACAAGTTCAGAGCCACAAACTGGAGAGAGTAGAACCAGAGGGCTAGGCAACGCGTTAGCGGATCCTGAAATAGATAATGATAAAACGTCAAGACAGAGAGCCAAGGCCCGGATCTCTACCAGCACGAAGCTACCTGGGACCGACAGAGTTACACCACCACTAGTGACGCCACTCATGGATAAGGGGGCAGCACTAGAGGAAGCCTTAAACAACATAGTGGGCAGTTTAGGAGAACAAAATGAACAGATGTCGATAAGGATGAGTGAACTGGAAAGAGCAGTTCACATTGAAAGAGAAAGTCTGCGGGAAGAAATAAACCGCAACAGACAAGAAGTTGGCAGAAGCGAAAAACGCTTGAAAGAAAGAACGGACGAACATATGACGAGGAACTTGTCACGAATGACAAGAGAGGCGGAACAGAGGGAGTTACGCTTAAGAGCCGACATGGAGAAGTTAAGAATTCAGCAAGAGCAGTCTCTTGGGTCTCTTGACACAAAGATAGATGCAATGATGGAGAGGCGAACTCAGGCTATCATGGATAGGTTGGACGGGCTACTAAGCAGCAAGAGTGGACCAAAAGAAGGAGAGCCGAACTCGGGAGGTCCCAGCAGGGAACCGAGGGTGAACTTCAATGAACATCAAAGGAGGAAGACGTATGGATCCACTAGAGGCAGGGGCAGTTCATCAGGCTATGCCACAAGGGGTAATACAGCATGGGGCCCGAACAGTAGAGCGAGTTCAACGGGGAACAGACAAACCTCGAACGAACGACCAACGCAAAGCACACATGCGACTGGGAGAAGCGATTCTGGCAACATGGGGCATACAAGCCCGAGGAGGAGTCACATGGGCCAAGCGGGAAACGCTCATGGTGATTCGGATTGCAGGGATGCACCGCACACAGAGCCTTCGACAAGGTGTGAGGACACTCAAGCGGGACACTCAAGGGATGCTACGGCAATGGCCACAGCATTTGAACCCCTGAACAGGTCTTTGGAGACATTCCTGACGAGGTTATCTAGAACCAATGAACGCAGTGAGAAGTCCAGAAGGGTCTTTAAGAAGCCAAGATGCTACAAAGACGAATCTGATGGCTGTATTGATACCTGGATAGAGGTAATGAAGCTGCATTTCGAGGAAGAGGACTTGTCGGAGAGACAGGAATGCAGCGCGCTCACCAGCAACTTAGAAGGGACAGCCCTGAACTGTGTCATGGCCAAGAAACAGTATCAACGTGACACTGCTGAGAAAATCTTCGAAATCTTGTTAAACCGTTTCGGATCAGGGGTGCAGGGGCACCAGGCGATGATGCGCTTCGAGAAACGGAGGCAACGGGAAGATGAAACCATAGACAAGTTTCTCGATGATTTGGAAATGCTGAGAAGACGCAGCCAACCGGATGAGTCAAACCGAAGGATGAACCTGGCCGTAGCCTCAAAATTCATCGATGGTGTGAAAAATGATGAACTTCGTACGATGCTAGCAACGCATTACACACCACTATCAACTAATGCGCCAACACCGGAGGAGTTGAGGCTCAAATCAAAAGAGTATCTATTGTTGAAACCTCCTTCGAGATCTGGATATTACAAGAACAATTATGGCAATTTTAACAGCGGACCAGCGAACCAAGGGAACAATTGGTACAAACCGAGGGACGATATGGACAAGAGACGCTCTTGTGCTAATTGTAGTTCAACAGACCATCATGTGTCAGCATGCCCAGCTTACAAACAAGGCATGAAAGCAATAGGCTTTAGCCTCGAGGACGAAGATGCGTCAGAGTTGGACCATGAGGATTTCATGAGAGGAGTAATTGCGAAATTCGGCCCGAGGTGTTTCTTTTGCAACTTGGAAGGTCATTTTAAATCAGATTGTCCGCAATTCTGGGATGCAGTGGCAGACATCAAGCATCCAAGGCATGAAGAAGCTTTGTCAGGAGTGAAAGCAAGCAAGGCTCGACTCTTGAGCGAAGCAGAGGCACGCAGGAAGGACAAACCTCAAGAGCTGGCGGCAAAGAAAATGCAAGCGGTAACAGAAGAAGCACGTGAACCGGAACCAGCAACTGCGGCCGATGACTTCAAGATCGATTATAAGGCAGCCGCAAAGGATGCTCTAAATAGAGTACAGCAGGAATTGGTGACGAAAGAGATCGAACAAAAAGTGAAACTTGAACTGGAAAATGAAAAGCTTCAGGAGCAACTGAATACCTTCGAGGCAATGGAGTTCGAGGAGACGAAAACACCAAGCAGTTTAGATATGAAACTTAAAGTGATCTCGGGTAAGAGGTTCGGCATGGCGCCGCAGGGAAAGAAGATACAGTCGATAATCTCAGTGGCTGGACACCAGGTAATAAGAAATTTGAGTGAACCATCAGAGTTCACTTTAATGCATTTGGACACATATGCAGATTATCTGAGGCAGGTGGAGCCACGCACTGAGTCGAGAGCTGTGCGAGCACTACTAACAACGGGTGGCCCTCGCATGAAGAAACTTCATGGACGCTACCTAGAAGTCTATGGACCGTATCAAGTAATGCTGAACGTGGATGGAATCAGTATTTACACCAGGACTTACATAACAACAGATGATGACCAAATGGGGCAGATCTATTTGGGTGAAGAGGAACTCAAAGTCCGCAGGATAGGCCATGACGCCATGATGGAACAAGACGCGGTACACATTGGATATGAGGCAGATGTGGCTGCACATCTACTCGACACCAATGGAACGAAAATCGGAGTCACAGGGCTTCTGGACACAGGAGCAGTAGTGAGTGTGATGCCGATAAAAACGTGGGAAAGAATGGGCTTCACGCGGGAAGATCTAATTCCAACTAATCTCCGACTGGCCGCAGCCAATCGAGGAGCTATCTACGTAGCAGGAAGAACACCGATAACGGTCCTCCACATGGGAGGACGGGATCTTTGGATGAGCTTCATGGTGGTAGAGAATTTGGACGACGCCGACCAATTCATCTTGGGCAGAGATTTTGTCAGGAATTTTGACGTGATGATTGACTTGAACAACGGTCTGATACGGATTAGAAACCCGGACCGAACGTATGTTAAGAGACCAATTAATAGGATAATAACAGACGAAAATAAGGTACCAGTTTTTTTGGATAGAAAAGTAAAATTACAACCAGGGCAAGCTGTAGTAGCAATTTTTAGAATGAGAAATTTGAATTCGTTGAGTGATAGTAAACAGGTTTGCTTGGTACCGAATCCAAATAGTCAGAGTTCGGTGATTTTAGGCCGGAGCTTCTCGGTAACGCGAAACGGACTGTGTGTCAGTGTGTTGTTGAACACACTGGACACCACGGTTTCAATCCAGCGTGGAAAGAAGCTTGGTTACGCATTGCCGATGAGGACCGACTATCAGGAGACAGAAAACTCGAAGAAATATAGTGTGAAAGACTGTCCTTATCATGCAAATAAAGATAAAATCTTAAAGAGAATTAATGAATTAAAATCTATTCATAAATTGTTTTCAATGAAATCCGAAACGGACGACGGCTTATCAAGCTGCTCGAATTTTCCGGAACGCCCCTCGTCATATGAACTAGATTCCGACAAACCGGTTTTGCCAGAAATAGAACATTTGAGAGGAAAAATAGGGGAGGGAGATTTCGAAAAATTGCGGGACCTCCTAAATCGGAACGCCGAGGTATTTTCAAAACATAAGGCGGACATCGGTTGCTGTAACTTCGTCGAACACGAAATCGAACTAGAAGAGGGCGCCGTTCCCCATAGGGAAGGCGCAAGGCGAATGACGCCACATAAATCGGAAGCGTGCCGAGCGGAAATAGAAATGTTGCTTGAATACGACATGATAGAACCCTCGAAATCGCCGTGGGCTTGCGGGGTAGTCATGGCGAAAAAGAAAGGGGGGCAGCTTAGATTTTGTTGCGACTTTCGTTACTTGAACGCGGTAACGATAAAAGATGCGTACCCGATACCGCGAATAGACGAGAGCCTATCTAAACTTGGTGATGCCAAGTTCTTCACCACATTGGACTTAGGTTCTGCCTTCTGGCAGGTTCCTTTGCGGAAAAAGGATAGGGAAAAAACCGGTTTCGCGTGCGAATTGGGGTTGTACCAGTGGAAGAGGATGCCCTTCGGCTTGTGCAATGCAACAGCAACCTTTCAAAGGCTGATGGCTCAGGCTTTGACAGGAGTGACCAAAAAGTACGGTAATCTCTTGATGTGCTACGTGGATGACGTAGTCATAGCGACACCGACCCTGGAGGATCACATTGACCGGCTCGATGAGGTCTTCGGATGTATGAAAAGAGCAGGCTTGAAATGCAAACCATCGAAATGTGAAATCCTTAGGGATTCGATCAAGTACCTGGGAAGAATGGTGGACAGGCATGGTGTGCGGCCAGATCCAGAAGCAGTAGAGGCTGTGCTGACATGGAAAGCTCCTAGAACGGACACACAGCTCATGAGCTTCCTAGGGTTTGCCAATTACTACCGAGAATTCATAAAAGGATACGCGGACAAGGTGTACCCGATGCAGAAGCTGATGCGCAACAAAGGGAAAAAGTTCGAATGGAACGATGAGGCACAAGTTGCTTTCGAGAACATAAAGCGGGAACTGTGCGAAGCGCCAGTGCTGGGCATGCCTACAGAAAAGGGCATGTATGTTCTTGACACAGACGCATCGGTGGTGGCCATCTCAGGAATATTGCATCAAGAGCAAGAATGGAACGGAAGAACAGTTCTCCGTCCCATTGCATACGGCAGCAAAGTCTTGAGTGACACAGAGATGAAATATGGCGCACCAAAAGTAGAAATGTTTGCAGTAGTCACCTTCGTAGAGAAGTACCGTGCAAACTTGGGGAGCGCTCCCTTCAAGTTACGCGTGGACAACAGAGCGTTATCCTGGTTGAAGACCTACTCGATGGATCAGAGTTATATTGGTAGATGGATAGTAAGATTGGATGGCTACCATATGATAATCGAACATAGGATGCGTGACAAACACCAGAATGCTGACAGCCTCAGTAAGAAAACTGAATTCTATGAAAGATTGGAGCAGAAGCAGGCCAATCAGGCGGAAGTAAAGGAGGGATTCTCGTTTCTGGACAAAGAAACTTATGAAGCGCTTCCCTTAACGAGATGGTTGGATAAGTCTGGACATCCAATTCCAGGGCATCCTGAGTTACCTGTAGAGAAAGCAGCTGAGATAAAGATCCTGTCCAAGGAGGATCCGGTCCCCTTAGATTTGTTGCTGCGCTCGAACCTGGTCCAGCAAGAACTCTCTCGCATGAATATAAACAGCCTCTCATTATTGGATAAAACGGTGCAAGTCACACCACAAGTAATGCGGATGCTGGGTGGATTGTTAGAAAGAGAAGTGACCAGAGATGACCCCGAGTGGACAGCAGCAGTGGCATCGCTGACAATCAGTGAGAAGGTGAAGATCATGCCGTCCAGACGACAACACGAAGAGAACGAGAGGGATTGTAGGACAATAGTTCAGCAACTAGTATCCTCAATACCCCAAGAGATTTTAACCAGTACTTCTTACGGACAGAAAGGACAGGAGAGCGGCAGGCAAAAGAAAACTGTCACCTTTGTAGACCGGGATAAAGACGGTGAAGTTGTAAAACAAAATCTGCTGCAAATCTGCTGGAGAAAAACCAGCGATCACAAGATCAACACCCGGGACAAGTGAATTGGTCCGGGGAGTCTGAGATAAACGAGGAAATTCCTGATGAGAAACAGGACCGAGAGAACAAGGTTTTGTCCGGGGAGTTCAGATGGATGCGAAGAAAGCACAGACATGATCTGGAGGAGCGTGCAGTCTCCAGCACAACCTCTTCGACAGATGATGATTCCCGAAACTCAGGAATGGACACCTATTCAAACAGGAACTCGAGTTCAGGATCCGAGCTGTCAGAACTGGCGATACACACGCTACTAGTGGAAACTCGGGCGAGAGACCTGGACAGAGAGGTGTACCAGGATCCTGACAGTGATCGCTACCTAATACCAAGCGAAAGAGTCTCTGACAACGCAGCGGATGACTTTGAAACAATAGCAGTATCGAAACGTTCGATGAGCTTATTGCCACAGAAAGAGGCAGTCAGGACTGATCTTCAACCGTTTCAGCAAGAAACACAACCGTTGGCGAAGATTTGGTGCGTTAAGATGGAAGAAGACACACATCAGCCCAATGAGCTGAACAGTCAGATGAGAGTCATGAAGACGTACTTGAAGGCGAGATACAGACTCTCGGACCTTCTAAGGGCGCAGAGAAATGATCGCATGACAAGCAACCTAAAAAGGTGGATAGAAAACGGTGCACCTGACAAAGGTGACCTGGAAGAAGACAGCTATAGGATCCTGAGACAATACTTCATGCAGAAGGAGGGGAGGTTATATCTGAACAAGGACGGGATCGTGGCTTGCAGGAGAAGAGAAGAAGACAAGGTCTTATACAAATATAACGCGATAGTGTTGCCGCAACTCTATCAGACAGAACTATTATTCAGGTCGCATGATCAGATGGGCCATCAAGGGATCGACAAAGTGTATCAGAGGATCCTGAAGCGCTTTGAGTGGCCTGGGATGAAAAAGGCATGCGAGAAATGGGTGACAGCATGTCTGTCATGCCAACAGGTCAAGGATCCTAGGAAGTTGCGATTTCCTTTACAATCAATTGAGTCGTCTGAATTCAACGGGGTGGTGCAGATAGATCACCAGAAGATATGCATGACAGACAGCGGTTACAACCAAGTCTTGGTCATGATAGATCACTTCACGAAGTATGCAGAGGCCGTGCCCTGCATAACTGCCTCGGCGGAAGAGACATGCGACCACCTGATCAATACGTGGATAGCAAGACACGGATGTCCAATGACGTTTCAATCGGACAATGGAACGGCTTTCGTAGGCGAGCTTACGAAAGAGCTTATGAGACGGTCACAAGTCGCTCAGGCTCACTCCACGACATACCACCCTCAGACGAATGGCTTAGTGGAAAGACAGAATAGGACGTTAGTGTCGATGCTGAGGGTATATTGTTCCAGGTACATGACCGATTGGGACAGATACCTTCCACAGGTGATGGGAGCTTATAATAGCACGCAACACTCCACCACTGGAGTCAGTCCACACATGATGCTGACGGGACACGAGAAGTCTTTACCCTTGACATTCTTCTACCCAGAGTATGAGGGAAAGAAAACGTCCCCACAGGTCTACGTGAGGGATGTGATCAAACGCCAACAGGAGTTGAACGATTTGTGTAGACGAAACACTCAGCAGGCACAGGCAAGGCAGAGGAAAAGATTCGACAAGAAAGCAGCTGGTGCAAAGGCCTACTCGGTGGGAGACTACGTATGGGTATTTCAGAACGTTATACCACCGAAAGGAACAAAGAAGCTTCTAAAAAAGTGGAGGGGACCCTTCATGATTACGGAGGTGCACCAGGAGGGACGTTTTTATAGACTGAGTACTGGCCGAGCCGTCCACTACGAGAACATCAAGCCACACAATCCATCGACAGAAGACTGGTGTATACCTGCAGACTTGGAAGAGGGGGATTATCTAATGATGGACCCTGCTTGTGAGATCAATGAAAAAGGCACCAGGGAGAAGAACGATGGAAACGAAGTCGTAGAGGAAGGCACGGATACACCATTGGACCTGGATCCAAACGAACAGATCGAAGCAGACGATGAAACCTTGCCCTACGCAGAGGAAGATTGGCAGGATTCCGAACAGACAGAGATTCCCAAGAACATGGAACCAGATCTTCCGTTCACGATGCAGACTCGTCAGAAAGACAGGATGAGACCAAGAAAGAAATACAATCCTTACGGTGACGACTTTGTAGTGGATAGGATAGATCTAAAGAAAATAGTGGAGGAAGTAGTGGGTTTAGAGGAAATAACCGTGTCACAAGACATTGACATAGTCGATGATCACAACGATGAGTGGGTTGACGACTGGTCGAAACCTGAGGTGGAGTTCGACGATGAGCAACAGCAGTCAAATGAACAAGACCTGACGAACCTGCGTGTCTTAGAGTGGCTGAACGAAATGACATCAGACCCTAAAAATACCAGCGTTACGATTCAAGACGTAGATCGCGAAAGCGCGAAATACATTAAGACCGAACGAGATGATCCTTCCTGGGCTGCCCAGGAAGGACAACTTCTCATTCCAGCTTCTAATCTTGACTTAATACCCGGTATGCGATCGACGGGGACGCCGATGGATATTTTTGTCCGGGGAGTGGGGGTAGGACTTACCCACACTGAAAACTTGATAATAAAAAAATTAAGAATAGCAAAGGAAACAGGAGAGTTAGAAGCAGAAACAAGCGAAGAACCTAAGAAACCTGACATAGGCAGGGTGGTTGAGTCATATTTTAACTTACCAAATGAATATTCAAGTAACATAATACTAACAGACAGTAATTTCATACTCACAAACAGAACATGTGCGGTAGCAATCACCGCAGACATGAGTTTTAGGACGGCGCTAGCGGCAGATTTTAAGAGGGAATATAAAAACGTGGAATTCCTTTGGAAGCAAAGACCAGGGATAGGGGGCGTAGCAGCCTTACCTCCGGCGGTGTCGCAGATACCGGGAAAGTTCTTGTGCTTCTTGGTAACGAGGGCGACGGAGAAGCAGCACGTGGACCCAGAAAACCTAGTCTTGTCTTTGACGAGGCTGAGGGACTTCCTTGTAGAAATGGACGTGAAGGAGCTCTCGCTTCCAGTGTACGATCCAAATAGAGGAAGACTGCATCCTCGGGAATTGTACGCGCTTGTACACGTGATATTCTCTGATACGAACATACAAGTATATCTACATAAGAAATATTATTTAAGTATAGGCTGTGTGATGTGCGAAAGAGTGTTAGGCCAAAGACCAAGTTGTACGTAATATGTGATATGTGTGTTATGTTATGTTATGTTATGTGTTAGGTTATTAAGATCATGGGTAAGTAGGCGTTAGTGACCATGAACAACTAAATGACGATCTTGGGAATAGATCCAAAGTTTGGACTGTCCAATCTTAGGTCGAATTCCAAAATTTTAAAAACCAATTGATTTTAATAAATTTTAGGATAAATATCTTTTTATCTGAACTGTTTTAAGCAGATTTTAACGATATATGTTAAGGTGAAACTGACAGGTGTGACAGTCGTGATTCCTTTTCTAGATCCTGATTGATCATTTAATTGCTCACTTGAGTCAAAACTTGAAATCGAAATCAAATCAAACTTGGAAAGAACAGTATGGACAATTTCAACCTGGATGAATTGATGGACCTGGCAGAGGCATATGTAAGACCGATGGTAGATGCGATCTATCGTCGGCTGATCGAACGAGACTTCGCTCTGGAGGACCCAGAGGTGGTCATGTTGCTGACCGCCCTGATTAACATCTTGGGGCACGACAACCGTGGGGACCGCCCCACGGAAGTCCTGTTGATGGCAGCATATGGAGAAAGAGGAGTACTAGACCGCTCGAACATGAGAGTGATGAGGTGGAGAAACGGGGCTCTCTCAGGGAGTGACTTGGCGAATGAGCCTGGGTTGGGAAGTTCTAGGACTTACCAACCAGGTGAGATGCCAATGCCCTCCAAGCCCAAACCTGGGCTGACGAGAATGCATCGGGAGATGAACAGCGAGGCGACCTCGTCTGGTTCACCACTGAGAGCAGCTGTGCCACCAAAAGGGGCGAAAGTAACACAGAAGGTTCAGACGAACCAAACCATACAAGATCTGGACGAGATGAACGATCAGTTGAGAAGTACGAAGAAGGAGTTAGACGATATGACGAAGACCATGCTGGCGATGGAGGAAGACCGGGACATGTGGAGAAAGTTGTTTGAAGACTGCAACAAAAAGCAGGGTCAAGAGATCGAACGCTTAAGGCAGGAATACAAAGAGCGATCGGAGCAGGTGGCGTTGACGACGTCCATTGAGATAGTGATACCTGCAAGGGATATTCCTCGTGGGCAGTCCCCGATGGAGCTCTTGACACCTCGAGAAATGAGTCAAACAACGGAGACACGGCTTCCAGCAGAGACGAACCGAGTAACAATCCCGGATCCTAGTGACACCTTGGGTGATCCCGTCGTAGAACAGACAGTGAGAAAACTGATAGAGACAGCTGGACGATTGGTCGCTAACAAGAATGCACCAGGTTCCGGGGTGACTTCACCCTATGGAACGATTGACGATACGGGCAGAGTACAACTCTCCCAGACAGTAATCAGACAAGGGATGAGTAACGTGACACCACTCATGGGGAACTCGAGAATCCCAGAGAGGAAAGTAAGGAAGATGCCAGCGAAGAAAGTGTCTCGCGCAATAGACGTGCAGAAGAATAATCAATTGAAGTATAATTTCACGGGAGTTCCGGAGACAGATCCGAGAGCCTGCTTCAATCGAGCTACCTGGAGCCCGGCTGTGAACCTGCAGCAACCACCACTCGGGACATCTCACCTGATATTGGGAGACAGCTTAGTCAGAGTGCTGTCGAATTTGAGGACCTCATGGGTCACCACGGTGATGGCCTTTGGAGGCGCGACGATTGCCCAATTATATCGCATGGTGGAGCTGATGAATCCAGGGAAGATACCCAATGTGATGATCTTAGTTGGGACGAATGACATCTCCAGAGGATCAGATGAGCAGGAAGCACTGTGGGAAGCAATGATGGTGTGTTTGTTTACTACTCTCTGGCAGAAGTTCAGTTGCGCGGTACTGACCGTTTGCACGGTGCCTATGAACGCAAGAAGCCTGACAGCGTCAGGAAGAAGGCACAACGAGGGAGTCATGAGATGGAACAACATCTTGAGAAACCTAGCAAATCGAAATGCCGGAAGAATGATCCTCATGGACATTGAACATGAATTGAGAGCCATGGATCAAGCCAGACTGACCACAGATGGCATCCACTTCGACAGTGTCGAAGGACAAGCTTGGTTGAATCGAGTCTTCCAAGAACGGTTGGATGAGCTGGAAGCAGAACTCTTTGACACAGGAGTACTGAAGGAAGAGGGAACGGTGAGTGATACGGTGATCACCACCTTTGTACCTCCTAACCTGGAAACACGCTTGGGTACGGTCCCAGCCGTCATAAATTACCGGCAACAAAGCTCCGGTGAACCAGGTCGAAGAACAGACGTACAAGATCGGTTGGGAGAAGCACCGATGAGGAGGACAATTCATCCTAGGAGAAGGATAGGACCTGTCAACCAACCAATCGAAGAAGTAGCAGGCACATCTAGATCGGACACTAGATCGGAGACGACGAGTACCAGTCGAGAGGAGAGACCGAGCAGAGGCTCATTGATGTGGTCGCGATCCATACCGTCTCCTTGGCATATATACAAAGAAGAACTAATGAAGCTAGACCTACAGAGAGTGAGGTTCATCGAAGATGCAAGGAGGATGCTGAATGGAGCGACGCTATCCGTCAGTAGATTGTACTCGATAACCGGCGTAGACTGGTTGATAGCCGCTGGCATAAATTTCAGCTCCACGACGGCCTTGAGATTTGCCGACTTGGAGGGACTGCCCTCCAACAACACAATAGGACCTGTGAATGCAAGACCGTTGCAAGATGTGAGATTGAACCATGATGAGAGGAATCGTGAAGAAAGGCCAGGAAGATTCCTGACGGCGAGAGCGCCGATTGGACAACACGTAAAGATATTTAGGCAATTGACGACACCACCTGGTCATGTGAAGGAGAGAGTGTACCCAAAACTAGTGAACCAAGATGGTGATGCCCAGAGATATGGCGGATTGACAGCGATAAAGAAAGATGAGACCATCTTCGCCGCCTACGACAAAGCAGAGATGAGAAAGGCCAAAATCATGGTAGTAGCGAATTCAGAGTTCGTGTACACCTCCAAGTCTTTGTTTTGGCCGGACGTCATAATGTTGGCCGCAGTTGACCTAGACCTATTGCAATCAGTGTCATTGGCTATAGGGGTACAAAGGCAGACAGAAATGAACCCGATTACGATTGTGTTTGCTGGCATCAATGACCATCTACACAGTAGAGGTTTTCTGAGCAGGCTCAGAGATCCTGAAACAGCAGAAAACGCAGTATGGCCAGCAATAAAAGACATCCTGGAGTCGATGGGTGAAGTGGTGGATGCGACGAAGGAGGGGTCATTCAATAAAGTGACGTTGAGAGTAGTATCCGCGTTGTCTCCGGGATATGCACATCTCCCGGATGGACTGAAATTTGTGTATGCAATGGTAGCCTTACTTTCGGAGGGAAAATATGATGTGATCATATCAGCCCCGAATCGCATGATAGAAATGGAGAACCTGAGGCCATTAAGGCTGAACTGCCTGCAGTATGGTCAGATATCTCAAACGCGATGAGAGGGTTCAAGGACCACGCGCTACACATGTTGGTGTTGGACGAAGTGCTGGGGTTGGAACTGTCCAACTTCAGTCGGCAACTCAAACTGAAACCAGGAATAGATGACGACCATCGAGTGATCACGGCGATGTCCGACGACTTGTGGTTCCGAGCAATGGAAGTGGCGAGTGAAGACACGAGAAGAAAGAATTCACTGGAGACGAGAGCTCATCTGGAAGCGATGGTGCTGAGAACCAAGCCGGAAGCAAACCAGTGGCTACACCTGAATCCGAGAGTAGCGGCATTGGGTGCAGATGCTTTTCAGCAAGGCCCAGTAATGATCACTAAGATACACGCCTACTTGTTGAAGGAGGTGAACCTGGCGGAAAATGCCGGAGAAAAGACAGCTGAGTTCGTGAACAGAATGTGTCAGATTACTCTGGAAACCTTCTGGACCCAGGAAGTGAAAGGACAGACAGCATGCTAGAAGGGTTGGGAGCCGGATGGACCGCGTCCTTCTTGGCAAAAGTCTACCCGAAAGTCTCGCACTACTTGATAAAGGAATTCCTCCAAGCGGTAGTGAAAGTATCGATAGTGGAATTAATAGCCTTGTTCGTGACATTTGGAGCGGAGAATTTCGTGAAAGGACCGGTGATACTGCTTACGGATGGAATACAGAACCTGCGACTAGATGGACTTCTGACATTGATCGCAATAACCCATGGAAACTTGGGAGGACTGATGAAACTGGCACGTTGTCCAGAGCAGATGAAAGAGAGAGTGAGGAATCTGGATATGAAGAAATCCACAGACTCGTGGAACAAAATAAGAGACCTGAGACACACTCTTATCCAGTATCTCTTGCAGCAAAATCGCTTTGGAACCGGAGAAGACGAGACAATTGAAAGAGAGGAAGATGTTAGACGACATGTTGGAGGCATGCCGCTGTTAACAGATTTGAGCTTAGCTATGAGAATCGATCCCTTGGCGCTGATCAGAGGAGTCACGGAGTTCGTGACAGTGATCTATTGACCAGCAGTCACCTTTGCGTTCCCTGACGTTAAAGTGGAAGCATATAGGAGGTCGGTGTTGCACCTGAACCTCATATCGGCAGTGGACGGTAGTACACTGAACTGGTGTGAGCAGCACGCATTGCGAGAGCTCATGAGTGAAGATCTGTTATTTGCGAAAATATCGGAGCCAGAGATGACAGTCATCAATTTTGACGATCACTTCTGTGACCGCATGGGAGAAGTAGAAAGAGGGCACATCGAGGTGTTTCCAAAGCTTTGGAATCTGAGGCCCTATGACAAAACGAATGGTGAAATGATCAGAGTGCCTCGTCTCACAGCAGCGTATCACAAGGTGAGAGAAGAGACGAAGGACTGGGGCGATTACAAGAAGCTACCCGAAGCAATCCCTGAATTCCCTCTGATAAGAAGGATGTTGCTCGGAGCAGTCTCCGTAGTACAAACTCCTAGGTTGAGAGCATTCGAAACCAATGAAAGGAGAGTAGGGAATTTCTCGGCGACGATGGATCCATACTTCGTGGGGAGAAATGCCGCCGTGTTACAGTACACACGATTTGCGTACACGGATCAAGCGACGAGAAGGCGAATAAGCAACGCTGCTACTCCCAAGCCTGAAGGATTTGATGAGGAATGGAGGGGACTAGGCTTAGCTCCAATGAGGATGAGAGGCAGGACTGAATTGCCTGAAGCCTCAGTAATCCTGACCAGTGTGAGAAAAGAGATGAAAGCTGCGGGAGTATTGCAGACGAGAATTTTCCTAGCACCCTTCGGCTGCGAAGAAATCAAAGTGGTCCATGGAGAAGAGGAAGATAAGTCAGCCGGTACATTGCTCATACCGAGATTCCAGGAAGAAGCTGACAATGACGAACAAGGACCATCGAACTCGAATAGGGACAAGTCAGAAGGAGATGACGGACAGGGTGGAAACCGTCAGACTGAAGAACCCATGCAACAAGATCAAGCTGGTGGGGAGGACGACAGGGCATCGACAGGAGGAACATCCAGCCTGGATTTCAATATCTTCAGTGATCTTGAGAATAATGCAGACACGTTGGAAACGACTGAGCCAGCGGATGAAGGCATCTCGACACTGGAACCTCCGTCAGCCTTTGAGGAAATGAAACGGAATTTGCCGGAGAGCAGCTCTCCTGGCAATTCAAGAAATAACGACCAGAGAATCCCCATGGAATCACCTCGGAGGAGAAGAATAGAGGCTTCAGCCAGAGTACCTTTCTTGGGAACGCTGCCCGAAGAAGAATGGGAAGTACATCACCGAGACCACGAGAGTAGGACGGGATGTAAGCTGGACAGAGTGGCGTTCATGGAAGAAGTCTGGACTGTGATTCAGAGCTATGGGACCCAGTCCATTCTCAAAACAGGTCTCAATCAACCCTTGATGAGAGAAGTACTTGACAAGCTTGATGAGTGTGAAGGGAGACTGAGTGAGTTATTGATCGACTCAGCCACTGATGAGAGTGAAGCGAATTCTCCCATCAAGATGACACCGCAGGACAATGAAGGAGAGGTGGTGTACCTGTCAAGGACCAGGAGAGGAACGATGCGATCAAAAATGGTGATTGATAAAATCAATGCGATGAAAATGAAGTTAGGCAGCAGAGTGATGCCGAGGAGAATTGGAAAGACGAAAGTGGATTCAGAAATATCGATGAAAGTTGGTAACTCAGCGAAAAGGAAGCGAGTCGAAGAAGTTATGGATTTGGGGCAAGGTGATTATCAATTGTCCGGCACAGATAGAATATTAACTGATATAGCGATGGTGCCACCCATTCTCATGGCAGGGATAAAGTCAACCGGTTATAAATCCAAAAGGAGTGACCGCACTCTGACTGGAGCAACTTTAGAAATGGAAATACTCAGTCAATGTGGAGAGAGTAAAATGAGGGACTTCAAACCATCTCCCATGAATCATGGAAAAGGAAGTGTTGCGGGACAACTGACACCAATGGAACACAACCGACTAACAGTGTCGGAGACAGTGTCGATAGATGAACCCACCGGTGGATACATGGAGATGTTGGAATACCGGAACTCGGCTAGAGGGTATGTAATGGCCCTGGAAGACGAAAAAGCCATGGAGGGTTGTCTGGAAATGATGTTGCAAGGCACCACCCTCAAGCAGAAGGCGTACGGAACTTTGGCGTCGTCTGACGTAGAGGCGGAGACGATCGAGCAGTTAGTGAGCCTTCCATGGAAAGCAGTAGTATTGAGGTATTTCGAAGAAGAAATGAGGACTACGCCAAGAATACATGCTCTCGTGGCAGTACCTTACGTAAGGAAAGAATTACAACTCAGGCTCGCCTGGTGCATGATGGGACTGACTCGCGAAGAATATGACTCAGAAGAAAGGAAGAGATCAAAGGAGGAAAAAGTTTTCCTTATGACGAATCTGAGGGATCTGATAGTCCAGGAGGGAGCAGCAGTAGCGTGTGCAAAGCGGAGAGACGCTCTCTGTTTCATTCGATTCCTGATAGAGCAGATCTCAGTACCTGCATTAAGCACTTGTGTTAAAATGTTGAAGGAAGGCGATGAGCGAACGAAAGCCATGTTCTTACTAGCAATGCTGGATATGCAGCAAAGTAAACCGATGAGGGTGAACATGAAAGAGCCTGAAGAATTGGAACCCATGAAAAAGATAGACGAGATCAGGAGATTCTCAAACAAGGAGTTGAGGCTCACTAAAGAATCTATGGGAGCATTGCTGAAATCCAGTGAATACTGTGGACCGATCAAGAAGAAGTCATATAGCTATGTGTCCGGGATTATAGGGATAGCATACAATCCTTTCCTGAGTGAAGACATACGCGATTGCTTCTTTGATTATGAGCAGGCGGTGTTACTAAGATTCTGGACGTCCAGAATTGTGACGACTAAGAGCGTTAACAATCCACAGGCCAAATTGGGATTGGTCTTGGAAGAAGAGGTGACTGCACCTTCAATACCAAAATCCGACAAGAGAGTGGAATTTGGGTTGGGATTCTCAGATGAATTACTGAGAACGAGCTTGATGGCAGTGTGGGAATTGATGAAGCCATCATGGTGTCCTAGTCCCAACGCTGACTTAATATTACGGGCGACACAGGATATACAGAGGGAACTGAATGCGGACTGTAACCTGCGTGACCTCAACATCATATATAATGTGATGATAACAGCCTCTAAGAGCAACGGAGAAGATAGAGTGGAGTTGCCTGGCTGGGGACCAGAAGACTGGGTCAAACCTGGTAGCTGTCTGGCGGAAGTCTGTGGACTAGAGGGTCACGTTTGTGGAAGTCTAGACTGTGTGAAAACCCTGGAGAAACAACACAAGCAGTTGACAGTATTGTTTGGAAATGTAGTGATGAAAGCAAGAACGGAAACGGAACTGATAGCAGATTGCCATGGAGGAACCGATGTGAATCTAGTGACAGCACTAGGATTCTACAGCATGTTTGGTTCTTTGGAGTCACTATTGAATCTAGAACAGAAACATGAGATGGTCACAGCCATCAGCGTAGAAGTATTCCCAGGAGTTCTGCAGACTGAGCAGAAGTATATAGGAAAATGGAGGGAAGCAATCGAAACAGAGATGAACATCAGACACAGCGAAACTTATTGTAGACCATCAGGAGCACGATATTTGGTGGGTTCAACGTTGGCTCCAATGTGCAAGAGCAGATATCCTGTACATTTCGTGGCTGTGGACGTGAAGAGTACAAGAATGATCGTGGATCAAGCTTTCTCAGTGCCAAAGTGCGTGAGATTGGCGAGAATGTCTGAAAAGTCTTACGAGTTACTATGTAAGATGTTCTCAGCAGTTCCAGAGAGAACCAAAGAGGAGTTGGAGTCAATACTAGGAAAGAAGTTCATGGGATATGTGAGCGGGAACTTCAGTGACTTTCAAAAACAGAAACAGAGAGGATCAACTGTCACAGATTACAACGCAGTAGATGAGAATGATGAGATCCACCGAGTGATGATGGAAGTGGAACCATTGCTGGAAGCTTCGGGAAAACGGAATTGGAGGAGCATCATGTTGACACATGACGAGTTTCCTTGCCACTGCTTGCTGCAGACCTGGTGGTATCCCAAGCGTAGTAATCTGGTGTTGATCTGGGACTCTGGAGAGCTGCTCTCCATGGGTTTACCAGATTCATCACAGCCCATAACAATAGTGATAGTGGGAGTTATGATGGCGATACGATGGCTGGAAGCTCATGTGAGAGAAAATAATAGACAGGAGGCACCGACGAGAGAACAATTGCAGAAATTAGATTGTCTAAAAGATTTAGATCTTTTTGAGACAATGTGCAAAGTTCTAAACATTGCGATGGAAGTGAAGAAGATATGGGCAAGAAAACGATTGATGCCATGGTTCAGAGCTAACATGACTGCATGGTTGTACGAGTATGCGAAAAAGCATATGTCGAAACATGGCAGAGTGTACAGTGAATATCAGCTGGACATTGGGGCAGGAGCTTTCAAGCGAGCTTTCGTGACCCATCGGAATGCAGTGACTACCGCTGTGAAAAGAATTTCCAGGACGAGCGAGCGTAGTGGAAATGAGAAGGCAGAGATGCTGAAAGAAGATTTGGAGAGAAACGTGACGTTGTGTCTCCACAACAGCTTCTGTAGAAACAGAGAATCAAACGTGGATCCCCTGCCTTGCTGTAAACAGAGGGTGGAAGAGCAGAAGTGTTGGAGGACGGCTTCCAGCAGCGTCAGGATAGCCAATGATGTGCTACAGGACACGGAAACCGAGAGTGCGGAGTCAGTGTCACAGGAGGAGGAAATGGAGCATTGACGAATGGTCGAGAAAACAAAAGGCGGCAAGAAAGAAAATTAGAAGAGTTTAGAAGTTTTAGAACTTCTAAACGACGAAAAAAGAAGAGAACAAAGGGATGATGAAGAAACGTTAAAACTCAGAATTGTTTTATGTGTGTGAAAAACTCAAGTGAGAAACCAAGCAACCAAGTTGTAATTGAAAACTGAAACATTTTGTTGAGTTTTGAAATTGTTGCATTTATAAATTTGCATTTTGGTTTTAGTTGAAGTGGCTTTAGAGACACTCACTTATTATTTATTTAGAAAGGCTTGAGGGAAGAGTATATTTAAATATTCCAGCCTGCATGATTGTTTTTAATCACTTAGGAAGACTGATCACTTTGTGGTGACATGAAAAACTTGAGTAACTTCTTGAGGAGGGAGGTTGTTGCATTGTTCCTTCTAACCACAAAGTTTCTTAGTTTTAATATTCAGGGCAATAAACAAGCAAGTTTTCCGAAGGGAAGGAGCATAGTAGGACAATTTTAGCTTGTTGGTTGGCAGGACTGTCCTGCAAGCCAACACCTTTTAAATCTAGGAGAAAAAGTTTCAATCGGGACATTGACACTGGAAGTCAGAAAATATGTTTTATCTTAGGTCATATCCTCAATGTGCAGATTAATGAAAGAATTTGAAGGCTATAGTGATGTAGTATGATGCCATTTATATTCTGCAGTGAGTCGATGTGACGTAGATAAAAGTAATTTTGTGCATTTTGTAAATTCTGTTCGATGACACTGTAACCATTTAGAACATTGCACGATTCAATGAGGACATTGACCGGACTGTCCGGGGAGTATGTGACATTCGACCAGAATGGCCTAAATGCAATTTATGCAGGATTCGAATTTTGAGCAGTAAGCCTTCCGAGTTGATGATTTCGAAGGATTAGCGACGTTATTGGAACGTTTAGCCAAACGGTGAGGGCTAGAATATTCTAGTATTTTAAATTTTCAAAATTTCGAATGATGACGTCACATTTCGGAGAAATGCGGAAACGGCCATTTTTAACAAAAAGCGAGTGAAAAAGAGAACAACTTTATCTGCGATTGCGAACAGAACGAAAATCGAGATTAAAGAAAAACGACAACGAACTACAATAGCAGAGAACGTTCCAAGTTGCAACTATTGTGCTGCTACAATAGTTGCAAGACCGTTGCCAACAACGGTGAAGGGTGAGAACCAGCCTTCCGGATTGGCGTGAAATTGAACTTAATGAGCTTGATTCACTGGATTCAAGAATCCGGAAGGGTTTCGGGACTGGAACTTTTAGCCTTTTGTATAAACTTTTAGCTTCTTGTCATGTCCTGAATTGAATTTAATTAACAACTGGATTCATTTTGATAAGGATGAGAAGCTAGGAGTTGGGGGAAAGGGTTGATCCATCTTCGATGGAGATGATGATTTTTATCTACTGAACAAAAACAATAGTAATATAATAAGTAGTAGCCCTGTTTTTAGGAGTGACCTCGTGGTCTGGGGATACTGAGACCCAGCCATGAGCTCACTATTTTTGCATGTAATTCAGTTAATTTGAGCGTTCTGGTCGAAGCCGGAGAGCAGTAACGTTTTTGTCGACCCGATGTAAGAAAGACCACCGAAAAGTACTGGCTTGGCAGAGACGGTGAAAAACATGCAAAGCTCTGTTTAGACGCTAGCCAGTCGTCTTAAGACTTAGTTTTGTTATCCGTCGATATGTATCTTCCGGGCGAATGTTACAACCACCGAAAAGTACTGGCTTGGTAAAGACGGTGAAAAGCATGCAAAGCTCTGTTTAGACGTTAGCCAGTCGTCTTAAGACTTAGTTTTGTTATCCGTCGATATGTATCTTCCGGGCGAATGTTACATACATGTTTTTATGGCGCTCCTGGGTGTTATTTTTTTTAACATCATGACCGGCAGAACCGTTAACGAGCATTCCGCGCCGAGCGGATGTTCACATTAACGCCCTTATTAGGTCTAAACCGCCGGGGCGGAGGGGTGGTTCGGAGCGCGGAAGCCCTCCGGATTACCGTGAATAGCTTTTTAACTTAGTTAAGACCGAAAATTCAAGAACCAGGAAGGGTGGGGGGATCGGCCATTCCCTCGTTCCCTGAAAGGTTCGTGACCAAAAACACTTAAAGATATATATAAAACCAAACAAAAAGTAGTATAGTACCCAAGAAAAACAAAAAACATAAAAAATAACCGAAAAAACCAAAAACAGTAAAAAAGTAAAAAAAATCAGTAGAAATCATCTCCCCAGACAAGATGTGATCCAACCCCCCCGTTTGTTGTTGATAGATATTTTGTTGTTACAGGCATTTATATCAGTCAGGATCGTTACGATCAGTTTTGTAGCCCGTTTGTGAGGCTTGTACTGTAGGGTTATTTGAGCATTTAAGCACGTTAATGATAAATTGCGCTCAATCCGGAAGGGTCAGCTGATTTGCGCTCAATTCGGAAGGGTCTTGGGTGAAGACCGATCCGGCAAGCAGTACAAGGAGCAACAAGGAGAGGCTCAACGACCACAACAATCGACTGTTGGGTATCGTTAACAAGTTTTGTAGCCTTTTTGGTACAAAAATCAAGATAGTAATCTGTGGGGGGCTCGACAGTGCTGCACTGTAGTGACCCTTCACCGAACTGCGAATATCCGAGTTAAGCACCTTAATTCGGATATTAAACAAACCCGGAGGGGTATAGTATTACTAATATTATTACTTATATAGCCTATATTAATAGTCTTATCGATCTTCAGTCAAAAACAACGAAAACAGACCGGTTTTTAGGATCAAAAATGCGATATTTTGATCCCCCCACAAGTCGCGATTTTTCAGATATCGAAATTTTTTGAAATGGAAAAAAGCGCTTAGTTAGTGTGTTACATCGTAACTGCACTACCGTAATAGATAGAACCGGTGAAGTTTAGTTCGGGAGTGGTTGGAACTATTTTGGTACCGAAAATAGAAATTTCGTGATTTTTGAGAAAACGAAACACTATAAATTCAGAAAATTTTTTGAAATTTTTGAGTTACAACAGCAAAAATAGTTATTCGGACAACGTCCACTAATGAATCTACAAGTTTTAAAACCCGCTACCCGAAAGCCTTCCGGGTTGCAGAGAAATCGAACATAACGTGTTTGATTTGGTGGATTCACCAACCCGGAGGGGTCCAGGTAGCATAGTTTTTCGCAAATTTTTTCTACAAAAGCCTTTTAGATCGGGTCTTTTGCATTGAACTAGAAGAGTATAAGCCTTCTGAGCTCGGATCAATAATTTTCAGGTCGAAAGGACCAGATTTGCGGAAAAAGTTAGGCGGAACCTATAAAAGAGAAAATTTTTGAGTTTGGAAAAAAGACGTTTTGGTTGATAACTTTGGAACTACTGAGCATATCGAGTTGATCTTGGTACCAATAGATCAAAAATTAGCTGAGCTTACTAATAGGATCAGAAATTTTTCGGAAAAACGAGCGAGAAAATTTTTCGAGATTGTTTTTAGCAAATCACCCAAATCCGGAGGGGTACACCCTTCAAGTTTTAAAAATTTTTTCTGAAAAACCCTTAGACCCCTACCAAAAGTTGATAGCGATTGAATTAAGTAACTTAGGACAGTTCTAGACAAAAGGGGAGGGCTGAAGGCACAAGACAACCATAATAGAGTCGAAATTAGGCAAGTGATAAGACCCTTCACCGTTAGTGTGAATTGTCAAATAAGTGCCTTAACTTCAATCCGGAGGGGTCTAGGAAAGGATCCTATACCCTTCCCAGTTAATTCAAACAGCATAAAAGCAACGCAGAACGTATCCGGAGGGGTATAAGCTGAAATTAAGAAAACTACGAAAAGCTACTTTGACAGAGCTAAGGGCTCCCAATCCGGAGGGGTCGAAATTTTTCAAAGTCAGAGGGGTCCGAATCCGGAGGGGTCTACTTTCCACAAAACCGGAGGGGTCCGAATCCGGAGGGGTCTTATAGTTGCTAATTCGGAGGGGTCCAAATCCGGAGGGGTCTTGTATTAACCAACTCAGAGGGTTCCAAATCCGGAGGGGTCTAGATTCTATTAGTCCGGAAGGGTCCTATTTGTGCCAATCCGGAGGAGTATTATTTTATTAAGGACTTAGGTAGACGAAAGAAAGACTAAAAAGTGAGAGGTATTAGGTTATTAGTACACAGGCTAGGTATCAGTGACTGCACTGGTGACTTGCCTTTCAATAAGAACCAGACTAATACAAAACAGGTCCGAACTCGGATATTCGCGACACTAAGTCTAAATTAAAAAGAGCGTAGTTCATTGGTGTGGATTGAACATAATACGTTTTTTGGGAAAAGTGACTGCCCTGAGGATTTTAGTAGGTCTAGCTCGGGCAGTCCGAAGGCAGATAGGTAACACAGTACTCGGTGGGTGCAATAGACGCCCACTTGAGAAAATTACTGCCTTCAAAGTTTTGTCTGTTTGGTGCAGCACCAAGCAGGGAAAGCTTTTTCTTTAAAAGACAGGTTCGACTATTGTACTGCGACCGACTAAGAGTACAAGACACATACGTTTTTTATATATACATTCATATTGTGTCAATATATATTTTTGTTTTTGATTTTAAATCAACGTAAACTGTGCTTGATTGGGTAGTGAATACACTATCTTTTAAATTGACAGATAACATCATTTTGTGCAAGTTTTCAGATCTTTAGACCGATAATCGGTTAGTGTGAATAAATTTTATACAAACTGTACTCTGACAACATACAGGGATTCGTGGTCACTATTTAATAGAATCTGGTGAGATTTATTGTGTTGTGTCATTATTATTGTTAATAAAACTATAAGGTCTCTAGCAATTGAGTCAAGAGTAGGCATTGGAAAGTGACAAATAGAGAATGAGTTTAGACAAGTCAAGGATACCAAAAAGAGGTAATAGCTCTAGGAAATTCATACCTGAAAAGCAAAGAAAAACGATGACCGATCCTTTTGTGGATTGGATCAAGCGATCCTGGTCTGACAAAAGGGGGACGGTTTCAGGCAGGATGGTTGAAACGAGAAGTCAAAAGACCTCAGAAGAGCGAAGAGAACTGTTAGAAGTGGAGGTCAATACAGACCATACCATGAATGACAACCAGGAAGTAAATGAACTGGAAGGGAGAGGCAGAAGGCTGGCGAGTGAATCTACCCCGGTAGAACAAGGCCATGATTTTGCCACTTCCACCGGGACATCGGATCGAGAAGAGATGTCGGAACTGTCCGACATCTCAGCTGAGGTAGCGGCAACGAGAAGATCTCCGACAGATAACACTATGATGGCAAGCGGAACTGGGAAACAAACGACATCATCATCGTTCTCAGAAAGAATGAAGAACACCTTCGGAAACATCTTTCCATTCAGCATGGGAGGAGGAGCAGGAAACGATGGTGAGTCTCAGGAGGAAGAAGATGAAGAGGAGTAAGGGGACTCTGGATCTCAAGTAAGCCTCAATAGTTCGATCCAGGAGAGTGAGGCACACGTCGGAAGAGAGACTGGAACCATGGACAAATTTGGTGTAGTGACAACGATAAGCAAAGAGGCAAACACACCAGGCCAGTCAAAAGACTTCGCGATTAGAGCAAGTTCGGAGCCACAACTGGTGAGGGCTCGGCAACGCGTTAATTGATCCTGAAATAAATAAAGAAAAGACGTTGAAGCAGAGAGTCAAGGCCCGGATCTCGACAAGCACGAAGTTACCTGGGACCGACAGGGTTACACCACCACTAGTAACGCCACTCGTGGATAACGGGGCAGCGCTAGAGGAAGCCTTAAACAACATAGTGGACAGTTTAGGAGAACAAAACGAGCAAATGTCAATAAGGATGAGTGAACTAGAAAGAGCAGTTCACATTGAGAGAGAAAGGCTGCGGGAAGAAATAAACCGCAACAGACAAGAAGTTGACAGGAGCGAAAAACGCTTGAAAGAGAGAACGGATGAACACATGACGAGGAACTTGTCGCGAATGACAAGAGAGGCGGAACAGAGGGAGTTACGCTTAAGAGCCGACATGGAGAAGTTAAGAATTCAGCAAGAGCAGTCTCTTGGGACTCTTGACACAAAGATAGATGCGATGATGGAGAGGCGAACTCAGGCTATCATGGATAGGTTGGACGGGCTACTAAGCAGCAACAATGGACCAAAAGAAGGAGAAACGAATTCGGGAGGTCCCAGCAGGGAACCGAGGGTGAACTTCAATGAACATCAAAAGAGGAAGACGTATGGATCCACTAGAGGCAGGGGCAGCTCATCAGGCTATGCCACAAGGGATAATGGAGCATGGGGCCCGAACAATAGAGCAAGTTCAACGGGGAACAGACAGACCTCTAATGAACGACCAACGCAAGGCACACAGGCGACTGGGAGAAGTGATTCCGGTAACAGGGGGCATGCAAGCCCGAGGAGGAGTCATGTGGGCCAAGCGGGAAGTGCTCACGGTGATTCGGACTGTAGGGATGCACCGCACACAGAGCCTTCGACGAGGTGTGAGGACACTCAAACGGGACACTCAAGGGATGCTACTGCAATGGCCACGGCATTTGAACCCCTGAACAGGTCTCTGGAGACATTCCTGACGAGGTTATCTAAAACCAATGAACGCAGTGAGAAGTCCAGAAGAGTCTTTAAGAAGCCAAGATGCTACAAAGACGAATCTGATGGCTGTATTGATACCTGGATAGAGGTAATGAAGCTGCATTTCGAGGAAGAGGACTTGTCTGAGAGACAGGAATGCAGCGCGCTCACCAGCAACTTAGAAGGGACAGCCCTGAACTGTGTCATGGCCAAGAAACAGTATCAACGTGACACTGCAGAGAAAATCTTCGAAATCTTGTTAAACCGTTTCGGATCAGGGGTGCAGGGGCACCAGGCGATGATGCGCTTCGAGAAACGGAGGCAACGAGAGGATGAAACCATAGACAAGTTTCTCGATGATTTGGAAATGCTGAGAAGACGCAGCCAACCGGATGAGTCAAACCGAAGGATGAACCTGGCCGTAGCCTCAAAATTCATCGATGGTGTGAAGAATGATAATCTTCGAACAATGCTAGCAACGCATTACACACCAGTATCAACCAATGCGCCAACACCAGAGGAGTTGAGGCTCAAGTCAAAAGAGTATCTACTGTTGAAACCTACTTCGAGATCTGGATACTACAAGAACAATTATGGCAATTTTAACAACGGACCAGCAAACCAAGGGAACAATTGGTACAAACCGAAGGATGATATGGACAAGAGACGCTCTTGTGCCAATTGCAGTTCAACAGACCATCATGTGTCGGCATGCCCAAGTTACAAACAAGGCATGAAAGCAATAGGTTTTAGCCTCGAGGACGAAGATGCGTCAGAATTGGACCACGAGGATTTCATGAGAGGAGTAATTGCGAAATTTGGCCCGAGGTGTTCCTTTTGCAACTTGGAAGGTCATTTCAAATCAGATTGTCCGCAATTCTGGGATGCAGTGGCAGACATCAAGCATCCAAGGCATGAAGAAGCTTTGTCAGGAGTGAAAGCCAGCAAGGCTCACCTGTTGAGTGAAGCGTAGGCACGCAGAAAAGATAAACCTCAAGAGCTGGCGGCAAAGAAAATGCAGGCGGTAACTGAAGAGAGATGTGGACCGGAACCAGTGACTGCGGCCGATGACTTCAAGATTGATTATAGGGCAGCCGCGAGGGATGCTCTAAATAGAGTGCAGCAGGAACTAGTGACGAAAGAGATTGAGCAAAAGGTGAAACTCGAGCTGGAGAATGAAAAATTACAGGAGCAACTGAACGCCATAGAAGCAACGGAAGTTGAAGAGGCAAAAGCACCAAGCAGCTTGAGCATGAAACTTAATGTTATCTCTGGTCAGAGGTTCGGTATGGCACCGCAAGGAAGTAAAATACAGTCGATAATCTCGGTGGCAGGGCATCAGGTAGTCAGAAATCTGAGTGAACCGTCTGAGTTCACTTTGATGCATTTGGACACATATGCAGACTATCTGAGGCAGATGGAGCCACGCACCGAGTCGAGGGCTGTGAGGGCACTACTAACCACGGGTGGCCCTCGCACGAAGAAACTTCATGGACGCTACCTAGAAGTCTATGGGCCGTATCAAGTGATGCTGAACGTGGATGGGATCAGTATCTACACCAGGACTTATGTAACAACAGATGATGACCAAATAGGGCAGATCTATTTGGGAGAAGAGGAACTCAAGGTCCGCAGGATAGGCCATGACGCCATGATGGAACAAGACGCAGTACACATTGGATATGAAGCAGATGTGACAGCACATCTGCTCGACACCAACGGAACAAAAATCGGAGTCACAGGGCTTCTGGAAACAGGAGCGGTAGTGAGTGTGATGCCGATAAAAACTTGGGAAAGAATGGGCTTCACGCGGGAAGATTTAATTCCAACGAATCTCCGACTGGCCGCCGCCAATCGAGGAGCTATCTACGTGGCCGGAAGAACACCAATAACGGTCCTCCACATGGGAGGACGGGATCTTTGGATGAGCTTCCTGGTGGTAGAGAATCTGGACGACGCCGACCAGTTCATCTTGGGCAGAGATTTTGTCAGGAATTTTGACGTGATTATTGACTTGAACAGCGGTCTGATGCGGATTAGAAACCCGGACCGAAAGTATGTTAAGAGGCAAATTAATAGGATAATAACAGACGAAAATAAGGTACCAGTTTTTTTGGACAGAAAAGTAAAATTAAAACCAGGACAAGCTGTAGTAGCAATTTTTAGAATGAGAAATTTAAATTCGTTGAGTGATAGTAAACAGGTTTGCTTAGTACCGAATCCAAATAGTCAGAGTTCGGTGATTTTAGGCCGGAGCTTCTCGGTAACGCGAAACGGACTGTGTGTCAGTGTGTTGTTGAACACACTGGACACCACGGTTTCAATCCAGCGTGGAAAGAAGCTTGGCTACGCTTTGCCGATGAGGACCGACTATGAGGAGACAAAAAACTTGAAGAAATATAGTGTAAAAGACTGTCCATATCATGCAAATAAAGATAAAATTTTAAAGAGGATTAATGAATTAAAACCTATTCTAAAATTGTTTTCAATGAAATCCGAAACGGACGACGGCTTATCAAGCTGCTCGAATATTCCGGAACGCCCCTCGTCATATGAACTAGATTCTGACAAACCGGTTTTGCCAGAAATAGAACATTCAAAAGGGAAAATAGGTGAGGGAGATTTTGAAAGATTGCGGGACGTTTTATATCGGAACGCAGATGTATTTTCGAAACATAAAGCGGACATCGGTTGCTGTAACTTCGTAGAACACAAAATTGAGCTGGAAGTAGGTGCCGTTCCGCACAGAGAGGGCGCGAGACGAATGACACACAAATCGGAAGCGTGCCGAGCGGAAATAGAAATGTTGCTTGAATACGACATGATAGAACCCTCGAAATCGCCATGGGCTTGTGGAGTAGTAATGGCGAAAAAGAAAGGGGGGCAGCTTAGATTTTGTTGCGACTTTCGTTACTTGAACGCGGTAACGATAAAAGATGCGTACCCGATACCGCGAATAGACGAGAGCCTCTCTTAGCTTGGTGACGCAAAGTTCTTCACCACATTGGACTTGGGTTCTGCCTTCTGGCAGGTTCCTTTGCGGAAGAAGGATAGGGAAAAGACCGGCTTCGCGTGCGAATTGGGGTTGTACCAGTGGAAGAGGATGCCCTTCGGCTTGTGCAATGCAACAGCAACTTTTCAAAGGCTGATGGCTCAGGCTTTGACAGGAGTGACCAACAAGTACGGGAATCTCTTGATGTGCTACGTGGATGACGTAGTCATAGCGACACCGACCCTGGAGGATCACATTGATCGGCTCGATGAGGTCTTCGGATGTATGAAAAGAGCAGGCTTGAAATGCAAACCATCGAAATGTGAAATCCTTAGGGATTCGATCAAGTACCTGGGAAGAATGGTGGACAGGCATGGTGTGAGGCCAGATCCGGAAGCAGTAGAGGCTGTGCTGACATGGAAGGCTCCGAGGACGGACACACAGCTCCTGAGCTTCCTAGGGTTTGCCAATTATTACCGTGAATTTATCAAAGGATATGCAGACAAGGTGTATCCGATGCAAAAGCTGATGCGCAATAAAGGAAAGAAGTTCGAGTGGAACGATGAAGCACAGGTTGCCTTCGAGAACATAAAGAGGGAACTGTGCGAAGCGCCAGTACTAGGCATGCCTACAGAAAAGGGCATGTATGTTCTCGACACAGACGCATCGGTGGTGGCCATCTCAGGAATCTTGCATCAAGAGCAAGAATGGAACGGAAGAACAGTTCTCCGTCCCATTGCATACGGCAGCAAAGTCTTGAGTGACACAGAGATGAAATATGGCGCACCAAAAGCAGAAATGTTTGCAGTAGTCATCTTCGTGGAGAAGTACCGTGCATACTTGGGGAGCGCTCCCTTCAAGTTACGCGTGGACAACAGAGCGTTATCCTGGTTGAAAACCTACTCGATGGATCAGAGTTATATTGGTAGATGGATAGTAAGATTGGATGGCTACCATATGATAATCAAACATAGGATGCGTGATAAACACCAGAATGCTGACAGCCTCAGCAAGAAAACTGAGTTCTATGAAAGATTGGGGCAGAAGCAGGCCAATCAGGCGGAAATAAAAGAGGGATTCTCATTCCTGGACAAAGAAACTTATGAAGCGCTTCCCTTAACGAGATGGTTGGATAAGTCTGGACATCCAATTCCAGGACATCCTGAGTTACCGGTAGAGAAAGCAGCCGAGATAAAGATCCTGTCAAAGGAGGACCCGATCCCGTTGGATTTATTGCTGCGCTCGAACCTGGTCCAGCAAGAACTCTCTCGCATGAATATAAACAGCCTCTCATTATTGGATAAAACGGTGCAAGTCACACCACAAGTGATGCGGATGCTGGGTGGATTGTTAGAAAGAGAAGTGACCAGAGATGACCCCGAGTGGACAGCAGCAGTGGCATCGCTAACAGTCAGAGAGAAAGTGAAGATCATGCCGTCCAGACGACAGCACGAGGAGAACGAGAGGGATTGTAGGACAATAGTTCAGCAACTAGTATCCTCAATACCCCAAGAGATTTTAACCAGTACTTCATACGGACAGAAAGAACAGGAGAGCGGCAAGCAAAAGAAAACCGTCACCTTTGTGGACCGGGATAAAGAGGGTGAAGTTGTAGAACAAAATCTGCTGCAAGACTATTTGTCCGGGGAGAAGGATAAGGAGAAAAACCAGCGATCACAAGATCAACACCCGGGACGAGTGAATTTGTCCGGGGAGTCCGAGATAGACGAGAAAATTCCTGATGAGAAACAGGATCTAGAGAACAAAGTTTTGTCCGGGGAGTTCAGATGGATGCGAAGAAAGTACAGACATGATCTGGAGGAGAGCGCAGTCTCCAGCACAACCTCTTCGACGGATGATGATTCCCGAAACTCAGGAATGGGTACCTATTCCGACAGGAATTCGACCTCGGGATCAGAATTGTCAGAACTAGCGATACACACGCTACTAGTGGAATCTCGGGCAAGGGACCTGGACAGAGAAGTGTACCAGGATCCTGACAGTGATCGCTACCTAATACGAAGCGAAAGAGTCTTTGACAACGCAGCGGATGACTTAGAAACGATAGCGGTATCGAAACGCTCGATAAGCCTGTTGCCGCAGAAAGAGGCAGTCAGGACTGATCTTCAACCGTTTCAGCAAGAAACACAACCGTTGGCGAAGATTTGGTGCGTTAAGATGGAAAAAGACACACATCAACCCAACGAGCTGAATAGCCAGATGAGGGTCATGAAGACGTACTTGAAGGCGAGATACAGACTCTCGGACCTTCTAAGGGCGCAGAGAAATGATCGCATGACAAGCAACCTGAAAAGGTGGATCGAGAATGGTTCTCCGGATAAAGGGGACCTCGAGGAAGATAGTTATCGCATCCTGAGACAATACTTCATGCAGAAGGAAGGGAGGTTATATTTGAACAAGGACGGGATTGTGGCTTGCAAAAGAAGGGAGGAAGACAGAGTCCTATACAAGTATAATGCGATAGTATTACCGCAACTCTATCAGACAGAACTATTATTCAGGTCACATGATCAAATGGGCCATCAGGGGATCGACAAAGTATATCAGAGGATCCTGAAGCGCTTTGAGTGGCCTGGGATGAAAAAGGCATGCGAGAAATGGGTGACAGCATGTCTGTCATGCCAACAGGTCAAGGATCCTAGGAAGTTGCGATTTCCTTTACAATCGATCGAGTCGTCTGAATTCAACGAGGTGGTGCAAATAGATCACCAAAAGATATGCATGACAGACAATGGTTACAATCAGGTGCTGGTCATGATAGATCATTTTACGAAGTATGCAGAGGCCGTGCCCTGCACAACTGCCTCGGCGGAAGAGACATGCGACAACCTGATCAATACATGGATAGCAAGACATGGTTGTCCGATGACGTTTCAATCGGACAATGGAACAGCTTTCGTAGGAGAGCTTACGAAAGAGCTTATGAGACGCTCACAGGTCGCTCAGGCTCACTCCACGACATACCACCCTCAGACGAATGGCTTAGTGAAAAGACAGAATAGGACGTTAGTGTCGATGCTGAGAGTATATTGTTCCAGGTATATGACCGATTGGGACAGATACCTTCCACAGGTGATGGGGGCATATAATAGCACGCAACACTCCACCACTGGAGTCAGTCCACACATGATGCTAACTGGACACGAAAAGTCTTTACCCTTAACCTTCTTCTACCCAGAATATGAGGGAAAGAAAACGTCCCCACAGGTCTACGTGAGGGATGTGATCAGACGCCAACAGGAGTTGAACGATTTGTGTAGACAAAACACTCAGCAAGCACAGGCAAGGCAAAGGAAAAGATTCGACAAGAAAGCAGCTGGCGCAAAAGCTTACTCGGTGGGAGACTACGTATGTGTATTTCAGAACGTTATACCACCGAAAGGGACAAAGAAACTTCTAAAAAAAATGGAGGGGACCCTTCATGATTACGGAGGTGCACCAGGAGGGACGCTTTTATAGACTGAGTACTGGCCGAGCCGCCCACTACGAGAACATCAAGCCACACAATCCATCGACAGAAGACTGGTGTATACCTGCAAACATGGAAGAAGGGGATTATCTAATGATGGATCCTGCTTGTGAGGTCAATGAAAAGGGCACCAGGGAGAAGAACGATGGAAACGAAGTCGTAGAGGAAGGTACGGATACACCATTGGACCTGGATCCAAACGAAAAGATCGAAGCGGACGATGAAACCTTACCCTACGCAGAGGAAGATTGGCAGGATCCCGAACAGATAGAGGTTCCCAAGAACTTGGAACCAGATCTTCCGTTCACGATGCAGACTCGTCAGAAGGACGGGACGAGACCAAGAAAGAAATACAATCCTTACGGTGACGACTTTGTAGTGGATAGGATAGATCTAGAGAAAATAGTGGAGGAAGTAGTGGGTTTAGAAGAAATAACTGTGTCACAAGACATTGACATAGTCGATGATCACAACGATGAGTGGGTTGACGACTGGTCGAAACCCGAGGTAGAATTTGACGATGAGCAACAGCAGTCATATGAACAAGACCAGACGAACCTGCGTGTCTTAGAGTGGCTGAATGAAACGACCTCGGATCCAGAGGTGACCAGCGTCACGATTCAAGACGTAGATCGTGAAAGCATGAAATACATCAAGACTGAACGAGATGATCCTTCCTGGGCTGCCCAGGAAGGACGATTACTCATTCCAGCTTCTAACCTTGACTTGATACCCGGTATGCGATCGACGGGGACGTCGATGGATATTTTTGTCCGGGGAGTGGGGGTAGGACTTACCCACACTGAAAACTTGATAATAAAAAAATTAAGAATAGCAAGAGAAACAGGAGACTTAGAAGCAGAAACAGGCGAAGAACCTAAGAAACCTGACATAGGCAGGGTAGTTGAGTCATATTTTAATTTACCAAATGAATATTCTAGTAACACAATACTAACAGACAGTGATTTCATACTCACAAACAGAACATGTGCGATAGCAATCACCGCAGACATGAGTTTTAGGACAGCGTTAGCGGCAGATTTTAAGAGAGAATACAAAAACGTGGAATTCCTTTGGAAGCAAAGACCAGGGATAGGGGGCGTAGCAGCCTTACCTCCGGCGGTGTCGCAGATACCGGGAAAGTACTTATGCTTCTTGGTAACGAGGGCGACAGAGAAGCAGCACGTGGACCCAGAAAACCTAGTCTTGTCTTTGACGAGGCTGAGGGACTTCCTTGTGGAAATGGACGTGAAGGAGCTCTCGCTTCCAGTGTACGATCCAAACAGAGGAAGACTGCATCCTCGGGAATTGTACGCGCTTGTACACGTGATATTCTCTGATACGAACATACAAGTATATCTACACAAGTATAGGCTGAGTGATGTGCGAAAGAGTGTTAGGTCAAAGACTAAGTTGCATGTGATATGTATGTTATGTTACGTTATGTGTTAGGTTATTAAGATCATGGGTAAAAAGGGGTTAGTGACCATGAACAACTAGATGACGATCTTGGGAATAGATCCAAAGTTTGGACTGTCCAATCTTAGGTCGAATTCCAAAATTTTAAAAACCAATTGATTTTAATAAATTTTAGGATAAATATCTTTTTATCTGAACTGTTTTTAAGCAAATTTGAACGATATATGTTAAGGTGAAACTGACAAGTGTGACATTCGTGATTTCTTTTCTAGATCCTGACTGATCATTTAATTGCTCATTTGAGTCAAAACTTGAAATCGAAATCAAATCAAACTTGGAAAGAACAGTATGGACAATTTCAACCTGGATGAATTGATGGACCTGGCAGAGGCATATGTAGGACCGATGGTAGATGCGATCTATCGTCGGCTGATCGAACGAGGATTCGCTCTGGAGGACCCAGAGGTGGTCATGTTGCTGACCGCCCTGATCAACATCTTGGGGCACGACAACCGTGGGGACCGCCCCACGGAAGTTCTGTTGATGGCAGCATATGGAGAAAGAGGAGTACTAGACCGCCCGAACATGAGAGTGATGAGGTGGAGAAACGGGGCTCTCTCAGGGAGTGACTTGGCGAATGAGCCTGGATTGGGAAGTTCTAGGACTTACCAACCAGGTGAGATGCCAATGCCCTCTAAGCCTAAACCTGGTTTGACAAGAATGCATCAGGAGATGAACAGCGAGGCGACCTCGTCTGGTTCACCACTGAGAGCAGCTGTGCCACCAAAAAGGGCGAAAGTAACACAGAAGGTTCAGACGAACCAAACCATACAAGATCTGGACGAGATGAACGATCAGCTGAGAAGTACGAAGAAGGAGCTGGACGAGATGACCAGAAGCATGCTCCAGATGGAGGAAGATCGGGACATGTGGAGAAAGTTGTTTGAAGACTGCAACAAAAAGCAGGGCCAAGAGATTGAGCGCTTAAGGCAGGAATACAAAGAGCGATCGGAGCAGGTGTCGTTGACAACGGCAGTGGAGAAAGTGATACCTGCAAGGGATATTCCTCGTGGGCAGTCCCCGATGGAGCTCTTGACACCTCGAGAAATGAGTCAAACAACGGAGACACGGCTTCCAGCAGAGGCAGAGACGAATCGAGTAACAATCCCGGATCCTAGTGACACCTTGGGTGATCCCGTCGTAGAACAGACAGTGAGGAAGCTGATAGAGACAGCTGGACGACTGGTCGCTAACAAGAATGCGCCAGGTTCCGGGGTGACTGCACCCTATGGAACGATTGACGATACGGGCAGAGTACAACTCTCCCAGACCGTGATCAGACGAGGGATAAGTAATGTGACACCACTCATGGGGAGCTCGAGAATCCCAGAGAGGAAAGTACGAAAGATGCCAGCGAAGAAAGTGTCTCGTATAATAGACGTGCAGAAGAATAATCAATTGAAGTATAATTTCACGGGAGTTCCGGAGACAGATCCGAGAGCCTGCTTCAATCGAGCTACCTGGAGCCCGGCTGTGAACCTGCAGCAGCCACCACTCGGGACATCTCATCTGATACTGGGAGACAGCTTGGTCAGAGTGCTGTCGAATTTGAGGACCTCGTGGGTCACCACAGTGATGGCCTTTGGAGGCGCGACGATAGCCCAGTTATATCGAATGGTGGAACTGATGAACCCAGGGAGGATCCCCAATGTGATGATCCTGGTCGGGACGAATGACATCTCTAGAGGTTCAGATGAGCAGGAAGCACTATGGGAGTCAATGATGGTGTGTTTGCTTACTACCCTCTGGCAGAAATTCAATTGCGCGGTACTGACCGTTTGCACTGTGCCAATGAACACGAGAAGCCTGACAGCAGCAGGAAGAAGGCACAACGAGGGAGTCGTCAGGTGGAATAACATCTTGAGGAACCTCGCAAGTCGGAACGCCGGAAGAATGATCCTCATGGACATCGAACATGAGTTGAGAGCTATGGATCAGGCCAGACTGACCACGGACGGCATCCACTTCGACAGTATCGAAGGACAAGCTTGGTTGAATCGAGTCTTCCAAGAACGGTTGGAGGAGCTGGAAGCAGAACTCTTTGACACAGGAGTGCTGAAGGAAAAGGGAACGGTGAGTGATGCGGTAATTACCACCTTTGTGCCTCCTAACCTGGAAACACGCCTGGGTACGGTCCCAGCCTTCACGAATTACCGGCAACAAAGCTCCAGTGAACCAGGTCGAAGAACAGACGTGCAGGATCGGTAGGGAGAAGCACCGATGAGGAGGACAATTCATCCTAGGAGAAGGATAGGACCTGTCAACCAACCAATCGAAGAAGTAGCAGGCACATCTAGATCGGACACTAGATCGGAGACGACGAGTACCAGTCGAGAAGAGAGACCGGGCAGAGGCTCATTGTTATGGTCGAGATCCATACCGTCTCCCTGGCATATATACAAGGACAAACTGATGAAGCTGGACCTACAGAGAGTAAGCTTCATCGAAGATGCAAGGAGGATGCTGAATGGAGCGACGCTATCCGTCAGCAGATTATACTCAATAACCGGCGTAGACTGGTTGATAGCCGCTAGCATAAATTTCAGCTCCACGACGGCCTTGAGATTTGCCGATTTGGAGGGACTGCCCTCCAACAACACAATGGGACCTGTGAATGCAAGACCGTTGCAAGATGTGAGATTGAACCATGATGAGAGGAATCGTGAAGAAAGACCAGGAAGATTCCTGACGGCGAGAGCGCCGATTGGACAACACGTGAAGATATTTAGGCAGCTGACGACACCACCTGGTCATGTGAAGGAGAGAGTGTACCCAAAACTAGTGAACCAAGATGGTGATGCCCAGAGATATGGCGGATTGACAGCGATAAAGAAAGATGAGACCATCTTCGCCGCCTATGACAAAGCAGAGATGAGGAAGGCCAAAATCATGGTAGTAGCGAATTCAGAGTTCGTGTACACCTCCAAGTCTTTGTTTTGGCCGGACGTCATAATGTTGGCCGCAGTTGACCTAGACCTATTGCAATCAGTGTCATTGGCTATAGGGGTACAAAGGCAGACAGAAATGAACCCGATTACGATTGTGTTTGCTGGCATCAATGACCATCTACACAGTAGAGGTTTTCTGAGCAGGCTCAGAGATCCTGAAACAGCAGAAAACGCAGTATGGCCAGCAATAAAAGACATCCTGGAGTCGATGGGTGAAGTGGTGGATGCGACGAAGGAGGGGTCATTCAATAAAGTGACGTTGAGAGTAGTATCCGCGTTGTCTCCGGGATATGCACATCTCCCGGATGGACTGAAATTTGTGTATGCAATGGTAGCCTTACTTTCGGAAGGAAGATATGATGTGATCATATCAGCCCCGAATCGCATGATAGAAATGGAGAACCTGAGGCCACTTAAGGCTGAACTGCCTGCAGTATGGTCAGATATCTCAAACGCGATGAGAGGATTCAAGGACCACGCGCTACACATGTTAGTGTTGGACGAAGTGCTGGGGTTGGAACTGTCCAACTTCAGTCGGCAACTCAAACTGAAACCAGGAATAGATGACGACCATCGAGTGATCATGGCAATGTCCAACGACTTGTGGTTCAGAGCAATGGAAGTGGCGAGTGAAGACACGAGAAGAAAGAATTCACTGGAGACGAGAACTCATCTGGAGGCGATGGTAGTGAGAACCAAGCCGGAAGCAAACCAGTGGCTACACCTGAATCCTAGAGTAGCGGCATTGGGTGCAGATGCTTTTCAGCAAGGCCCAGTAATGATCACTAAGATACACGCCTACTTGTTGAAGGAGGCGAACCTGGCGGAAAATGCCGGAGAAAAGACAGCTGAGTTCGTGAACAGAATGTGTCAGATTACTCTGGAAACCTTCTGGACCCAGGAAGTGAAGGGACAGGAGGGATTTGAAAGGACAGACAGCATGCTAGAAGGGTTGGGAGCCGGATGGACCGCGTCCTTCTTGGCAAAAGTTTACCCGAAAGTCTCGCACTATTTGATAAAGGAATTCCTCCAAGTAGTAGTGAAAGTATCGATAGTGGAATTAATAGCCTTGTTCGTGACATTCGGAGCGGAGAGTTTCGTGAAAGGACCGGCGATACTGCTCACGTATGGAATACAGAACCTGCGACTAGATGGACTTCTGACATTGATAGCAATAACCCACGGAAACTTGGGAGGACTGATGAAACTGGCACGTTATCCAGAGCAGATGAAAGAGAGAGTGAGGAACCTGGATATGAAGAAATCCACGGACTCGTGGAACAAAATAAGAGACCTGAGACACACTCTTATCCAGTACCTCTTGCAGCAAAATCGCTTTGGAACTGGAGAGAAACGTGACGTTGTGTCTCCACAACAGCTTCTGTAGAAACAGAGAATCCAACGTGGATCCCCTACCTTGCTGTAAACAGAGGGTAGAAGAGCAGAAGTGTTGGAGGACGGCTTCCAACAGCGTCAGGATAGCCAACGACGTGCTACAAGACACGGAAACCGAAAGTGCGGAGTCAGCATCACAGGAGGAGGAAATGGAACATTGACGAATGGTCGAGAAAACAAGAGGCAACAAGAAAGAAAATTAGAAGAATTTAGAAGTTTTAGAACTTCTAAACGACAAAAAAAGAAGAGAACAAAGGAGTGATGAAGAAAAGTTAAAACTCAGAATTGTTTTATGTGTGTGAAAAACTCAAGTGAGAAACCAAGCAACCAAGTTGTAATTGAAAACTGAAACATTTAGTTGAGTTTTGAAATTGTTGCATTTATCAATTTGCATTTTGATTTTAGTTGAAGTGGCTTTAGAGACACTCACTTACTATTTATTTAGAAAGGCTTGAGGGAAGAGTATATTTAAATATTCCAGCCTGCATGATTGTTTTTAATCACTTAGGAGGACTGATCACTTTGTGGTGACGTGGGAGGCTTGAGTAATCTCTCGAGGAGGGAGATTGTTTCATTGTTCTTTCTAACCACAAAGTTTCTTAGTTTTACTATTACAGGACAATGACAAGCAAGATTTCCGAAGGGAAGAAGCATAATAGGATAATTTTAGCTTGTTGGTTGGCAGGACTGTCCTGCAAGCCAACATCTTTTAAATCTAAGAGAAAAAGTTTTAATCGGGACATTGACACTGGAAGTCAGAAAATATGTTTTATCTTAGGTTGTATCCTCAATGTGCAGATTAATGAGAGAATTTGAAGGCTATAATGATGTAGTATGATGCCATTTATATTCTGCAGTGAGTCGATGTGACGTGGATAAAAGTAATTTCGTGCATTTTGTAAATTCTGTTCGATGACACTGTAACCACTTTATGAACATTGCGCGATTCAATGAGGACATTGACCGGACTGTCCGGGGAGTATGTGACATTCGACCAGAATGTGAAAAATGCAATCTCTGCAGAATTCGGAATTTTAGCAGCAAGCCTTCCGGATTGGTGGTTTTTAAGAACTAAGAGCGTTATTGGAACGTTTGGCCAAACGGTGAGGGCTGGAATATTCTAGTATTTTAAAATTTCAAAAATTCGAATGATGATGTCACATTTCTGAGAAATGCTGAAACGGCCATTTTAACAGAAAACGAGAGAGAAGACACAACAACATTAGTTGCGCTGACGATAACAACGATAATCGTGATTGAAAAACAGCAGCAGATTGCAGGAACAGCAGAGAACGTTCCGAGTTGCAACTATTGTGCTGCTACAATAGTTGCAAGGCCGTTGCGAACAACGGTGAAGGGTAAGAAACCAGCCTTCCGGATTAGGAAGAAATCAAGATCAACGAGCTTGATTCAGCGGATTCAAGAATCCGGAAGGGTCTCGGGACGGAAACTTTTATTGACTCGTGTGAACTTTTAGCATCCTGTCATGTCCTGACTTGAATTTAATTAATATCTAGATTCATTTTGATAAGGATGAGAAGCTAGGAGTTGGGGGAAAGGGTTGATCCATCTTCGATGGAGATGATGATTTTTATCTACTGAACAAAAACAATAGTAATATAATAAGTAGTAGCCCTGTTTTTAGGAGTGACCTCGTGGTCTGGGGATACTGAGACCCAGCCATGAGCTCACTATTTGCATGTAATTGAGTTAATTTGAGCGTTCTGGTCGAAGCCGGAGAACAGTAACGTTTTTGTCGACCCGATGTTAGAAAGACCACCGAAAAGTACTGGCTTGGTAGAGACGGTGAAAAGCATGCAAAGCTCTGTTTAGACGTTAGCCAGTCGTCTTAAGACTTAGTTTTGTTATCCGTCGATATGTATCTTCCGGGCGAATGTTACACGGCTGTGACATTCGACCAAAATGGCGGTCAAAAAAAAGAATTACAATAGAGGCCCTTCCGTTTAGTTACGGTAAGTGCACGAGCTGGATAGGGCCATACCAGCGTAAAAATGCATACATATATCAGCAAAATGTATCATTTTATCAATGAAGTCATAATGGATCCCTTTATACATAGTATAGAGCTCCTCAGAAGCGCGAATTTTTTTTAGTTCTTATGTAACTCATCGATTCTGGATAGCTTTCTTGTCTTTTTCATTTAGTTTTTCGGCTTATCGCTGCAACTTCCGCGTGGCTCTTGGAGCAGCGCCACCGGTGCATCCGATAATTAACGGGCAGAAGCTTCTCTGCTCTACGTTTGAAATTTATTGCTGATATTTTTTCTTCAGCGTTTCGTGATATTTATATGCGTCCCAACTTGATCGCCTCTGGCTTCGTTATGAGAACCAGGGTTTCCGAATGAACTTTTGTTTCTCCGTTTCATCTTCCTTGGCTTCCATTCCTCGGATTCATTTGAAATGTTCACTATCACTCGCTGATCATTATATATTCCTAGGTTCATCTTCAATTGCCTGCTAAAATTGGACAGCTCCATTACCATTACCTCGTCCAATACTAGCAAGGCATTCGAGATATCCTACCATACTGCTGGCAACTCAGGTTGGAGTGGTCTCAGGTTTCTCGATTCTAGTTCCTGATTTGGAGCAGGTATGATCACATCGTATTTTTCTTCAGAGAAAAATGCAATCATCGCATACAGAAATTTCAATCATCCGAGAGATGCGCATATCCCGGGAATAGTAGAAACACTGATTATAGATTATCTTTTGGAATCCTCCTTCTTTCAACACTTCCATTATCTCGACCTTAGTTTCCAGGATATCTTTGATGAAGTTGATTTTCGCTGCCATTAACGAATCCACTACTTCAAAGATAGCTTCATGCCATTCAGCAATCATATCGCATCCGCTGCAATTCTGATAACTCGGAGATTTAACTTCGACAAATCCTGCTTTAAAATGGAAGTTATATGCCTTGACCACGTCAGGGAAGTCAATCCTAGCGTCAATCCTCTCTTCAAACAGTTGTCGTTTCCAACCAGGAGGTTCCCGCATCATTTTCCGCTTAGGTTACAGGTCCCAAACTTCGTCGAGGATGAATAGTTTTTCTTGGTGGTGCTTTGGTCCGTTTCGATCCTTTTCGTCTCACCTCTACTCCTGGTCACTCGAGCTCTGCCCCAATTATGACTTCAGACGTGTCTCCAAATTAGGTGGCACGAAAGTGGAGACAGCTGGTATGTTCCTCGCGTCCTCAGTTCTCAGCACACCGGTATCAAACAAATCGATCTACAACTCATCTACTCGCTCCTAGGTGTCAATTTGAATTAATGGTGTCAAATTGAATTCCATCAGTTGTGAATCGTGACTGATCCACAGGTCTCAACTCATTCTCTAAATTCATCAGTGTTGGTCCTCCAGCATTGCGACTGGCCAGATTGAGCACTACGTTGTTCCACCTGATCACTCTCCTATTATGTCTCCGCGTAAGATCTATCTGTGTCTTCGCATCCAAGGGTATTGTGCATCCAAGGGTATTGCAGCGCACCGAAATTTCTTCAAAATTGCAGTAATTAGGCACATTAGCATTTCCTCCCATCGACTCTCCACCGACTTTGAACTCCTGGGCACAATGTTAATGCTTATGATGATCACAACAAAAACGATTCGTCCGGATTGATCAGTTCAATCATTCGATACAACTGAGCTACTCCTGCATCCCCAAGTGCCATCACAGTAGAGATTCATGAGATCCTCAATTTCTGCAGCACTCTCCATAGGTTGTAGCCCAATATCACATTTTTTATTTTTATGTACGTCCAGTATTCGTGACACTTTGTTCATTGGCATTTTTCTTGTGCTTGGCTAAGCCTTCTACTGAATCCGCTTTCGTATAAACTCTACTTCTCGATCTCTTTGCCACTTCCGCGCAGAGCTCTATCCAGCTGGTGTCATTAATCGTTCCACAGTCATCGCGGAAACTGGCGCTTTACTGTTGGCCATAAATCGACCAGCGGCTTCTAACAGCGGCTTCTACCACCTGTCTTATGGTTCATTCAACTACTGGGTCACCAAGGGTGTCGCTCGGGTCCGGGATCGTTATTCTTCCAGATCCTGTTCAGGCATGCACTTCCGTTGTCTGGCTTAAATGGCGAGGTGTCAGGAGTTCCTTGGGCAATCGTCTGTGGGGAACGTTCCTTACAGATAACGAGCGTTTCATTTTTGCTACGTATTTTCCTTCCTCAAACGCTTATCTCTTCTCCTTGCTTCTTGTTGCAATCCTCGAACAGTTTCCTCCACATGTCTCAATCTTCTTGAGACCCGACCAACATTTTTCTCACTCGTTCCAGCTCACTGTTAGGTCTTCCATGGTCTCATTTGTCTTTAATTCTTCGTCTACTCTCAAAACAAAACATCGATGTCCCCTGACAAAACAAAACATCGATGTCCCCGTCAATTCCATACCTGAAATTAAAAAAACAATTGAACGCAGGATTGAAAAATGACCCTTCCTGTGCTGCACGGAAAGGATCATATTTTTCGTTGTTAATGTTTTTCTTGCAACTATGGTCTACATCCCGAATCGTGACACTGGTTTCCTTGCTGTGTGACGTCATTTCGTTCAACCACTCCAAGATGCGCAGAATCGTGAATATTTGCTCTTTTGACTTCTGTTGCTCGTCAGCAAACTCCATATCTGGTTTCAACCGATTGCCGACCATCTCATTGTCTTGATCAGCGACAATGTCTACTTCCTGTGACGCAGTAATTTTTTCTAGAACCAGCAGATCTTCTGCTAACGTCTTCAGTTCTAATGTATCCAGTACAAAAACGTCCCATAAGAATTATACTTATTCGCGGGGCTTTTTTGTTGTGTCTGCACCGTAAAGGTAGATCAGGTTCCGAGTTTTTAGGGACATCTCTGCTCGGAGTGGTTCCTATCTTCTTCTGCATAGGGCAAGGTTTCCCCATCTGGATCGATTATTTCGTTATGATCCAAGTCCAACGGCGGTTTTGTTCCTTCTTCCAGCACCTCATTCCCATCGTTTTTTTCTCTGATGCCCTTCTCCTTAATTTCGCAAGCAGAATCAATCATTAAATAATTATCTTCCACTTTATCTTCAGGTATACACAAGTTCTCTGTCGATGGGTTATGGGGCTTGATGTTCTCAAAGTGGGCGGTTCGGCCAGTGCTGAGTCTATAAAAATGTCCCCATTGATGTACTTCCCCTGCCATTTCTTCAGGAATTCCTTAGTACCTTTTGGGGGGATGACGTTCTGAAAAAACCATGTGATCTCCTACTGGGTAAATGTTTGCACCAGCTGCTTTCCTATCAAACTTCGTTCTCTGCTTTACCTGAGCTTGTTGCGTGCTGCGTCTACATAATTCGTTTAGCTGCTGTTGACGTCTCATCCATCATACTCATCCACGTCTCATCCATCATACTCAGAGAACAAGAATGTCAAAAACAGAGCCTTCTCATGCCATGTCAGCATCATGTGCGGACTAGTTCTTGTAGTAGAGTGCTCCGTGCTGTTGTAAGCTCTCATTACCTGTTGCAATCAGTCATGTATCGGGAGCAATAGACCCTCAAAATCGACACCAGAGCCCGTTTTTGTCTCTCTACCAAGCCATTGGTTTGTGAGTGGTTTGTTATCGAATTGAGAACGCCTCATGAGCTCCCTAGTAAGCTCACCTACAAAAGCCTTTCCATTGTCTGACTGGAGTGTCATCGGACACCCATGTATAGCTATCCAACTACTAATCAGATGATCACAAGTCTCTTCAGCTGAGACTGTTATGCAGGGCAGAGCTTCTGAGTACTTCAGGAAGTGGTCGATCATCTTAGGGACCAGGTTGTAACAACTACCTGTCATGCATATCTTCTCGTGATCAATCTACACCAAATCATTGAACTCGCACGACTCGATTGACTGCAGTGAGAAATTTAACTTCCCAGGTTTTTTCACCTGTTTGCATTACAGACATACCGGAACCCAATTTCCAAATTACTTCTTCATCCTAGGCCATTCAAAGTCTTTCAAGATCCTCTGGTATTCTTTAATAATTCCTTGAAACTTTATCAATGACCAATCTGATCTTGTTACTTGATTAATAATTTCGTCTGATAGAGTGGAGGCAACATTATTACGCTGTACTTACACAGAACCTTGTCTTCGTTTCTCAGTTTGCAGGTCACAACCCAATCCTTGTTCAGATACAACCCTTCATCTTTCTGTATATAAAACTGTCTCAAGATCCGGTAATTGTCCTCCTCTAGATCTCATTTATTGGGTGCTCCGTTTTCGATCCACTTTTCCCTGCTACTCATCATACAATCGTTCCTCTGCGCTCTTAGTAAGTCTGAGAGTCTAAACCTTGCCTTCGAGTATGTCTTTGTGACCTTAAGTTGACTTCTCAGCTCATCGGGCTGATGTGCGTCATCCTCCATCTTGGCACTCAAAATCTTTGCCAATGGACTTGTCTCCTGTTCAAATGGCTCTAGATCAATCCTGATTGCTTACATCTGCCGTAACAGGCTCATTGAACGTTTCGCCACCGCTATCATTTTCAAGTCATCTACTGCGTTATCAAAGACTCTTTCACTCGAGAACAGGTAGCGATCGCTATCAAGGTCTTGATACACTTCTCCGTGTAAGTTCCTTTTGTTCGCGATATAAGCCAGCCTCCGATTTATTCGTGATATTTTCGGCAAATTAGTCTACCGTTGAGCACGTCTCCATGGCAGAATCTGATGTACCTGATCTACTCATCCAACAAAACTCCCAGGACAAAAAGTTGTCCACCTGCGTTTGTCCATCTAAGTCTCCGTTGTCCTCCAGTGTCCGCTTCCCGGACAATTGTTCTCGCTACGAGTGTTTTGACTCAATTTTACTCAGTCCTTAATCAGGCCTCTCGAAAGTGCCTGTCTTCTTTTGAGTCCCGATCTGTTATTCCTTCGTCTTGTTCGAAATTCTCATTGAAACGCTTTGAGAGATGCATGAGACTGGCTCCTGAGACCATCCTACAATTTTTTTCTTTTTTTCTATGCTGATGTTTTGATGGGTATTTTCGTATTTTGTCACTGACCGTTAGCGTTGCTATGGCTGCTGTCTACTCAGGATTATCTCTGCTTACTTCTCTTTCCAACAATCCACCTAGCATCCGCATCAACTCCGGTGTGACCTCCACCGTTTTGTCTAGCAATGAGATGTTGTTTATGTTCATGCAAAACAGCTCCTGTTGAGCCAGATTTTAACATGGCACTAGATCTAAGGGCACTGGTTCCTCCCCTGATATAACTTTAACCTCTGTCGACTTTTCCGCCGGTAATTCATGATGTCCCAGTATAGGATGTCCTGACTCATCCAATTTTCTCATCAAGGGAAGTGCTTCGTAAATGTCTTTGTCTAGAAACGAAAATATGTCTTCGATTTCCGACTGATTGGCTTGCTTCTTTTCCAATCTTTCAAAAAAATCCGTATTTTTGTCAGCTTTCTGGTACTTGTCACCAATCGTGTGTTCGATTATCATGTGGTAGCCATCCAACCTAACTGCCCAACGACCAGTTAAACTACTCTACCAATGGTCCCTCGCGTACTTTTTCAACCAAAATAAGGCTCGGTTGTTCAATCGCAGCTTAAAGATAGCGATTCCTAGTTCGTCCGCGATAATTTTTATTGAAAGTTAATACCGCAAACATCTTTGCCTTGAGCGCACCAAACTTCATCTCAGTGTCGCTCAGTACTTTACTGCCATATCCTTGTTCCCGATACAGCACTCCGCAAATGGCAACTTATGAGGCATCAGTGAGGAGAAAAAAATGCCTCTCTCTGTGGGCATGCCTAGCACTGGGGCCTCGCACAATTCCAGGCTAACGTTCTCGAAGGCTTCCTGAACTCGTTCATTCCACTCGAACTTCTTTCTTTTGTTGCGCATTAGCTGCTGCATCGGGTAGACTTTGTTCACGTTTTCCCGAGACGCTTCCTGTCTCTTCTGGGGGCCTTCCATGTTTACACGGCCTCCACCGCTTCAGGATTCGACATCACTTCATGCTTATCCACCATTCTTCTCACGTATTTTATTGAGTCCATATGGATCTCGCACTTCGAGGTTTTGCATTTCGAGCCAGCTTTCCTTATGCAGTCCAAAACTTCATCAATTCTGCCAACATGGTGGATCAAGAAAGGTCTTGCTAACCTTATGTCATCTACGTTGCACATCATTAAGTTCCCATACTTCATTGTGATGCTACTCAAGTGCTGAGCCATGATTCTTTGTAAGGTCGCCGTTGCATTGCACCATCCGAAGGGCATTCTTTTCCACTGGTAAAAGTCCAACTCACACGCAAATCCTGTCTTCTCTCTATCTTTTTTCCGCAAGGGAAACTGCCAGAAGGCAGACGCCATCTCCAATGTGGTTAAAAATTTTCGAGAGGCGCTCATATATACGTGGTATGGCATGCGCGTCCTTTATAGTAACCGCGTTTGTGTAGCAAAAGTCTCAGCAGAATCTCAGTTGTCCTCCTTTCTTCCTGGCCACTATGACCCCTCAGCTGACTTCGAGGACCCCATCACGTCGTATTGGAGCAGTATTTATTTTTCTGCTCGGCACGCCTCCGTATTGTGAGGTGCCATGCTCCTCGCTTCTTCCCCCTGTGGAGGACGACACCTTTTTCAAGTTCAATCTCGTGCTCGACAAAGTTACAAAAACCATGTCAGATTTTTGTTTCGAAAAACGTCTGCATCCGATTCAAAACTCCCTCTAGCATATCAGTTTCTGCTTCCCGTATCTTACCTTTTGAATGCTCTATCTCTGGTAGAACTGGGTTGTTAGATTCTAACTCATATGACGGGGGGAGTTGTTCCGGAAAACTTGAGCAGTTCGGTAAGCCGCCAACTGTTTCAGACCTCATTGAAACCATTTTATTGGATTTCAATTTATCAATTTCTTTTAAAATCAGATCTTCAATTGCATAAGTCGCACAGTTTATCACTCGATACTTCTTCTGGTTTGGCTTTTCTTCATAGTCAGTGCTTATTGGCAAAGCAAAATTAAGTTTCATTCCACGCTGGATTTAAACCGGTGTGTCTAGTGCATTCAACAATACACTCACAGGCAGCCTGTTTCGTGAAACGGAGAAGCTCCGGCCTAAAACTACTGATCTTCGACTGTTGGGATTCGGTATTAGGCAAACTTGCTTGTTATAGCACAAGGGGTTATTGCTGCCACTACCCTCCTAGGCTGTAGTTTTACCTCTCTGTCCAAAAAACAGGTATCTTTTACTCAACACTTTTTAACCTATTTATTGGTCGTTTAACATCTTTCCTGTTATTGGTGATCTCCCTGCCACATAGACTGCTCCGCGATTGGCGGCTGCCAGTCTTAAGTTCGTGGGTGACAGGTCTTTCCTTGTGGAACCCATTATCTCCCATGTTATTAACGGTATCACACTGACTACCACTCCTGTTTCTAGGAGTCTTGTGACTCCTATCTTCTTTCCATCAGTGTATAGAAGTTGTGCAGTGTAATGAGTCGCTAACATTGTATTGAGTTCGTCGCTCTTCACAACGTTAATGAACTTTGAAGCTGCTGCCAAGCTCATTCTACTTGTTCACGATTCGAGTCAGGGCTTCTTCCACCGATAACCCGTTGTCGACCAATGACGTCACCAGTGGTGGCGTCACCTTAATTGTGACAGGCAGTTTGTGGCTAGTTAAAACTCGCTCGGCCTCTCTCTGTCTTTAAAGTCTTGGTACTCCGCCGGCAACTCTCTCAGTTTCGTCCCTGGCCTGGTGACTGAGACTTTAGTAGCTTCAGCATGCGTCCCAGAAATGGCTGTTGTCACTACAATCCTGCATCCCATTTGAAGCCGTGTTAATTGTTCTGACAGTACCAAACTGATTGGGGTTTAACTGATTGCTAAAGCTCATCAGCTTCTTTGTTATCGTCGCCCTCTTCCTTATTGTCAATCGCGTCACCAGTTACTACTGCCATGGTAGATGAGAAAAATTTTTCTTTAGTATTTTTCAATCTTTTCGAGAATGAAAAAGACGTGCCGGCTTTACCTGAATCCCGCTGTATTATCGTGTGGTCAGTAAATGAGACCTCGCTGGTTTTTCAATCGAAAAATTGAACATTTCGAACTTTTCTTCTCAATCAGGAGTACCGGTCAAAGTACTAAAGTCCTGTCTTTCTCGAGCAGATTCAAACTTTTTTTTTGCTAGTCGACTTGTCCCTTCCCCCTCGGTTCCACTTTCCACTGGATCCTCGTCGTGAGAGGGACTCCGATGTATCTCAACTTCCAATGTCATTCGTTTGTCTTGCGAGACTTTCTGACTCCTCGTTTTGACCGTTGCGCCTGAAGTTTTCTTCCCCTTCTTTTTCCGAGCCTCCTGGGTTCTTTCCACGAAAGGATCGTTTATCGTATTTCTCTTTTTCTTTGGTATAAATTTCCAAGATCTATCACTCAGCTTAGGTATCCTAGACTTGTCTACACTCATATTAACCTACTTCTAGTTGTTCACTCACTTGATTCGCTTGCAATTGCATTGTTGTTTAAACTAACAAGTGACCACCAGTCTGAATATTTTATCACAGTACAACGTATCCTCAGTTTTATGCACAGCAATGGAATAGGGATTAGCAGATAAATTTTTAGCCCAGTCGCATGATGTTAATTTTTCTGAGAGATAGTTTACTCACTATTCGATTGATAAAAAAATTTATTCAACTTGAAAAAGAAAAAAAACATTGTATTTGCGTTGCGATTGGTCGGTCGCATTTTGATGATCGACCACATTTCTAAACAAGGGCTTTCTTTGTTTAGTGCCGCACTAAACAGGCAAACTCTGAGGGCATTAGTCTTTCTCTCAAGGGGCAACTATTGCACTCAGCAAATTTTGTATTACCTGTTTGCCTTTGGGTTGCCTGAGTTAGACCTACAAAAACTCTCAAGATAACAAATTCTCTCAAAAAAAACACATTCGGATTCTAAGTCAAAATAATCCAGTTTTGTGTTTCTGTTATCAATTTGAATTTGAGCCGCGAATCGCTGGGTTTAATTTTGTATTAGTCTTATTTTATTGTCTTTTGTCTTTTTTTAAAGGCATGTCACCAGTGCAGTCAATGTTTTCTCGCCTTTTTCTGTAACCTATTTGTCCTAAATACCTATTGTAAATCCAGCTAAAATCTTTTTTTTTCTTTTTCCAAATTTCGTATTGTTTCGTATACATGCGTATTGAGGTTCCTCCGATTACGTTCGCAAATGTATGTAAGATGGCTGTTTAGGGAGTCTTCAAGATTGGCAAGAGTAAACGTTCTCCATTGGTACCCTTCCAAGTTGGCAAAATGGGAAACTTCCGAGTTGGAACAAATGGGACCCTTCCGAGTTGGCAACAATAAGAACCTTCCGAATTGGCAAAAGCAGGACCCTTCCAGATTGGCAAAAATGAGACGTTTCCGCATTAGAAAAGTGGGACCCTTACGGATGGGCAAAAACGGTACCGTTTAGGATACGGTTTCAGAATTCTATTTTGCAAAATTTACTAACTAGGAAGGGTTCGCTTTGAATTTGGACCCCTCCGGATTGAAGCTAAGCTGTTTACTTGACATTCTCCCTCAGCTGAGAGGGGTCTAATAACAAGCCTATTTTCGACTTCGTTGCTGATTTCAATATTCTCTAACCCTTCTTCACAAAACAAAGTAAAATAGTCTTGCTGAAACGTTGCTACCACTCGGTAGGGGTATAAGGGCTTTTTAAAAAGTATATTAAAACCGTGAAGAGTCTCCCTTCAAAACCTGTCGTTCTGTTAAAAACGGTGTAAAATGTTTTATATTTGTTTTTTTTTTGAAAAAACGATTAGCTCACGTTTACTCGTTTCATTTTTCGATTTAATGGTACTAAATAAAATTACTACTCCAGAGGTTCTCAAGTTATAAAACGAAACGGCTTTCGTCCGATCTCAGAAAATTTTTTCTTACGTATAGGTTCCGCTTTACATTTTCCTCAATTTTTGTCCTATTTGTCTAAAAATTGTTGATCCGAGCTCGAAAAACCTATACTCTTGTAGTTGAAGGCCAAAAAAAAATCAAAAAGATTTTAATTAAAAAAATTCCAAACACAATTCAAATTGGACCCCTCGGATTGATGAATCTACTGAGTCAAACTCGTTAAGTCCAATTTCACTAAGACCAGGAAGATTACCGGTAAACGGGTACTAAAACTTGTCGATTCGCTAAACTATCTTATCCGAACAACATTTTTTTGCACTAAATCCAAAAATTTTTGTTTTCTTGCGTTTCGTTTTTCCAAAATTCGAGAAAAAATGGATCAAAACATTTAAGTTATTCTAACAATATTCGGACTAAATTCAACCAATTCCTCTTGTTATATTTGTTAAATTACGACCTAATTCACTAATTTAGCGCTTTTTTCCTCTTCAAATATTTTGGACTTCTCAAAAATTGAGTTTTATGGGGGGATCAAACTATTATCATTTTGACCCTTAAAACTGTTTACAATCTTTTTGGTTGAAAACGGAAAACGAATACTAATACGAGTAGTATAAGTAATAGTACTAATAGTAATAAAACTCTCCGGGGCTGTTCAAAATCCGAAATAAGGTGCTGAACTCGGAAACTTGCAACTAGGCGAAGGGTCACTACAGTGAAGGCACCGTCGAGCGCCCCACAGATTGATATTGTGTTTTTCTGTACCAAAAATGATACATAACCTTTAACGATACCCAACACTCAATTTATTTTTGTTGTCCATATGATCCTTCCTACTGCTCTTGCACTGCTGGATCGGTGTTTCATTTCAATCACTTGAACCTTCAAGAATAAGTGCAAAAGAGCATTAATGTGTTCAAATACTCAAACAACCCTACAGTACAGGCTCAAGAAAAGGGCTACAGATTTATTGTAACTCTCTTATTTTATTAAAAATTCATCGAACAACAAAAAATGGGAAAGTCAGATCGCATCTCAACTGGAGGATGTTCTCTACCGACTTTATTTTTTTTTCTTTGCTTATATGTATCCAAAAAAAGATTGATTTTCTGTTTTTTCTTAGGTCAAAACTATTTTTTGTTTGGTTTCCGGTATATTTTCATTTTTTTGGTCATATAGCGCTTTAAAAATAACGGAACGGCTTATACCCTTCATGATACATTTTTTTTTGGTCTGAACTAGGGTAAAAAGCTAAGTCTGGAAATCTTGAAGACTTTCGCGTTCCTTATCACCCTTCCTGCTCTTCATTAGGAGGCTTATTGAGAACATCCGCTCGCCGCAGAGTCCTCTCGTTAATGTACTTGTCGATCATGATTTTACGAATAACACACAGGAGCGCCATTAAAGCACATACATAACATTCGCCCGGAAGTACATACCGACGGCATTTAAAGCTAGATTTGAAAACGACTGGCTAGCGTTTAAATAGAGCCTTACGTGTTTTTCTGTCTCTGCCATAGCCAATTCAATGTAGTTGCCATAATATTGGGTCGACAAAGTCATTAAAATTTAAAGGTTAACGGCGGAACCGCTCAAATTAACTTAGTTACACGCAAAATAGTGAGCTCATGGCAAGGTCTCTGTATCTCCAGACCACGAGGTCATTCCTAAAATCAGGGCTACTAAATTATTATTATTTTACTATTGTTTTTAATCAGTAGGTTAAATCATCCTAACCATCGGAGATGGATCGACCCATTCCCTCAACTCGTAGCTTCTCATTACTTGAAAATGGATTTGATGTTAAATAAACTCAATTCAGGCCATTCCGGGAAGTTAAAAGTTGTTATAAAACAGTATACAGTTTTTCTCCGAGACCTCTTCGATTTTTCGAATCCGCGTGAAGAAATGTCTGCTTCACAATCCGGAAGGGTGTTAACTTCTCCCGTTAGCCTTCCTGGTTCGCGGGCTATGTCCAGTATTGACTGTAACTGTACAATCGTTACAGTTCGGAGCGTATTCATCTCAAGATCTAGTTCAGTTTTTTTGTGTAGTTTTTTATCTCGACGCTCTCTGTCTGCTTTTTGTGACCAGCGAAAATTGCCATTCTGATTTCGATTTTCGCGCTTTTTAAGTGGTCGCAAAAATATAATCGTTGCGTGTCACGCACGCTCAAATCGAAAAATTAAAAAATATGCATGTCAGTTCAAACTGATTCTTCCTAGTTGTTTCAGTTTATCAAATAATTACGTTAGTCCTCAAATTAACACATTGTAATTTCAAACTTCTTGAACTAAATTTCTTCGGTAACATACAATTTCCAGGTCACTCAGGTCACTCTTTGTTCTACACTTTTCAATATTAAAAGTAGGCTTTTCGGTGCAACGCAAATTGTAGTCAGTGGTCTTGAAGATAATAAAAGTCCAAGTACCAAAACCCTGTTTCTCATTGATGTAAGAGTTGAGACCAGGTCTACATAATCGAAATGCTTTTCCATAGGGAGAAGCCCACATTTCCGAAGCTTTTCTTCAAGAGTATCCGTCGTTATCCTTTTGTAACACGCGAGAGCTAAGTGTTCATTTCTTTGAGATTAGTCTGACTCGGATACCACACGGGCAAAAAATACCACTTGGACCTTTGTGGCTGAAGGCGCACTGAAAGGCACAACACGACGCAGAGAATAGCATATTTCATAGCAGTTTTTATTTTAGCAGTAATATGCTTCTTCTATTTCAAAGTGTTGTCGACTATGAGTCCCAGATCTTTGACTGTGCTACCGTCTGAAACAACATAGTCTCCAAGATTTAGAAAATGCGGAGTTGGTAATTTGTGCTTCTTGGCAAAATGAACAAAAACACTTTTCTTCTTGTCATCCCATTCGTGACTGCCCCTTCCACGCACCGATCAACACCAGCTTGTATCTCAAGGAATGAGCTCATAACTTGCTATCATCAGCGAACAAAAACATGATAGAATTAAAATACTGCTCTAGCATATCATTAATAAAAAAAACGAATAACATAATGCCAATATTCGAGCCCAGTGGTACACTCAGAACATGTAAAAACCAAAGAGGGCACCAATAATTATGACACATTGTGGACAGTCTTTAAGAAGATAAAAGACGCAAGATAATTCCGCCAACACCGAAGTTTCTAAAATTTTGTAATAGCACATGATGAGGCACTTTGTCTAACGGTTTGCAAAAATATAATTACACCTCAAACGTTTTTGAGTTTTCATCTAATGATTTCTGAATGTGATGGAGATAAAGTACAAGTTGTGACTGCCAAGAAAATTTACAAGTAAAGCCAAACTGTTTATGGGTCAGAAACGAAAGTAATGAATTTGTTATACAGAACGCGTTCAAACTTGAGAGAAATTAGATAAAAAACTGATATGACGCTAACAGCTTCTAACATTCTTTTTGCCAGATTTGAATGGGTTACTCGCAGTTGTCCACGTTGGCAGCGAAGAGTTAGTACACATGAAAAATGCGATTATCTGCATTCTCGCGTATAAACAAACCCGGGATGGAGTCTAAACCAATACCAAGTAAAGTTAAATTTAAAGCTGCGTTAACTTCTTCAAAACTGAATTGGATATCACTGGAAACGCCAGGACTGAGATCTGTGAATTTACCACCAGATCTGCTGAATATATCAGCAAAGTGATCGTTGAAAACTGTTGCAATAATGTAATTACAGCAAAAAGTAGAGACTCTTGACACCATGGACTTTGGATTATGACTGGTTTGATTGATTAATTTGATAAGAGCGTAGCAGTCAGAAGTCTTGCGTTTCTCCGGTGAAGTTTTTTGTGGAAATAACTTTGCCTACTCGCTAGATTCTTAGGCTGCTTTGCACAGTCTGGTGACGGTACCGTCATCAATTTTGCTGTGAAGACTGCGCAAAGACCTGCGTGTAACAAGATTGCGTGTAACAGTTATGGCGTTCATGCGTAACAGCAACATCAGTCCCACTCAAAGCAACAACATACAATCAGTTGCAACAGCACGTATCCTTGAAATCATCGAGCCTTTCAATTCGAGATTATGGGTAATTTTGTACTTCCGATGAAGAGGAACCCGGGGATCATCAAAAGCCTTCTGGATTTGAAAACAAAAAACCTTAGGATAAAATAGGGGCGGAAACATTTGTTATCAAAAAGAAGCAACAGGCACGCTTAGTTCTAGACGAGATTTCAAAAATCCATCCCTCTTCTGTCCTCAAGATTAATTCATGCAGACGATATAAAGAAACAAGCAAGATATTCGAAAAGTTGTTTCTACGAAGCGTTCGAAAACCACGAAATGAAAAATCAAAATTGTTAATCAATTTTCAATCTTGATTTTGTAGCTTCTGAGATTTTTTTCTCGGAGCGGCAAAGCCAGTATTCAAAAGGTGTTCGCACGTTTACTTGGAAAATGGATTTTCTTGCAACTTGCTGTTGTAGCTTCTTATGTTTTTTTTAATCTTGGAGCGGCGAAGTGAGTTTTAGTGAATTATTTTTCTGAGATAAACCCCCTGAGGAGAAATCTATGCGCCGTAAAGGCACAGCATTGGTGAGTGACCCCATCGAACTTTGGGAATGTAAAGTGTGCAAGGTTACATACGGAAACCACACAGACGAAGTGATGGAATGCGATTGTTGTCGTGAAAATTGTGTAATCTCGTTTTGTGCGTTTGCTGCCCTGAAATAATAAATGACCCATTATTGAAAAACATGGCTACCAAGATGACCGAATTCTACAAGTTTATAGTTGGCCAGTGACTTAACGTTGGAAAACATGAACACCTTTTTGTTCATGTTTTCCAATGTTGAGTCATTAATCAACTATAAACTTGTAGAGAACAGTCATCGGTCATCGAGCTGCCAAATGTCTCAATTTTGATACCTTTATCGGCTCAGGGCAGCAATCACACAACACGAGATTACAATTTTTTAGCTGGAGCAACCCATGGAAGCTTCGATGAAAAGACAGGAGTTTGAGGGGAAGCTAAATGTCGGAAAGTCAAGCCTCTGAAAAAAATCTTAAAAGAAGCAACTGAGGAAGAAATGCGCGAGGAAGTTAGACAGAATCGAAGGAAGAAAAATCTCATCATTTAGAGAATAAAGGGAGTACGGCGAAGGAAATGAAAACCAGAAAAAGCAAGGATGAAAGTTTGCTTGAAAATCTTTCGTCAAGTATTGACATAGTAGGTGAAAGTTTGTGAAAACGTTATGAAAGGTAAAAAATTTGTGAAAGATAGTAGCCAAATGAAAACCCACTATCAATTTGGGTCAACGCTGAACAGGATAATGTTGATTTAACTCAAATACATGCAATTGTGAAAAAAGTGGATGTTGCAAACAAAAATCTCATCATTAGGCCCGATCGAAGTTTGAAAGAAAAAGAAGAAGGACAAAAAATAGTTACGAGAGCAGGAAAAAAATCAAACAGCAAAGAAAAAGGGAAAATTGTGGTTCCGTTTTGAGGATTGCTCAACAAAAAATTCAAGAAAAAAACTTAGAAGCAAAAAAATTATATTGCTGGTGCTTTAAACTTGACAAACTATCAAAGAAGAATAAAATGAGTTGGTAAAAGAATTGATGGTGTAAGTTACCAACCGGATGTAGTTGCTTTAGTTGATGCTTAACCAAAAATCTCGAAAACTATTCAGAACCCAGTTTGGCCCAAAGTTATAAGCTGTCATTTAGATTCAATTAACATGAATCGAATTACACCGGACGGTTAAATTTTGAAGTTCGATTAGACAACAACAAACTGATCTTCAAGAAATGATAGTATGCGACCTTGCCATCGGTGGAAAAATCAATTGCCCACCAATTGTCTTCCAGAGTTCAAATTCAAAAGAATTGAATAACAATTTTTTGTTTCGACTAGTCTGAAAAAAATATAAAGGACCATGTAACATAAAATCACATCTTCGTCAAAATGACCATATTCTCATAGAAAAAGACTTATCATTGAAGTTATAAAACTGGGAAAATTAACCGACAGAAACAAGGATAAAAAAAGTGAGAACTCGAAAAAAAATAATTCAAATCTAAAATGGGGTTGACCTAATAACTAGCTGATTGATAGTACCTTTAATTAAAGTTTCAAGAAATTGAGCATGCCAGATGAAAAATACTGTGGAAGTGACGAATAGGTGGAAAAAGTTGCATTCAAGAAAAAAATCTAGAACCCGATTGCAATGGGTAAACCACAAGGGTAAACATGAAGGCAAAGCCATGAATTTTCCGATTTCAGTTCAAACTGTCATATAATCTTACTTTTTGTTCAATAATTTTGACATATTTTTTTAAAAAATGGGAATCCTTGGAAACGAAAATGTGGAAAAATTTCAATGAAAACATGGAAAAAAGCAGCATGCATTGCAACGAAAATCTGATCGAGGCTAATGTAATGAATGAGAATTCCTGGCCGATTTAAAGATTTTTTCAGACAGCTTTTTTCTCTAATTTACTTGACCTGAGGATGATAGGGGCTCACGGGAGCCTTAGCTAGAAAAATCTACTGCTTTTGTAAAATTTATTTTTTAAGGTTTCAAAAAATCAAAAGATTAACATTGTTATAGTAACAGTGGTTAAAGCGAGGAGTCCAGTAACCTCATATTCCGCCAAAATCTTGAAAATTTTCTAGATATGGAATAGAAAAGGATAAAAAAGATGATTAGAGTTGATTTGACTAAAATTAAACTCAATATGCGTTACCTTTTTCAATAAGAACACGTTACTGGACACAAGAAACAACAATATAATATGTATAACAATGAAAAAATTTCGTCGAAAATTGTTGTGTCAATTATTAAGCCGAAAACGCTATCAGCGTTCGCAACCTAAATTGTCAAGGAGAGTGTTTGTTTTAAAAAAGGCCGGTTGTGGGTTCCTTTGTACAATGCCTACGTTCTTAAAAAACTCGCTCAAAAAAAACTTCCTTGATAGGCTGCCCGCTTCATAATCTCAAAAGTCAGATGCTGAAAAAGATATCCAAGATCTGATAAATTTTTTAATTGGCAAATTTTCTATTCTTCATTTCAGCAGCAGCCGTGCCAGGGTTACAAATGCGACCAACGGCACTGGATGGTGTTGAACCATTGGGAGCCGAATCTATCTTAGAACGCGTTGAATCTATTTACGTCCGCTGTTTCAAAATTTAAAGTCAAGTCTGCATTTTGATGACAAAATTGGCTATCCTAACTTTTTTTGGTTTCAGTTTCTTGGGCTATTTCAGTTTTTCAACGTTCACACGACCGTTTAAATAACTCTGATTTGGTTCCAGAAAATGGGGTGGTGAATCAAGATAGCCTTGCTGAGTTCCATCTTGTAACATTATGATAGACCTTCCATGAAAGCTAACAATGTTTACTGTACGCGCAACTGGTGTTTATTTACGCGCAACTGGTGTTTACTGTACGCGCAACTGGTATCTAATTAAAAAAACTTGCTTTAACGTTGTTTCTCAGTTTTTTTTCTAGTTTTAAAAGAGCAAGGATTTTTGATCGTCGGGCTAAATGACGTTTCGAAACGACCGTGCAGCTGTTTCTGCTGCTCAGTTAGTGGCACACCGAATTTTTTAAAATCCGATTATGATTAAATATTACGCTCGGAGAGGGCCTTGCTTTCAGCGCATTTAGACGTGATGCGTATTAGCGTGTTGCCTATGGTAATTGTTCTCAACACTCGGACTACTTTTTGAGTATGATCAGTTTTGCGCCAAAAAAAGGTGCTAGGGATGCAGGTATTATTTCATTTCTATTGAGGTTCATCAGATTAGTAAGCAAGCGTTTTCAGAAAAATAAGTACTGCACTGCCATTCGATTAAACATCAAAGACTTCAAAATTTTGATGAAACTTTTTTTCGAACTGGTTCCTGATCCTTCGGAAAGGAAATGATTACTTTGTAAAAATCGAGATTGGTAACAGAAACACTATCTAGAATTGTTGAGCTCGCTGTTGCATAAACGGCTTGCTGAAGTTGCTTATACATTATAGTTATCAGTTAGCAGCCAGTCTTATCTCTCCCTTTATGTTTTTTTCATCGTTCTTATTCACAGATTTTTTTCTGCTTGAGATATATCACAGCCTCACTTGAAATTTGAACATGGAGTTTTGGAAGTGAAAAGGTATGTGCTCAATTTATCACAGAGCTCATGTTTGTAGTTTCTTTGCGTTCGCTTAGTTTTGATTTACCCAAAACACAAGAAAGAAATGAACCTTTTTGTAGCAACCTCTATAGTCAGTTACTTTGTTCGAAATATTTTCAAACGAACAAATCCGCGAGTTTTTTGGTACTATCTTGATCACTCGGACATTTGAGATTGCTGTCTTAACACAATTTTCTGGCTCTGGATCATTACCTATTGTTGTTTATTTACAGATTTTACATCACCACATATAGGACATCGATACCATTGAGCTTTCCTAGACTTTCTAGGAGAAATGTTTACACAACTGATGTGATATGATTTAGAACAACTGTCACACCCAGCCAAAGTTATCAGTCCTACAAATTTTAAGCAATCATTAATCGCACATTCTTTGTTGTTTTTCTTCATCTCACAGCGTGAGGGAAAAAAGTGATTTTAACTGGAGTTTAGGGTGCTAAACTAACCCATAATATGCGGTTAAAGGGAATTTTGTTGATGAAAAAGACAATTAAATTAAATTTTAAAATCAAACTATTAAACAAGGTACATCCTCACCCGAGCTCAGCAGGTCCAGCGGTGAACCTTCAGTCTCATCAAACTAGTCTTAGTTTGATCCTTACCACTAGAAGGTCATTTGAAAGACTTGTCTATGAAATCTTTTGAAGGGCAATTGAACAACATGCGAAAACATTTAACAAACACAACACATCCAATAAATAATTTTATCAAAAAAATTAGGCTAAATAACATAAATATTTATTTACAAATTAACTGAATTACTAACAGGTTAGGTAAGGCATTTAGTTTTTGTTTTATTTTTTTAATAGAATTATATTTTTTTAAATTAAATCAGAAGGTCAAAAAGTTGGTCATCAAAACCGATGGTATTTTACTCAACCTTCGAGTTTTCAAACTACCAGAACACACTTTGAATATCAAAAAGTAGGCAATTGTAAAATAATGTAATTTTCGTTCAACCCATTCCCATTTGAAAACAGTCCTCAGTCTGCAGGATTCAAATTATCTTTCTCATAGATATGGTCTGAGAACTTTTTGATACTGCTTTTTTCATAGAAAGTAGTTTGATTTGGATCAATCCGAAACTCTCTTCATCCTAACAACATAACCAGATAAAATTGTAATTTGATTTAAATTTTTCTAAAGTATATACCAAATGGTTGAGAATGCAATAAAATTCTAAACTGAACAAATGTTTCGAACAGTTTTGGATATGTTCGTGTTATAAAGTTTTTAGGTTATGCACAAAAAAGCAAAAATGCAAAAAACGAACAGATATCATGAAAAGTATCGAATATTTCACCCAATCAAATTTTCAAAATCAACCAGTCAAATCTTTACAACTAATACCAAAATTACCACTAAAACAATGTTACCTTGTTTGATTTAGCCACAAATTTCTGAGAATTTCTAAGCTTTGTCATTTTCAAATTTTTCGACTTGTTGCTCAGTTTATGCTCTATTCAGGTCTTTTTCTAAGTTCAAGTAAGTGTTTCAGTTAAAATTTTTGATTCTGGAACGAGAGATTTAACCTCAACCTCTTTAAACTGTGTTCATCACGCGTGTTAAATACCGAACTCCTTTTTCAAATACGCAGCGTTTTTAGGTTATGCACAAAAAAGCAAAAATGCAAAAAACGAACAGATATCATGAAAAGTATCGAATATTTCACCCAATCAAATTTTCAAAATCAACCAGTCAAATCTTTACAACTAATACCAAAATTACCACTAAAACAATGCTACCTTGTTTGATTTAGCCACAAATTTCTGAGAATTTCTAAGCTTTGTCATTTTCAAATTTTTCGACTTGCTCCGAACTCCTTTTTCAAATACGCAGCGTAAAGTTGCTGGCGAACTGGACGAATATTTCCAATAGAACTCCGTTTTTCTACCATCAATACGACAATCGCTGATAAGCTGTCCGATGTGAAATTTTTTTTCTGTTTTCGAAAATTTAAAACAAACATTGGAGTCCAAATTTTTTTCGAAAACATGTGGGTCGTTTTTTATGAATCGGAAAAGTACGCTTTCGAATAGAAAAACCAAAATGAATTGGAATAAGTTCTAGTGACATTTCAGTAACTTCTGTGAAATTAATTTTAATTATCATGTCGTACGCATCACGTCGCATGCGATTGGTACCAAAACATTCGGGTTTTTTGTTCGAAAGCATATATCTCTAACTCGAAATTGACTATAAAAAACTTTCAGAAAAATAATCTAATAATCTAATCACTGATTAATTTTTCGTGGTTAAATTGGAAGTCAACCGTGGTCGCCGAACATTTTACAAGTGTTGGTTTAGAACTCATTTTCATTAAGAATGAAGAAACAACAGTCCATTTGAATGTAAATATCCTGAGGACGGATTCACTTGCGAACACGTTTGAAACTCAATTTCATCACTTCAAATTTTTCTTCCAAAACTCTAAAGAATAAAAAGCAATGAGCTGAAAAAAAAAACAGTTTTCCGATTGCAGGGTCAGCTTACTAATTTGCAGAATTTTTTGTGTCTCTTTGCTCGGTATAAGCTTTTTATCAGACATTTATCAGGAAGACATTTTAAAAAGTACAATAGTTTTCAAAAAATCGCTTCTTGCTCTCTGTTTCATAGCCTAAACAACTTCCATGAAAGCGACAAAACAATTCCAGGTTATCTGGACCGATTTTCCTGCCTTATCTGTTAACAAAAACTCGTCGAACTAACAAAAAATTTGCGGAGGTTGTTAGAATTGAGCCCACTGAAGTGAACGTAAAGTTCGGCGAGGCAAGTCGTTGTAAAAAACGCGGTTATCAGCCACAGAATCAGTTTTTTGCCCAATTTGAATCGAAGAAATGACAAATTTTTTGAAGTCAAAAAGCAGAAAATCGTGACAGTTTTCTACTGAAGAAAAGATGGCACGCATGTTTTTTTCATAAACTACACCACAGAGGGGTGGTACTGCGAATAATGATTTTTCTTATGACAAAGCGTCTCTTATCGAAAACAACAACAGCAAAGTCCAGAGCAACTGAAGCTGCACCAGAAACGAGAACTTGAACTAGGTGGAACCCGATCTAAACTATGTTTTATGATTGGATATATTAGATATTTTACCACTGTAAAGTATTTAATATTAACCAATCATGATCCATCTAACTAACAACCCACTTATTTGTAAGTGCTGAAATTACTTGTAATTTCAGCACCAGAGAGATTTGAATTTAACTTAGAAATTAGTTGCCTCTCCAAGAGAACTTCAGCAGCCGCAACAAACCAGTATACCCTAGATCTATTGAGCCTAGCAGAGACTAGTTAAACACCCTGAGATTAGTAAGTATAAGAGTAAGATTAGGATCGGTATTAGACTAAGAAGTTGCACGAATCTATCTGGCCGAAAATAAGATAGCGTGACGAGCAGACGGTGTACCCTATCCGAAATTACTCTATGAGTTAACCACATCGGTCCTAACTCATCTGGTGCGACCATAAGTCTCGAACAAGACCTTAATAGCTTAGATTTAACCAAAAATAGATTAGAATTTAGACAAAACATTTTCCAAAATGTTATACGATGATAATTTAATCGAAATATCTCTACGACTCAATAGATCAGAGCCGATATTCCGAACGATAACAGAACTACCCAGAATCGTAAGAAGACCTCAAACCAGAGACGACATAAGACAAAGTAGAAACTTGCCATATAGTTACATGATTGTACGGCAAAAGCCAACACAAACTTTTATATTTAGAATCTTATTAGCAATGAATTTAGATTTTCATTTGCAAACATAAAATTTTGAAGTTAATCTTCATAATCATTTCAGGCGCTAAACAAAATTATTAATATACAATAACGATCGATAAAAAGATCTCAGATCGTTTTCTTAAATTCTGCAGTCTTATGTAAAACATGTTTGAAAAATATTTATTGAAAATCAAAATAAAAATTAGTAGCATGACAATAAATTGTTAGTAATCATTAAATCATCTGTTGTCTCAGCTTCATCAGATATACCACGCAATGAAATTCCTGTTCTCGAAGGAAAAAATTTCTTATGAACCTTCATCAAGCTAACAAGTTCTAGTGACTTCCCCAGTTAACTTTATTCGGGTGTACATACTTTTGCTAATATTTTTTCCTCTTTGTCAACAGTTTCTTTTGATAATTTTTCTATCTTCATTACAATCGAATTACTCACTTCTCTCTTTTCGCTGATTGGGTTGGATCAACTAAGCCCGATACCTTGTTTTTGTACGTATTTGTCCCAATTGCACACAAAATAACAACCCTGTCATATGGTCAAAATAACACCCCTGTATTAATAACACCCCTGTCAAAATAACACCCCTGTATTATGGCTGCATTTAAATAATCTTCTATTGATATTATTCAGGATCTGTTCCTGTCAATACCAGTAATGATTCATTTTAAGATATAAAAGATCGATCCATAAGGTATGGATTCATAGTCATCTGTAGTGATTCTGCGGCATTTGGTATTTGAGAAAAATTCGTAAGTTGTGTTTTTGTTATTTCATGTTGTTGTAAATAATATGGTAATGGGATTTCATTTTGCATTTAAATTGGATGATAACTTTGTGCATTTACAGGGTTTTGAGATTGAGTGTTATTATTGTATGACGTTGGGTTATGTCTTGTTTGTCGTATTTTTTGTTTTGTGTATTTGATTCGAAAAGATCTGGTTGAAAAATAGGATCTGGTTGATCAATGTTCCATTTAATTTTTTTGCTGATTTGCATTGAATCGTTGTTGATTCTGATGATAGTATTCTTCATCTTCTGAGTAATGTGGTTGATTCCTTATATGGTGTTTGTTTGTCATGTTTTTATTTTGCTGAAAAAATGGATAACTTTCATTGGGGCCCAGTGTAGCTCGTGGTTGATCGTTAAAAAATGCTGTGTGAGAAGCTTGTTGTGGTACGTTTTGCTTATAGTTTTTGGTTTGTTTTTGGTTTTGACTATACATATTGGGGGTTTTTGTTGTTTTGGATATTGAGAAAAAATTTTAATTGTGATCTGAGAAGTTGTTTCTTTTAGACGTCTTTTATTTATTTGTTTGTCTTGATGTCGTTAATGGTTTAAATGTTTGATAGTCCAATTGTGAATATTTGGAATAACGGAAAGTCTTACTGTAGATTGTATTGTTGTTTGTGGAAATGATGCGTTTTTGTTTCTTGGAGTTGTAAGTGTGAGATGAATGGGGAAAATGCTTTGTTGCGTTATTGTTGGCTTTTTTTTCATTTATTTTTTCATTTACGAATTGTGATTGAGTTTGAATATCTTGTTGTGTAAGATTTCTTGTTCTATTTAAATTTTCTTGTATATTAATGAATGTAGAATTTAAGGCAGTGTTTCCTGTTCTGTCAGTGAATAATGCAATATAATTTAAAGGTGTTGCAACAATAGTAAGCGGAGTTATTCTAATGTAATCATTGTTGATCGAAATTGTGGTAACTGCTTGACTTGATATTTCAGTTGGTATATTAAAAAAAAGGATGAGTCCAATCAGGGTCTCAAGCATAATCTGTTTCATCTGCCATTACAGTTTCATCGTCTGAATTTTGTAGTAGAAAATTTTTTTTTGATAGTGCTATGAGATCAATGTTATGGACAAAATAATCAATTAGAAACCATGCTAGTATTTTTTCTAAATCGTGTTTAACATTTTGTGATATTTCATTACTAGTGAGATTTTCGCGGATTGTATTTAAAAATCTTTGAAAAAAAAACAAATTTCTTGTCTCACAGTTGTATGTCGGGATGTTTGAGTTGGTGACTTACTTTGTGTTTCTTTCAATTATAGTACGGATAGATAGCTATAGATGATTGAAAATACATCGTTTGTGAATTTCGAGTTTGCTGTTTGTGAATTTTGGTGTTGTATTTTTCTCATTTAATGTGTAAAATTTTTTGAGAATTCTATATCTATATCGTCTGTTTGTGTTTAGTGTATTATGTGATTTGATTTTGGTGATTGCAATTTTGATTGTAAATATACCATAGTATGATTTGATATTACATATATCTTAGGGATAGTGGTCAAGGATTTGTCGTTTTATTCTTACTTCAGGAAATTCTTGTTTACATGGGCTATTTCCTTTTTTTTCGAATAAGTTTACAATAAAGTTGTAACAAAATTTTACCCCGGGCGGGATCATTTTGTGTTTTTAAGAAAAATGGGAGTATCGAGTTATCGTCGAAACTTTCCTTGTATTCGATCATGTTTTATTTTATAAAACTGTTAGTGTGTAACATTCAATATATCTTATTGGTTGATTCCAAATTAAGAGACGTATTGACTTGTTGATTAATTTTTTTCGCGTTTTCGTTTTATTGATGATGATTTTGTAGCTTCTGAGTCGGAAAAATGTATTTGGTCGTCTATCGGGTTATTTTTATTAATCGAATCTTTTAAATTTTGAAGTTCTTGTATTGTGTTTTTATCTGACTCTGAGACTGCGTTACTTCGTTTTGAAAATTTTCTTATTATAATTTGTTTTTTGTTTTGTTATTATGAATGTCTTTTTTCGTGTTTGTCTTTTTGACCTATTTTATCTTATTATTTGTCTGTGTGGTGTGATTACTAGGTCGTATCGGTTGTTTTTTTTAAACAATTATGAATAACAATTGTTCGTTTACTAGCTAGTTTGTCTCTTGACATAAGGTTTAGGATGATGGTTGCAATATTTCGGGACTAGAGCTTTTAATTTCCTAAACTGTTAGTACTTACGGTTTTTGTGTGGTTATCTTAACTTGGGGCATAGATTGTCGAAGTTGACGGTTTGGAGAGAGAGTATATTAATTCCTGAGAATGATTTTTTGTTCTCGTGATTAAGTTTTAATCTATGAGTTATCTATTTAATCTTACCTAGGGGTTGTGATTTGTGGTCGAGGGTTGGAGAATAGTAAATCAATCCGCAAGGTTTAGGTATAATTAGAACACAAGTAGATCGTTGGATACTTATTTGTGACTTACTAGTTTGTTAAAGGTTTCAGCCGGGTCATCTAAGAGGAAGGGCTCAAATGAAGGATGAGTAACCAAAGTTCTTCACTGTATAGCTTAATTAAAATGGTCAGTTTGTTTTCAAAAACTTCTATTAGTCCTGGGTCGTTTATATGGGTTGGGTAATGAATCGACGTTTGAGGTCGTTAGACACTTTTAAAATTATGAGATGGGGAGAAAAAAATTGTTCTGATTTGATCCAAGGAAAGCCTTGATGATCAGTAATAAAATAAGTTAAACTTAGGTTTGATTTCAAATGGAATATCCAAGGGAAGCCTTGATGATCGGTTTAATAAATAAAAGTGGGATATTGAAAGCTAGCATAAGCCTTGATAAATTTTAATTCAAAAGTTTCCAGTTAAAGAAAATTTAAAAGTTACGGTTTTGTTGATACTAGTTTTTTGAATTTCTGCTGTTATGTTTTCGGTGATAAAGTTGGGATGAGCAAAATTAGATAGTTAGTTTTTAAAAGTAACAAAGATTTTTTTACTAACTAATTTTTGTATTTTGTATCTAATAAGTTATTTATTGTAAAATTGGTTTACTGCAGATTTTTCGGAGGAACGACTTGTGCTCTTTTTATCAAACGTTACTGTATAGATAGTTGGTTTAGCACCACTTAGGTTGTTGAAGAACTTTTCTTCAAATTATTTTCAACAAATTAAAATTCAAAATTTACTGAATAAAGTACTCTTGTTCCGGTTTCCGTCGTAGTATCATGTAGCAGAGTGGTCCGATTCCTGATTGTCTTTCGCGCCACGTTCTTGGTCTTCTTTCAATACCTGGTATTTCTGATATTGTTTGAAAATTTGGCTTAAGCTTATTGAGATGTAGAGACAATTGTATTAAATAGCTATTCTGCCTAGCATTTTAGCAATTTTGCAATTGTCTAATTCTAAGAATTTTTTTTCTAAATCTAAATTAGTTAAGGTCTTTTTCGAGACTTTTGGTCGCACCAGATGGGTTATGACCTATTGGTGATATTCATACAGTAATTTCAGATAAGGTACACCGTCTGCTCGTCACGCTATCTTATGTTCGGCCGGATAGATTCGTGTAACTTCTTAGTCTAATACCGATGATCCCAATCTTACTGTTATATCTCCTAGTCTCAATAAATCTAGTGTATACTTTTTTAGGCGAGTTAGTTCTTGGATTTTATCCAGAAGGAGAACAAGTGTCTTCAAAGTTTTATTTAAATTGTTTTGGTGCTGAAACTACAAGTAGTTTCAGCACTTACAAATAAGTGTTAATATAAGAGATGGAATATGATTGGTTGGTTATAAATATTTTGTAGTGATATTCAATAATAAATATAATTTGTCTATAAATTCTAGTATAGAACTGGTTCCAAAGTGTTGACAAAGCATGTGTGGATATGGCAAAAGAGAAGAAAAGGTTGGATGCAAAACAAAAGCTTGGATAAAAAAAAAGACAAACTTTTGGAACAATCCAGCAGAAATATGATAGTTAGGCAAAAATTAAGCTTGGAGAATCGATTATCATAAATATTTTGCTGATACTTTTTGTCAGCAGGAAAAACCCTCAAGCTCGCAGTACTAGTTTAAGCCAGATGTTCACGGTAATGGTTGTTATATTCACGTCCAGAAAAAATCTGTACAAACTGTACGTTGGCACACTAGCAGAAAATTTTTAAAGGTTTTGGAAAACCTAATAAGAACCTGCAACATTTTTTTGTGTGGAGCCCAAAATGTCAAGGACAGCTGTAAACTCCTCTGAAGAAGGGATGAAAGCAGCAGTAAACGTGTTTGATGAAGACGTGGGATTTAGTTCCGAGTTAGACTGCAAAACGAATATTGGACTCAAACGGGTTTTCAAGGTGGAAAGAAATGTCAAATGATACGATTTCATGATTTAAAACTCGTTTAGTGGTTGCTAGATTCAATCATAAAAAAAGTGAATTAGGATGAAGTTTTTCCTTCTGTATTCAAGCATACGACAGAGCAAGTCTACCTACTGAGCAATCTACCTAACTATCACATTTCTGCTGGATTGTGCCAAAAGTTTGTCTTTTTTGTGATCCAAGCTTTTCTTGCATCCAACCTTTTCTTCTCTTTTTTGCCATATCCGCACATGCTTTGTCAACACTTTGGAACCAGTTTATCGCCCATTGAGTAGTACAATGGTATTTTTGAAGAATTATTTGGTCGAATGAATCTCCATTAAGCAGGTTTCATTTGTGGAGAACCATTTGATAGATACCCGGGTTGACCAAAAATGCTTATCATACAATTCTCATAGATGGGAAATTTCTTTTCATAAAATTTCATTTAATTCCATGCGTACAGAAAATTGTATGAAAACTCTATGAATAGCATTTTCCCATAAATGGAAATTGTACGATAGGTTTTTTCTCCATAAACCAAAAACTTAGTTTGTTTGTAAAACTATTTTCTGACAAGTAATCGGTTGTGTTTGCAACCGAACACAAGTGACAGACACCTCGGTTACTCAAAGCACCAAAAGCTGGACGGTCTTTCATTTACAATGCATAGAAAACGACCTGAAGTGTCTTCGAGCTGTCTTTCACAAATGATATAACAAAAGTAACAAACTTTTCATTTTTGGCAAAAGTTTTCACAGATGATTATTTTAAACTTGTGAATTTCCAAATTATCAGACATTGATCAAGGCATACATAAACACGCCATACAAAAGAAATAGGAATTTTCAGCGTTTTTGAAAAAAAAATCAAGTGAAAAGAAAAAAAGCCAATATTATCGTATCCAGGACTACGTTATACACATAAAAAATTTAATTTTGCATTCGGGAAATGTTTGTTTGCGTACAAATATCGATTTGCGCTTGAAAAAAAAAACAAAAAAAGTTTTGAATTACGAGGCCAAACTGTGCACTGGATAGGTGCACATTTTTGTGCTGTATGTTCCTGGATTCCATAGACAAGTCTTTAAACATCTTAAAATTTTGTCGGAACGATCAAAGGGAATGAAAGAACAAAAAAATAAGAAAGGGAGCGTCCTTGTTGCGGAATCCGCTTACAATGTACAAAATGCACAGTTTGGCTCGTAATGTGGGGCAAGTTTTCAAAATAACTTGAAAAAATTTTTGTGTCGTATATGGAACTTGTATGGTGAGCATTTTTTCCAAAAAACAAGTTAAAATCAGTTTTTTTTTGTCAGCAGTCTGTTCAACTGTTCTCAAAAAGCCGCAAAATGCTTTAATTTTTTTCTATTATTTTTCCAAAATGTACGAAAGTTGTATGACAAGCGTTTTCTCCAGACACTTGATGTATGGAATTGCATGATAAACATTTTTGTTGTATGGAATTGTTTGATAAGCGTTTTTGGTGTAAGGAGGTCAACCCGGGTAAAGAATCATTCGTGGATACGATGAAAAAAGACAATTCTTTATCACACAGTTTCACGATGAGTTGAAACCTACAAGAATTTTTACTCAAACAGACAGATTTTAAGCAGTTTTTTTCAGACACCTGCGTTTACTTGCAGAAGTTTGTGGTGGAATCTCTCATACGCGAAGGACCGAATGCGCGAAATTGAAAATAAGCCAATCAGATCTTCCTAATCTAAAATTTGGAAAGAATATAAACATTTCCAGGGACTGAATTTTGATATTGGCCAAACATTAAAACGGTAGAAATATGCAAAATTTTTAAACTGTCACTGACCGCTGCCGAATTGGAACACAAATTTTGTATTTCAAGGGTTTCGTTATGAAAAAAGCAAAGTTTTGCTGCATTTAATTCATTTTAATTGAATGGCAATTGCTTCTTTTTAAAAACTGACTTTCGGCTGATTTTGCTGTCGGTTTTTTGCTCACGAGTTTTCCCTCATTCGGAGAATAGCCCCCGAAGTTTGTTAAGACACCGTACGCGCTTTTGTCTTGAATTACTTAAGATGAACTGTTGTTTATCCGCAGTGACTTTGAATGCAGTAGAAAAAGAATATTGCAAAGAGTTCGGATCACATTTATCAGAAAAAAATGCATTACATCCTGGGAACAAACATCAGGTGAGTTTTGAAAAAGTGTTTGCAGTAAGATGAGCCGGAAGAGTTAGGCAGCTGATGTTTTTCAAAAATTGGGATAAAAGAGTGTAATCTAGTTGACACACGGATGAAACTGACTTAAAAATAGAAAAACTGAGGAGAATCAGATGGAGACAAATTTGCGTAAGATGTTCAAAAAGTGTTTTTAATTAGAAAATGGGCATTTTGTTTGACACTTTGGCTCTAAAATGTAAATGAAATTTTGCAAATGCTCTTTTTAAACTTTGACGGAATCTTCAAGACGCTCACTTAAAAAAAATCGTCAGCAAGTAATTTGCGGTTTGTTTTTGGCAACCTAAAATAATTATCTGAAAGTAATCCGTTTTTGCAGTAAAATCTTGGATCAAGTATAAACACTAATCGCCCCATATAGTACCACGTTTTATCCTAATTTAATTTTGCCTAAAATCAACCCAATTTGAGAAAATTTCAAGTTGAGTTGGTTTTTTTCCGCAAAATATAAACCAACACTGCATTAATTGAAACGTTACACATCAATAAATCGCGAAAAACTGACGAAAACCTTCTAAGGGACGCTCAATATAATTTACTCCTCAAAAGACCAGTGATTAATTATACGAGAAAAAAGTCTGCAAAATAAGAAATATTGTAATATAGAGCGATCATTTTTTTTTGAATTTACACTTAACTGTTAATAATTGATTTTCACGCTCAAGGATTAAAGAAAATTGCAATACATTTTCCATATTTTCCCAAAAAGCAAAATATGGAAAAAGTATACATTTTTCTTTGTCTGGGAGCCGAGGATCAACGACAATTTCAGCAATAGCAAACAGGTCTTGATCTACACACAGTGACAACAAGAGATTTAATTACAACATTAGAAGACATGATCGTCATAACCAGAACTGTCGCGTTTGAGAAATACAACTTCATTTGTAGAAAACAAAAGAAAACGGGAAGTCTGGAACAATTTCACGCTGATCTGGTTAAATTGGCTTCAAGAGCCGATTGTGGAGACCGAGAGGACCAGTGGGTGAGCGACATTTTCATGCACATATAGAGAACGAAAAAATAGCCGAAGAATGACTCGCACAAACGAGAAGCCAACAAGGTGCATACAACAAGTCTGTCCGAAGATGACCAAAATGGACAAATAATTAAACTGAAGACAAAAACAGAAGAAATATTCGCAATCGCCGATTCCGGGATCCCAATGTCAATTCTAAATAAAAAAACAGCTCGGCCAGTACAAGAAAATGACAAATCCACAGTATTTAATCAAATTCCACAGGGAGAAACAGCTAGGAACGTTGCATGTTACAATGGCGAAACAATTATTCCGAAAGGAAGATTAATTGAAACAATTGAATCAGGAGGCTGGAAGCTGCTGGAGCTGCCCCATTCATCATTGGCGATAATCAGAAAGCAAACCTCATAACAAGAACAAATTTACCACACATTCGAATGAATCTAGTCAAAGAAAAAAACAAGGGGACGTGCTGAATATGCACGAGCAAGATGAATCAAACCCTGAAATCAAACAATGGGTTAAAGATAATTTTCCACACTTAAGCATTCGTAATGGAAAGTCAAAAAACCACGTGATGCGAACGCAATTTAGTAAAGATATCATCCCAATCCAGCAGAAAGGACGCCATGTCCAGGATCACCTACAAGAACGAGTTGAAAAAGAACTCAACCAACTCATGGATCAAAAACACATATTAAAACCGGACAAACGCTCGGATCGACAAATTATCAGTCCAATCGTGATTACTGTGAAAAAAGACCAGACAGTAAAATTGACATTAGACTCAAAAACAATTTTAATCACAAAAATAAATACCAGATGCCTAATATTGACTTTGTGTTAGACATTATAGCACAAGTGGTGAAATCTAACAACAAACAGCAGACCCTACTCTCAGCACTAGATCTGCCATACGCGTATTCACAAAACCCGTTAGACAAACCAACTCGAGAACAATGCAATGTTAGCTTGATTGGTGGCAATGCCACGGTGACTTACCAATTCCAAACAGGATCTTACGGCCTCACGGATATGCCAGCTGAATTTCAAAAAGCCATCGACCTAACTCTTACAAATAGCTTAAACACCTATGCATGCCTAGGCGACTCACTGATCGTTACGAAAGGGTCAATCGATATACACAAACAAAAACTACAAACGATTCTGGAAAAAGCTAGATGCAGAAAACCATGCCCTATCATTGGACAAATGTAAGTTTGCTTGTAGACCTTTTGAGTGGCTAGGGTACACTATAAACAGTGAGGGCGGGCACTACACCATTGATAAGAAAAACAGAGGCAATCAAAAAACTCTCACCACCAAAATATTTAAATAACTAAAATGCTCCATACACCATCTCACCAGATTCATTCCAATGTTGGCACAAAAAAAGCAGCTTTAAGACCACTGTTAAAAAAATTTCAAAAAATAAACCAATTAATTGGAAACCAGAACACAATACATCATTTAAAAACATTATAAAGTTAGTCTCTGAAATAACACAAAACAAACATTTTGACCAAAACTTAGAAACGCGTACAGTAACTGATGCTTCTACGACAGGGTTAGGGGCTTCACTCGAACAAAATTCACAAGAAGCCTGGGTGGCAATAGCTTATGCATCACGATTTTAAATTTCCTTGAGGAAAAATATTCAGTCAATGAGTTAGAATTACTTCGGTTTGTGTGGGCCATTGAACACTTCAAATATCCTCATGAAAAACATTTCACCGTCACCACAGATCATCAAGCTCTGATCAAGGCTCTAAATGCAAGCGAAAGATCAAAGACCAGCAATAGCAGGATAACTCGGTGAATTGACAGGTTAATCCCATTCCATTTTGATATCAAATATTTGGTGGGTAACAAAATGGGGCTATTAGACTATATATGTCACAAAATCCAGTTGGATTGGCAAAACCCCCAAGCGAGTACGATGAGGAATTTGTTCTAGCATCAATTAAAGCATTCATAAATAATTTGGAAGTGATTGACAACCTCATCCTTAACTATTTAGCCAATAGGAATATGGCACCGTATCAGCTGATCAAAAAGCGCGGAAAATAAAAGGACAACAGTTAACAATTCAAATCCTCAATTGAGAAAACAAGTGTCCAAAAATTCTGAAAGTGGTCAATTGCAAACACCGAAACAAAATCAGTTCTGCTCAAATCATTCTGAAACTCAGTCGGTTCTAACTCGAAAAACAAACTCAACAGTAAAACGTATCTTCAAAAAACAATCGTATCGTCGGCGAAATCAAACCATTTTATCAACTACATAAATAAAACACAGAAAATGAGTGGAAAACAGGAATTAAAGAGTTTCAAAGGATGATTTATTCCAGACGAAGTCAAATCCCTAACACCACATGGAAGAAAGGAGGAAAAATCATCAAATTGTCAGGTGTCGTCTGACAGAGAGGAGAACCTGTCAGATCCTCGGTGGCACAAATAACCACCAACCATTAAAAACAGAAGCCACCACATCTACCTCGTCACCAAAAGATACGGTCAAGGACGCAAGAGAACTACTTTCCTCGAAACCACCAGTTAACAAGTTCCCAAAATTCATTTTTTACGAAGAAACAACAAAAACAGAGAAGCCGCACACACTCAGAGTAAGAAGGACACAAGCAGAACAAACCGAGAACTGCAAAGAATTTGCGGAGACACAAACTGGCATTTGCGGAGTCAGACAAAAATGCAAGAACACTGCGTGAGTAGGATAAACCACAACATTGCATTGCAAGCCAGGGGGAAGGTGCCTCAAGTGAGGAACCGCCCACAATGACGAGTACACAACTAGAAGCAAGCCACCACATGATAACCGAAGTGATAGTGGCCTCAGTAAGTCAAGCAACAATGGCGGAAAGCTTGTAGCAGAAAGATGTTCCGCAAAAAGCTTAAGAAGGTCCCGGGAATAAAATTGCCGCAGCTACCAGAAAGGATAGAAATCTGCGACCATTCATCAGTATACTCAAAAAGCGGGACTGGGACTCAATCAATTTTTCCTACAGCCAATTCTGTTTCCAAGTGCGCAACCGTGTACATATGCGCGCGGACTGCCTGCTCATCGACAAACGTATCGTCATTCCAACACAGCTGCGTCAGACAGTAGTGGACAGTAATGTATCGGCGGCCATGCTGGAGTTATGCCACCATGTGTGGTTCCCACACATACATCAGTCAATCGTCCAGATGGCGCAAAGTTGCAAGCATTGCACAGAGCAAGGTAAAAATTTCATACCAATTATAGGGAAAAACACTCATTCCAAATAGATTCGGTCGTAGAACTAAATGAAGAGGTACAATTAAATTTTTCCGGGCCCCTCCCCGATGAGCTAAACGAGGACGCTTGCATACTAGTTGCAATAGAAAAAAATCGAAACTTGCAACAGCAAAAGTTGTTTTAAATACTACGGCGGATGTCGCCGTACAATTTATGCATTGGTATTTTTCAAAAAACTGATTACCTCGTCGGTTACGATGTGACCAAGCAAAAACCTTTCGAGCGAAAAAATTTCAGCTTTTTTGTAACACAAACAACCTTAAATTACTCTTCGCACCGGTAGATGACCATAGAGCCATAGGGGTAGTCGAAAGAAATATACAAACACTAAAACGTAGACTAGGGATAGGGGATGAATGAGAATAGATTCAGCAAATGCACCATACAAACTAGCATCGGACGTAGCCGAAACAATTAAAACCCTGCGAATAACACCAAACGATGTAACAAAAAATTCACCTTTCGAAGCACACATGCGTAGAAAACCAAACACTCCTCTGTCCAACAACTAGCTCAACTAACTAGTTGGGAAAATGCCAAACACGCATGCTTAGATCAAAAGAACCTCAAAAAGCCAGCCCTGCCAGCAGAAACTATACACGCGTTGCAACAATGTTCTGAGGATGAAGAAAATTAATTTACACACCAAGTACAGCATGGGTACAAGCATTCGGAAAACAACCTAGATTGTTAAGAAATAGTGGGGTTAAATTTGATTTGTTCCTAATCCAGTAATCTACGGACCGTGTCGACCATCACAGTTAAATGACTACGTAAAGTACAAATGCGCAAGGAGATCAGGACCTTGTCTTCGTTTTCAGAACTTCTAGACCCAAAGTTGCCTCAAAACAAAATTTTGAAGGAGGATTTAGAAACAGGACTCCTCACGAAAAAACTGACACAGAAGGAACAAGCGGAAAGCCAAGAACAGAACAATGGACTAAACAGTCCAACCAAGCTACGAGGTAAGCCAATGGGGCGGAGAACGGACGGACGACCATGCAACAAACCTCGAGACATGAGCTTAACTTCGATGGAGAAACCCACCACAACGAAAGCAACAAAGAAAAACATAACCGTATACACGTATACAGCGATACTGAAAGCGATAAATCATCAACATCAGGAGCGTCCGAGCCATCACCGAAAAGGGTGAATCAAAAGAAAACAAGTCGACTCTGGTAAAGTGGACTCTGACAAAAGTCTTGGGTACCCCATCCCAATCAACTCAATCGAAGAACCACGAATAATCGAAAACAAAATGCCAGTACAATTCAACATCGAATCATTGCCAGAGCAACAAACATCGCCAACTAACCCAATCCTAAAGGCGCTAATCTAGGAACTGGACTTCACAGATAAAACACTCGATTACCAGGCCTGTATGAACTTCCTCGAGGCGATTAGCCCGAAGAATGAAAAGAAATAAACGGAGGAAATCATAGATCTTACTTCATCAGATGACAGTTCAAACAAGATGAAGATACTTTACGTAGAAACGAAGAAAGGTGGGAAAGAAACGGACAACACAATCAACGAAGCTACACAGGAAGAACATGAGAAAAAGGAGGACGAAAACAACAATGGAGAAGCAAAACAACTAAATAAATAACATGACATCTGAGAAGAAAGATTGGAAGCACAAGTCCTCAAGGGACTATAAAACTCAAATTTAAAACGACTTGTTCAAAATTCCTGTCAAAGGGGAGTGTCATCCGTACGGATAGATAAACTCAGCATCGTTGATGCATATTTGTTTGATTAATCTAATTATATATTATCTGGTCAGCTGACATTGGTACGGCTGCATGCCGACATGACATTATGAGCAAGAGCTCAGTCGCTAATTTATGTTTCTTAAGAAAAGTTGTTTTAACGGACTCGCATCAAGATTACGTTTATCCATCCGTTCGGATTCGATATACTCACGTCCATACTTAGAGGTATGACAAGGATTATAGAAAATTGAAATACATTTTCTATACTTTCACAAAACGCAAAAAAACTTCTCCTTAAAGAACACTTATTGCGTCTAGCTTTTCAAAGGGTAGTTAGCAAAAAAAAATTGCTGAAGCTTCTCAGAAAGTCAGTTACCTGTAGATAGTTTTGTTGCTACAGAATAGTCTGCAGGAGGAGAATCAACAAGAGCTGAGAGGAAATGTTGAAGCCAGTAGTTCACGGTAAAAATGCTACGACTCATTCGGTTCCTGAAGAACTCTGTAGAATCTGGGCTAAGATAGTGGCAGAAGAACTACAAGCTAAACTGACATAATAAAGAAACCCGGGTTGACGTCCAAAGGAGAAAAATGCTTATCATATAGTTTCATATATGAAGTCTATGGAAAAAATTCTTATCATAGAAAATTGATACAAAATTTAAAAATTGTTTTTCAAAATTTCTAATGAACAATTTGCTCTACTTGCCTCTTTTGAAGCTTTCTGGTCATTAAAGAAATAATTTAAAAATTTTATAAAAAATTTTATCATAAAATTTTCTTTAAACTATCATCAAATTTTCGTTACTTGTTTGGTATAAACTCCATGTGAAAAAGATGTTAAAAATAACTTTTTTTACAATTTTAATTACCAAATAAAGTTAATCTGCGTGGTAACTGCCAGTTATACTCTGGGTTGTCTTATGGCAAAAAATCATTGGCTAGTGTTTCGGTTGAAACACGAAATTTCGAAAAAAAAAATTTTTGCTTTTTCAATTATCATTTCAATTTCATAGTATGGAAAAAACTTATCATACAATTTCTTTTATGGAAAAATGCTTTTTTTTGCTATTTTCATGCACTTACTTTTGTTCTATGAAATTGTATGAAAGAGTATGATAAGCATTTTTTTCATAAATGAAATTTGTATGATAAGCTTTTTTTGGCAACCCGGGACAATTATGAAGCCTTTTGAAACCCCATTTACAAGCACAGTAGAAAACCTCTAATATTTTGTGGTGTTGCCATTTACATGATTTAGCCAAAACTCTAGCAAAGAAGTCAGCTGCGATCTACGCTCATGTCGAGGAAAGGATGAAAGTTGTAGGAAGTGAATAAGATGAAGACGTTTTAACTCGAGTTGAGGGAGAGAGAGAAAGAGATAGCAATGGAGAGATGAGGCAGCACACATATTGGGCTCAAAACGAGCTTAAAGTTTTGAGGAAATTTCAGAAAATAGATTTTTAAGATTCAAAGCTCGTTCAGTTTTGCTATTTAAAGATTCTGTCATGAGAACGGAGTAAGCTACGATGAAGTGTTTTCTCCTTTAGTCAAATATACGAAACATTTTGTTATTGTTCCGACTTTCGAAGAAAATGGAATATTTAAACTCGGCCAGGTTTTTTACTCAGTCAATTTTCAACGATCGAAATAACAATTTTCAACAAAAAACTTTGTTCATCATTGAAGATATCATTTTCTTGAGTTCATTTATAAAAAGATATTTAACCTCAGATTATTTAAAATAAAGTTCTGGGGTCTTGAAAATTGCCAAATTTGCCATGGTCTGGACTAAGTTATGCGCGCTTTGAATAGTTCATTCATAATGCTTAGAACATAATACGAGTTATTTGTGCGTGGCAAATTATCCCGCACAAAAAAAATGTTCCAAATTGAAACAAGACTGCTCGTACCAGGGCGAATCAGACGACAGTTCAAACAAGATGAAGATACTTTACGTAGAAACGGAGAAAGTTGGGAAAAAACGGACAACACAATCAATGAAGCTACACAGGAAGAACATGAGAAATTGGAGGAAGACAACAACAATGGAGAAGCAAAAGAACTAAATAAATGACATGACATCTGAGAAGAAAGATTGCAAGCACAAGTCGTCAAGGGACTATAAAACTCAAATTTAAAACTACTTGTTCAAAGTTCCTGTCAAAGGGGAGTGTCATCCGGTACGGATAGATAAACTCAGCATCAATGATGCATATTTGTTTGATTAATCTAATTATATATTATCTGGTCAGTTGACCTTGGTACGGCTGCATGCCGACATGAGATTATGAGCAAGAGCTCAGTCGCTAATTTATGTTTCTTAAGAAAAGTTGTTTTAACGGACTCGCATCAAGATTACGTTTACCCATCCGTTCGGATTCGATATACTCACGTCCATACTTAGAGGTATGGCAAAGATTATAGAGAATTGCAATACATTTTCCATATTTTCCCAAAATGCAAAAAAATTTTCCTTAAAGAACATTTATTGCGTCTAGCTTTTCAAAAGGGTTGATAGCAAAAAAATTGCTGAAGTTTCTCAAAAAAAGTCAGTTAACTGTAGATAGTTTTGTTGCTGCAGAATAGTCTGCAGGAGGAGAATCAACAAGAGCTGAGAGGAAATGATGAAGCTAGTAGTTGACGGTAAAAATGCTACGGCTCATTCGGTTCCTGAAGAACTCTGTAGAATATGGGTTGAGATAGTGGCAGAAGAAGTTAAACCGACATAATAAAGAAACCCGGGTTGACGTCCAAAGAAGATAAATGCTTATCATATAGTTTCATATATGAAGTCAGTAGTGTATAACTTAATCACCCCATCCCTACATACATGGCTCATTTACCCAAAATTTTAAAAAATGTGTCGTGTACGGACAGGTTTGAACCTGATCTTATTTGAGAATCTGAAACCACATATTTCATCACCCGAGTGCCAAATTACATAACAATGCCGCGAAACGACATTGTCCGATTGGTTGAAGGTCATTGCCGCTAGATGCGTCATGTGCAAAATATTTTTCTTTTTTGAAAAACTACCTAGATTGAATCAGTTTGTGAAATACTTCGGAATTTTTTTCTTGTACACGAACATAATCGAAACAGATAATATCTGCGTCTTCAAAACCATACATTTTATCGCACAAAAAAAATGTAAATTGATTCCTTAAAAAATGCTTTGACTGGATGAACATCGAAAAAGATGAATCATAAACTCCCAATGGTGGTTTAAACGCTTTTTACTGGTTACCATTATCGTGGAAAATGAGTTTCTGCTCATCCATGCTATTGCCAGGAGATTGAAGTTTGAAATTACCTTGTAAAACTAAAAATGAGCAAAAAAAAATTAGTTGAAATATTCATATAAAGAAATCAAATTATTTCACAACATATCTATCAAACATGCAAAACTTTTCGAGGAAGCAGTTGTTGAAATGTGTGGTTACACTTCAAGAAAATCTTCTGCAGTTCTAGAATGAGGTTGCATTACTTCTTTTTTGTATTAGTTTGATGACAAGAGAGGCCCGAAGCGACCATCTAATTTCTATTTTTTTCGGCATTAGAAGTTTTCTATCGATTGATAAAGCCTGAACGCTTGACTGCAAGATGATCATTGTCTTCTACAGCCTCAGAGAGAATGAACGGTGATTCTATGTAGGGTTTATCTATAACTGGTGCATCCCAGTCTAAAATTTCATCATCATCACTAGCGACTGCGGCAGTGCGCCATAATCCAGGATCAGGAAGAGAAAACTTATGATCGGACATAGTGGAGGCTACTGGTGTCATAGAAAGGGACGGTGACTGAAAATCGCGATCTGAGTCACTTTGTTCATCAGAAGAAAATGAAGGATTGCGGTTACTCCGTTTAAAACCAATTTTGTAATGCCCAAATGCCAGTGAGTTTATCCCATCGTTTTCATAATACCTTTTATTATCAAATGGAGATCCTTTTATTCTCATTGGTTTTCTAATTTTGTTTCCATCGTATAAAACTGATTTGTAGGAATCGTGATAGAGTGATTTTTTTACTGCGTAGTTCACTCCCTTTGCACTGCGTTTGCTGTTGTATTTTTCAGAGTCAATATAAGATATTGAGTATGCTTTAGGCTTCAGAAACACAGCTTCCGATATTATACTGCCATTAAGCTCATCAGATAATTTCAGAGGAATTTTCTTGTTTTCAATGGAAAATAGGAAGTGATTCGGCGGATAGTCGCTGAGATCCAGTTTGTTTTTGAATCCAACTAAATCTCTGTATAAATCTGATGTTTGCACTTCGTAGAACAACGAGTCCGTGTCTTTGTAAAAAACACGTGCTCTCTTACCATACTTAGGTACCATGTTCTCGTAGTGAAACTTATAAAGTTGCAGCTTAGAGACATCCAAGATAGCTGCACCAAGATATGTTGGTTTGTTCCATTTGATTTTCTTCTTGATCAATGTAACGCCCACTAAATCTTCTTTGAAAATTTTGAATCTGTTAAAATTGAACTTGTTACAATAATACTTAGCTTGCTCTGTGTTGGTAACAATGATTAAATTTTTTCTTTTCTTAAAATTTCCATGATTTTTCCGAAACATGCATTATTGAGAAGCTTGAAGAAGTTTTTCGCAAATTCAGATAAACCTGTTTGCTGACGAAGTTTAGTATTCATTTCGATATACAGTTTCATAAAATTTGACTGGTCGAATTGCAGCACACAATTCAGATTTTCTGATGGCAGTCCTTGCTCAACAAAAAACTTAAGCAGCGAATAATGACAGACATAGTTTTGTTTGTCAAACAATGTTTCCATTAGCTTTTTCGTTGGGTTCTCCGGTTGATTAAAACTCTTCTGGTAAGATGATAGGATATCATTTGTAATTTTCATCTTTTCGGAGGCCATAGGAAAATCATTGTTTTCATCGTGTAGTTCTTTTGGGTATTTCAGATCGACCATAACAAAATATCCTATATTACTTTCATCTGTGGTGGCTAAAACTTCTTCTAAGGATTTTTCGATCCATTTGAAACCACCAGTTGGCATTGGCTTCATCATAGTACCACCATAAAGATTAACAACGTCCAAAAACAGGCCAAAAGTAGACAGTTTATCAGGTTCAAAGTCGGGTAAGTAGGCATTGTTGGCTTTCAGGTATCTTTTCTCGCCTATTCCGTTCAATTCCCCCCCTTATCGCTTCCTCGCAAAAAAGTAACATATCGATATCTGATAACAGATCGAGTTCAATTTTTGTCGTTTTCAACATGGCATCCCATGAGATGTTGGGAGCGCTATAGTAATGGCAAGGATCTAAATCATAGGTTTTCTTGAAGAGATTGCGGAATCCTTCAAAAACATCTGCCAAAAGAGCTACATCGCTTTTCAAATATAAGTCGTGGTAATCACCAATGTTTTGGCACCAGAATTCGTTCCAAATCATCTTGGCATACTCGTAATCAGAATAAGTAATTTCCGGAAAGGCTGTTAGTCCAGTCTGCTCCATAAGCCGGCAAGTTTATTTCTTTAAACTTTTCCGAGGAATCGACATAAGAATATGGATAAACACCTTTACGCTGGAAGTATGAAGATTTTTTGAGAAAATGCAACTTCAAATTTTGGAAATCTTCTGCGCTGATTGATTTAGTTAACTTATCGAGACTATCTGGAAGGAAGCGATAGCGTTCAAGGAACCTCATTTCTTCAAATTTAATTTTTGTTTCACCAGTTTTGGTTTTGTATTCTCCAACAGGAACATGAAGGCTAAAAGAAACATAGTTCTCGTCAGTGCAGGGAACAATAGTAAGTTTTTCTTTCGGTTTCAAACTCAGGTATCTGATCAAATGATGAGAATCATATTTACTCAGATTATGAAAAAAGACAGGAGTGAATGACTGCGTTCGAAGTTTCAAGTTACAAGAATTATGAGCGACCCCAATTATTTTTCCTGATAAATGATCATGATGAATGACCTTATCCGTCAGAAGGTTTTCGTTGCAAATCACACAGTTACCAGACTTTGACATCAAGTTTTCGAATAAGAACCTGCAACATTTTTTTGTGTGGAGCCCAAAATGTCAAGGACAGCTGTAAACTCCTCTGAAGAAGGGATGAAAGCAGCAGTAAACGTGTTTGATGAAGACGTGGGATTTAGTTCCGAGTTAGACTGCAAAACGAATATTGGACTCAAACGGGTTTTCAAGGTGGAAAGAAATGTCAAATGATACGATTTCATGATTTAAAACTCGTTTAGTGGTTGCTAGATTCAATCATAAAAAAAGTGAATTAGGATGAAGTTTTTCCTTCTGTATTCAAGCATACGACAGAGCAAGTCTACCTACTGAGCAATCTACCTAACTATCACATTTCTGCTGGATTGTGCCAAAAGTTTGTCTTTTTTGTGATCCAAGCTTTTCTTGCATCCAACCTTTTCTTCTCTTTTTTGCCATATCCGCACATGCTTTGTCAACACTTTGGAACCAGTTTATCGCCCATTGAGTAGTACAATGGTATTTTTGAAGAATTATTTGGTCGAATGAATCTCCATTAAGCAGGTTTCATTTGTGGAGAACCATTTGATAGATACCCGGGTTGACCAAAAATGCTTATCATACAATTCTCATAGATGGGAAATTTCTTTTCATAAAATTTCATTTAATTCCATGCGTACAGAAAATTGTATGAAAACTCTATGAATAGCATTTTCCCATAAATGGAAATTGTACGATAGGTTTTTTCTCCATAAACCAAAAACTTAGTTTGTTTGTAAAACTATTTTCTGACAAGTAATCGGTTGTGTTTGCAACCGAACACAAGTGACAGACACCTCGGTTACTCAAAGCACCAAAAGCTGGACGGTCTTTCATTTACAATGCATAGAAAACGACCTGAAGTGTCTTCGAGCTGTCTTTCACAAATGATATAACAAAAGTAACAAACTTTTCATTTTTGGCAAAAGTTTTCAAAGATGATTATTTTAAACTTGTGAATTTCCAAATTATCAGACATTGATCAAGGCATACATAAACACGCCATACAAAAGAAATAGGAATTTTCAGCGTTTTTGAAAAAAAAATCAAGTGAAAAGAAAAAAAGCCAATATTATCGTATCCAGGACTACGTTATACACATAAAAAATTTAATTTTGCATTCGGGAAATGTTTGTTTGCGTACAAATATCGATTTGCGCTTGAAAAAAAAAACAAAAAAAGTTTTGAATTACGAGGCCAAACTGTGCACTGGATAGGTGCACATTTTTGTGCTGTATGTTCCTGGATTCCATAGACAAGTCTTTAAACATCTTAAAATTTTGTCGGAACGATCAAAGGGAATGAAAGAACAAAAAAATAAGAAAGGGAGCGTCCTTGTTGCGGAATCCGCTTACAATGTACAAAATGCACAGTTTGGCTCGTAATGTGGGGCAAGTTTTCAAAATAACTTGAAAAAATTTTTGTGTCGTATATGGAACTTGTATGGTGAGCATTTTTTCCAAAAAACAAGTTAAAATCAGTTTTTTTTTGTCAGCAGTCTGTTCAACTGTTCTCAAAAAGCCGCAAAATGCTTTAATTTTTTTCTATTATTTTTCCAAAATGTACGAAAGTTGTATGACAAGCGTTTTCTCCAGACACTTGATGTATGGAATTGCATGATAAACATTTTTGTTGTATGGAATTGTTTGATAAGCGTTTTTGGTGTAAGGAGGTCAACCCGGGTAAAGAATCATTCGTGGATACGATGAAAAAAGACAATGCTTTATCACACAGTTTCACGATGAGTTGAAACCTACAAGAATTTTTACTCAAACAGACAGATTTTAAGCAGTTTTTTTCAGACACCTGCGTTTACTTGCAGAAGTTTGTGGTGGAATCTCTCATACGCGAAGGACCGAATGCGCGAAATTGAAAATAAGCCAATCAGATTTTCCTAATCTAAATTTTGGAAAGAATATAAACATTTCCAGGGACTGAATTTTGATATTGGCCAAACATTAAAACGGTAGAAATATGCAAAATTTTTAAACTGTCACTGACCGCTGCCGAATTGGAACACAAATTTTGTATTTCAAGGGTTTCGTTATGAAAGAAGCAAAGTTTTGCTGCATTTAATTCATTTTAATTGAATGGCAATTGCTTCTTTTTAAAAACTGACTTTCGGCTGATTTTGCTGTCGGTTTTTTGCTCACGAGTTTTCCCTCATTCGGAGAATAGCCCCCGAAGTTTGTTAAGACACCGTACGCGCTTTTGTCTTGAATTACTTAAGATGAACTGTTGTTTATCCGCAGTGACTTTGAATGCAGTAGAAAAAGAATATTGCAAAGAGTTCGGATCACATTTATCAGAAAAAAATGCATTACATCCTGGGAACAAACATCAGGTGAGTTTTGAAAAAGTGTTTGCAGTAAGATGAGCCGGAAGAGTTAGGCAGCTGATGTTTTTCAAAAATTGGGATAAAAGAGTGTAATCTAGTTGACACACGGATGAAACTGACTTAAAAATAGAAAAACTGAGGAGAATCAGATGGAGACAAATTTGCGTAAGATGTTCAAAAAGTGTTTTTAATTAGAAAATGGGCATTTTGTTTGACACTTTGGCTCTAAAATGTAAATGAAATTTTGCAAATGCTCTTTTTAAACTTTGACGGAATCTTCAAGACGCTCACTTAAAAAAAATCGTCAGCAAGTAATTTGCGGTTTGTTTTTGGCAACCTAAAATAATTATCTGAAAGTAATCCGTTTTTGCAGTAAAATCTTGGATCAAGTATAAACACTAATCGCCCCATATAGTACCACGTTTTATCCTAATTTAATTTTGCCTAAAATCAACCCAATTTGAGAAAATTTCAAGTTGAGTTGGTTTTTTTCCGCAAAATATAAACCAACACTGCATTAATTGAAACGTTACACATCAATAAATCGCGAAAAACTGACGAAAACCTTCTAAGGGACGCTCAATATAATTTACTCCTCAAAAGACCAGTGATTAATTATACGAGAAAAAAGTCTGCAAAATAAGAAATATTGTAATATAGAGCGATCATTTTTTTTTTGAATTTACACTTAACTGTTAATAATTGATTTTCACGCTCAAGGATTAAAGAAAATTGCAATACATTTTCCATATTTTCCCAAAAAGCAAAATATGGAAAAAGTATACATTTTTCTTTGTCTGGGAGCCGAGGATCAACGACAATTTCAGCAATAGCAAACAGGTCTTGATCTACACACAGTGACAACAAGAGATTTAATTACAACATTAGAAGACATGATCGTCATAACCAGAACTGTCGCGTTTGAGAAATACAACTTCATTTGTAGAAAACAAAAGAAAACGGGAAGTCTGGAACAATTTCACGCTGATCTGGTTAAATTGGCTTCAAGAGCCGATTGTGGAGACCGAGAGGACCAGTGGGTGAGCGACATTTTCATGCACATATAGAGAACGAAAAAATAGCCGAAGAATGACTCGCACAAACGAGAAGCCAACAAGGTGCATACAACAAGTCTGTCCGAAGATGACCAAAATGGACAAATAATTAAACTGAAGACAAAAACAGAAGAAATATTCGCAATCGCCGATTCCGGGATCCCAATGTCAATTCTAAATAAAAAAACAGCTCGGCCAGTACAAGAAAATGACAAATCCACAGTATTTAATCAAATTCCACAGGGAGAAACAGCTAGGAACGTTGCATGTTACAATGGCGAAACAATTATTCCGAAAGGAAGATTAATTGAAACAATTGAATCAGGAGGCTGGAAGCTGCTGGAGCTGCCCCATTCATCATTGGCGATAATCAAAAAGCAAACCTCATAACAAGAACAAATTTACCACACATTCGAATGAATCTAGTCAAAGAAAAAAACAAGGGGACGTGCTGAATATGCACGAGCAAGATGAATCAAACCCTGAAATCAAACAATGGGTTAAAGATAATTTTCCACACTTAAGCATTCGTAATGGAAAGTCAAAAAACCACGTGATGCGAACGCAATTTAGTAAAGATATCATCCCAATCCAGCAGAAAGGACGCCATGTCCAGGATCACCTACAAGAACGAGTTGAAAAAGAACTCAACCAACTCATGGATCAAAAACACATATTAAAACCGGACAAACGCTCGGATCGACAAATTATCAGTCCAATCGTGATTACTGTGAAAAAAGACCAGACAGTAAAATTGACATTAGACTCAAAAACAATTTTAATCACAAAAATAAATACCAGATGCCTAATATTGACTTTGTGTTAGACATTATAGCACAAGTGGTGAAATCTAACAACAAACAGCAGACCCTACTCTCAGCACTAGATCTGCCATACGCGTATTCACAAAACCCGTTAGACAAACCAACTCGAGAACAATGCAATGTTAGCTTGATTGGTGGCAATGCCACGGTGACTTACCAATTCCAAACAGGATCTTACGGCCTCACGGATATGCCAGCTGAATTTCAAAAAGCCATCGACCTAACTCTTACAAATAGCTTAAACACCTATGCATGCCTAGGCGACTCACTGATCGTTACGAAAGGGTCAATCGATATACACAAACAAAAACTACAAACGATTCTGGAAAAAGCTAGATGCAGAAAACCATGCCCTATCATTGGACAAATGTAAGTTTGCTTGTAGACCTTTTGAGTGGCTAGGGTACACTATAAACAGTGAGGGCGGGCACTACACCATTGATAAGAAAAACAGAGGCAATCAAAAAACTCTCACCACCAAAATATTTAAATAACTAAAATGCTCCATACACCATCTCACCAGATTCATTCCAATGTTGGCACAAAAAAAGCAGCTTTAAGACCACTGTTAAAAAAATTTCAAAAAATAAACCAATTAATTGGAAACCAGAACACAATACATCATTTAAAAACATTATAAAGTTAGTCTCTGAAATAACACAAAACAAACATTTTGACCAAAACTTAGAAACGCGTACAGTAACTGATGCTTCTACGACAGGGTTAGGGGCTTCACTCGAACAAAATTCACAAGAAGCCTGGGTGGCAATAGCTTATGCATCACGATTTTAAATTTCCTTGAGGAAAAATATTCAGTCAATGAGTTAGAATTACTTCGGTTTGTGTGGGCCATTGAACACTTCAAATATCCTCATGAAAAACATTTCACCGTCACCACAGATCATCAAGCTCTGATCAAGGCTCTAAATGCAAGCGAAAGATCAAAGACCAGCAATAGCAGGATAACTCGGTGAATTGACAGGTTAATCCCATTCCATTTTGATATCAAATATTTGGTGGGTAACAAAATGGGGCTATTAGACTATATATGTCACAAAATCCAGTTGGATTGGCAAAACCCCCAAGCGAGTACGATGAGGAATTTGTTCTAGCATCAATTAAAGCATTCATAAATAATTTGGAAGTGATTGACAACCTCATCCTTAACTATTTAGCCAATAGGAATATGGCACCGTATCAGCTGATCAAAAAGCGCGGAAAATAAAAGGACAACAGTTAACAATTCAAATCCTCAATTGAGAAAACAAGTGTCCAAAAATTCTGAAAGTGGTCAATTGCAAACACCGAAACAAAATCAGTTCTGCTCAAATCATTCTGAAACTCAGTCGGTTCTAACTCGAAAAACAAACTCAACAGTAAAACGTATCTTCAAAAAACAATCGTATCGTCGGCGAAATCAAACCATTTTATCAACTACATAAATAAAACACAGAAAATGAGTGGAAAACAGGAATTAAAGAGTTTCAAAGGATGATTTATTCCAGACGAAGTCAAATCCCTAACACCACATGGAAGAAAGGAGGAAAAATCATCAAATTGTCAGGTGTCGTCTGACAGAGAGGAGAACCTGTCAGATCCTCGGTGGCACAAATAACCACCAACCATTAAAAACAGAAGCCACCACATCTACCTCGTCACCAAAAGATACGGTCAAGGACGCAAGAGAACTACTTTCCTCGAAACCACCAGTTAACAAGTTCCCAAAATTCATTTTTTACGAAGAAACAACAAAAACAGAGAAGCCGCACACACTCAGAGTAAGAAGGACACAAGCAGAACAAACCGAGAACTGCAAAGAATTTGCGGAGACACAAACTGGCATTTGCGGAGTCAGACAAAAATGCAAGAACACTGCGTGAGTAGGATAAACCACAACATTGCATTGCAAGCCAGGGGGAAGGTGCCTCAAGTGAGGAACCGCCCACAATGACGAGTACACAACTAGAAGCAAGCCACCACATGATAACCGAAGTGATAGTGGCCTCAGTAAGTCAAGCAACAATGGCGGAAAGCTTGTAGCAGAAAGATGTTCCGCAAAAAGCTTAAGAAGGTCCCGGGAATAAAATTGCCGCAGCTACCAGAAAGGATAGAAATCTGCGACCATTCATCAGTATACTCAAAAAGCGGGACTGGGACTCAATCAATTTTTCCTACAGCCAATTCTGTTTCCAAGTGCGCAACCGTGTACATATGCGCGCGGACTGCCTGCTCATCGACAAACGTATCGTCATTCCAACACAGCTGCGTCAGACAGTAGTGGACAGTAATGTATCGGCGGCCATGCTGGAGTTATGCCACCATGTGTGGTTCCCACACATACATCAGTCAATCGTCCAGATGGCGCAAAGTTGCAAGCATTGCACAGAGCAAGGTAAAAATTTCATACCAATTATAGGGAAAAACACTCATTCCAAATAGATTCGGTCGTAGAACTAAATGAAGAGGTACAATTAAATTTTTCCGGGCCCCTCCCCGATGAGCTAAACGAGGACGCTTGCATACTAGTTGCAATAGAAAAAAATCGAAACTTGCAACAGCAAAAATTGTTTTAAATACTACGGCGGATGTCGCCGTACAATTTATGCATTGGTATTTTTCAAAAAACTGATTACCTCGTCGGTTACGATGTGACCAAGCAAAAACCTTTCGAGCGAAAAAATTTCAGCTTTTTTGTAACACAAACAACCTTAAATTACTCTTCGCACCGGTAGATGACCATAGAGCCATAGGGGTAGTCGAAAGAAATATACAAACACTAAAACGTAGACTAGGGATAGGGGATGAATGAGAATAGATTCAGCAAATGCACCATACAAACTAGCATCGGACGTAGCCGAAACAATTAAAACCCTGCGAATAACACCAAACGATGTAACAAAAAATTCACCTTTCGAAGCACACATGCGTAGAAAACCAAACACTCCTCTGTCCAACAACTAGCTCAACTAACTAGTTGGGAAAATGCCAAACACGCATGCTTAGATCAAAAGAACCTCAAAAAGCCAGCCCTGCCAGCAGAAACTATACACGCGTTGCAACAATGTTCTGAGGATGAAGAAAATTAATTTACACACCAAGTACAGCATGGGTACAAGCATTCGGAAAACAACCTAGATTGTTAAGAAATAGTGGGTTTAAATTTGATTTGTTCCTAATCCAGTAATCTACGGACCGTGTCGACCATCACAGTTAAATGACTACGTAAAGTACAAATGCGCAAGGAGATCAGGACCTTGTCTTCGTTTTCAGAACTTCTAGACCCAAAGTTGCCTCAAAACAAAATTTTGAAGGAGGATTTAGAAACAGGACTCCTCACGAAAAAACTGACACAGAAGGAACAAGCGGAAAGCCAAGAACAGAACAATGGACTAAACAGTCCAACCAAGCTACGAGGTAAGCCAATGGGGCGGAGAACGGACGGACGACCATGCAACAAACCTCGAGACATGAGCTTAACTTCGATGGAGAAACCCACCACAACGAAAGCAACAAAGAAAAACATAACCGTATACACGTATACAGCGATACTGAAAGCGATAAATCATCAACATCAGGAGCGTCCGAGCCATCACCGAAAAGGGTGAATCAAAAGAAAACAAGTCGACTCTGGTAAAGTTGACTCTGACAAAAGTCTTGGGTACCCCATCCCAATCAACTCAATCGAAGAACCACGAATAATCGAAAACAAAATGCCAGTACAATTCAACATCGAATCATTGCCAGAGCAACAAACATCGCCAACTAACCCAATCCTAAAGGCGCTAATCTAGGAACTGGACTTCACAGATAAAACACTCGATTACCAGGCCTGTATGAACTTCCTCGAGGCGATTAGCCCGAAGAATGAAAAGAAATAAACGGAGGAAATCATAGATCTTACTTCATCAGATGACAGTTCAAACAAGATGAAGATACTTTACGTAGAAACGAAGAAAGGTGGGAAAGAAACGGACAACACAATCAACGAAGCTACACAGGAAGAACATGAGAAAAAGGAGGACGAAAACAACAATGGAGAAGCAAAACAACTAAATAAATAACATGACATCTGAGAAGAAAGATTGGAAGCACAAGTCCTCAAGGGACTATAAAACTCAAATTTAAAACGACTTGTTCAAAATTCCTGTCAAAGGGGAGTGTCATCCGTACGGATAGATAAACTCAGCATCGTTGATGCATATTTGTTTGATTAATCTAATTATATATTATCTGGTCAGCTGACATTGGTACGGCTGCATGCCGACATGACATTATGAGCAAGAGCTCAGTCGCTAATTTATGTTTCTTAAGAAAAGTTGTTTTAACGGACTCGCATCAAGATTACGTTTATCCATCCGTTCGGATTCGATATACTCACGTCCATACTTAGAGGTATGACAAGGATTATAGAAAATTGAAATACATTTTCTATACTTTCACAAAACGCAAAAAAACTTCTCCTTAAAGAACACTTATTGCGTCTAGCTTTTCAAAGGGTAGTTAGCAAAAAAAAATTGCTGAAGCTTCTCAGAAAGTCAGTTACCTGTAGATAGTTTTGTTGCTACAGAATAGTCTGCAGGAGGAGAATCAACAAGAGCTGAGAGGAAATGTTGAAGCCAGTAGTTCACGGTAAAAATGCTACGACTCATTCGGTTCCTGAAGAACTCTGTAGAATCTGGGCTAAGATAGTGGCAGAAGAACTACAAGCTAAACTGACATAATAAAGAAACCCGGGTTGACGTCCAAAGGAGAAAAATGCTTATCATATAGTTTCATATATGAAGTCTATGGAAAAAATTCTTATCATAGAAAATTGATACAAAATTTAAAAATTGTTTTTCAAAATTTCTAATGAACAATTTGCTCTACTTGCCTCTTTTGAAGCTTTCTGGTCATTAAAGAAATAATTTTAAAATTTTATAAAAAATTTTATCATAAAATTTTCTTTAAACTATCATCAAATTTTCGTTACTTGTTTGGTATAAACTCCATGTGAAAAAGATGTTAAAAATAACTTTTTTTACAATTTTAATTACCAAATAAAGTTAATCTGCGTGGTAACTGCCAGTTATACTCTGGGTTGTCTTATGGCAAAAAATCATTGGCTAGTGTTTCGGTTGAAACACGAAATTTCGAAAAAAAAAATTTTTGCTTTTTCAATTATCATTTCAATTTCATAGTATGGAAAAAACTTATCATACAATTTCTTTTATGGAAAAATGCTTTTTTTTGCTATTTTCATGCACTTACTTTTGTTCTATGAAATTGTATGAAAGAGTATGATAAGCATTTTTTTCATAAATGAAATTTGTATGATAAGCTTTTTTTGGCAACCCGGGACAATTATGAAGCCTTTTGAAACCCCATTTACAAGCACAGTAGAAAACCTCTAATATTTTGTGGTGTTGCCATTTACATGATTTAGCCAAAACTCTAGCAAAGAAGTCAGCTGCGATCTACGCTCATGTCGAGGAAAGGATGAAAGTTGTAGGAAGTGAATAAGATGAAGACGTTTTAACTCGAGTTGAGGGAGAGAGAGAAAGAGATAGCAATGGAGAGATGAGGCAGCACACACATTGGGCTCAAAACGAGCTTAAAGTTTTGAGGAAATTTCAGAAAATAGATTTTTAAGATTCAAAGCTCGTTCAGTTTTGCTATTTAAAGATTCTGTCATGAGAACGGAGTAAGCTACGATGAAGTGTTTTCTCCTTTAGTCAAATATACGAAACATTTTGTTATTGTTCCGACTTTCGAAGAAAATGGAATATTTAAACTCGGCCAGGTTTTTTACTCAGTCAATTTTCAACGATCGAAATAACAATTTTCAACAAAAAACTTTGTTCATCATTGAAGATATCATTTTCTTGAGTTCATTTATAAAAAGATATTTAACCTCAGATTATTTAAAATAAAGTTCTGGGGTCTTGAAAATTGCCAAATTTGCCATGGTCTGGACTAAGTTATGCGCGCTTTGAATAGTTCATTCATAATGCTTAGAACATAATACGAGTTATTTGTGCGTGGCAAATTATCCCGCACAAAAAAAATGTTCCAAATTGAAACAAGACTGCTCGTACCAGGGCGAATCAGACGACAGTTCAAACGAGATGAAGATACTTTACGTAGAAACGGAGAAAGTTGGGAAAAAACGGACAACACAATCAATGAAGCTACACAGGAAGAACATGAGAAATTGGAGGAAGACAACAACAATGGAGAAGCAAAAGAACTAAATAAATGACATGACATCTGAGAAGAAAGATTGCAAGCACAAGTCGTCAAGGGACTATAAAACTCAAATTTAAAACTACTTGTTCAAAGTTCCTGTCAAAGGGGAGTGTCATCCGGTACGGATAGATAAACTCAGCATCAATGATGCATATTTGTTTGATTAATCTAATTATATATTATCTGGTCAGTTGACCTTGGTACGGCTGCATGCCGACATGAGATTATGAGCAAGAGCTCAGTCGCTAATTTATGTTTCTTAAGAAAAGTTGTTTTAACGGACTCGCATCAAGATTACGTTTACCCATCCGTTCGGATTCGATATACTCACGTCCATACTTAGAGGTATGGCAAAGATTATAGAGAATTGCAATACATTTTCCATATTTTCCCAAAATGCAAAAAAAATTTTCCTTAAAGAACATTTATTGCGTCTAGCTTTTCAAAAGGGTTGATAGCAAAAAAATTGCTGAAGTTTCTCAAAAAAAGTCAGTTAACTGTAGATAGTTTTGTTGCTGCAGAATAGTCTGCAGGAGGAGAATCAACAAGAGCTGAGAGGAAATGATGAAGCTAGTAGTTGACGGTAAAAATGCTACGGCTCATTCGGTTCCTGAAGAACTCTGTAGAATATGGGTTGAGATAGTGGCAGAAGAAGTTAAACCGACATAATAAAGAAACCCGGGTTGACGTCCAAAGAAGATAAATGCTTATCATATAGTTTCATATATGAAGTCAGTAGTGTATAACTTAATCACCCCATCCCTACATACATGGCTCATTTACCCAAAATTTTAAAAAATGTGTCGTGTACGGACAGGTTTGAACCTGATCTTATTTGAGAATCTGAAACCACATATTTCATCACCCGAGTGCCAAATTACATAACAATGCCGCGAAACGACATTGTCCGATTGGTTGAAGGTCATTGCCGCTAGATGCGTCATGTGCAAAATATTTTTCTTTTTTGAAAAACTACCTAGATTGAATCAGTTTGTGAAATACTTCGGAATTTTTTTCTTGTACACGAACATAATCGAAACAGATAATATCTGCGTCTTCAAAACCATACATTTTATCGCACAAAAAAAATGTAAATTGATTCCTTAAAAAATGCTTTGACTGGATGAACATCGAAAAAGATGAATCATAAACTCCCAATGGTGGTTTAAACGCTTTTTACTGGTTACCATTATCGTGGAAAATGAGTTTCTGCTCATCCATGCTATTGCCAGGAGATTGAAGTTTGAAATTACCTTGTAAAACTAAAAATGAGCAAAAAAAAATTAATTGAAATATTCATATAAAGAAATCAAATTATTTCACAACATATCTATCAAACATGCAAAACTTTTCGAGGAAGCAGTTGTTGAAATGTGTGGTTACACTTCAAGAAAATCTTCTGCAGTTCTAGAATGAGGTTGCATTACTTCTTTTTTGTATTAGTTTGATGACAAGAGAGGCCCGAAGCGACCATCTAATTTCTATTTTTTTCGGCATTAGAAGTTTTCTATCGATTGATAAAGCCTGAACGCTTGACTGCAAGATGATCATTGTCTTCTACAGCCTCAGAGAGAATGAACGGTGATTCTATGTAGGGTTTATCTATAACTGGTGCATCCCAGTCTAAAATTTCATCATCATCACTAGCGACTGCGGCAGTGCGCCATAATCCAGGATCAGGAAGAGAAAACTTATGATCGGACATAGTGGAGGCTACTGGTGTCATAGAAAGGGACGGTGACTGAAAATCGCGATCTGAGTCACTTTGTTCATCAGAAGAAAATGAAGGATTGCGGTTACTCCGTTTAAAACCAATTTTGTAATGCCCAAATGCCAGTGAGTTTATCCCATCGTTTTCATAATACCTTTTATTATCAAATGGAGATCCTTTTATTCTCATTGGTTTTCTAATTTTGTTTCCATCGTATAAAACTGATTTGTAGGAATCGTGATAGAGTGATTTTTTTACTGCGTAGTTCACTCCCTTTGCACTGCGTTTGCTGTTGTATTTTTCAGAGTCAATATAAGATATTGAGTATGCTTTAGGCTTCAGAAACACAGCTTCCGATATTATACTGCCATTAAGCTCATCAGATAATTTCAGAGGAATTTTCTTGTTTTCAATGGAAAATAGGAAGTGATTCGGCGGATAGTCGCTGAGATCCAGTTTGTTTTTGAATCCAACTAAATCTCTGTATAAATCTGATGTTTGCACTTCGTAGAACAACGAGTCCGTGTCTTTGTAAAAAACACGTGCTCTCTTACCATACTTAGGTACCATGTTCTCGTAGTGAAACTTATAAAGTTGCAGCTTAGAGACATCCAAGATAGCTGCACCAAGATATGTTGGTTTGTTCCATTTGATTTTCTTCTTGATCAATGTAACGCCCACTAAATCTTCTTTGAAAATTTTGAATCTGTTAAAATTGAACTTGTTACAATAATACTTAGCTTGCTCTGTGTTGGTAACAATGATTAAATTTTTTCTTTTCTTAAAATTTCCATGATTTTTCCGAAACATGCATTATTGAGAAGCTTGAAGAAGTTTTTCGCAAATTCAGATAAACCTGTTTGCTGACGAAGTTTAGTATTCATTTCGATATACAGTTTCATAAAATTTGACTGGTCGAATTGCAGCACACGATTCAGATTTTCTGATGGCAGTCCTTGCTCAACAAAAAACTTAAGCAGCGAATAATGACAGACATAGTTTTGTTTGTCAAACAATGTTTCCATTAGCTTTTTCGTTGGGTTCTCCGGTTGATTAAAACTCTTCTGGTAAGATGATAGGATATCATTTGTAATTTTCATCTTTTCGGAGGCCATAGGAAAATCATTGTGTTCATCGTGTAGTTCTTTTGGGTATTTCAGATCGACCATAACAAAATATCCTATATTACTTTCATCTGTGGTGGCTAAAACTTCTTCTAAGGATTTTTCGATCCATTTGAAACCACCAGTTGGCATTGGCTTCATCATAGTACCACCATAAAGATTAACAACGTCCAAAAACAGGCCAAAAGTAGACAGTTTATCAGGTTCAAAGTCGGGTAAGTAGGCATTGTTGGCTTTCAGGTATCTTTTCTCGCCTATTCCGTTCAATTCCCCCCCTTATCGCTTCCTCGCAAAAAAGTAACATATCGATATCTGATAACAGATCGAGTTCAATTTTTGTCGTTTTCAACATGGCATCCCATGAGATGTTGGGAGCGCTATAGTAATGGCAAGGATCTAAATCATAGGTTTTCTTGAAGAGATTGCGGAATCCTTCAAAAACATCTGCCAAAAGAGCTACATCGCTTTTCAAATATAAGTCGTGGTAATCACCAATGTTTTGGCACCAGAATTCGTTCCAAATCATCTTGGCATACTCGTAATCAGAATAAGTAATTTCCGGAAAGGCTGTTAGTCCAGTCTGCTCCATAAGCCGGCAAGTTTATTTCTTTAAACTTTTCCGAGGAATCGACATAAGAATATGGATAAACACCTTTACGCTGGAAGTATGAAGATTTTTTGAGAAAATGCAACTTCAAATTTTGGAAATCTTCTGCGCTGATTGATTTAGTTAACTTATCGAGACTATCTGGAAGGAAGCGATAGCGTTCAAGGAACCTCATTTCTTCAAATTTAATTTTTGTTTCACCAGTTTTGGTTTTGTATTCTCCAACAGGAACATGAAGGCTAAAAGAAACATAGTTCTCGTCAGTGCAGGGAACAATAGTAAGTTTTTCTTTCGGTTTCAAACTCAGGTATCTGATCAAATGATGAGAATCATATTTACTCAGATTATGAAAAAAGACAGGAGTGAATGACTGCGTTCGAAGTTTCAAGTTACAAGAATTATGAGCGACCCCAATTATTTTTCCTGATAAATGATCATGATGAATGACCTTATCCGTCAGAAGGTTTTCGTTGCAAATCACACAGTTACCAGACTTTGACATCAAGTTTTCGCGTTCTTTGTCGTTTATAATAGGAGATTTGAATTGCTGTTTTTTCTTTGCTAAATCTACCGCTTGTTTTCGTAACCAATTGAAGAAAAATTCAATACAGTTTTCGTCTCGCTTGAATTCATAGTGACTTTTTCCTGTTGTTCGGTTGACTAACAAAGCACCGAAAGAGCAGGGAATTTGATTTTCAATGATTGTTGTTCCACTTTTCTCATGGCTTGGCATGCAAGTGTGAACTTTTCTGCAAAGAGCTTCAGTATCCGCGTATATTGCGTACGGGCACATTGAGGTTTTAAACCAATGTTGAAATCTAACTATTGTGTTTTCTTGAGGCATTTGAATGGCTATAGCATCATGTTCGCCGCACAAGCTTAGATGTTCATACAGAAGCTTTTTGGAAGAAAATCCATGCAGACATCGCTCACAAAACTTTGTTCTATTGGTAGAGTTAACACTTTGTCGCGCCATAAAAGCGTTGAAGTTGGTGATCAAGCAATAATTAAAACGGATGCCATCGGATAATAAAAGAAGGTTGATTCTCTTGCGCTTTGTTTTCGAAAGATACATTGGTATCAAGCTTTTGTTTTCAATTCCGAAGATATTTATTCCCAATCTGTTGACCGACTCAAATCTCGGAATGTCGGACAACGACATCGGAAAGGTGAAATTTTTTACTTCGAGTTGTTTCAACTGCTCTCGATACAATGCCGGATCGTTTTTATTGTGCCTTGAACTTGGTTTGAGAGCGGCTGCAATACTGTGAGCAAAACACTTTTCGTCGTGATTTTTGATGTTGAGGAGGAAATTGTTGTTTATAAACATTGCAGGTGTTGCGACATAGCTGCTACCTTTTATGGGTTTATAGAGATTTATATTAATATCATGATGACCCAAGGACTCGATTATAAAACCACTTCCACTGCTGCAGAAAATTTGTAAAGCGCTCACCATTTGATCAACCATCTCGTAGAAATCATCGTCGTCAAGAAAAGAAAGAAATGGCTTTGCAAAACTGCTGGCATGACAAGATACTGTTTTCTCCTCAATTGGTTTGATTAGGTGGGCGAAGCTAGAAAATTGCACTTTAATAGGTCCAAACTCTTTGCATTTTCTTTCACAAATAGTTGAATGTTAGACTTATTCAATTCCATATAAGTCATCAAATCAAGCTGCTCGCTTATCTTTACTCTAAAGGACTGGAAAATTTTTTTTGCTGCATGCTGCTCGGTCGTGAAATGAAGTCGGAACGAAGAATTTTCCTTAGAACTACCGCGAATGTTGTGATCACTCGATATATGTGACTGCAAATGTTTCGTTTCAGCGAAAACGGTATGGCAGTAAAGACATTTAGCGGGCTTGGTTGATTGATGATTCCATCGCAAGTGACGTAGTGCATTTTTACATTCTATGAAAGTTTTAGAACAAGATCCACAATTGTACTCGGCAATTTTTCATTTCCTTGCGTTTATCTGGTGGTTTTGCAGCAAGTGATCGTTCAACTTCTGTTTCTTCGTGTAGCTTTTCGGACAAAGATTGCAACTGAACTCCATCACCTAAAAGAAAAACAAAATTATGTGTAAAAAAATGTTGATGTTGTTTTAAAGCTTAAGTTTAAAACAAAAATTGATATATATTTTTTGGAAAACAAACCAAACAAAAGCAAAAAAAAATCAGTTCCAAAGAAAAATTGTTTTCTTTAAAAACACAAAATAATTTAGGAATTGAACATTTTTGGGTTTTGCAGTAACTGCCGAAACATTTCGCGAGATTTTGTTCACGAAAAGACCCAACTTACTCCAATTTTTCACTTGTTCCTGTTTGATAGGTTGCAAAAACCAAAACTGAAAATGATCTTGTTGTAGAACATTCGAGAAAAATAATAGTCAAAACTACATAAAAATGTTGCTGTCTATGTTCTAAAAATAGAAAATTATTATCCAAAGTACCTAGCGTTTTTCGGTGTGGAAAACCATGATTTTTTTGAATTTTTTCAATGCTTCAATTTTGTTAGTTCCTGATACTTTTTTTTCTCAGCAATTACCTATAAACTCTGATTCCAGTTCCGTGTTTGTTTTGAAATTGCCTGGAAATTGGCTCTAGTGTACTCTTTCATCGAAAAAAAAACATAATAAAGCAATCTCAAGAGACAACATGTATTTAAACCACTACAGTTTCTTCTAGAATATTCTGGAACATCCTATCAGGTTTCTCATCAAAGTTTCACTCACAGCTATAGATGATCTTACTGTTTGAGATTAGAATCTTCTGATATAAGCAAAGTATCAACAATGTTTGTTTCGGATCTTCGGAACGTTTTCAAAAAATTTTAAATGAAGAAAACGTGTTGTGTTCAATTAAGTTTTGTAAACTTGTGAACAGATTGTGAACAAATACTTCTCTTATCTAAGTTAGATTTCAACATGGTGCTCCAATATGCTTTGTTGTTACGGAAAAACGTCTTGAGAAAACCTTTACACTTAGAAATAGCAACCTGCTTAATTGTTACAAGTTGTAATTGTATTTTTGAAAGCTTTTAATTTCGATTTAAAACAAGTTATTTGAAAATTTTCGAGCCTCTTCAGTTTTATTTGAGTACTATAGGTTAAGCAATCAATAAGAAAACTTTAAGAACTTCAAACAGCAGATAGAAAAAATTCAAACATAGTTGTAGAAAAGCCAAACTAAACAAAATAGTAACGAAAAAGTAGAGTGGGTAAAAAACAGAAACAAAAAATATGTGTTTCTCAAATAGCAATGCTGATATAAAAGAAATTTATCAATACAAAATTATTTCACTTTCAAAATTTTTCAAGATGGAAGGTTTTTGACAAGCTTGATTTAAAGAAAAACAGTCAGTTTTCAAATTCTCTGGTGTTTTTTTTGTTTTTATTTTTGACTACATATGTTTAAGTTAGAATTTTAAAATCAAAGTAATTACTAATGTGAAACAAATATAAAGCCGCTAAGTTATATCATTGGAGTGGAAAAAATTAGTCTTCCCAGAACCTGCCTAGGGCCCGAGTACAAAGCACTCAGCCAAAAAAAGAAAAAAAATTTTTGAACATTTTCGAATATTGAATTTTTAATTTTCGAATTTCAGATTAAAAAATAAATCACCTACTTTTTTTGCTCTAAATCTTCTGTTTGATTAGTGCATCTTACATTTACAAAATCCTTACTATATTCCGCAAACTTCAGCGTTAAAACGGCAAAAATGGGCTCAGAAAGCGTTAAAAATGTTACAGAGGAAAAACAGGTATAAAAAGAAAATCAAAATTTTAACCTGAGCCGGAATCAAACCTCTAAAATAAATAATAGGAACCAACGTGCTCGCATCTGCGTCATGATCGCTTGAATTGATACTAACACTAGCCGTCAGCTATAAAGCAGCTAGATATGCTATTATATTGCCAAAATTATGCATTAAAGCAAAAAGTGTCACCAAGAGAGCGTTTTTATAGGGAGTCATAACATAAAAGAAATAATGTGCATAATGAGACTAAATTAGCTAGCTCACCTGATTATTAAAAAAAATGGATCAATTCTTAAATATTTTATTACTATAGGATATCTGAAAACTATGATTAAGATGTGACTCTAGAAGTTGCTCCCGTTCTTTCGCAAGGCTTATGATTTAAACATAAGAGAGCCTAACTTTTTTCTTTTTAGCACGCTAGTTTGAATTGACTTTTAGAACATAGCCACCAGAAATTCAGAAAAAGATCGAGGAATACGAGGAAAGAAAATCCTGATTTGTTGTTTGAAAAGCCTTTCGAGTATCAAAGTAAAAAAACTGTATGCTCATAAAGCTCTCCGATTTCTAAGAACAATTTGACTAGCATTTTTTTTAAACTAAATTTAACCGAGTTGGAAAATTTAGTTTTTTTCGGCTGTTCAATTATGATTTTATTATCTCATTTTCTAAGTTTTGTGTAGCCTTCAGATTTTATTCCGTTGCGTCAAATTTTGCTCCATTTTGTCATGTTTTATTCATTGTGTGTTTTTGTGAGTGGCGTTCCTCGTAAGAGAGGGACCAAATAATGAAAATTGTATTTCAGTCATTTTCTGCCAATCAGATTTTTGTAATCAAAATCTTCAAAAAATTCGCAAAAAATTCAAAGTTAGCAGATAAATGCAGGCCACTACGTTTAATTCTGTCTGATTAAAAATTAGGCAGAGTACAGATACAGGAACTTTTAGGAATTGCCAGATCAAAGATGTATTCGAAAAACTAATTACTTTTTTCAGATACCGAATAAAAAATTTCTGCGCATGCTATAAATCATTTTCTGCTAATTTCGATTTCAGCTCAGTGCAAAAACCATTCAGCGAATAGGAACTTTTTCTTATTCTGATTGGTTGATTTTTTTCCATAATTGGCTCCAGAATCGTGAGAATAGCCCCTTTTATTTGTATAGTTAATGGCGAGTGTGAAATAGTGGTTGTCTATTTATAGACCGCTCCACTCACACATATTTGGATAAAACAGCGTGCCACAATTCTTATTATCTTGGTTTCTGATTCGGGTTGATTTATTCCCTAAGAACTATAAGAAGAAAAATAACCCTGCGTTTATCAATCTAATTTGGCCAAATGAGCAATTTTGAAAACACTATAAATTTATAATTTTATAAATGAGACTGCTCATATCAGGGCAAAACCTTGAACATTTCGACTGCCCTTTAAATGTTCTCGAATAGTTTTTGAAAAATTAATTATTGCAGCCTCAAGTCAATTTGGAAAGATTTTGTAGTGCAGGATAATAAGCCATGAGTAAATTATAAAAGGAGCAGTTCAGACAGACTCGTGGCAGATCAATATAGTAGTGAGCACATCAACTGGTCGTCCCATGCAAATCAAGTTATTGATCCCCCGAGAGACCAGAGTTTTGTATAATTGGGCTGAATAAAAAACTACCCCGAGCATATATATTGCTCTTTTTTTTCGAAGTCAGAACAAAAATTATGACACGTCAAGCACTTGAGCTCAAAATATCAGCATCATATTTCAGTTTGCATGAAAACTTAAATCTAAAATTGCGATTTGAAACATTGACTCTTTTTCCTTTTCCCGCTCCACATTTGAGTTTTTTCTAGTCAATATTCTGCTAACAGTGCCTGGTTGTTACAAAAATTGGCATGCAGACTAATTCGACAACGACAGACATATTTGATCCCAATAGTTGACCTTGTGAAACCTCTCGTTACACCATAAAGCCGGAGGGAAAAGAGCCCAAACAAAAGTTTTTGTGCAGAAACAAAAGTATCCAATCTCGAATGTTTAAGAACGAAATCATATGGGCGATGGAGAAGGGTCAAGGTCAAAACAAAAGAAATGATCTCCATCATCACTTTAAATTTAATCGGTTTAAATTTTAGCGCCACCTGATTCCAACATAACAGCCGACGTTGATGGCGGAAACTTAACAGTTAGAGTGCATAATCGACCCGAAAACTTTGACGTTTGGAGTTTGAGTTTGAGTTACCGTTGTAACAACACATACTGTCGTGATGATATCATTGACAGCTATGGTGACGGAAGGGCGAATTCGACTATTTCAAACTACCAATTTGAAGTAGAGCCAATATACGGTGTCAACTACGGAGTAGACGTCACTTTGTTTTTTGGCGTTGATGGGAACAAGGACTGTGACAACAGACAAGAAGCAGAGTCGTACGGCCGCGAATTCGTTATTTCTTTTGGTTGCAACCGTGAGTAGATTTTAAAATAACTGGGCTTTTCAATTATAAAAACGATAAAAAAAATAAAAACTCGATAATATTACAAATTAAGAAGATTAATAATTGTCAAGCAACAAATTTTACATTTTTAATGAGTCGTGTATTTTTTTCAGGCTTTTACTAAAATTTTATTGCGCATTGAAATTTGAGTTTTGGTCCCATTTAAATTCAATTCAAGTTATTTGCGAAAGTTTTGACAAATTACAAAACAAAACGAAAATGGAGCAAAAACAACGTGATTAATTTTTAGTTTCAAATTGAAACAAGACTGCTCGTATCAGGGCGAAAACCTGAATGTTCCGACTGCCTTTTGAGAACTATGAAACAGTAGTAGCATGAAAAAATTGATTGTAATAAAAAAATGAAATTTTTTTAGTACAACTTGAGATTTTTTGTGAAAACCATCCACCCACACGCCATATAAAATACAAAGTTATAGTTTTTTTGTCATACTGACAATTCAGTTATGGCATATAAGCTTTCGTGAACCAATTTGGAACGATTTTTAAGACGGATTAAATCTCCGCTTACGCGTTAATAGCGCGAAATATATCGCGCGTTAATTGTCCCAAATTGGTCAAAATAGCAATCATCTGTAAAAGCCCATAACTTTACAAAAATGATCACAGGTAAAATATTTTTGCAAACTTCAACTCAGAACAACAACAATAGTTTTTGAAATATATAAAAAAATCCGTCAAAAATGGTGAGTTAGAAAGTCGAAACTTGTCTGAAGAAAAAAACACACCCTAAGCACAATTATTCCGTTACTTTCGCTACGAAAGTCGGAACAATGAATTGTTTGATTTCTTTTCTGAATATTTCAAATTAAACAGCTTTTGTATACTTAAGTTCAGTGACATTTTTCCAAGTTGAGGTCTTTTCGGTTATACCCCCCCCCCCCCCCACCCCCTCCCATAAATGGATTAATCTGGCAATTCAAATTTCGATTTGAAATTGGAAACGAGAAAACGAGTGAAACAAACAATTATATACCACTCGCGTTCAATTAGCAATTGCTCGATTAGGAAGCATAAGTATGAGGCAAATTGGTGGCGTCCCTCATGCTTGAGGTACCAAATGCTTCAATTTAATTTAAACTTAGTTTCAGCCAATCAGAATTGAGTATTCAAAATCTCAAAGTAGATCGCGAAAATCTCAAAGTAAGAATCCAGGCCATTAGTGTTAATATTGACCGATTAGATAATAAGCAGATGAGTTTCAAGACTGAAATTTTTAAATGATTTTGAACTCATTAACCTTGATGATTTTCTTAATATTAATGCGGTTGTAACCCGCAATTTGTAACATTTTTGATTATTTTCCACTGATTTAATTTATTTTCTGCAAATATTGATTTCGATTTTGTGAGAAAAGCATTGAGCCAATAAAAATGCTTAGCGATTTTGCTTTGTTGAAATTTTTCAAGCATTCGGTCCCTCAAGCATGAGAACCTTCCCCTGGCAAACTTATCACAAGGTATCCTAATCGAGCGGCTGCTAATTGAACGCCAGTGCTTGTTTCACTCGCTTTGGCCTTTTCAATTTCAACTCAAAATTTGAATTGCCAAATATATCCATTCAAGGCACGGTATAACCGAAAAAACCCCAAGTTGATGTTGCTTCTCTATACTCCTTTATGTCAAAGTGAAACTTTTCGTCGAGGTACCTTGCGTGCCCATTTCTTGAAACAGTATTCTCAATCAACAAAAAAGTGGAGATAACTAATGACGACATGTCTTTGAAGCTAAAATTTTGTTTTGAAAATCCAATAAAATCACTCTGATTCGTTCAATTAGTTTTATTGGTTTTCTTTGTCAAAATAGAAGATCCAAATGGTTTTATCCATTTGATCTTATTCATTGCAAACGATGACTTTCCAGTTTGATAATGACAAATGATTATAACTAGTCTGATGATCCAGAGTGTTGTTATTGTACTTTTCTTATTAAATACCTGAACTTTAATGATTTTTTGTCATTACTGATCTGCACACATTGAAAAAATTTTCGTAAGAAATGGACAAGAAAATTTAAATGAATTTAAACGTACAATATAATCTTTACTCGCGCGAATATTGAGAAAAGCTAAAAGTATGATGCTTTGTTTATGAGCTTATGTTTTTGTTCTGACTTTCGATATGAAAGTAACGGAATATTTGTGCTCGGGGTGGTTTTTTTTTTCTACAGACAATTTTCGACTTTTTAACTAGCTATTTTTGTGGGAATTTTTTTAATCATTCGAAAGCTATTGTTGTTCTGAGCTCAATATTGAAAAAAATATTTCACTTGTGATCATTTTTTGCAAAGTTATGGGGGTTTAAAGATTGTCATTTTGACCAATTTGGGACAATTAACGCGCGATATAATTCGCGCTATTAACGCGTAAGCGGATATTTAATCCGTCTTAGAAATCGTTCCAAATTGGTTGAACGAAGCTTATTTGCCATCATTGATTTGTTACAAGGAACGAAATCTATTCTTTAGTACTTTATATGGCGTGTGGGGTTTTGATTTTCATAAAATTTTCCAAATTTTAGAAAAAAAAATGTTCATTTTATTTTATTTCATTTTCTTTTTATTTTAAGTTTTTTTGAATGTTATTACTGCTCCATAAACCTTAAAAGGCAATCGGAACATTCAGTGCTTTGCCTTGATTTGAGCAGTCTTGTTAGATTTATAGATAAATGCGAAAGGCTCCAGCAGAGAGCAGAAAAAAATTTAAAACAGCATTTTTTTTAAGACAGCCACCTCCCCTTTTCCTGAAAAAATTTTTAATTGAATTCAAGTGGCGGGTACTAGCATATTTTTAAGTTGAATTAATATTTGAAAATGGTTGAAACACTCACCCAACGCTGAAAATTATGTCTATATGGGAAAACAGTAAGTCTGGATTTACAATTTAATATTTTTTTTAGAAAAAGTGAAAATTAAACAAAACTTGGGGCAAAAGCTGGATATTTTAAGTGCCTTTAAAGCTGAAGAAAATTCTTTTGGTTCAAAAATCGATTTGGTTGAAACACTCACCAAACGCTGAAAATTATGTCTATATGGGAAAACAGTAAGCCTGGATTTACAATTTTAATATATTTTTTAGAAAAAGTGAAAAAATTAAACAAAACTTAGGGCCAAACCTGGATGTTGCAAGTGCCTTTAAAGCTAAAGAAAAATTTTTTGGTCCAAAAATCAGTTTGTTTATCAAAATTTTTGGAAGAAATGAAAATATTTCCTTTTTCGTTTTGTCTTCCTTCTATCCTCCGCACGCAATGTAAAACACTAAGGATCTAATTATGATCTCGTATACTATAAGTAGGACCCAAATGCTGGCTTCAATTCACTATGGAACGATTTTAATTAGCACTTACTCTACGCGTGCTTTAAGAATGAAACATATAGCTCGGTAATTCTTTCAAAAATTATTTTTAAAGTTTGTCAACAACATTTCGTAAGAAGTCAATATTACTGCATAAAAAACCACCCTACACACATTAATTTTGAAAGCCGCAACAAAAATATGACTTGTTTTTTGTAGACTCAATTCTAATGACTCAGGCAATATGACTTTTTTCTCCTTTTTGCGATCTTTAATTGCTTTTTGTTGAACTTAATAGTTCCGACTTTCGAAGAAAATGACCGAATATTTGTGCTCGGATTGGTTTTTTTTTCAAACAATTATCGATTTTTCACCTGAACTTTTTCGACTAAAACTATATCGTTGCCTTGAGCTGGAATTTAAAAAAATTCTAATGTGATTGTTTTTTGTAATGTTACAGGGGTTGTAAGATTGGCAGTTTGGCCAAATTTGGACAATTAATGCGCGATATATTACATACTAGTAACACAACGATGAAGCGGATACATAATACGTCCAATCAATTATCGTTCCAAATTGAATTGAGGCGCGCTATTCCATTTGTTTATTTATATTCTATATGCAAAATATATCATTTTGTGCTTTATATGGCGTGCGGGGGATGATTTTTTAAAAATGGAAAAAAATCGTGTTTTTTGAAATTAAATTTATAAAATTTTTTCATGCGAACAGTACACTGTAGACCTCAAAAAAGCAGTCCTAAATTTCAAGGTTTCGTTTTGATACGAACAGACGAGCTGTCTGTTTTCAAATTTCTGATAGAAAAGAATTTCGTATGGACTATTGACCAGATATGCAATTTTTTAGAAACTGCAACAGAAAAAAAAACAACTGGATTAGTTCACAACAAAATTCACCCACTATTCTCAAACCTGATCCAATTTGCTTTTCTATTATGTTCTGATCCCATTTATTTTTTCGTTTTCAAAAATTCTCCTATAAATTTTTAAAATCAACTGAATGTAACATGAAAATTAATTTTTAACAAGACATATTGGTACTAAAAATAGATAAATATGTTGGATGGTATTTTGTTGATTAACTCCAAAAATATTCAAAATGTTGAACCCTGACTGTTCGTCATTCACCAAAATTTGTAATGAAGTTTTGACCGAAATTTCATTACAACCGAATATAGTTTGGCCCACTAATTTATGTTGGAAAAAAATAGTACATGTTGAAGGAGGAATGAATTGCGCAAACAATAAATCGACTGCCAAAAATTGTTCCGCTTTGTTTGAGTAGCAAAAATGAACTGACCGCAGAGAAAGTTTGAAAGCCTTAGTCGATCAAGGAAGGTTATTTGGCAATATCTTGTAGTTTGTTGCAAACGAGGGGGTTTTCTTGCGAGATATTGGTTCTTGAAATAAAATATATAATCATGTTTGAGCTGAAACGTTTTAGAAAGTCTGAACATTTCGGAAAGTTAAGCTGATGATTTTTTTTTAGTTGCTCCAACAGTAAGAGCTCAAGTAGAAACTGCGAATAGGAGTTCAATTATATTCCACAATGTCGATTGGATACCACATAGACACTCATGTACCGAGATTCAGAAAATTAATTTGTCAAATTGCAAGATCTGAAGTCGAAAGATTAGATGGCCGAAGTGATTGACAAAAGTAGATTTGCAAAAATTTAACTTTTGTTTTGAGCTCATTGGTTTTCTTTAGTATAATTCAAATTCATCGAATAATCTTGTGCTTTAATCGATTAAGGGTTGAACTTTACCCGATTAACATTTTCAATTGTAAATACTCTATAATATCATTAGAAAAGGGAATAAAAACTGTAAACTTTTTCTGACCTTTGAGAATTCGAGTTAAAAAAATTAGTATTATACGTTTGAACAGAAATAAAATTTTGATAAACCTGAATTTTTCGACATATTTTCAGTTCATCAAAATGTCAGTGTTAAATTTTTTTTTGCAACTTTTGAACCTCGGTACGGACTCCTCGTGGCCACGTCTTACTGTGATCGACTCATCAAAATTATCTGACACCTCAACTTCTTCTCCTGCTCTAAAAATCTTTGATGAGCGGTTATTGTATTGGGAACTTCCAATTCTCATTGGTGGCTTGGCTCCAGGAACCGAATACAACCTTACTGTTACTGGTTTAGTTCGTCACTGTCCAAATGGCGATGAGAACTAGGTCTACTCAAGACTTATTTGCACAGGTTTGACACATAGTTTTCGTAGTTCATTGAATCCTAAGAAGCTCAAAAAGCGAAGCAGCTAAAATATCATGCAAAGTTGCTTACAGCTATTCAAAATGAATTTTTTGTATTATTTAAATTCTTCTAATCTCATATTTCGTAAGCAATTTAAAAATTGTTTTTTCTTCAGACCCTTTTATTAATAACAATTTTAATGAGAGTTAAACAAGCACAATAGGAACGTCAAATTTAAAATTTAGTTTGAATTACAGTAATCAAATCGGTGGAGCAATTTAGCGTAATTTTTAGGTTTTGCAAATAAATCTGTATTGTTAAGTTTCAAAAATTAGGAAATCTTGAAGCAAGGCTACGCAATAGCGTAAAATATCTAAATTGTTTTGTTAAATTGGTAAAAAAAAAGACTCAAAAGATAAGGTTGATGAAAAAAGCAACGGAAGCAAATTCAACTTTTCGTGAAAAACTTTTGAATTTGTTCAAAAATCTCCAATCTGCAGCGGCTATTTTCAATGAAATCAACTTGGTTTAAGAACCTGTACAAGAGTATCGACAGTTTTTTGCTTATCAACATCGACAAGTTGATCCTAAATGAGTTATGTATGATGTTTAACTCATAGAGTAATTTCGGATAGGGTACACCGTCTGCTCGTCACGCTATCTTATTTTCGGCCGGATAGATTCGTGCAACTTCTTAGTCTAATACCGATCCTAATCTTACTCTTATATCTACTAGTCTCAGGGTGTTTAAGAACCTGTACAAGAGTATCGACAGTTTTTTGCTTATCAACATCGACAAGTTGATCCTAAATGAGTTATGTATGATGTTTAACTCATAGAGTAATTTCGGATAGGGTACACCGTCTGCTCGTCACGCTATCTTATTTTCGGCCGGATAGATTCGTGCAACTTCTTAGTCTAATACCGATCCTAATCTTACTCTTATATCTACTAGTCTCAGGGTGTTTAACTAGTTTCTGCTAGGCTCAATAGATCTAGAGTATACTGGTATTATTGCGGCTGCTTAAGTACTCGGGAGAGGCAACTAATTTCTAAGTTAAATTCAAATCTCTCTGGTGCTGTAATTACAAGTAATTTCAGCACTTACAAATCAGTAGGTTGTTAGTTAGATGAATCATGACTGGTTAATATTAAATATTTTACAGTGGTAAAATATCTAATTTATGAAATAATAAAATGTAGCTTAGATCAGGTTCCAAATCCTACAAGACAAGGTTCCGTCAAAATAATGAAACATTTCAGCTGATCTTACAATTTTTGTTATGTTTGAAAAAAAACGATGAAATTTTGAGTAAAATTTCTTTTTGTTAATTAGTTTTGAGCGCATAACAATGGTAAGCTTTCAAGTTACTCTTTTTAGCCAATGCCAAACCCAAAAGTTTTTTTTTGTAATTTTGAAAAAAAAACCAGTTGCATATTTTCGAGACTAGGAAGGTTTTGCTTTGCTCATTAGCATTGAAGGTAGACCACGGGTCATATTTTATTAAATATAATATGTTTAGTATACTTTTGAAGAAATATAGTTTACAAATCGAAGGTGATAAAAGTTACCATACCACTGTTTTATGAGAAAACTCAGTTGAAGTTCTGGCTGGTTACTATCATGGATTGAAACTTTCTAACATAAACGCACTATATAGTGAAAGGGTACTTATCAGTAGAGTAACGGCTTTCTTTTTCTTTCTTCGTTTACCAAGTTAATTCAGCCTGTCTGAGTTTCCCCTCGATGTGTCCCACTCGTCTGGAATTTGTGGTTTGTTGAATTAGTTTCTTGGTTTCAATAAAACAAAAAGAAGGTTTGTTTTGATTTTCGGGATACTTCAAACCGAGGCAATTTATTGGGAGCTGGGAATACCCACGTGGCTTGCTTCTATCTGGGTAGACAGTTAAATCCAGTGACAGGCGGTAAGGCCCACGATTAATTCTACAGCAGTTTTGAAGAATGTATGAAACCTTCCTTCCTTTTTACCAACTGTTTGTGTTTGCAGTAAGACTCAAAATGATTCCAGGAGAAAACCAATCAGGTTAGTTTTTAAAAATTAATTCGCACAATGACGCGCACGACGCATCTAGCTGCATTGACTTTCAACCAATCAGACAATGTCGTTTCGCGGCATTGTTATGTAATTGGGTACTCGGGTGATAAAATATGTGGTTTCAGATTCTCAAATAAAATCAGGTTCAAACCTGTCCGTACACGACACATTTTTTAAATTTTGGGTAAATGAGCCATGTATGTAGGGATGGGGTGATTAAGTTATACACTACTGAAGTCTATGGAAAAAATGCTTATCATAAAAAATTGATACAAAATTATAAAAAATGTTTTAAAAATTTTAATGAACATTTTGCTCTACTTGCCTCTGTTGAAGCTTTCTGGTCATTAAAAAAGTGATTTAAAACTTTTATAAAAATCTTATCATACAATTTTTTTTTAATTTTCATCAAATTTTCGTTACTTGTTTGGTATATAATTCCATGTGAAAAAAAAGTTATAAGTAGTTTTTATAATTGTAATTACCAAATGCAGCTAATCTGCGTGGTAACTGCCAGTTACACTCTGGGTTGTCTTATGACAAAAAATCTTTGGCTAGTGTTTCGGTTGAAATACGAAATTTCGAAACAAAATTTTTTTGATTTTTCAATTATCATTTCAATTTCATAGTATGGAAAAAACGTATCATACAATTTCAATTATGGAAAAATGCTTTTTTTGCTATTTTCATACACTTACTTTTGCTCTACGAAATTGTATGAAAGAGTATGATAAGCATTTTTTTCATTTTGAAGTTTGTATGATAAGCATTTTTTGTCAAACCGGGACAATTATGAAGCCTTTTAAAACCCTATTTACAAGCACAGTAGAAAAACTCTAACATTTTGTGGTGTTGCCATTTATATGTTTTAGCCAAAATTCTAGCAAAGAAGTCAGCTGTGATCTACGCTCATGTCGAGTAAATGATGAAAGTGGTAGGAAGTGAATTAGATGAAGACGTCTTAATTCGAGCTGAGAGAGAGAAAGAGATAGCAATGGAGAGATGAGGCAGCACACATATTGGGCTCAAAGAGAGTTTAAGGTTTTAAGGAAAATTCAGAGAATAGAATTTCAAGATTCAAAGCTCGTTCAGTTTTGTCATGAGATCGGAGTAAGCTACGATGAAGTGTTTTCTCCTTTAGTCAAATATACAAAATAATATGTTTCGTGAGAAACCTCAGTTGAAGTTCTGGCTGGTTACTATCATGGATTGAAACTTTCTAACATAAACGCACTATATAGTGAAAGGGTACTTATCAGTAGAGTAACGGCTTTCTTTTTCTTTCTTCGTTTACCAAGTTAATTCAGCCTGTCTGAGTTTCCCCTCAATGTGTCCCACTCGTCTGGAATTTGTGTTTTGTTGAATTAGTTTCTTGGTTTCAATAAAATAAAAAAAGGTTTGTTTTGATTTTCGGGATACTTCAAACCGGGGCAATTTATTGGGAGCTGGGAATACCCACGTGGCTTGCTTCTATCTGGGTAGACAGTTAAATCCATTGACAGGCGGTAAGGCCCACGATTAATTCTACAGCAGTTTTGAAGAATGTATGAAACCTTCCTTCCTTTTTACCAACTGTTTGTGTTTGCAGTAAGACTCAAAATGATTCCAGGAGAAAACCAATCAGGTTAGTTTTTAAAAATTAATTGGTACAATGACGTGCACGACGCATCTAGCTGCATTGACTTTCAACCAATCAGACAATGTCGTTTCGCGGCATTGTTATGTAATTGGGTACTCGGGTGACAAAATATGTGGTTTCAGATTCTCAAATAAGATCAGGTTCAAACCTGTCCGTACACGACACATTTTTTAAATTTTGGGTAAATGAGCCATGTATGTAGGGATGGGGTGAATAAGTTATACACCACTGAAGTCTATGAAAAAAATGCTTATCATAAAAAATTGATACAAAATTATAAAAAATGTTTTAAAAATTTTAATGAACATTTTGCTCTACTTGCCTCTGTTGAAGCTTTCTGGTCATTAAAAAAGTGATTTAAAAACTTTTATAAAAATCTTATCATACAATTTTTTTTAAATTTTCATCAAATTTTCGTTACTTGTTTGGTATATAATTCCATGTGAAAAAAAAGTTATAATTAGTTTTTATAATTATAATTACCAAATGCAGCTAATCTGCGTGGTAACTGCCAGTTACACTCTGGGTTGTCTTATGACAAAAAATCTTTGGCTAGTGTTTCGGTTGAAACACGAAATTTCGAAACAAAATTTTTTTGATTTTTCAATTATCATTTCAATTTCATAGTATGGAAAAAACGTATCATACAATTTCATTTATGGAAAAATGCTTTTTTTGCTATTTTCATACACTTACTTTTGCTCTACGAAATTGTATGAAAGAGTATGATAAGCATTTTTTTCATTTTGAAGTTTGTATGATAAGCATTTTTCGTCAAACCGGGACAATTATGAAGCCTTTTAAAACCCTATTTACAAGCACAGTAGAAAAACTCTAACATTTTGTGGTGTTGCCATTTATATGTTTTAGCCAAAATTCTAGCAAAGAAGTCAGCTGTGATCTACGCTCATGTCGAGTAAATGATGAAAGTGGTAGGAAGTGAATTAGATGAAGACGTCTTAATTCGAGCTGAGAGAGAGAAAGAGATAGCAATGGAGAGATGAGGCAGCACACATATTGGGCTCAAAGAGAGTTTAAGGTTTTAAGGAAAATTCAGAGAATAGAATTTCAAGATTCAAAGCTCGTTCAGTTTTGTCATGAGATCGGAGTAAGCTACGATGAAGTGTTTTCTCCTTTAGTCAAATATACAAAATAATATGTTTCATGAGAAACCTCAGTTGAAGTGCTGGCTGGTTACTATCATGGATTGAAACTTTCTAACATAAACGCACTATATAGTGAAAGGGTACTTATCAGTAGAGTAACGGCTTTCTTTTTCTTTCTTCGTTTACCAAGTTAATTCAGCCTGTCTGAGTTTCCCCTCAATGTGTCCCACTCGTCTGGAATTTGTGTTTTGTTGAATTAGTTTCTTGGTTTCAATAAAATAAAAAAATTTTGTTTTGATTTTCGGGATACTTCAAACCGGGGCAATTTATTGGGAGCTGGGAATACCCACGTGGCTTGCTTCTATCTGGGTAGACAGTTAAATCCATTGACAGGCGGTAAGGCCCACGATTAATTCTACAGCAGTTTTGAAGAATGTATGAAACCTTCCTTCCTTTTTACCAACTGTTTGTGTTTGCAGTAAGACTCAAAATGATTCCAGGAGAAAACCAATCAGGTTAGTTTTTAAAAATTAATTCGTACAATGACGCGCACGACGCATCTAGCTGCATTGACTTTCAACCAATCAGACAATGTCGTTTCGCGGCATTGTTATGTAATTGGGTACTCGGGTGATAAAATATGTGGTTTCAGATTCTCAAATAAGATCAGGTTCAAACCTGTCCGTACACGACACATTTTTAAAATTTTGAGTAAATGAGCCATGTATGTAGGGATGGGGTGATTAAGTTATACACTACTGAAGTCTATGGAAAAAATGCTTATCATAAAAAATTGATACAAAATTATAAAAAATGTTTTAAAAATTTTAATGAACATTTTGCTCTACTTGCCTCTGTTGAAGCTTTCTGGTCATTAAAAAAATGATTTAAAAACTTTTATAAAAATCTTATCATACAATTTTTTTTAAATTTTCATCAAATTTTCGTTACTTGTTTGGTATATAATTCCATGTGAAAAAAAAGTTATAATTAGTTTTTATAATTATAATTACCAAATGCAGCTAATCTGCGTGGTAACTGCCAGTTACACTCTGGGTTGTCTTATGACAAAAAATCTTTGGCTAGTGTTTCGGTTGAAACACGAAATTTCGAAACAAAATTTTTTTGATTTTTCAATTATCATTTCAATTTCATAGTATGGAAAAAACGTATCATACAATTTCATTTATGGAAAAATGCTTTTTTTGCTATTTTCATACACTTACTTTTGCTCTATGAAATTGTATGAAAGAGTATGATAAGCATTTTTTTCATTTTGAAGTTTGTATGATAAGCATTTTTTGTCAAACCGGGACAATTATGAAGCCTTTTAAAACCCTATTTACAAGCACAGTAGAAAAACTCTAACATTTTGTGGTGTTGCCATTTATATGTTTTAGCCAAAATTCTAGCAAAGAAGTCAGCTGTGATCTACGCTCATGTCGAGTAAATGATGAAAGTGGTAGGAAGTGAATTAGATGAAGACGTCTTAATTCGAGCTGAGAGAGAGAAAGAGATAGCAATGGAGAGATGAGGCAGCACACATATTGGGCTCAAAGAGAGTTTAAGGTTTTAAGGAAAATTCAGAGAATAGAATTTCAAGATTCAAAGCTCGTTCTGTTTTGTCATGAGATCGGAGTAAGCTACGATGAAGTGTTTTCTCCTTTAGTCAAATATACAAAACAATTTGTTATTGTTCCGACTTTCGAAAAAAAACTGAATATTTAAGCTCGGTGAAGTTTTTTTACTCAGTCAATTTTCAACGATCGAAATATCAATTTTCAACAAAAAATTTTGTTCATCATTGAAAATAGCGTTTTCTTGAGTTCAAATGTAAAAAGATATTTAACCTCAGATTATTTTCAATAAAGTTCTGGGGGCTTGAAATTGCCAAAATTGCCATGTTCTGGACTACGTTATGCGCGCTTTAAATAGTTCATTCATAATGCTTAGAACATAATACGAGTTATTTGTGCGTGGCAAAATATCCCGCACAACAAAATTGTTCCAAATTGAAACAAGACTGCTCGTACCAGGGCGAATCAGACGACAGTTCAAACAAGATGAAGATACTTTATGTAGAAACGGAGAAAGGTGGGAAAGAAACGGACAACACAATCAACAAAGCTACACAGGAAGAACATGAGAAATTGGAGGAAGACAACATTAATGGAGAAGCAAAAGAACTAAATAAATGACATGACATCTGAGAAGAAAGATTGCAAGCACAAGTTGTCAAGGGACTATAAAACTCAAATTTAAAACGACTTGTTCAAAATTCCTGTCAAAGAGGAGTGTCATCCGGTACGGATAGATAAACTCAGCATCATTGATATGAATTGTACGCAATGTAAAACACTAAGGATCTAATTATGATCTCGTATACTATAAGTAGGACCCAAATGCTGGCTTCAATTCACTATGGAACGATTTTAATTAGCACTTACTCTACGCGTGCTTTAAGAATGAAACATATAGCTCGGTAATTCTTTCAAAAATTATTTTTAAAGTTTGTCAATAACATTTCGTAAAAAGTCAATATTACTGCATAAAAAACCACCCTACACACATTAATTTTGAAAACCGCAACAAAAATATGACTTGTTTTTTGTAGACTCAATTCTAATGACTCAGGCAATTTGACTTTTTTCTCCTTTTTGCGATCTTTAATTGCTTTTTGTTGAACTTAATAGTTCCGACTTTCGAAGAAAATGACCGAATATTTGTGCTCGGATTGGTTTTTTTTTCAAACAATTATCGATTTTTCACCTGAACTTTTTCGACTAAAACTATATCGTTGCCTTGAGCTGGAATTTAAAAAAATTCTAATGTGATTGTTTTTTGTAATGTTACAGGGGTTGTAAGATTGGCAGTTTGGCCAAATTTGGACAATTAATACGCGATATATTACATACTAGTAACACAACGATGAAGCGGATACATAATACGTCCTATCAATTATTGTTCCAAATTGAATTGAGGCGCGCTATTCCATTTGTTTATTTATATTCTATATGCAAAATATATCATTTTGTGCTTTATATGGCGCGCGGGGGATGATTTTTTAAAAATGGAAAAAATCGTGTTTTTTGAAATTAAATTTATAAAATTTTTTCATGCGAACAGTACACTGTAGACCTCAAAAAAGCAGTCCGAAATTTCAAGGTTTCGTTTTGATACGAACAAACGAGCTGTCTGTTTTCAAATTTCTGATAGAAAAGAATTTTGTATGGACTATTGACCAGATATGCAATTTTTTAGAAACTGCAACAGAAAAAAAAACAACTGGATTAGTTCACAACAAAATTCACCCAATATTCTCAAACCTGATCCAATTTGCTTTTTTATTATGTTCTGATCCCATTTATTTTTTCGTTTTCAAAAATTCTCCTATAAATTTCCAAAATCAACTGAATGTAACATGAAAATTAATTTTTAACAAGACATATTGGTACTAAAAATAGATAAATATGTTGGATGGTATTTTGTTGATTAACTCCAAAAATATTCAAAATGTTGAAACCTGACTGTTCGTCATTCACCAAAATTTGTAATGAAGTTTTGACCGAAATTTCATTACAACCGAATATAGTTTGGCCCACTAATTTATGTTGGAAAAAAATAGAACATGTTGAAGGAGGAATGAATTGCGCAAACAAAAAATCGACTGCCAAAACTTGTTCCGCTTTGTTTGAGTAGCAAAAATGAACTGACCGCAGAGAAAGTTTGAAAGCCTTTGTCGATCAAGGAAGGTTATTTGGCAATATCTTGTAGTTTGTTGCAAACGAGGGGGTTTTCTTGCGAGATCTTGGTTCTTGAAATAAAATATATAATCATGTTTGAGCTGAAACGTTTTAGAAAGTCTGAACATTTCGGAAAGTTAAGCTGATGATTTTTTTTAGTTGCTCCAACAGTAAGAGCTCAAGTAGAAACTGTGAATAGGAGTTCAATTATATTCCACAATGTCGATTGGATACCACATAGACACTCATGTACCGAGATTCAGAAAATTAATTTGTCAAATTGCAAGATCTGAAGTCGAAAGATTAGATGGCCGAAGTGATTGACAAAAGTAGATTTGCAAAAATTTAACTTTTGTTTTGAGCTCATTGGTTTTCTTTAGTATAATTCAAATTCATCGAATAATCTTGTGCTTTAATCGATTAAGGGTTGAACTTTACCCGATTAACATTTTCAATTGTAAATACTCTATAATATCATTAGAAAAGGGAATAAAAACTGTAAACTTTTTCTGAATTTTGAGGATTCGAGTTAAAAAAATTAGTATTATACGTTTGAACAGAAATAAAATTTTGATAAACCTGAATTTTTCGACATATTTTCAGTTCATCAAAATGTCAGTGTTAAATTTTTTTTTTGCAACTTTTGAACCTCGGTACGGACTCCTCGTGGCCACGTCTTACTGTGATCGACTCATCAAAATTATCTGACACCTCAACTTCTTCTCCTGCTCTAAAAATCTTTGATGAGCGGTTATTGTATTGGGAACTTCCAATTCTCATTGGTGGCTTGGCTCCAGGAACCGAATACAACCTTACTGTTACTGGTTTAGTTCGTCACTGTCCAAATGGCGATGAGAACTAGGTCTACTCAAGACTTATTTGCACAGGTTTGACACATAGTTTTCGTAGTTCATTGAATCCTAAGAAGCTCAAAAAGCGAAGCAGCTAAAATATCATGCAAAGTTGCTTACAGCTATTCAAAATGAATTTTTTGTATTATTTAAATTCTTCTAATCTCATATTTCGTAAGCAATTTAAAAATTGTTTTTTCTTCAGACCCTTTTATTAATAACAATTTTAATGAGAGTTAAACAAGCACAATAGGAACGTCAAATTTAAAATTTAGTTTGAATTACAGTAATCAAATCGGTGGAGCAATTTAGCGTAATTTTTAGGTTTTGCAAATAAATCTGTATTGTTAAGTTTCAAAAATTAGGAAATCTTGAAGCAAGGCTACGCAATAGCGTAAAATATCTAAATTGTTTTGTTAAATTGGTAAAAAAAAGACTCAAAAGATAAGGTTGATGAAAAAAGCAACGGAAGCAAATTCAACTTTTCGTGAAAAACTTTTGAATTTGTTCAAAAATCTCCAATCTGCAGCGGCTATTTTCAATGAAATCAACTTGGTTTAAGAACCTGTACAAGAGTATCGACAGTTTTTTGCTTATCAACATCGACAAGTTGATCCTAAATGAGTTATGTATGATGTTTAACTCATAGAGTAATTTCGGATAGGGTACACCGTCTGCTCGTCACGCTATCTTATTTTCGGCCGGATAGATTCGTGCAACTTCTTAGTCTAATACCGATCCTAATCTTACTCTTATATCTACTAGTCTCAGGGTGTTTAACTAGTTTCTGCTAGGCTCAATAGATCTAGAGTATACTGGTATTATTGCGGCTGCTTAAGTACTCGGGAGAGGCAACTAATTTCTAAGTTAAATTCAAATCTCTCTGGTGCTGTAATTACAAGTAATTTCAGCACTTACAAATCAGTAGGTTGTTAGTTAGATGAATCATGACTGGTTAATATTAAATATTTTACAGTGGTAAAATATCTAATTTATGAAATAATAAAATGTAGCTTAGATCAGGTTCCAAATCCTACAAGACAAGGTTCCGTCAAAATAATGAAACATTTCAACTGATCTTACAATTTTTGTTATGTTTGAAAAAAAACGATGAAATTTTGAGTAAAATTTCTTTTTGTTAATTAGTTTTGAGCGCATAACAATGGTAAGCTTTCAAGTTACTCTTTTTAGCCAATGCCAAACCCAAAAGTTTTTTTTTGTAATTTTGAAAAAAAAACCAGTTGCATATTTTCGAGACTAGGAAGGTTTTGCTTTGCTCATTAGCATTGAAGGTAGACCACGGGTCATATTTTATTAAATATAATATGTTTAGTATACTTTTGAAGAAATATAGTTTACAAATCGAAGGTGATAAAAGTTACCATACCACTGTTTTATGAGAAAACTCAGTTGAAGTTCTGGCTGGTTACTATCATGGATTGAAACTTTCTAACATAAACGCACTATATAGTGAAAGGGTACTTATCAGTAGAGTAACGGCTTTCTTTTTCTTTCTTCGTTTACCAAGTTAATTCAGCCTGTCTGAGTTTCCCCTCGATGTGTCCCACTCGTCTGGAATTTGTGGTTTGTTGAATTAGTTATTTGGTTTCAATAAAACAAAAAGAAGGTTTGTTTTGATTTTCGGGATACTTCAAACCGGGGCAATTTATTGGGAGCTGGGAATACCCACGTGGCTTGCTTCTATCTGGGTAGACAGTTAAATCCATTGACAGGCGGTAAGGCCCACGATTAATTCTACAGCAGTTTTGAAGAATGTATGAAACCTTCCTTCCTTTTTACCAACTGTTTGTGTTTGCAGTAAGACTCAAAATGATTCCAGGAGAAAACCAATCAGGTTAGTTTTTAAAAATTAATTCGCACAATGACGCGCACGACGCATCTAGCTGCATTGACTTTCAACCAATCAGACAATGTCGTTTCGCGGCATTGTTATGTAATTGGGTACTCGGGTGATAAAATATGTGGTTTCAGATTCTCAAATAAGATCAGGTTCAAACCTGTCCGTACACGACACATTTTTTAAATTTTGGGTAAATGAGCCATGTATGTAGGGATGGGGTGATTAAGTTATACACTACTGAAGTCTATGGAAAAAATGCTTATCATAAAAAATTGATACAAAATTATAAAAAATGTTTTAAAAATTTCAATGAACATTTTGCTCTACTTGCCTCTGTTGAAGCTTTCTGGTCATTAAAAAAGTGATTTAAAAACTTTTATAAAAATCTTATCATACAATTTTTTTTAAATTTTCATCAAATTTTCGTTACTTGTTTGGTATATAATTCCATGTGAAAAAAAAGTTATAATTAATTTTTATAATTATAATTACCAAATGCAGCTAATCTGCGTGGTAACTGCCAGTTACACTCTGGGTTGTCTTATGACAAAAAATCTTTGGCTAGTGTTTCGGTTGAAACACGAAATTTCGAAACAAAATTTTTTTGATTTTTCAATTATCATTTCAATTTCATAGTATGGAAAAAACGTATCATACAATTTCATTTATGGAAAAATGCTTTTTTTGCTATTTTCATACACTTACTTTTGCTCTATGAAATTGTATGAAAGAGTATGATAAGCATTTTTTTCATTTTGAAGTTTGTATGATAAGCATTTTTTGTCAAACCGGGACAATTATGAAGCCTTTTAAAACCCTATTTACAAGCACAGTAGAAAAACTCTAACATTTTGTGGTGTTGCCATTTATATGTTTTAGCCAAAATTCTAGCAAAGTAGTCAGCTGTGATCTACGCTCATGTCGAGTAAATGATGAAAGTGGTAGGAAGTGAATTAGATGAAGACGTCTTAATTCGAGCTGAGAGAGAGAAAGAGATAGCAATGGAGAGATGAGGCAGCACACATATTGGGCTCAAAGAGAGTTTAAGGTTTTAAGGAAAATTCAGAGAATAGAATTTCAAGATTCAAAGCTCGTTCAGTTTTGTCATGAGATCGGAGTAAGCTACGATGAAGTCTTTTCTCCTTTAGTCAAATATACAAAACAATTTGTTATTGTTCCGACTTTCGAAAAAAAACTGAATATTTAAGCTCGGTGAAGTTTTTTTACTCAGTCAATTTTCAACGATCGAAATATCAATTTTCAACAAAAAATTTTGTTCATCATTGAAGATAGCGTTTTCTTGAGTTCAAATGTAAAAAGATATTTAACCTCAGATTATTTTCAATAAAGTTCTGGGGGCTTGAAATTGCCAAAATTGCCATGTTCTGGACTACGTTATGCGCGCTTTAAATAGTTCATTCATAATGCTTAGAACATAATACGAGTTATTTGTGCGTGGCAAAATATCCCGCACAACAAAATTGTTCCAAATTGAAACAAGACTGCTCGTACCAGGGCGAATCAGACGACAGTTCAAACAAGATGAAGATACTTTATGTAGAAACGGAGAAAGGTGGGAAAGAAACGGACAACACAATCAACGAAGCTACACAGGAAGAACATGAGAAATTGGAGGAAGACAACATTAATGGAGAAGCAAAAGAACTAAATAAATGACATGACATCTGAGAAGAAAGATTGCAAGCACAAGTTGTCAAGGGACTATAAAACTCAAATTTAAAACGACTTGTTCAAAATTCCTGTCAAAGAGGAGTGTCATCCGGTACGGATAGATAAACTCAGCATCATTGATATGAATTGTACGCAATGTAAAACACTAAGGATCTAATTATGATCTCGTATACTATAAGTAGGACCCAAATGCTGGCTTCAATTCACTATGGAACGATTTTAATTAGCACTTACTCTACGCGTGCTTTAAGAATGAAACATATAGCTCGGTAATTCTTTCAAAATTATTTTTAAAGTTTGTCAATAACATTTCGTAAAAAGTCAATATTACTGCATAAAAAACCACCCTACACACATTAATTTTGAAAACCGCAACAAAAATATGACTTGTTTTTTGTAGACTCAATTCTAATGACTCAGGCAATTTGACTTTTTTCTCCTTTTTGCGATCTTTAATTGCTTTTTGTTGAACTTAATAGTTCCGACTTTCGAAGAAAATGACCGAATATTTGTGCTCGGATTGGTTTTTTTTTCAAACAATTATCGATTTTTCACCTGAACTTTTTCGACTAAAACTATATCGTTGCCTTGAGCTGGAATTTAAAAAAATTCTAATGTGATTGTTTTTTGTAATGTTACAGGGGTTGTAAGATTGGCAGTTTGGCCAAATTTGGACAATTAATACGCGATATATTACATACTAGTAACACAACGATGAAGCGGATACATAATACGTCCTATCAATTATTGTTCCAAATTGAATTGAGGCGCGCTATTCCATTTGTTTATTTATATTCTATATGCAAAATATATCATTTTGTGCTTTATATGGCGCGCGGGGGATGATTTTTAAAAATGGAAAAAATCGTGTTTTTTGAAATTAAATTTATAAAATTTTTTCATGCGAACAGTACACTGTAGACCTCAAGAAAGCAGTCCGAAATTTCAAGGTTTCGTTTTGATACGAACAAACGAGCTGTCTGTTTTCAAATTTCTGATAGAAAAGAATTTTGTATGGACTATTGACCAGATATGCAATTTTTTAGAAACTGCAACAGAAAAAAAAACAACTGGATTAGTTCACAACAAAATTCACCCACTATTCTCAAACCTGATCCAATTTGCTTTTTTATTATGTTCTGATCCCATTTATTTTTTCGTTTTCAAAAATTCTCCTATAAATTTCCAAAATCAACTGAATGTAACATGAAAATTAATTTTTAACAAGACATATTGGTACTAAAAATAGATAAATATGTTGGATGGTATTTTGTTGATTAACTCCAAAAATATTCAAAATGTTGAACCCTGACTGTTCGTCATTCACCAAAATTTGTAATGAAATTTTTTTGATTTTTCAATTATCATTTCAATTTCATAGTATGGAAAAAACTTATCATACAATTTCTTTTATGGAAAAAATGCTTTTTTTGCTATTTTCATACACTTACTTTTGCTCTACGAAATTGTATGAAAGGGTATGATAAGCATTTTTTTCATTTTGAAGTTTGTATGATAAGCATTTTTTGTCAAACCGGGACAATTATGAAGCCTTTTAAAACCCTATTTACAAGCACAGTAGAAAAACTCTAACATTTTGTGGTGTTGCCATTCATATGGTTTAGCCAAAATTCTAGCAAAGAAGTCAGCTGTGATCTACGCTCATGTCGAGGAAAGGATGAAAGTGGTTGGAAGTGAAATAGATGAAGACTTTTTAACTCGAGCTGAGAGAGAGAAAGAGATAGCAATGGAGAAATGAGGCAGCACACATATTGGGCTCAAAAAGAGTTTAAGGTTTTAAGGAAAATTCAGAGAATAGAATTTCAGGATTCAAAGCTCGTTCAGTTTTGTTATTTAAAGCTTCTGTCATGAGAACGGAGTAAGCTACGATGAAGTGTTTTCTCCTCTAGTCAAATATACGAAATTTTTTGTTAATGTTCCGACTTTCGAAGAAAACGGAATATTTAAGCTCGGTGAGGTTTTTTACTCAGTCAATTTTCAACGATCAATATAACAATTTTCAACAAAAAATTTTGTTCATGATTGAAGATATAATTTTCTTGAGTTCAAATATAAAAAGATATTTAACCTCAGATTATTTTCAATAAAGTTCTGGGGGCTTGAAAATTGCCAAACAGGATTTGATGGCCTCACGGATGTGCCAGCTGAATTTCAAAAAGCCATCGACTTAACTCTTACAAATAGCTTAAACACCTATGCATGCCTAGGAGACTCACAGATCGTTACGAAAGGGTCAATCGATATACACAAACAAAAACTACAAACAATTCTACAAAAAGCTAGATGCAGAAAACCTTGCCATATCATTGGACAAATGTAAGTTTGCTTGTAGACCTTTTGAGTGGCTAGGGTACACTGTAAACAGCGAGGGCACTACACCATTGATAGTAACCTAGAAACTGATGCTTCTACGACAGGGTTAGGGGCTTCACTCGAACAAAATTCACAAGAAGCCTGGGTGGCAATAGCTTATGCATCACGATTTTAAATTTCCTTGAGGAAAAATATTCAGTCAATGAGTTAGAATTACTTCGGTTTGTGTGGGCCATTGAACACTTCAAATATCCTCATGAAAAACATTTCACCGTCACCACAGATCATCAAGCTCTGATCAAGGCTCTAAATGCAAGCGAAAGATCAAAGACCAGCAATAGCAGGATAACTCGGTGAATTGACAGGTTAATCCCATTCCATTTTGATATCAAATATTTGGTGGGTAACAAAATGGGGCTATTAGACTATATATGTCACAAAATCCAGTTGGATTGGCAAAACCCCCAAGCGAGTACGATGAGGAATTTGTTCTAGCATCAATTAAAGCATTCATAAATAATTTGGAAGTGATTGACAACCTCATCCTTAACTATTTAGCCAATAGGAATATGGCACCGTATCAGCTGATCAAAAAGCGCGGAAAATAAAAGGACAACAGTTAACAATTCAAATCCTCAATTGAGAAAACAAGTGTCCAAAAATTCTGAAAGTGGTCAATTGCAAACACCGAAACAAAATCAGTTCTGCTCAAATCATTCTGAAACTCAGTCGGTTCTAACTCGAAAAACAAACTAAATAGTAAAACGTATCTTCAAAAAACAATCGTATCGTCGGCGAAATCAAACCATTTTATCAACTACATAAATAAAACACAGAAAATGAGTGGAAAACAGGAATTAAAGAGTTTCAAAGGATGATTTATTCCAGACGAAGTCAAATCCCTAACACCACATGGAAGAAAGGAGGAAAAATCATCAAATTGTCAGGTGTCGTCTGACAGAGAGGAGAACCTCTCAGATCCTCGGTGGCACAAATAACCACCAACCATTAAAAACAGAAGCCACCACATCTACCTCGTCACCAAAAGATACGGTCAAGGACGCAAGAGAACTACTTTCCTCGAAACCACCAGTTAACAAGTTCCCAAAATTCTTTTTTTACGAAGAAACAACAAGAACAGAGAAGTCGCACACACTCAGAGTAAGAACGACACAAGCAGAAGAAACCGAGAACTGCAAAGAATTTGCGGAGACACAAACTGGCATTAGGGAGAGTCAGACAAAAAAGCAAGAACATTGCGTGAGTAGGATAAACCACATCATTGCAAGCCAGGGGAAGGTGCCCCAAGTGAGGAACCGCCCACAATGACGAGAACACAACTAGAAGCAAGCCACCACATGATAACTGAGGGGATAGTGGCCACAGTAAATCAAGCATCAATGGCAGAAAGCTTGAAGCAGAAAGATGTTCCGCAAAAAACTTAAGAAGGTGCCATTGGAATATAATTGCCGCATCTACCTGAAAGAACAGAAATTTGCGACCATTCATCAATATACTCAAAACGCAGGACTGGGATTCAATCAATTCTTCCTACAGCCAGTTCTGTTTCCATGTGCACAACCGTGTACATATGCGCGCGGACTGCCTGCTCATCGACAAACGTATCGTCATTTCAACACAGCTGCGTCAGACAGTAGTGGACAGTAGTGGATCGGCGGCCATGCTGGAGTTATGCCACCATGTGTGGTTCCCACACATACATCAGTCAATCGTCCAGATGGCGCAAAGTTGCAAGCATTGCACAGAGCAAGGTAAAAATTTCGAACCAATTATAGGGAAAAACACTCATTCTAAATAGATTCGGTCGTAGAACCAAATGAAGAGGTACAATTAAATTTTTCCGGGCCCCTCCCCGATGAGATAAACGAGGACGCTTGCATACTACTTGAAATAGAAAAAAGTCGAAATTTGCAACAGCAAAAGTTGTTTTAAATACTACGGCGGATGTCGCCGTACAATTTATGCATTGGTATTTTTCAAAAAACTGATTACCTCGTCGGTTACAATGTGACCAAGCATAAACTTTTCGAGCGAAAAAATTTCAGCTTTTTTGTAACACAAACAACCTTAAATTACTCTTCGCACCGGTAGATGACCATAGAGCCATAGGGGTAGTCGAAAGAATTATACAAACACTAAAACGTAGACTAGGGGTAGGGAATACCACCAAACGGTGAAACAAAAGTTTCACCTTTCGAAGCACACATGCGTAGAAAACTAGACACTCCTCTGTCCAACGTGGCAACAATTAGCTCAACTAACTAGTTGGGAAAATGCCAAACATGCATGCTTAGATCAAAAGAACCTCACAAAGCCAGCCCTGCCAGCAGAAACTAATAACAAAAAATACGACCTCGTAATCACCTCACACAGACAAATATTAGGATACATAAGAACCAGAAGGCAAACAATAAGAAAGAAAATTATTAACAAACAAAAACAAATTATTAGGAAACGATTTTCAAAACGAAGAAACGCAAGTACCCAAAAACTGATTTTAAAAGTTGACAAAAATTAAATTGCAAACACTCGGACACTGGTTGTCCGTAAATTTTAGCCACCATTTTGAGCAGAAAAAAAAGTTTAGGAAACAAATAGCACGAAAAACCCTCGAAAAACAGGCCAAAATTGGCACAATTTTTAAAGGATTTTTAGGTCAAATTTTTCAACTTTTCAAAAAAAAAAATTTAAAAAAATCGTTAAAAAAATGTTTTGCGAGACGCAAGATCCAGCCTAAAAGACCCATCTTAGTTAATAAAGGTAGCCCCAAAACATCAACATGAGAAAAATTCGCGTCCCAACCCAAACATCTGAAATCCACAAAAAAACAAGGAATTTGGGCATACTTTTGCATTTTTTTCAAAACTAGCTTCAAAAAATTAGAATTTTAAGAATGTTGGTCCCTAGAAATTACTATTGGCTATGACTAGGATAAAAAAAAATAGATGAATACATTTTGAATTGCGCTAGGGAGAAATTTTTCAAGATTTCATCATTATGAAAAACAAAGAAAATGAAAAGTGAAAAAAATGTATACTAACAGAGTTTGAGCGCAGCAGTACTTTGCGCTCCAAGAAACACCCATTGCAAACCGTACCCGATATGAGGACACCTATTTAGTATTATGCAATGGTTGCTTAACATGCCAATTAAACAAAAATACACAAGGTTAATGTCAACCCACTAAAAAAACAATATGATATAAATTACCACTACATACTCACGATGAAGATCAATTTCATCATCCACAAATTTTAAAATTAGGTTCCGGTACACACACCAAATGACTTTAAAAAGAGATAAAAAAACATAATGAAATTTTTCAAAAAGCAACAGAAAAATTATTACAAAGACAAAACATTAATTCCCAAATTAGTTCTCGATTCACACCAGCTACAAACTTAAAAATCGAATTCCAAATTTTACAACACAAAAAGGAATTTCTAAAAAACTACAACCAATCCGAAAAGGACAATATCAAATAATTGATAAACCCACTGATGTAACATACAAACTTATGGACCTAAACAAAAAAAAATGTTCAACAGCGGAACAATTTTTTACCTTATTATCCCAAAGAGTACGCTCTTCGCGAACTGACTCAGTTATAATCCTTCACAGGACTCAAAATTGTTCACAATAACTCCGATTATAAAGAAAATCAGAACACTGATATGAATGAAATCCAAAAACCATTAGAACAAAAAAAAACTTAACAAACAAAAATTTCAAAACTTAGACAATAAAAAGATAACTCAAACAGAAAGAAAAAATCAAAAGTTAGAGGAAAAAACTCTACCACAAGATCAAAAAGAAAAATATCAAACTAGAAAATTATCGCGACTTCGAAATAAACCACGAAAAGAATATAAAACTCTTTCCACAATCGAAAACAATAAAGAAAGTTGAATTTCAGAGACCACTTTAAAATTAATAAACATTTTCACCTCATGAAAGATCTTTTAAACACCCGTACATTTTCTCAAAACTCATGCTGGAAAGCACTTGAACAAACTTGTTCAAATTAAGCGATTAAGAACCTTTCCGTATCATCACCTTTATTTTGACACGACTTCTTTAGCCGACAAACAATCGATTTCAAGCGTATCTCTAGCTATAACTAAAAGACCTCCAGGTCAGAAATAAGCAAACCGCTATAAACTGACACCTAAAACAAACAAAATCTCAATATTACAACCCTCGCCTATCAAGTAGAACCAAGATCAACAATATTGTCCCAACTTAGACCTCAAAACTCCCTCAAACAAAACCTTCAACGCAGACGAATCCCGCCCACTAATCGTCCCACACATATTCCTACAGCCCATTGAAATCCTGATCCTAGAATTCATCCACAACACCAGATATTATCATAATTATAATATAATCAGAAACAACTTGCAATAAAATGCAATAGCTAAATTGTTCAAACCGTTAATATCCATGAAAACTCAGTGTGGCTGCCTAATTGGCTCTATTTAGCAAAAGTTTTTGTAGGTGAAAATCTTTAAAAACAAGAGTTTTGCATTTGTGCGTTTTTGATATTTTTCTGATTCAACGCCATGATTAAGAAAAATTGGCCACATTGAAAAACACAGGAAACTTAAGGAGAATCGTCAAAAGCTGCACTTGAAATGGCGAGTCATGAAAAAGTGTTCGAAAGATGTGTAAAATTAGCACAAGCTTCCACGACTTTAATCTTTTTGACAATTACAACTTAGTATTTGATGCTTCGCGAGCAGGCAATTTGGAACCAGATCTGAACTAGAGTTTATTATTGGATTTTATTCTGATATTTTATTTCTATAAATTATTGAATACTAACCAATCATACTCCATCAAATCAACAACCTATTTATTTGTAAAGTGTTGAAACTAATTGTAGTTTCAACGCCAGAACAATTTGAATTTAACTTAGAATACAGTTGTTCTCATACTGGAACTAACTCGCGCAAACCGGTGTACACTAGATCTTTTGAGACTAGGAGATATAAGAGTAAGATTAAGATTGGTTTTAGACTAACAAGTTGCACGAGTCTATCCGGCCGAAAATAAGATAGCGTGACGAGCAGACGGTGTACCTTATCTGAAATTACTCTTTGAGTACAGTAACCTACACATAACTCATCTGGTTTGACCAAAAGTCTCAAACAGACCTTAACTAACCTAGAATTAGACAAAAATTAGAATACACTTAGACAAATACAACATTTCATAAAAATGTTATATGTCAAAAACTTAGGAGATATGTCTCTACGCCTCAATAGATCAGATCCAATATTCCGAACAAAACGAGAACTACCCGGTATTGGAAGAAGACGTCAAACAAGAAACGACACACGACTAGGAGGAAATCTACTAATTGATTTCATTTTTCATGATAGTACGACAAAAACGAGATCAAACTTTTGTATTTAGGGCATAAAATTTTGAAGAAGCACCTTCATTAACCTTTCATGGCGCTAAGCCCAACAACTATACAAAAACGACCGATAAAAACAACACTAGTCAATCTTCTTGAGAAATCTGCGGTAAATTAAAAACATCTTGAAAAAAATATATTTAATGATTATAAAAGTGTAAAAATTAGTTATTACAAAGCATCAATTGTTGGTATAAATCATCCCTTCATCCCAGCTTCATCACCTAAAAAATAACAGCAAATCTCAAAAACTAACAACCATCAAAACTAAAAATTTAACCTTTTTAACTTAACGTTTTTTCGAAAAACTATCAAGGCTTATCCTTGTTTTCACCTAAATCAATTTCATTTAAAATAAAAGATTTCACATAGGTTTCTCATGGATCTTTAAATTAAATTAAACTGAATCTAATTTACCGATCATCAAGTCTTCCCTTGGACCTTTAAGTTAAATTAAACTAAATCTAAACTTGTGATCATCAAGGTTTCCCTAGGATCTTTAAATTAAATTAAACTAAATCTAAATTACTGATCATCAAGGCTTATCCTTGGATCAAATAGAACAATTTTGCTCTCCCCCTCCCATATCAATTAGTGTCTAACGACCTCAAACGTCGATTTACCACCCAACCCTTAATAAAGACCCAGAATTAACATATTTTTCAAATAGCTAACCATTCTAATTAGGATAAACAGTGAAGAACTTCGGTTACTCATACTTCACTTGATCCCCTTCCTCTTAAATGACCCAGGCTAAAACAATTAAATTTAGTAACTCATAAAATAGTATCTAACGAACTACTTGCGTTCTAACTATACCTGAACCTTGTGGATCGATTTACTATTCTCCAACCCTTGATCACAAATCACAACCCCTAAGTAAGATTAGGTAAGTCTATCTTAACTTAGAATTATTCAAGAGAAATTAAAAATTATTATCACGAATCAAATTATGCTTTTCTCTCCAACCCGACAACTACGCCCCAAGTTAAGCTGACCACAAAAAACTGTACGAACTTACACTTTAAGACACTAGAAATCACTAGCCCCAATACTGCATCCATCATCCTAAACCTGCTGTCAAGAGACAATTTAGGAAACAAACAAACAATTATAGACAATTTAGGAAACAAACAAACAATTATATTACACAACTGTAGAATTAACGACGAAAAATGCGACCTCGTTATCACCTCACACAGACAAACATTAGGATACATAAGAACAAGAAGACAAACACTAAGAAAGAAAATTATTAACAAACAAAAACAAATTATTAGGAAACGATTTTCAAAACGAAGAAACGCAAGTACCAAAAACTGATATTAAAAGGTGACAAAAATTAAATAGCAAACACTCGAACACTGGTTGTCCGTAAATGTTAGCCACCATTTTGAGCACAAAAAATAAACTTTAGGACACAAATATCACGAAAAACTCTCGAAAAACAGGCCAAAATTGGCACAATTTTTAATGGATTTTTAGGTCAAATTTTTCAAAGTTTTCGAAAAATCGTTTAAAAAAAATATTTTGCGAGACGCAAGATCCAGCCTACAAGACCCATCCGTATCATCACCTTTATTTTGACACGACTTCTTTAGCCGACAAACAATCGATTTCAAGCGTATCTCTAGCTGTAACTAAAATTCTCCAGGTCAGAAATAAGCAAACCGCTATAAACTGACACCTAAAACAAACAAAATCTCATTATTACAACCCTCGCCTATCAAGTAGAACAAAAATCAACAGTATTGTCCCAACTTAGACCTCAAAACTCCCTCGAACAAAACCTTCAACGCAGACGAAACCCCCCCACTAATCGTCCCACACGAATTCCTACAGCCCGTTGAAATCCCGTTCCTAGAATTCATCCACAACACCAGATATAATCATAAATATTATAACATCATCCAAAAAACACCTTATGAACTCTCACCTAGCACTGAGGAGCACAAAATCATTAAAGCACTCAAATTGTTTTGGCACCTTCTCCAAACTAAAAACATCATTCGAAATCATCATCATCAGAAATCATCCACGACGTTTTTCCACTCTCGGATTCTTCACAGACGAATAAGATAATATGAATTAAATTAATTATACTAATAAATTAGAACAATAACTAACCATTCTTTATAAATGTTTTACCTTTTCTTTAGTCTTCACAGGCACGATCATCAATCATCTACAAAAAAAAAGAAACTAAAAACAGGAGTCAAAATGTTAGATTAACCAATTACAATAATTGAAGCAGTAAAATTTACTCCCAAAACAGCAATAAATTGATGAATAAGATCTCTTCCCATGTGGAGTAAATTTTTCTTAAAATGAAAATAAATTGATAATTTCAACCCCTCAAATAAAGCCGTAAAATTAAAAACTTCAGAGTAGTAAATTGATAAAAGCTGCCTATAAAATTAAAGCAGTACTAACCTTTTCAAGGACGCTTCTTTGTAGTTTTAAATATTCACTCGCCCACAGTCCTATCCACAATTGCACAGCTCGCCCACGAAGAATTGTTTAAGATAATGAATTTAAGTTTTAACTTTCACTGATAACAACTCTGACCAGTTTTAACTCATTTCAAACTTTCCTTTAACCCGGTTGGAAAGGAATTATTTAATAATCCAAACTAACCGACGCAAGCTTACTAAACACCACAAAAAACAACCTAACAGCATGACTAAACAAAGAAAACCCACGGTACTCAAACCGGATTACAACCAGCTTAGAACTGGATAAATTATTCTTTTGAAGACTCCAAGATTAAAAATAACCAAACTAAACAAGAACGCTTTTGCGATAAAAATTAATACAAAATCATAACTAAAAATAAAATTAATTAAGATTTGTGTATATGAATCATACAATGCAGTATATAGATTGCATACAGTCCAAAGACGAGTAGCAAGGATTTTGACAACCTCATCACACTCCAACTACGGATTGGCAAAACACACCCGACTTGCTGCCTACAGTCACTACACTCAAAAGATTTGAAGTACGATTTGGCACCGCAACAGAGGAAACAAAGGCAATAGAACAATGGCCATCTCGATGTTCACGTACAGATCCAAGTCACCAGGCACTTCACTCAAAGTCAAACTACATGCCACTTCCGAACGAGATTATAACCTTGCTATTCTATAATCAACTAATCGGAAACCATGATACGGTCTCCCGAAACAATCGTGACAACAATCCTTCTTCCTAATCGTAAAAAAAGATTATGCTCGCAACTTCTAAAGAAAGACACCATCATCCATCCTCCACTACAGTAGAACACTGAAGAACTAAGACTCTGTAAACCCCGGATGGCTGGGACCAACTTAACTAAAATTTGTTATTGGACATTCTTCTGATATTTTATCTCTATCATATTCCATCAAACTAACAACCCACTTATTTGTAAGTGCTGAAACTACTTGTAGTTTCAGCACCAGAGCAGTTTGAATTAAGCTTAGAATACAGTTGTTCTCATTCTGGAACCAACTCGCGTAAACCGGTGCACACTAGATCTATTGAGACTAGGAGATATAAGAGTAAGATTAAGTTTAGTATTAGACTAAGAAGTTGCACGAATCTATCCGGCCGAAAATAAGATAGCGTGACGAGCAGACGGTGTACTTTATCTGAAATTACTCTATGAGTATACTCGAAAAGGATATAACTCAAATTGCAAAACGAAACTGTTATTCAAGCTCATGCTTGTGCTTTTTCACGTTAGTCTGAGACGCCTAAAAACAGGCTTAATTCAGTTTTACGGCTCTCTCTCAAGTGATGTTTTCGTTCAAAAAAATTTCATTTGTAATTCTGTACGTGTGATGGCTTCACTTGGAAACAATTTATTATTATTTGTCAAATTGGAAAATGGAAAAATTCTGAAAGTTCGGCTACACGATGTTTTCTGTTAATCAAATTTTGGTAAAAGTTTGCCGAGCGTTATGCCCTTGACAAAGCGTAAAGCTCTTGTGTAACGGCAACCAATTGACTGACAAAGGCTGCTGTCAAGACAAGTCAATGAAATTGAGGTATGGACGGTTTGGAGTTGTAAATTTCAGTCGTCACAGAAGACGCCAGCAGCGAGGCTGCTATTGGGCTTCAAACTGTAGCGCATAAGAAATCCGACTGCGATAATTGTACTGAATAAGCAACAAAGAACTTCAAGATCAGATATATTCAATCACCTGGGTTACTTCAAATTTTGTAGAGTTTTGTGTGTGGGCTAATAGAGAGAGGGTTTATAAAGTTTTTTATGCGTTTTAAAAGTGAAGTCACAGAGATTTTCAGGAAGTAGATTGCAACATGGCAGAATATCTGTCATGAAAACGTCTCTCAAGCGGACCAAATGGAGGATTGAACCGTTCCACAGAAATGCAGAAATCACACCACGACTACGGAACGGTGTGTCAAACTTTCCTTACACTACAGAAAAAAAACGGAGTGACAGAGGCAATGAACAGAACAATGTTGGAGCCAAAAAGGCAAAGATGTCGTTGGTATAATTGGATAAGTTCCATCTGGGTTTGAATTTCAACTCTGCTGTTTTCAAACGGAACAGATTTTCTTGATCAACAAATGTTTGGCATAGAGTACACGCAGAAATGGTTTGGCAAGAAATCTGATGTTTCTACTCGTCGCATTAGACGAGTCAGAAAGCAAGTGCTGACAAAGCATGAGTGGATATGGCAAAAAAAGAGAAGAAAAGGAAGTTGGATGCAAAAAAAAAGCTTCGATCACAAAAAAGATAAACTTTTGGAACCATCCAGCAGAAGTTAGGTAGTTAGGCGAAAAGTAAATTTGGAGAATCGATTATTATAAATACTTTTGCTGTTACTGAATTGTCGGCAGGAAAAACACTCAATCTGGCAGTAAGAGTTCAAGTTAGATGTTCACGGTAATGATTGTTACATTCACTTCCAGAAAAAATCTCTACCAACTTGTGATATTCCTAAACTGCTTACCGTGTTGAGGAATAAAAGTAAGAAAAGATAGTGTTAATTTACTGTTCTTGATCTTGTCTTGTTACTGAAGTTAGTAGCTGAGATTGGTTACTGTTTTATAGCATGAGATATGAAACACTGACCAATTCATCTATAACGTTTTAGCAACACCAAATGGCCTTGACCACTCTCATATAATAATAGCATAATGGATATAGTTAGCACATATGGTTACTGCAGATGCAGTAGCTAGCAAACTGTCCTCAAGGTTATGTACTGCGGATGCTGCAGTAACACATTCCCCCAGGGACCAATAAAAATTTATCTAATACAAATAAAATTTTATAAATAACAATACTACGAGTTTTCAGCTCAGTTTTTGTGGTACCATTGACGCATGAATGTTCTCTTTTGAGTTTTAACTATAAGTTTTTTCTTTTCCATTTCTTCTTTCATTTTGAGTGTTTCTTAACTTCCAGTGCGTGCTCTATGGTTGTTGCGAATCCAGAGCGGCATAACCAAACTTCTTCCGAAATAAATGGCGTTCTAGAGGCTTCAGTCGGATTTCCATCGGATTGTTCTTGTTCGTTTTGACATTCGCCAGTCCGGATCGGTACTGCTCTAGGGCCATTTCATTAATGTCTGCATCTTCGTCCGCGCTAATGTATTTAACCGAATGTTTGACTGGGCTGCCCAGTCTTTTAGGCCCCTGGTTTTTCGTGGTTCGCTTACTACGCCTGGCGCTCGCACTTCCTTGATCGTCTACGACTGAGTCGTCCGAAATTCCTGGCGGAGATCCGTGTTCGCCTGTCGTTTCTGTTTGATTTTCCGTTCTGGATTTAATAATTTCGTCCGCCGTTCTTTGCAGACCTCTAGTCAACACTTGATCGGCGAGGCTTTGCCATTCTTCGTCTCCCATATCTTGTTTTTGGAACGCATTCAAGATTGAGCTAGGTGACGTGTCCCTTGTTATGCGCTTCTTAGAGTGTCCAGCTTGATCCACATCTGATTGTTTTGGATCAGTGACTTCTTCTGCTGTTACAGCATCTTTCTTTTTTTCTTTACCTTTGGGTTTAAGCGTTTGATCTCTTTTATCCCGCGATTTCCCTACCGGGTTTAACGCCACCTGCTCTTGCGTTTTCGGTCCCACTGCCTTTGGAACCCGAGATTCGGCTTTGCTCGCTTTATTACTAGGTTGAGTCCCCCACCAACAGGTGTGTCCCGCGATGTTACGACAGTCTCGCTGTCTTGAAACAGGTCTTTTGCCTGTTCCCTCGGTATAATCCAGTCCTCCTCTTCCGATATCGTGTCCTCCAATAGCTCGTCATCTTTCTTCTGTTGTTTGTTCTTTGGCTCCTCTAATGGACTTTTCGCCTTCTCCTTTTGGTTTGTCCCTTCCTTGGGTGTCTTCGTAGGGGAACTCGGCAACTTTACCAGATCACTTTTCCGGTATACTGCTCCTGCAGCTGTTGTCACTGTTTTTGGTGAATCGAAAGCAACCTTCCCCTTGAACGGTTTTGTCAGTGCCGCCCCACTTTTTCTTGTCTCGTCTCTACGACTGAGGTTGGTGCTGTTCTACTCCGACCCCTTTGGTTTGTCCTCAACAAATCCCTTTTCCCATGAGTAAAGTAGCTCCTTTCGCAGCTCGGGGTCAATTGTACTCGTGGTGTCCACTAATTGAGAGAGGCTGGGTCCGTCATATCTACGCCGCTGTGTGTTCCAGTTAGCGTTAGCCTCTAATAGGTTCCGCAGAGTTCTTGCTCTGTTTCTCTCCTGTGTCGACATACTGGCCTGTTTGAAGAGGAGACTGACATCCCTGCTTTTCTGCCCTTTTTTGACGATCTTTAGGGAATCCCGAGATTGGTCAATCCTCTTCTTGAGTTGGCTTGCAGTTAGTGCCGACCTCTCCAAATGCTGCTTATCTAAATTATCAGATAATTCTACAAATTTATCTCGTATAATTTTAAACTCCGTTTTTGGTAATCTACCAAAATGTGCTTCAAACGGTGATTTCTGTATGGTTTTCTGTTTTATCCACCGCATGTCCCTAATGATCGTACTGAGGCATAGTTTAATTGACTTTACATTTTCTTCCAGTAGCATCGCCCCAAACGCCTTTTTATGGTTTGAATTGTTCTCTCGACTAAACCACACCCTCGATGGTCGCCCACCGGACAGAACTTTTGTTCTATATTATTTTCGAGACAGAATTTTTTCATGGCTTTTCCTTTGAGTCCGGAAAATTGGTCGGTTTTTATCGATTCTGGGATTCCGTGTGTATCTATGTACGACCGTAGAAATTTTATAGTGGATTTTCCCCCCGTTGATTTTGTTACTTTCACCGAAGGAAACTTCGAAAACCGATCAATCGCTGTCAGCAGGTAGATTTTTTTTCCTTTATAGTCTTCTAAAGGTCCCGCGTAATCTAACTGAACCTCCTGCCCTGTCTGTGATAGCAGTGGCAGTGGTTGTGAAGAATTTTTCGGTAAAATATATTTTGCATTCTTACCATAGCGTGTACATTCTCTACATTCCTCCGCTAGGTTCACGATATCCTTGTGCATGTGGGGCCACCACAAATAATTGGACACGTCAATCATTGCCTCTTGCCCCGGATGTCCTCTATGAATGCGCTTCATAACTGCTTGACGCAGTTGAACTGGTACTGCTATCCTATTGTCTGCCAGAATGCAGTCATCGATTACTGAGAGTTGATTCCACAGCGGATTCGTGTATGGGCCCATAAATTCAAATCCTGCCCGATCCTTCCTTTCTATTACGCGACGTAATCGGTCCAACCACACATCCTCCGAAATGAGTTCAGCCAACAGCGTTTTATCGAACAGTTTCGATAAACTGAAACTCTCGACGTCTCCCATGTCTGCCACTGAGCTCTCCAACTGCGTTTGCCGTTTGTTAATCCTTCTCGAGGGTTCGAGGGTTGAACTTCGCTAACTTCTAGACCCAGATCAACGTCCTCCGCTGTTAGATCCACTTCTATGATTGATTTAGTTGGTGAATCTCTTGGGCTGCTCGTGACCATCTGAGTGATCGCCTCTAGCTCTTTGATGTTTCCCGGTATCTCTTGATCTTTGCTGACCAGATCCCAAATGGATAGCAAGTTTTTTGTTTCTTCCGCGTCTTGATCCCATATTACTGGTCGTGCAGCACATCTGTCTTCCTCAAAGCTGTCTGACCCCGCTCTTTCTAGTGTTCTGCTTCTTATCCGACACGTTCGATGGAAGGTAGTCTCGGTTATTTCTGCTTCCGTTAATTTATCGCTCTCCTCCTGTGTCCTACAGTCTCCGATCCTCACTGTCTTTTTCTTCATTTTTCCGTCCTCCATTTCTTCCGTGATTATTTTTTTGTTTTTTACTAAATTGACCGACTGAACTGCTCTATTGAAATTGACAAAAGTGTTCTGATTCAACACGTTATTAATAGGCAAAAAATTTGAATTGCCACAGTTCTCGTTCCAGTCGAGCTTTGTTCGGTTTTTGACAGTTTTGTTGCTATGGCAACCACGCCTGGATTTTAGCAAATTGTCTTCTCTTTTCTGTTTTTGAGAATATTCTAGAACTTTTTCACTCTGAATTGTTACATCAGTATCATTCAGTCGACTGTATAAACAGTCGAGTGCTCTATGAAAACACTCAATCAAAGTGACCACAAATTTTTCATCCAGTTTGGTTTCAGGCCAAGGTTCTCCGGTTGGTTCTCTAGATAGATAATCGACTATCCCCATATCCTTTCCCGGAATATGGACAATTTTGAATTGATAAGGCAGTAATCTGTCCACCCATCTCGTTAATCTTGATTGATATGTTTTGTTAGATCTGTTGCCTTCTAAGGCAGATGTTAATGCCTTATGATCAGTGACTATTACGAATTCTTTTCCTAATAAGTAATGTTTGAAACGATCAACTGCCCACACTACCGCTAACAATTCAAGCTCATTAGTAGAATACTTTTTTTCTTGATTATAATTGGAAGCGCGATGCGAATAAAATTGGAATCCATTCGTTCTTTTCTGTTTGTTGCTCTAAGGATGCCCCTAGTCCACTATGACTTGCATCACACTTGACCCTAGTATCCCTATTCGGGTCATAATAATTCAGTTTAGCAATATTTGCTACCGCTTGTTTGATTTCTTCGAATACCTCAGTATGTTCGGGTCCCCATTCAAATTTTTTTACTGGGATTTTAATTTTTTTCAATTTTTTCTTTTTCATTTTCCTCACGCAATAATGATCTAAGCTTGTCTATCAAAGTGGCTGCATTTGGTATAAACTTCGAAAGGTGATTAATACTACCTAGAAAGGATCTAAGTTGTTTAAGCGACTTTGGATGCTCTAACTTAAGGATAGCCTCCGTTTTCGTAATTTTCGGGGTAACCCCACTTTCTGAAAGTTTGTGTCCAAGCCAATTTACTTCTGTTTTGAAGAAATCACATTTCGACAGCTTCAGGGATAAGTTTTCCTTATCTAGCTTCATTAGAACGTCGGTAATTAGTTTTTCATGTTCTAGCGTTGAAATTCGGCTGGCATATCTGCCAACCCATAGAACCCATAGTGCCAACCCATATCTGCCAACCCATAGTTTTTCATGTTTCACGTTGAAATTCGGCTGGCATATCTGCCAACCCATAGAATCCCGTCAAAAATCTATATGTGCCCGTAGCTTTCCCCCCTACGATGTTGAAATTACACTGTCTTGCAGTTTGCGGAGTCAACTTTAAATGAATATACGCATATTTCAAATCTAACTCAGTGAAAAACAAGGTACCTGCTGTTTGTGCAGTTACTATCTGACTAACACCGTCTAATAGCTCCTCCACGTTCGGCATCTGATATTTGTTTTTGTATAATTGTCTGTTGATGGGCTTTGCATCCAGAGCCAATTTAATTGAATCATCTTTCTTCACTGTGATGACAATATGGGCTATGAAACAATCACTGGTACACTTGTCTAACTTCTGAATATGGCCTTCTAGTAGTAGTTTTTCGATTTCCTTCTCAACTTTTCCTTGCACATGGATGGGTATCCTCCTCCCCTTTTCCTGAATCGGGCAGAGAGGGTACTTGAACGTTGTATTTACTACATGATGTACTGATCGTCCTTTTCTGTCAAACAGTGGTTTGAAATCTTCATAGAATTTTTTTTTCCACGGCCCTGATTGTTCGCACAGCATTATGTCAAATCGGGCTTTTATCTTCGGGGCGGGTCTTTGTGTAGTGGTTATACCCACTTTATTTTGTAAATCTAAACCTAAAAAACACCGTGTCCTTCGTTCAGTTACCAGAAATGTGGCATCCGGAACTTCCCAGCCAGCGGACCGTATTTTTGCCTCCACAGCACCCAATATTGCTATTGGTTTTTTATTATAATCCACGAATTGTGCTGGTAAATTCAATTTTTCGACCGGAGTAAACTGTATTTTTCCTGACGAGTCTAAAATCTGTTTCGCCACTGTCCCATTTATAAATGAAAATGGGCTTCCGGTGTCCACGGTCATGTTTATTATTTGGTTATAAATTCGGATTAGGGCTTTCAGTGATTTCATCCTTCCCGATGTTGAATCTTTCCGAATGTCGATCTTTTTCGTTTCGAGTTTGTTTGATCCATTGCTGCCACTGTTCTCTTTTACTTTCTCTTCGATGTATCGATTGATCATCTCTATCTGACTGTCTTTTTGTTCAATTGCCATAACCTCGAATTCTTCGCACGAATCAAATGTTTGAATCAAGTTACATTCTTCCTCAGAACTCTCTGTATTCTCAGTTATTTCACTGACTTGTTGTGAACGACACATTCGAGCAAAGTGGTTTGGTTTGTTACAGTTCTTACATTGTTTTCCCATTGCCGCACATTTTTTCAAATGACCATCTACTAACGGTCTGCCACACCTATTGCATTGTTTCCTTTCATCTGCGTTATATTTACTCGATATCGCCCTTCCTTCCGGCTGTTTCCGTCTATTCCTTTCGCGATAGGGTTTTCTAGTATTCTGATTCCTGTTTCCTACCACCAGAATCGGTTCCTGCTTGATTTTAATTTGAGACCCTGGTTGAGTTATTGCTTGAGCAGTACCCAGAGTGGACTTCTGAAACGCCTGTGCCGATTGTTTACTCTGCTCGAAATCGCACGTTTTATTACTTCTTCGGGAGGTAATGTTTCCAACGTGAGCTTGTCCTGCAATGCTGGACTTCGCATTTTAAAAATAAAGAGATCTCTGACTAAGTCTTCTAAAGTGTCCAATGCCGCTTTTGCTGCTTGAGCAGTTAGTGCGGCTTGAAAAGACTCTAACGATTCTCCCATTTCCTGCGATCTATTAAATAACTTGTAACGCTCATAAGTGATGCTCTGGCATTTTTCAAAAGTCTCCTTTGCTAATCTAGCCATCTCTTTAAATTGCAATTTAGAATTCTCCACATGTGGATTTTTTTGAACAAAACATTTCTTTCCTTCCGTCCCAAACGCAAGAAATAGTCTGGATACTAATCTCTTTTGAACTTCGTTGTAGTAAATATTGTGGCCCGTTTTAGGTCCTCTTTCTCTCCTCTCTTCATTCTCGGCTGCTACTCGATCTTTTAATAGTGTGTCCCGTGCTTTTCTAGCTGCTGTTGCAGCAGCAGATTCGCCCTCTCTGGGTGTTTCTGGACGGGGGTTCCGGTTCCTCCAACACTGGCTTAGGATCTTCCAGCATAACTTCTGGGTTGACATTTTCTTTTACAGTTACCGCCATCAGGAACTGATCGAATCATACTTTAAAATTCCAAGGTGGATCAAAGTTCGCTGTGGTCCAGTAAACAGGAATTCCCATGTTTGTTCTATTGTCCTGAGCCAAAAATCCTGCTGGCTGCGCCATGTGATTTTCCTAAACTGCTTAGCGTGTTGAGGAATAAAAGTAAGAAAAGATATTGTTAATTTACTGTTCTTGATCTTGTCTTGTTAATGAAGTTAGTAGCTGAGATTGGTTACTGTTTTATAGCATGAGATATGAAACACTGACCAATTCATCTATAACGTTTTAGCAACACTAAATGGCCTTGACCACTCATATATAATAATAGCATAACGGATATAGTTAGCACATATGGTTACTGCAGATGCAGTAGCTAGCAAACTGTCCTCAAGGTTATGTACTGCGGATGCTGCAGTACCACACGACTGTACGTTGGCACAGTAGCAGAAAATTTTACAAGATTTTGAAAAACCTACCAAGAACTGCAAAATTTATTGCGTTGCCATTTATATGGCAACGGAACCCAAAATGTCAAGGACAGCTGTGAATTCCTCCGAAGAACCGAATTTTGGACTCAAACGAGTTTTCAAGGTGGAGAGAATGGTCAGATGATACGATTTCACAATGTAAAGCTCGTTTAGTGGTTGCTTGATTCAATCATGAAAAAATTGAATTAGGATGAAGTTATTTCTCCTGTAGTCAAGCATACGACAGAACAAGTCTACCTACTGAAATAAGTATGTCTGTCACCCATTGAATAGTAAAATCGTATTTTTGAGGATTTTTTGATCGAATGGATCTCCATTAAGCAGGTTTAATTTGTGGAGAAACAATTGATAGATAAAGGATCATTTGTGGATAGGATAAAAGAAGACAATGCTTTATCACACAGGATCACGATGAGTTGAAATCTACGAGAATTTTTTTCTCAAGCAGACAGATTTTAAGCAGTTGATTTCAGACACCAGTTTTTACTTGCAGAATTTTAAGTTTGTGGTGGAATCCCTCATACGGGAAGGACCGAATGCGCGAAATGAAAAATCAGCCAATCAGATTTCAGTAATCTAAAATTTGGAAAGAATGTAAATATTTTCAGGGACTCAATATTGATATTGGCCGAATATAAAAACGCCAGAAATACGCAAAATTTTTGAAGTGTTACTGACCGCTGCCCAATTGGAACAAATTTTGTATTTCAAGTGTTTCGTTATGAAAGAAGCAAAACATTGCTTCATTCAATTCAATTTAATTGAATGGCAATTGCTTCTTTTTAAAAATTGACTTTCGACTGATTTTGCTGTCGGTTTTCGCTCACGAATTTTTCGCTCATTCGGAGAATAGCCCATCGAAGTTTGTTACGACACCGTACGCGCTTTTGTCTTGAATTACATAAGATGAACTGTTTTTTATCTGCAGTGACTTTGAATGCAGTAGAATAAGGACATTGCAAAGAGTTCGGATCACATTTATCAGAAAAAAAAATGCATTTTATCCTGGGAACAAACATCAGGTGAGTTTTGAAAAAGTGTTTGCAGTAAGATGAGCCGGAAGAGTTAGGCAGCTAATGTTTTTCAAAAATTGGGATAAAGGAGTGTAATCTAGTTGACGCACGGATGAAACTGACTTAAAAATAGAAGAACTGAGGAGAATCAGATTGAGACAAATTTGCGCAAGATGTTTAAGAGTGTTTTCAATTAGAAAATGGGCATTTTGTTTGACACTTTGGCTCTAAAATGTAAATGAAATTTTGCAAATGCCCTTTTTAAGCTTTGACGGAATCTTCAAGACGCTCACTTTAAAAAAATCGTCAGCAAGTAATTTGCGGTTTGTTTTTGGCAACCTAAAATAATTATCTGAAAGTAATCCGTTTTTGCAGTAAAATCTTGGATCAAGTATAAACACTAATCGCCCCATATAGTACCACGTTTTATCCTAATTTAATTTTGCCTAAAATTAACCCAATTTGAGAAAATTTCAAGTTGAGTTGGTTTTTTTCTGCAAAATATAAACCAACACTGCATTAATTGAAACGTTACACATCAATAAATTGCGAAAAACTGACGAAAACCTTCTAAGCGATGCTCAATATAATTTACTCCTCAAAATACCAGTGATTAATTATACGAGAAAAAAGTCTGCAAAATAAGAAATATTGTAATATAGAGCGATCATTTTTTTTTGAATTTACACTTAACTGTTAATAATTGATTTTCACGCTCAAGGATTAAAGAAAATTGCAATACATTTTCCATATTTTCCCAAAAAGCAAAATATGGAAAAAGTATACATTTTTCTTTGTCTGGGAGCCGAGGATCAACGACAATTTCAGCAATAGCAAACAGGTCTTGATCTACACACAGTGACAACAAGAGATTTAATTACAACATTAGAAGACATGATCGTCATAACCAGAACTGTCGCGTTTGAGAAATACAACTTCATTTGTAGAAAACAAAAGAAAACGGGAAGTCTGGAACAATTTCACGCTGATCTGGTTAAATTGGCTTCAAGAGCCGATTGTGGAGACCGAGAGGACGAATGGGTGAGCGACATGTTCATGCACATATAGAGAACGAAAAAATAGCCGAAGAATGACTCGCACAAACGAGAAGCCCACAAGGTGCATACAACAAGTCTGTCCGAAGATGACCTAAATGGACAAATAATTAAACTGAAGATGAAAACAGAAGAAATATTCGCAATTGCCGATTCCGGGATCCCAATGTCATTTCTAAATGACAAAAGAGCTCGGCCACTACAGGAAAATGACAAATCCACAGTTTTTAATCAAATTCCACAGGGAGAAAAAGCTAGGAACGAAAGGAAGATTAATTGAAACAATTGAATCAGGAGGCTGGAAGCTGCTGGAGCTGCCCCATTCCTTATTGGCGATGATCAAAAAGCAAACCTCATAGGCAGAACAAATTTACCACACATTCGAATGAATCTAGTCAAAGAAAAAAACAAGGGGAAGATGCAGAAAACCTTGCCATATCATTGGACAAATGTAAGTTTGCTTGTACACCTTTTGAGTGGCCAGGGTACACTATAAACAGTGAGGGCACTACACCATTGATAAGAAAAACAGAGGCAATCAAAAAACTCTCACCACAAAATTTTTAAATAACTAAAAAGCTTTATGAGCTCCATACACCATCTCACCAGATTCATTCCAAAGTTGGCACAAAAAGAAGCAGCTTTACGACCACTGTTAAAAAAAATTTAAAAAAATAAACCAATTAATTGGAAACCAGAACACAATACATCATTTAAAAACATTATAAAGTTAGTCTCTGAAATAACACAAAACAAACATTTTGACCAAAACTTAGAAACGCGTACAGTAACTGATGCTTCTACGTCAGGGTTAGGGGCTTCACTCGAACAAAATTCACAAGAAGGCTGGGTGGCAATAGCTTATGCATCACGCTTTTAATTTTCCTTGATGAAAAATATTCAGTCAATGAGTTAGAATTACTTGGGTTTGTGTGGGCCATTGAACACTTCAAATATCCTCATGAAAAACATTTCACCGTCACCACAGATCATCAAGCTTTGATTAAGGCTCTAAATGCAAACGAAAGATCAAAGATCAGCAATAGCAGGATAACTCGGTGAATTGACAGGGTAATCCCATTCCATTTTGATATCAAACATTTGGTGGGTAACAAAATGGGGCTATTAGACTATATATGTCACAAAATCCAGTTGGATTGGCAAAACCCCCAAGCGAGTACGACGATGAATTTGTTTTAGCATCAATTAAAGCGTTCATAAAAAATTTGGAAGTGATTGACAACCTCATTCTTAATTATTAAGCCGATAGGAAAATGGCACCGTATCAGCTGATCAAAAAGCGCGGAAAAAAAAAAGGACAACAGTTAACAATTCAAACCCTCAATTGAGAAAACAAGTTTCGAAAAATTCTGAAAGCGGTCAATTGCAAACACCGAAACAAAATCAGTTCTGCTCAAATCATTCTGAAACTCAGTCGGTTCTAACTCGAAAAAAAAACTCAACAGTAAAAACCCATCTTCAAAAAACAACCGTATCGTCGGAGAACTTAAACCAATTTATCAACTACATAAATACAACACAGAAAATGAGTCGAAAACAGGAATTAAAGAGTTTCAAAGGATGATTTATTCCAGACGAAGTCAAATCCCTAACACCACATGGAAGAAAGGAGGAAAAATCTTCAAATTGGCAGGTGTCGTCTGACAGAGAGGAGAACCTGTCAGATCCTCGGTGGCACAAATAACCACCAACAACTGAAAACCTGAAAACAGAAGCCACCACATCTACCTCGTCACCAAAAGATACGGTCAAGGACGCAAGAGAACTACTTTCCTCGAAACCACCAGTTAACAAGTTCCCAAAATTCATTTTTTTTACGAAGAAACAACAAAAACAGAGAAGCCGCACACACTCAGAGTAAGAACGACACAAGCAGAACAAACCGAGAACTGCAAAGAGTTTGCGGAGACACAAACTGGCATTTGCGGAGTCAGTAGTGGACAGCCTACATCTGACACACCCAGGATTGGCCGCCATGCTGGAGTTATGCCACCATGTGTGGTTCCCACACATACATAACTCAATTGTCCAGATGGCGCAAAGTTGCAAGCATTGCACAGAGCAAGGTAAAAATTTCAAACCAATTATAGGGAAAAACAATCATTCCAAATAGATTCGGTCGTAGAACCAAATGAAGAGGTACAATTAAATTTTTCCGGGCCCCTCCCCGATGAGCTAAACGAGGACGCTTACATACTAGTTGCAATAGAAAAACAGTCGACACTTGCAACAGCAAAAGTTATTTTAAATACTACGGCGGATGTCGCCATACATTTTATGCATTGGTAATTTTCAAAAAACGGATTACCTCTTCGGTTACGATGTGACCAAGCAAAAACATTTCGAGCGAAAAAAATTCAGCTTTTTTGTTACACAAACAACCTCTTCGCACCGGTAGATGACCATAGAGCCATAGGCGTAGTCGAAAGAATCATACAAACACTAAAAAGTAGACTAGGGGTAGGGGATGAATGAGAAAATATCCAGCAAATGCACCATACAAACTAGCATCGGACGTAGCCAAAATAATTAAAACCCTGCGAATAACACCAAACGGTGTAACAAAAGTTTCACCTTTCGAAGCACACATGCGTAGAATACTAGACACTCCTCTGTCCAACGTGGCAACAATTAGCTCAACTAACTAGTTGGGAAAATGCCAAACATGCATGCTTAGATCAAAAGAACCTCACAAAGCCAGCCCTGCCAGCAGAAACTATACACGAGTTGCAACAATGTTCGGAGGATGAAGTCTCAGTAAATCAACGCACACAGGTGCCACTGAAAACGACGGAAGCAAACAAGACAACAACACAACTAACAACAGAAGCAAAATCCAAACGAAATTTAGAATTAAAAATAGAGAAACTAAAAAAGAGGTATAAAAGAATACAGACACCAATTGATATAAACGTTAGCAAACGACTAGATTAAGTGGCAAGAAAAACAATCCGAGTGGCTACGAAAATGAAAGATCCTAAAATTTCGAACAAAAACACAAAACAATTGACGGAAAAAATTTAATTTACACACCAAGTACAGCATGGCTACAAGCATTCGGAAAACAACCTAGATTGTTAAGAAATAGTAGGGTTAAATTTGATTTGTTCCTAATCCAGTAATCTACGGACCGTGTCGACCATCACAGTTAAATGACTACGTAAAGTACAAATGCGCAAGGAGATCAGGACCTTGTCTTCGTTTTCAGAACTTCTAGACACAAAGTTGCCTCAAAACAAAATTTTGAAGGAGGATTTAGAAACAGGACTCCTCACGAAAAAACTGACACAGAAGGAACAAGCGGAAAGCCAAGAACAGAACAATGGACTAAACAGTCCAACCAAGCTACGAGGTAAACCAATGGGGCGGAGAGCGGACGGACGACCATGCAACAAACCTCGAGACATGAGCTTAACTTCGATGGAGAAACCCACCACAACGAAAGCAACAACGAAAAACATAACCGTATACACGTATACAGCGATACTGAAAGCGATAAATCATCAACATCAGGAGCGTCCGAGCCATCACCGAAAAGGGTGAATCAAAAGAAAACAAGTCGACTCTGGTAAAGTGGACTCTGACAAAAGTCTTGGGTACCCCATCCCAATCAACTCAATCGAAGAACCACGAAAAACCGAACACAAAAAGCCAGTACAATTCAACATCGAATCATTGCCAGAGCAACAAACATCGCCAACTAAACCAAGCCTAAAGGCGCTAATCTAGGAAATGGGCTTCACAGATAAAACACTCGATTATCAGGCCTGTATGAACTTCCTCGAGGCGATTAGCCCGATGAATAAGAAGAAATAAACGGAGGAAATCATAGATCTTACTTCATCAGATGACAGTTCAAACAAGATGAAGATACTTTACGTAGAAACGAAGAAAGGTGGGAAAGAAACTGACAGCACAATCAACGAAGCTACACAGGAAGAACATGAGAAAATGGAGAAAGACAACAACAATGGAGAAGCAAAAGAACTAAATAAACGACATGACATCTGAGAAGAAAGAGTGGAAGCACAAGTCCTCAAGGGACTATAAAACTCAAATTTAAAACTACTTGTTGAAAATTTCTGTCAAAGGGGAGTGTCATCTGGTACGGATAGATAAACTCAGCATTTTTGATGCATATTTGTTTGATTAATCTAGTTATATATTATCTGGTCAGTTGACCTTGGTACGGCTGCATGCCGACATGAGATTATGAGCAAGAGCTCAGTCGCTAATTTATGTTTCTTAAAAATAGTTGTTTTAACGGACTCGTATCAAGATTATGTTTATCCATCCATTCAGATTCGATATACCCACGTCCATAATTAGAGGTATGACAAGGATTATAGAAAATTGCAATACGTTTTCCATATTTTCCCAAAATGCAAAAAAAAATTCTTTAAAAAACATTAATGCGTCTAGCTTTTCAAAAGGGTTGATAGCAAAAAAATTGCTGAAGCTTCTCAAAAAGTCAGTTACCAGTAGATAGTTTTGTTGCTACAGAATAGTCTGCAGGAGGAGAATCAACAAGAGCTGAGAGGAAATGTTGAAGCCAGTAGTTGACGGTAAAAAAGCTACGACCCATTCGGTTCCTGAAGAACTCTGTAGAATCTGGGTTAAGATAGTGGCAGAAGAACTACAAGTTAAACCGACATATTAAAGAAACCCGGGTTGACGTCTAAAGAAGAAAAAATGCTTATCTTATACTTTCATATATGAAGTCTATGGAAAAAATGCTTATCATAGAAAATTGATACAAATTTTAAAAAACGTTTGTCAAAATTTCTAATGAACCATTTGCTCTACTTGCCTCTTTTGAAGCTTTCTGGTCATTAAAAAAATGATTTAAAAACTTTTATAAAAAATTTTATCATACAATTTTTCTTTAAACTTTCATCAAATTTTCGTTACTTGTTTGGTATATAATTCCATGTGAAAAAAATGTTAAAAATAACTTTTATAATAATAATCACCAAATACAGTTAATCTGCGTGGTAACTGCCAGTTACACTCTGGGTTTTCTTAAGACAAATAATCATTGGCTAGTGTTTCGGTTGAAACACGAAATTTCGAAACAAAATTTTTTTGATTTTTCAATTATCATTTCAATTTCATAATGTGGAAAAAACTTATCATATAATTTCATTTCTGGAAAAAATGCTTATTTTGCTATTTTCATACACTTATTTTTGCTCTATGAAATTGTATGAAAGAGTATGATACGCATTTTCTCATATATGAAATTTGTATAATAAGCCTTTTTTGTCAACCCGGGTCAATTATGAAGCCTTTTGAAACCCTAATTACAAGCACAGTAGAAAACCTCTAACATTTTGTGGTGTTGTCATTTATATGGTTTTGTCAAAATTCTAGCAAAGAAGTCAGCTGTGGTCTACTCTCATGTCGAGGAAAGGATGAAAGTGGCAGGAAGTGAATTAGACGAAGACGTTTTAACTCGGGCTGAGAGAGAGATAGAAATTGAGAGATGAGGCAGCACACATATTGGGCTCAAAAAGAATTCAAGGTTTTGAGGAAGTTTCAGAGGATAGAATTTCAAGATTCAAAGCTCGTTCAGTTTAGTTGTTTAAAGCTTCTGTCATGAAAGCGGAGTAAACTAGGATGAAATGATCTCTCCTATAGTCAAACATACGACAGTTTGTGTGATTGTTCCGACTTTCGAAGAAAACGGAATACTTATGCTCGGTGTGTTTTTTTTTCATTCAGTCAATTTTCACCGATCGAAAAAATATTTTTCAACAACATTTTTTTTCAGTGTTAAAGATATCAACTTGCTAAGTTCAATTGTAAAAATATATTTAACCTCAGATTATTATTTTTAAGTTCTGGGGGTTTGAAAATTGCCAAATTTGCCATGTTCTGGACTAACTAAGCGCGTTTTGAAGAGTTTATTCATAATGCTGGGAGCGTAACACGAATTTTTATGCGTGGCAAAATATCCCGCACAACAAAATTGCTCCAAATTGAATTGAGGCTATAGCTAATTGGTGGTGTTAATTTCGTACGACTCAAAATTTTACACTTTGATTTTGTCCAAAGTGTATAAGTTTTCAATATTTTTTCCCAAAAACTATTCGATATGAAGTGAAGGACAGTCGGAACATTCAGGGCTTTGCCCTGCTACACGAGCAGTCTTGTTCACTCAGTAACTATTGAACTAAACCAGCTCTGTGCATCAACTGAATTTAAAACAGTTTTTTTAACAAACACTTAGTAGCATTTAGAAGAAGAAAACTCCATGAAGCAGTTATTTATTTAAATCATCCAGATACAGTTTTTAATTTGTTGCAGCTTGTTACAATGTTCACATTACTGGAGTTGATTTCTAGATTAGTTTCACAAGCAGGCAGCTTTGAATCAGCTGAATTCAGACATCTATTTTTAGATGCAGGAGTTTGTTATCAACCCGTGTTCGTTTTCGTTTTTTGAACTTTTCTATATGACTTGTCGATCACTGGCAAAAAGTTTGAATTACTGATGCAGCAGAAAAAGAACCTAAAAAACTCGTATTATTGATCAAGGGGTAGTGCATCGGTTTCTGAGATTAAACATCAGTCGGGGCTTGGAACTTTTTTTATAAGTTTAGCCAGAAGAGTTGTGCAGCTTATGTTATCCAAAATCCGAATGTGGGAGGGAAGTGTAACCACTATGTGATGTAGTAATCAAAAGTTACTGGTATGTTTTTTATTCAAAACTACAGAAACATAGGGCAAAAAACATTGAAAAATGTCATGGGTCTTTAATTATACAAAATGGATTGTAATTACACCAAATTTAAAAAAATGGTTTTTGTTCAAATTGACACTAGTTTATCGAGTGCCGCAAGATATTGAGTGCCGCAGTCGCGCCAACGTGTTGCGGGCTTGACAACAGAGGGTGAAGAAATTTTGTAAGACCGCTTCTGGCAATGTCAATTGGGGTTTGGGAGGAGATTTTTAGGTTAAATATGCACTTTTTATGATCAAAATTTTGTCGCTTTATTTGTCATGTCACGGACTTTTCTTGTGCTTTAAGCAATTTCCTTGTTATTGAAACTTTTATCAAATTAATTTAAAAATTCTAAGTCTGCCTACCCCGTACTTTTCTTTTTTGTTTCTTTTCGCTCAATGAGTTTTTGTCTTCTAGGGATTTTTGTCAGTTTGAGAATATCAGAACATCTTACAATATCACATTCCAACAATATTATGTTTTCGTCGTATACCAAAGTTTGTCGGCGTAATTGTCGCTCAATTGAATTACTTATTCTTATTAAAAGGCAGTTGTGTTGCTGAACTTGTTTTACCGACTTTGGAAACGAAAGTAACGGAATTTTTGTGCTCGGTGAGGTTTTTTTTCTTCAGAGGAATTTTGAGTTTTTAACTAGCCATTTTTGACTGAGTTTTTAATAAAATTCGAAAAATATCATTGTCTTGAGCTTAAATTTTGAAAGATATTTCACTTGACCATTTTTTGTAAAATATTGTCTTGATCATTATTTGTAAATTTATGGGGGTTTATTTTTAATGGCCGAGTTGGCTACTTTGGAACAATTAACTGTGGGTATGTGGGTGATGATTTTCCTTTAAAAATCTCAAACAAAAAAATTGTTTTTATTTATTAATTTAACTTTATCATGTTAATACTGCTGCGTAGACTTAAGACCTCCATAGAGAGGCAGTCGGAACATTCAGAGCTTTACAGTCGGAAACTGGTTGAATGAAGCTTATTGGCCATAAATGATTTGTTACTAGGAACCAAATCTATCACTTTGTACTCTAAATGATGTGTGGGATGACGATTTTCCTCAAAAAATCTAAATTAAAAATCTTTCAATTTAATTTTTTACATACAGTTTTATCATGTTAAAACTGCTCATGCTAATCATGCTAATAGAGCTTAGACCTCTATTCTATTACCGCGAAAACGAAATTCGGCTCAGAAATTTTTCTAATTTGAATTGAGGCAATCGACGTAAACTTTCTATGATACATTGCTGCTAGACGCTAATTACATTTTCCTCCACTTCAAGTAGAAGGAGGGGGACTATTTTAAAAACAATGTGCCGAAAAATTTGATTTTCAAATTGTTTATTTTTTAAATTTTAAGAACAGTTGAATTTCTTTGAAAGATGTCTTATTGCTTGAAGTTTAAGGAGCAATGTAAAGTTTCGGGGTATCTTCTTTTTAAGAGCAGTCTTAATGCAAAGAAAATTCAATCTAAGAGGCTAATTCAAATACGTTTAGATGGTTGCGCTGGAAGTAGAAGAGGACATTCAATTCAGACCACAGTTATCTTGAAAAACAGTTCAAAATTTTTCTTACAACTTTGAACGTTTTAACCTGCAGGAAATTTGAACAATTTGATAATCGAATAAACATGAAGTTCTATCGGACTTAGTTGATTGTAGCAGCGTAATCAGTTTGCTCTAAACTTGTCAGAGAAAAAACTTCAGGCCGATTTTGCTCGACTGATAACATTTGTTGAAACTGTTAATTACTCATCGTATCATAAATGAAAAACTTTTTTTCTGGTGTATCACTCTACCTCCACAGACGCGCCATAAGAGCAGATAATATTTTAAAAAGTAGTACATATTTTTCCCCGAACTTCAGTTGTCGGATCAAAAACTTTAGTCATTTTAGTCGTGATTGGGCTTACAGAAATGGGTTTACAGAAAAAAGCTGTATGTTTTTTGTCACGATAACACCCAGTCATCTGTTTAGTTTTATGAATATTTTTCTTTTCGCAACAAAGTTTTTTCGTTTTTGAGAAAGAACACTTTGTCCTACATCGCTTTCGAACAAAACATTTTGTTTTGAATATTTCCCAAACCTCCTGCAACTTGGATTGGAAATTCACATTTATAGTCAACTTCCAGCTTTTGATAATTTATTTGATGAATTTCGATACCTTTCGTTTGTTTTATTTACGACAGTTAAATTAAAAACTATAAAGAGATACTGTAGCACTGTGTAACGATAATGAGAGAAGGTTGGTACATGAGTGAACTAGGTTAGATGTTTTTAGTCGCTTGGCTCTGTTCAGTCTCCTAAGAAGATTATAATAGAGTATTTAGAGCCACTTGTGTAAACATCGCGACTCCTGAGATTAAAACGAGCCCAACATCCACCTCCACTCTCCACTGCAACATACATCCACTTGTGTCCACTTCTATCCAGACGAAAAATGACCTCATCTCTTATCTTCTGTACCGTCACACCCACTCTACTCTCCATATCAGACAACACACTTTTCATCACACTCTCTCCCTTCTCCCTCTCCTCTACAGTTCCATCATAATTGTGGATGTAGTCTGAAAAAAGGACAGAGTAGATGTGCATATTATAGGGATACTCTGTCTTGTTCATCCACTCTGCCGTCTCACCAACTCCATCTTTACACTTGATACTAAAATCACTGTTTTTAGATTGAACTGTGATGAACCAAATTCTCTCAGGGTATGCTATCTTCAAGGCAGTTCTGATCTCCACTGCTGTATCCTCTGTGCTCTTCCCACTTGACCCTTTCAACATTGTATCTGCAGTCTTCTTCCACTGAGCTGAAACAGTTGATCATAACCATAACTATAATATCCCAATGTCCACTCATCCAGTTCCGCTGAGGCAAAGTTATAAAAGTGAATTATATAGTTTTCAAGGTTTACTACAACCGCCGCCCTATAATCGTTTTAAAATAAGTTTCTCAAATAATTTTCTTTACGTTGTACATATGATCAGATCTGAATGAAAGAACGAAAAAGCGAAATTAATTTGAAGTTGGAAGAAGTATTCGGTTATTTGGGTTCCAGAGAGCCTATAGTGAAGAGCAGCTTCTGGTTTCAGTCAGATATTATTCACTTCATTCCGTTACTATAATGTTTACTTCTTTACTCAAGAAGTACTATTATAATGTTATCATAATAAATCCAATAATTTCAACAGGCATAATGTTTCTATTGATAGCCGTTTATCATATCAACATATCGACGTACGTAAGCATCAGTTTGAGCCTTACCGCACTCACTTTTAGGAATTGAGAAAATAAATTATATGGATTGAAATTTCTCAATTTTTATAAGATCACAATTTTCAGAATTTTACTTTTGACATAAGCTTTCAAAAAATTAATCACAGTGACAGGTGAATCAATGATTCAAACAAATCATTGTTTTTAATATGGATAAGATCGTCATAGAGCTTTCCGAACTAAAGGAAGCGTTAAATGAATTTTTATCAATAATCTTGATTTTTTCACGTCTGATTTTTCAAATCAATTTTAAAAATTTATTATTACAGGAGTAGATATATTATCAAAGTTGATGGTCAAAGTGAGTTATATATTATTCATTTGAATACAACAGTTTTGTTTTTGAAAGTTTGCCCCTGGGGTTACCGGCCTTCCAACTATTAATAATCATGATGAGTTAGTCCTCAGGATCTGCACTATACACTTCTACAACTTGTACAAATTTTCGCAACGGTTCTCCGAAAAATAAAGTGCGCTTCTTTATTCAAAAAGTGGTTCGTTTAGTTTTCGAGTTTATGACGTATGTAATAACGAAAATAGAGATGACCGTTAGTGCACGACTATGGTTCGCTTCTCAACCACTCCCTCCTTTTGGCTTTTGGCTCCTGACTGGAGCGTTACATGAAGTATTGTCAGATCCACTTCCTAGGCCTGTTCTGATGGTGGATGGTGATCGGGTAGTCATGACTTCTACGCGAGGCTGGACGTAGTAATCATGACCTTATCTGTGGTATCTATGAGAGCACTCCATTGATCTGAAACTACTTAGAGCTGACTGACATTCCTCAGGTTTATCTCCCTCACAATGGGCCAATTTTTAGCAAGAGGGTTGAGTTATGTCCGAGGTTTAACTCATAGAGTAATTTCGGATAGGGTACACCGTCTGCTCGTCACGCTATCTTATTTTCGGCCGGATAGATTCGTGCAACTTCTTAGTCTAATACCGATCCTAATCTTACTCTTATATCTACTAGTTACAGGGTGTTTAACTAGTCTCTGCTAGGCTCCATAGATCTTGAGTATACCGGCTTATTGCTCTGAGGTCTCTTGGAGAGGTAATTTCTAAGTTAAATTCAAATCTCTCCGGTGCTGAAATTACAAGTACTTTCAGCACTTACAAATAAGTGGGTAGTTAGTTAGATGGAGTATGATTGGTTAGTATTCAATATTTTATAGGGATAAAATATCTAATTTATAACCAATCATAATATACAGTTTGGATCAGGTTCCACCCATCCGGGTTTTTCAGAGTTTTTGAATCTTTTATCTTCTATCTGTAATGAGGGATGGATGATGATCGTTGGTATTTGGCGAGCATCATTTCTTGTTTCGTTCTTGGAGAAGAAAGCTCCAGGGGGCTGGAATTGTCGATATGAAAACTTTAGTTGTCTGTTCGACGATGACTGCGACCGCGGGTGAAATCAATCTGATTTCAAGATGGTTTACTATGACTGCTTGTTCTGCTTTGGTGGAGAACTGATCGAGTCTCACTCTTGTCTGGGAATGGCGTGAAGATTGTGTTCGGAGGGAATGCCTTGTAACTCGGATCTGTACGTATACTTGAACACTCTTGTCTGGGAATGGCGTGAAGATTGTGTTCGGAGGGAATGCCTTGTAACTCGGATCTTTACGTATACTTGAACATCGAGGTGGTCATTGGTCTGATTCAATGAAGTCCTTTTCTGCGAAGTCAAGTCGTACTCTAAATCCTTTTTGAGTCGTGATTGTGGGCGGCATGTCTGTTGTGTTTAGCCATTCTGTAGGTTGAGTGTGATGGGGTCGTCTAGTCTTTGGATGCTCGTCTTTGTGGTTGTTTGTGATCCATATACTGCATATTATAATTTACATTTTATAAATTTTTGTTAATTCAATTTTTTAGCTATGATTTTGGTTAATTGTTTTCGCAAAAGCGTTTTATCTTTAGTTCAGTTATTTTTAAGAGTTACTCACCCTTGAGTACCTCTTGTCAAAAATATACTGTTGTCACAAAGCGTCGATGTAGCATGGTGGGTTAGGCCGGCTATAGAGCATGCTCAGGACGTCCTCTCTGGTGGGTTAGGCCAGGAGTGGGAGTATGATTTCATGCTGGTTTTTTAAGGGGTCCTGTTTTCTGTTAACGTTTTTGTTATATTATTTTTGGTTTTTCTTTTGTTATTTTGGTTGTGTCCTTTTCTCAAAAATCAAAATGTTTTTTGTTTGGGTTTGTCTTGCGACTTTTTGGTGTTTTTTTATTTCAATTTTAGACTTGGTAATAGTCTTCAAAAGAATAAATTATCCAGTTTTAAGCTGGTTTAATCCGGTTTGGGTACCGTAGGTGTTCTTTTCATAGTCATGCTGTTAGTTTGTGGTTTTTGGTGTTTAGTTAGCTGCGTTGGTTAATTTGGTTTTTTATAATTCCATTCTAACCGGGTTAAAGGAAAAGTGGAAACTTGTTATCGCTTGTTTAAGTTGTGGTTAGTGCAAACTTAAAACTGAAATTCATTATTTTAAACAATTCTTCGTGGGCGAGTTGTGCGATTGTGGATAGAATTCTGGTGCGGGTGAACAGTAGATAAATAAAAGGTTAGTACTGCCTTTCTTTGTATAAATTTACAACTTTAAGATAAAATTTTACTGCTTTGTGGGGGTTGAAAATTATAAATTGATTATCATCGTATTGAATTTTACTACATTTAGGGAAATAATTTATAGATGTATTTATCATTTTCGAATTGAATTTTACTGCATCATTTAGTGCTGTAGCTTTAATAGAGTTTCTTATGAAAAAAGAACTTGTATTTTTCTTTGTTTTTCTTTTTGTTGTAGGTGATCATGCTGTGAAGACTAAAAAAATGTAAACTACTTATAAAGAATGGTTAGTTTTTATTTTAAATTAGTTAGTTATAAAATATTAAATTCATACTTACCTTAGTCGTCGGGAAAAAGCCATGAGGGAAAACATCGTGAATAGCATCTGATGTGGTTAGTACCTTTGCTAGTATGCGTATGATGTTTTTAGTTTGTAGCAGTGGTCAAAGCAATTGAAGTGCTTTTATGGTTTTTAGTTCTTCGGTGCCTACTGCAAATTCATGAGGTGTGTTCTGAATTAGATTATAAATTTTATGAATGTATTTAGTGTTGTGGATGAATTTTAAAATGGGTACTTCTATAGGTTGAATATATTCATGCGGGACTATAAGGGGACGGGATTCTTCGTCGTTGAAATTCTTGGTGAGGGGACAAAATATATACATCTGGGTGATTGGGTTATAATTCCGGAGCATGCCTTGAAGGTTAGTATTTTTAATACAATACGTGAAGTTTAGGAAAAACGGTGATATGTATTTACAATTGATAAACTGAAATCTGTGCTGGGGTTGTCGTGATGGTGTGTGTAAATCAAAATGATACTGGATAAAACGATAATAAATGTAGGTGTGTGTTTGTTTAGTTCGCAACATGATATCGTTTGAACTGTGCAAATCATGTTCTTTTGGTGTGAGAAAATGAAAGGTTAGTGAAAATGTTTGATATTTTTCGTGAAATGATTCGAAAGCTTGAATGTCTGATAATACTTCTGAAATAATGTGATCATGCTTTTTATCTAGTATGTTAAGTGTCAATAAGTAGGGTGTTTTAAAGAAAAAATTTTCTGTTAATTGTGGGTTTGCAAACTGATCGTCGTCAAGAAATTGGTCTTGATTAGATCTAATGATGTTATGATCATAATATTCAATTGAAAAGTCGTTAGCTCGGGTTGCAGTGAATGTTTTAGTAACTTTTTATATCCTACGTATGTAAATTGTCGGGGTGTGAGTGAAGTGGTTAATCTGAATAATTCGTCCTTGTTTCTCTCAATATCTTTTGTGGTGTCATAGAGTGATAGCGTAAGGGGGTTAGTAAAATTATAATAAGCTGTCCAATGAAATGTGGGTTTTAATACATGTTCATCTACAAAATGACCTTGTTCAGGGTTAGGGTCGGATTGGTTTAGTGTATATTGGTGATATAAAAGTACAGTTATTTGAAGATAATTTATAGTATTGGTGTGGTCTGGATGGTTTACGTATTCTTGGGCGGTTCCGGGTTTGGATAGGAACGGCTGATTTAAAAATTCACGTTGAAAGGTTCTATAAGCTCGGTTGGTACTAGTGGATGTTTCTGTTGATGTGGATGATTAAGCGAGTGATGGAGTACTATCTAAAATTGGTGTAGGTATTGGTGGATTTGATGATGTGATTGTTGATGATAGTTGGTGAGTTGTGAGAGTATGGGGAGATAGTAACTGTTGTTGTAAGGTTATAAAATTATCTAATTCATTTGAATTTTGAAAATTTTCTGAGGAGTTGTTGATTGATCGTTCATAATGAAATGGGGAGTAGGTTGGGGTCACTTGAGAAGGGATGTATAGAGATGTACATTGGTTTTGAGGTTGAATAGGTTGAAAAGAGGTTTTTGAGAAGGTTGAGGAGTTAGTCTTGGTGTGGGTAGAAGGGGATGGTTCGGAATCTGCAAATTCATCGGGAGTTTCGACATCGGAGTTATTAAATTGTGATATTGTTTGAAAAACTGTGATATCTGAGTTAGTATCAGAATTCATGCCTGATGATGTATTAGTTTGTGGTGAACTAGGTGGCCGGAAAGCAAAAAGTGGAATAACATGGATTGGATTTTGGAGGTTGGCAGGGTGGGAATTTGATCGGTGGAGTGATCCAATTTGTCTGCTCATCGTGGGCTGAAAAAATGATTATTTTGAGACTGAAATGTGGTGGTTTGGGGCTGTTCAAAAATTTGTTCATATGTATCGTCATTTTGGGGGTATTCTGTTACCATATGTTGAATGGGGCTTTGTACATGACTTGGTCTCAAGTTTGGGGGGTTTGTGATTGCTAAGTTCCCCAAAATTTCGTGAGACAAATGATAATGGATGGTTATGATGGAGATTTGGTAAGTGTGGTGCTGTAGGTAATGCATTTGTATTATTGTTTGAATCGTCGTATGTGTTCGGGTTTGTTGATAGTTTTGTATTGTATTCTTTGATTTGTGCATCTAAGAGGATTTTATTTATTGACGATGAAAACATTCCAAAAAATCCTGCAAATAATATGCGTGCTACGCTTGCTTGTCGGTTTACTTGTGTGTGTGTATTGCACATGTGTTATAGATTCCTTTTAATTATGGGAAAAGAAATCCAAAAAAGTTAAACATAGCGTATAAGATAGTCAATCTTTCTAAAATGTAATATGGCCATCCTAGAAAGGCAAGTATTTCGTTTTTTTAAGGTTACAAAACTAAAAATATTTAGTGGTGAGATATCTTGTGGTCTATATTTTTCACCGTTTAAATATATGTAATCTTAAATATCTTTGAAACGTCCGCTGTAGTCTTGTGTATAGATGTCTAAAAATCCTGCGGTTTCTGCAAGCTTTCTTAAAATTTGATCTATCGATTGTCGTTGTATGCTGTCCATTTGTGTTAAAAGTTCTGAAATTGTTGTGTAAGAATGTGATGTTGTATATCTAATTTAGAGTAGATTCCTATTGATTGTAGATCAATATTAGGATTTCGAGCAATAGTTCGAATACTTTCGGGTGAAAACTTTTCAATGGTTGCATTAATGTTGGGTATGGTGTGAGTAGGTAGTATTTTTCTCGGTCGGGATTCAATTGTACGACATTGTGGCTGTTTTCCGATCCACATGGGACTGCGGTATCCCAAAAATCTGTTCGTCTTGAAACTGTATCAACAAACTAAACTTTATTTTTATAGAATATCGAGATTCGTTTGTAACAACGTTTATCTTCAAAAACATATAATGGTGATACTTTTTTGGTGCAAGCATAAAAACATAAAATACTTCCATCATAGTCAAGGAAGTTTGATCTATTTCTGGATAATAAATGTCCTGCGTAGGGTATTTTTAGAACTGCTAGTGCGAGTGATTGTAGAATCTGAGTTCTTTCCAATTCACATAGTTCATGAAGTGTTTCTAATTCTGAAAGTGACATTTCTTGAAAAATTCTACTAATTGTGTTGTCTAATTTCATATCTAAGTGAATGTCATAGTGTATTGCGCCAAAATATGTATTATTCATTAGTGATAATTCTTGAAATTGTGTACTTTCAGTGACTCGTGGTTTTAGGAGGTTTACTGGGATGTAAGATGTTCCTTCATTGAGAGGGTGGTGTGTTATATGGGGGGTATATTTTAGTTTTCCAGTGGTCACACCGAAACCTTCGTCGTATTCGACAAGTATTTCGGAATATTGTGTTTTGTGGAGTGGATTTTGATATTTACATGCAAATTCTGTTTCATGGTAGATTTGAAAACGTGTTAATTTAGTTTCTATATTGTGAATGTTCCTAAATTTAGTATTGCGGCTTCTTATTTGACTTGGATTGACATATTCAAATGGGATGGATTCAATAAAATATTTTTCATGGAATTTTATCATTCGAGCGTGGACTTTTGCTACTTGAAATATTGTACAAGTATTTTCGGGAAACCAAACAATTGTTGTTTGTGTCCTTGTTGTAGGGTCACAATAACCTTGCAAGGTAGTCTGATGCCTTGATAAATTATAGTGTTATCTTTTAAATCTTGTGTGAGTTGTATTTTTTTGAGTTGTATTTTCCAGTCAAAAAACATTAATTCTTGGTATCCTTTATTTTTTGTATCTGCTTTGCAGTTTGAAGGATTATTTATTCCAATATGTTTGTCGTGAACATCATAAGTTTGTCGTCCGTGTGCGCCGTTGTATGGATATCTCGCCTAGTTCAATATGTCCTTGATATCTTCCAAGTTCTGCTTGATGTGCAGAGTCTGCGAAGACTTGAAAGTTTACTATTTTTCGGGTTAATTTTTTTTATTCTTTGTCACGTTTAATCTGATTAGTTAATTTTTACAATATTCAGGACTTAGATGTAAAAGTCTTTCTATATTACCTTGGTAGAATCATTCGTGATCAAGTCGGTTTTTATTTCCATTTGAAACTTGTGAACAATGTACTTTCTTTTCGGAAATTGTTGCTGTAAATTTATAGCCTGTTAGTGTTGTTGCTCGGGCTTCTGAGTATAATGTTGCTACTATGTTTGTGGTTTATATAGCTTGTGGTTCTGATTCGCCTTGTGTTACTTGTTTTATTGCATATTTGTGTAGCGTTTTTTGTTCATCTTCTTCACAATCGTAGTGTGTTACTAACAAATCCTGAGGCCCTGTGGGAGGAGATGGATTTGTGTTTTGTTCGGAAAAATTAGAAAAAGGATGTGTTTCAAATGTTAATATTTTTAAAATATACATGTGTATGATAATCCTGAGTATGGGTTATAAAAAGTGATATATCCAATTGTGTTTTTGGTATATCTGTCGTATTTATATATGACTTCAGTCGTAGTAAATGGGGGAGGTAAGGATTGAGTTTTTATATTTGTAGGAATTAGGGGAAAAGGGTGTTGAACAATATTATTAAGCCTGACTGTGATTTCATATTTTAATTCGAGTCTATTTTGTTGAAGTATTTGAATATTGTGTTCTTGAATTTCTTTGTGAATATCTTGTCTATTCTGTAATCTATTTAGTGCCCAATTGTGGAGTCGGTTCTTTTCTTGATGTTGTCCAAATAGTGGAGGAGGTGATACAAAAGTATTCCAATCTAACCGTAGAGGGGTATTTGTCGATGATTGTTCTTGGTATGCGTCAAGATTGGCGGGGAAATTATGGGGGAAAAGTGTTGGTGAAAATTGATTTAAAGATGGTGTTGATGGAAGTGAAATTGTTTCTGGTAGAGATGATTTTCTCGAATTTGTTCTAATGTTGGAGTTGAACCTAGATAGTCTGATGGAATATTTGAGATGCTTTGTTGTGAAGCAAATGAGGGAGTTTCTGGTAGTGTTCTACTTGAAAGTTCTGAGGTAGTTGGTGTCGGCGATTGGGGTATGTTAAAATTTCTTTTTTTCTTGGCTGTATGGTTTGTCTACTTATTTCAAGTGTGTTTTAGTTTTGGCTTATATGTCTTACTCAATTAAGATCTTGTTGTAAAGTGGGATATAAATTATATGTTGGTTCGCTTAAAGATGCTTGGCGATGAACTGGTTCTAATGGTTCAGATAATCGTGCGTGTGTCGTTCGTCAAAAGTTTATGGACTGTCTTGAAAAGAAATTGTGTTGATGGTGGGGGTTTGTTGGTAGTTGTAGCTGTTATTGGATTTCTTGGGATGTTGTTGGTGGGGAAATGGTTTGGTGGTGGTTGATTAAAAGTATTTGAGTGTTAAATTCTTATTGGGAAAATTTATGTTAATTACAAAATTCTTCAAAAAAAAGTATCAAAAGAATAGTTGCTAAGGCGAATATGACTATTGCCTTTTTTATACATTGGCACATTGTCATGATTAGGGATATAAAAAATGTGAGAAAAATTATCAATAAAAGAAAAATATCTTTTCGACTAAAATGGTTCGTACCATTTAAATAGATTTTATGTTTTCGTACCTGTAGATGTCGTCAAGGATTTGGGAAAGTTGGAGATATATTTCAAATAGGGAATAGAAAATTGAAAAAAAATTGCAAAAAAATTTAGAAAGGATTATAAAAGATTCAAAAGTTTCTTTGAAAAAGAATAGCAAAAATTTAAATGGAGTGGAAAAATTTATGAAAAGGTTTAAAAATTTTTGTTTTATGTTATCAACTGTTATAGAAATAGCATTTAAGAAAAGATTTGTTTCGTCGAATCTTTTTTAAAGTTCTGAGGCAAAATTCAAGTGTGGTTGGATTATTTATTGATTTTTATCAAGTGGGTTGAGTTTTGTCAAAAATTGTTGAGGGTGTATTTTTATGGTATTCGGGAGGTCTTCATAGTTTTGTTTTTATTTGTCGGGTAATTGGGGGTATCTTTGAAATATTTGTACTTTAGGCCAAATGATCATGGGTCTTTTTTGCTTTAGGCTAATTTGCCTTTTTTGGTTGGAGGGTTTTTGAGGTCTGAGTTGGGAAAAAACTGTTGATTTTGCATAATCTGATAGGGGAGGGTTGTATTATTGGAGTAGTGTTTATTTTAGTTGTCTCAAATTTTAGCAAGTTGCTTATTTTTGACCTGGAGGTTGTAAAGTTATAGTTATAGATATGCGTGGAGATTAATATCTGTCGGCTAATGAGTTTGTGTTAGAGATATAAAGGTGGCAATTTGAATAATTTCTATTGGCTGAATTTAAACTAGAATTGATCGAGTTTATTTTCAGCATGTTTTTACAGAAATGTGAACGTTTAAAGTGATTAAAAAGAATGTTGATGGTAATCAAAACTAAAGTTGTTTTTGAAATTCAATTTTGATTAATGTTTTAGATTGTGGGATGAATGTCTTATAGTTTTTTCGTGGTTGACTTCTAAGACGTTTAATGTCTATGTTTTTTCTTTCTTTTTGAGATGTTTTTGGTTCTGGTGTGTTTGATATTTGAGGGTTTGGGTTTTGCTGTTGGATTGTTTTTTTGATTTTTATTGGTATGATCGTTTTGATTTTGTTCCGTTTGTGGATTGTTTTGAACGATGTGTAAGCCTGTGAAGGAATATAATTGTGTTATTTCGCGGAGTGCGTATTCTTCTCGATAATAAGGTAAACGTGTTGTTACGGTGTTGAACGATTTCTTTTTTGCTGGAGTCAGTAAGTTTGTATGTTACTTCAGTAGGTTTATCAATTATTTGGTATGGTCATTTTCGAAGTGGTTGTAATTTTTTGTATATTTCTTTTTGTGTATTGAAATTAGGCATTAAAACAAATGTTTCAAATTTTAAATCGGTGGCTGGCATGAAGCGTGAATTAATCTGGGTGTTTATATTTTGCCTTTATAAAAATTTCTTTGTTACTATATTTCATTATGTTTTTTTATCTCTGTTTAAAATCCATTCGGTATGTGTACCGGAAGCTAATTTTAAAATTTGTGGATGATGAAAGTGGTCTTCATCATGTGTATGTAATGGTGGATTGTAGCAATTTGAATTTTTATTTGGTGGTTCATAACCTTGTGTATTTTTATGGGCAATTGCTGTGAACATAATTGGTTTTTGTGGCTTTTGATTAAAAACCATTTCGTATGGCGACACTCCTAGAGTTGTTGTGATTTGTGAATTATAAGATAAGAGGAATAATTTTACATCTGCTGACCATTCAGTGTATCGTGTATCATTTCCATTTCTGATACATCGAAGATATTCTTGTAGTGAATGGTTCATAAGTTCAACTAATCCATTTGTCCACGGTGCATGAGATGTACGTGGTTTATGTTTGATGTTATATAGGTGGCATAATGTGATGATTTCATTATTTATAAATTCTGTGCCGTTACCTGTGACTAGTATTTCGGGTAGTCCGAATTTAGCTATCCAATGTTCGTAAAATGTTGTGTAAGCGTAATAAGCAGTACAATGTGGTAATGGGTTGAGTGCTACGTAGTGCGTAAATGCATCCACAATGACCATACTATAAGAATCTCCCTCAAAGGATGGTGAAATTGGTCCTTTTTTGTCAAATGAAATTCTATGATTGAAATAGAGACCTTGTCCTTTAAAATCTTGATTTGGTGCTATTTGTTTTTGATTTGGATAAGGTTTATTTAATTGACATATTATGCAATCGTTGCATAATACTTTAATCCAAATTGGTGCATTTGGGAAGTAAAAATTTTGTGTAAAAATTGAATATGTCTTTTCTAATCCTCAGTGTCCTTTTGTATTTTGTGTGTGTGATATGTTGAATGCTATCAACATCATACTGAAGAGAAGACAGGGTACTTTAAAATCGGGTGTTTGATACTCTAAAAGATCTGTGTTTTCATTTATGGTAGTTTTATTAAATTTTCTAAAGTATCGGAGGAGTGTTTTGTTTCCTATTATTGTTATATCAGCTTTCGTTGGCTTTGTTTTATGTTTGTGCCATGAATTGAGTTGTCTAATAACAGGGTCAAAATTTTGGTATTTTTGTAATAATTGTAGTGTAACTGTTTCTGTTGGTGATAGAAAAATATTTCCTGATAAATTTATAATGTCAGTTAAATTTTCTTTTTCTATTCATGTGAAAGGATTTTTTTTGTGTGGCTGTTGTTTTATTGTTTTTTGTTGAGTGTTATTTTTTATCCAATGTGAATAGGGAAATGGTGTGAATGTGGATGCTTCTAATAGATCTACTTCATTTTGACAACCTAAATATAGTGGGAAATGTTGTAAGTTATTTATTTGTGACTGATCTATATCAGTTTTTACTGCATATTTGCATTCCAGTCTGGGTGATGTTTCAATTTTTGCAAGATAGAATTTAATATTTTGTGGTATTTCAACTTTAGTTGTTCGTGTAAGTAGTTCAGGTGGTGTATTCCTACTTAGTGTATCTGGTAGTGCACGATTTTTTCCTCTGTCCAAACTATATGTAAATTTGGAAATTTCATTGAAATTAATTGAAATCTGTAACCTCTATGGTTTGGATTTGATTTTTGTGTAAAAATAAAAATATAATCGGTTTGTGATCCGTAAAAAGAACTGATGGATGTTTTGATCCAAGTATCAGAAATTCATATTCTGTAAGTGTGTATATTATAGCTGTGCATTCTCTCATGAGAGTAGAGAGTCGTAGTTTGGCTTGTGTAAATTAGCGAGAATTTGCTGATATAAGATTCATCTTATTTGTTCCACTGTGTGATTGTAGTAATGCTGCGCCGATGCCAAATTCGAAGCATCGCACATTGCATAGAATGGTTGATTTGGATCTGGGATTGTATTTGATATTTGTTCTGTTAGCAGTTTTTCAATTTCGTCAAATCGTGTTTGATGTTCAGAAATCCATTCAAAGTTATTTTGCTGTCCAAGGATTTTATAGAAAGGTCTTAAGTATAATTGCATTTTGCATACATATTTACTTAGGAAATTCAACATTCCAAGGAATTTTTGGATTTTCTTTTTATTTGTGGGTGGTTGAAGTTTTTGAATTGCAACTATGCGTGATTTTAATGGAGTTATAGTGTTTCTTTCAATGATGTGTCCAAGAAACTTAACGCGTGTTTAGAAAAATGTGATTTGTCTGGTGCTGCTTTCATGTTTTCATTTTTGAGTATTAGATGATACTGTTCTAAAATTAAAAAGCTTTCATCTTTAGTTTGTGATTGCATGAAAACATCGTCTAAGTATGTGACTGCATTTTTCTTGAGTATAAATGGTCTAAAGATTTTACTCATAAAAGCTGAAAAAGCTGCTGGTTCTATGGATATTCCATAGAATAATCTGTTGAATTCGTATTGTTGATTTCCAATAACGATTTGTGTTAACCGTCGTGATTGTTCATCTAATGGCAGTTGATTGTATGCACTATTCATGTCTGCGGTTGTGAAATGTTTACCATTTGTTTTTGCTAGAATTACTTGAATGGGTTCAATAGACCAATTGCATTTAGATTCAACAGTTAGTGAATAGAGATATCTAGCATCTAGAACAATTTTTAGTGTTTCTCCTTTAGTTAGGATGATAACTGGGTTGATAAAGGTGTTACCTTTTGGTTGTTCTTTTTTATTTACTGGAGATATAATTTCATATTGTTCTAAAATTTCAAGTAGTCTATTCACTTTATCATGTAAGTGTATTGGTACTTTGCTTGCTATTTGTTTTTTGAAATGTAGAGGTGAACTAAATTTTCCCACATCGAATTTTGATGTTGCATAAACTGTTGGATATTTCAATAACAGTTTGGCTAATTTGTCGAATTAGTTTTGTGTTATTTGAGATTGTTGTAAATTAAACATTGTTAGAAATTTTTGTTTTTCTTCTGTATATTGTGATTTTTTAGACGTTGGTTTAAATATGGTGTTTTTGTGAAATAATCTTTGTTTCTTTTTTCATTGCTTATTATATTGTTTATTGATAATTCTTCATCAAGAGTTGTTGATCTAGTAATTGTAATATATTATTGACTCGATAAGCTACTTCGTTTGTGGGTAAAATGTGGAATTTGTTTCACAGTATCCTAAGAGTCCTAGAGAAAATGTTATCTGGTATGGTGAATTGTTGTATACGTGTAACGAAAAAATTTCGGAGTTTGAATGTTTCATGTATTTTATGGATGAAATTGTTATTCGAAAAAATTTATGAATGGGTTTTAATTCAAGATCTGACATAAAGAGATGTTGTTTATTTTGGTTTTTATCATATTGGCGAACTTGTTTAATTGAGGAGTTCTATACATTTCCTGATAGTGGTTGCAGATATTTTCGTTCCTGATTGTATATAGGGTAAAATTTGGAGAAAAATGGTGGTTGTTTATTTAATCTTTGAAAGAATGTTAAGGATGTATTTTTCATTCTTGTGTACTTGTCTTTTATATGAAGTTTACTATTTAAAATGTTTATTGTTGGAATATATTTAGTTATAAATGGTATGCCAATGATAATGTGTTCTATATCTGTTATGTGGAATGTTAGTTTAAATGGTTTGTTTAAGATTTTTTTTGTTCCATTGTTCTCGTGGGAACTAGGAAAAGTTAGATTGTTCCATAATTTATTAATGTTGAGTCTTGTGCTGTTGTTAATTTGCTGGCTGTCTTAATAGGTATTAGGGTTGGATGTAGTGTTTTAATTTCATTCCAAGTGGGGATATTAAATATATTTGATTCTGCTCCTGAGTCGATTAAAAAATCTATTCCAAGATCTGGTGGTTGAAATTTTTTACTTTTTGGACTTTCTAAGAGAATTGGAATTGTCCCAATTTTTTCTTTTGGTTGTCCCTTTTTTTATTTTTTGATAAATGTGGTTTGTACTTGAGCTTTGTACTTCGTCTTTTTTGGGTTTAATTACAGTGTTAATTCTATTTACTTCTTGTTCAACTGGTACATTTTTACTAATAGGTGTTGTGTAGTAATTTTGAAGGAGTTTCGTAAATGTGTGAAGTGAAAGGTTGTTCATATATAATAGAATCGTAATCATTTTCAACTTTGATCATATTAACTGAAATAGTATTATTTGTATCACTTTCGCTGTCTGTTGATTCACAATTAATGTGATTTCATTGTAATTCTGTACTTTCTGTATCATGGATACCAGGGGGGTCTGAAGTTGTTTCTTCTTTTGTTTGTACCTGATTAATTTGTCTTTGATGTTTCGGTGTGTTGCTTCTATATTTGTGTTGAGAATCGTAGTGGCAATAATTACTTCTATGAGGAGATTGAGAATAATTCCTTTGCTAATTGTTATAGTTTGGACTCCTATTTTGTGAAATTTTTCGTGATCTGTGATGGTAGTTGTTGTTATTTGTTCGTTGATAATTGGATCTGTTGTAAGAATTATTTCTTGATCTGCTGTTTTGGTAATGTTGACTTCGATTATTTGAATAACTTCTATTCTTTTTGTTTGAATAGTTTCTGTTTCTATTGTATGATGAGTTTCGTGATATATCGTTTGAATAGTATCTATTCCTAGAGCTTGAATGGGAACTGGTATCAAACAAATCTTTTCTGTTTGAATTTGATCGACTATATCTATTTTGTGGGAAATTTTGTGAATTTCTTTGTTCTGGTGATCTACCTCTAATAAGCAGTACAATGTGGTAATGGGTTGAGTACTATGTAGTGCGTAAATGCATCAACAATGACCATACTATAAGAATTTCATTCAAAGGATGGTGAAATTGATCCTTTTTTGTCAAATGAAATTTTATGATTGAAATAGAGACCTTGTCCTTTAAAATCTTGATTTGGTGCTATTTGTTTTTGATTTGGATAAGGTTTATTTAACTGACATATTATGCAATCGTTGCATAATACTTTAATCCAAATTGGTGCATTTGGGAAGTAAAATTTTTGTGTAAAAATTGAATATGTCTTTTCTAATCCTCAGTGTCCTTTTGTATTTTGTGTGTGTGATATGTTGAATGCTATCAACATCATACTGAAGAGAAGACAGGGTACTTTAAAATCGGGTGTTTGATACTCTAAAAGATCTGTGTTTTCATTTATGGTAGTTTTATTAAATTTTCTAAAGTATCGGAGGAGTGTTTTGTTTCCTAATATTGTTATATCAGCTTTCGCTGGCTTTGTTTTATGTTTGTGCCATGAATTGAGTTGTCTAGTAACAGGGTCAAAATTTTGGTATTTTTGTAATAATTGTAGTGTAACTGTTTCTGTTGGTGATAGTAAAATATTTCAGACTTCTGTTTTTGATAGGGGAATTGTGTCAAGTGGGTCGTGAAAGTTAAAACTTGATTTACTGTGTATTTTAAATCATTTGTCGGTGGTCCTGATAAATTTATAATGTCAGTTAAATTTTCTTTTTCTATTCATGTGAAAGGATTTTTTTTGTGTGGCTGTTGTTTTATTGTTTTTTGTTGAGTGTTATTTTTTATCCAATGTGAATAGGGAAGTGGTGTGAATGTGGATGTTCCTAATAGATCTACTTCATAGTGGTTATTTTGACAACCTAAATAGAGTGGGAAATGTTGTAAGTTATTTATTTGTGACTGATCTATATCAGTTTTTACTGCATATTTGCATTCCAGTCTGGGTGATGTTTCAATTTTTGCAAGATAGAATTTAATATTTTGTGGTATTTCAACTGCAGTTGTTCGTGTAAGTAATTCAGGTGGTGTATTCCTACTTAGTGTATCTGGTAGTGCACGATTTTTTCCTCTGTCCAAACTATATGTAAGTTTGGAAATTCCATTGAAATTAATTGAAATCTATAACCTATATGGTTTGGATTTGATTTTTGTGTAAAAATAAAAATATAATCGGTTTGTGATCCGTAAAAAGAACTGATGGATGTTTTGATCCAAGTATCAGAAATTCATATTCTGTAAGTGTGTATATTATAGCTGTGCATTCTCTCATGAGAGTAGAGAGTCGTAGTTTGGCTTGTGTAAATTAGCGAGAATTTGCTGATATAAGATTCATCTTATTTGTTCCACTGTGTGATTGTAGTAAGGCTGCGCTGATGCCAAATTCGAAGCATCGCACATTGCATAGAATGGTTGATTTGGATCTGAGATTGTATTTGATATTTGTTCTGTTAGCAGTTTTTCAATTTCGTCAAATCGTGTTTGATGTTCAGTAGTCCATTCAAAGTTATTTTGCTGTCCAAGGATTTTATAGAAAGAACTTAAGTATAATTGCATTTTGAAGACATATTTACTTAGGAAATTCAACATTCCAAGGAATTTTTGGATTTTCTTTTTATTTGTGGTGGTTGAAGTTTTCGAATTGCATCTATGCGTGATTTTAATGGAGTTATAGTGTTTTTTTCAATGATGTGTCCAAGAAACTTAACGCGTGTTTGAAAAAAATGTGATTTGTCTGGTGCTGCTTTCATGTTTTCATTTTTGAGTATTTGATGATACTGTTCTAAAATTAAAAACATTTCATCTTTAGTTTGTGATTGCATGAAAACATCGTCTAAGTATGTGACTGCATTTTTCTTGAGTATAAATGGTTTAAAGATTTTACTCATAAAGCTGAAAAAGCTGCTGGTTCTATGGATATTCCATAGAATAATCTGTTGAATTCGTATTGTTGATTTCCAATAACGATTTGTGTTAACCGTCGTGATTGTTCATCTAATGGCAGTTGATTGTATGCACTATTCATGTCTGCGGTTGTGAAATGTTTACCATTTATTTTTGCTAGAATTACTTGAATGGGTTGAATAGACCAATTGCATTTAGATTCAACATTTAGTGAATAGAGATATCTAACATCTAGAACAATTTTTAGTGTTTCTCCTTTAGTTAGGATGATAACTGGGTTGATAAAGGTTATACATTTTGGTTGTTCTTTTTTATTTACTGGAGATATAATTTCATATTGTTCTAAAATTTCAAGTAGTCTATTCACTTTATCATGTAAGTGTATTGGTACTTTGCTTGCTATTTGTTTTTTGAAAATTGCGTCAGGTTTTAATGGTAAATGTAGAGGTGAACTAAATTTTCCCACATCGAATTTTGATGTTGCATAAACTGTTGGATATTTCAATAACAGTTTGGCTAATTTGTCGAATTAGTTTTGTGTTATTTGAGATTGTTGTAAATTAAACATTGTTAGAAATTTTTGTTGTTCTTCTGTATATTGTGATATTTTAGACGTTGGTTTAAATATGGTGTTTTTGTGAAATAATCTGTGTTTCTTTTTTCATTGCTTATTATATTGTTTATTGATAATTCTTCATCAAGAGTTGTTGATCTAGTAATTGTAATATATTATTGACTCGATAAGCTACTTCGTTTGTGGGTAAAATGTGGAATTTATTTCACAGTATCCTAAGAGTCCTAGAGAAAGTGTTATCTGGTATGATGAATTGTTGTAAACGTGTAACGAAAAAATTTCGGAGTTTGAATGTTGCATGTATTTTATGGATGAAATTGTTATTCGAAAAAATTTATGAATGGGTTTAAATTCAAGATCTGACATAAAGAGATGTTGTTTATTTTGGTTTTATCATATTGGCGAACTTGTTTAATTGAGGAGTTCTATACATTTCCTGCTAGTGGTTGCAGATATTTTTGTTCCTGATTGTTTATAGGGTAAAATTTGGAGGAAAATGGTGGTTGTTTTTTTAATCTTTGAAAGAATGTTAAGGATGTATTTTTCATTCTTGTGTACTTGTCTTTTATATGAAGTTTACTATTTAAAATGTTTATTGTTGGAATATATTTAGTTATAAATGGTATGCCAATGATAATGTATTTTATATCTGTTATGTGGAATGTTAGTTTAAATGGTTTGTGTAAGATTTTTTTTTCCATTGTTCTCGTGGGAACTAGGAAAAGTTAGATTGTTCCATAATTTGTTAATGTTGAGTCTTGTGCTGTTGCTAATTTGCTGGCTGTCTTAATAGGTATTAGGGTTGGATGTAGTGTTTTAATTTCATTCCAAGTGGGGATATTAATTATATTTGATTCTGCTCCTGAGTCGATTAAAAAGTCTATTCCAAGATCTGGTGGTTGAAATTTTTTACTTTTTGGACTTTCTAAGAGAATTGGAATTGTCCCAATTTTTTCTTTTGGCCGTCCCTTTTTTTTTGATAAAGGTGATTTGTACTTGAGCTTTGTACTTCGTCTTTTTTGGGTTTAATTACAGTGTTAATTCTATTTACTTCTTGTTCAACTGGTACATTATTACTAATAGGTGTTGTGTAGTAATTTTGAAGGAGTTCCAATTGATTTTGGTAAATGTGTGAAGTGAAAGGTTGTTCAGATATAATAGAATCGTAATCATTTTCAACTTTGATCATATTAACTGAAATAGTATGATTTGTATCACTTTCGCTGTCTGTTGATTCACAATTAATGTGATTTAATTGTAATTCTGTACTTTCTGTATCATCGATACCAGGGCGTCTGAAGTTGTTTCTTCTTTTGTTTGTACCTGATTAATTTGTCTTTGATGTTTCGGTGTGTTGCTTCTATATTTGTGTTGAGAATCGTAGTGGCAATAATTACTTCTATGAGGATATTGATAATAATTCCTTTGCTAGTTTTTATAGTTTGGACTCCTATTTTGTGAAATTTTTCGTGATCTATGATGGTAGTTGTTGTTATTTGTTCGTTGATAATTGGATCTGTTGTAAGAATTATTTCTTGATCTGCTGTTTTGGTAACGTTGACTTCGATTATTTGAATAACTTCTATTCCTATTGTTTGAATAGTTTCTGTTTCTATTGTATGATGAGTTTCGTGATATATCGTTTGAATAGTATCTATTCCTAGAATTTGAATGGGAACTGGTATCAAACAAATCTTTTCTGTTTGAATTTGATCGACTATATCTATTTTGTGGGAAATTTTGTGAATTTCTTTGTTCTGGTGATCTACCTCTATAACTAGAATTATAGAGTGATTGGTTTCTTGAAAAATTTGAATTATTTGGAAGTTGTTTACCAGAGCTATTGTTACTATGTAGATTTTTGTTTGGTAAATTTTGGTCTTTTTTGATAGAATGATTTATTTGGTTCTTTGTATTTTTTGCGGTTTGTTCTGGTTATCTTGTTGTTTTTGTCTACATTCGGCAATACTGTGTCCGTATCTTTGGCAACAATTATTCCATTTTTTTGAACGATGGTTTACCTTTGAAATTTGGGTTTTTCTAATATATGTAGAAAATTTCAGTGATTTTTTCAGTTAGATCTACATCTGAATCTTGTATGTTGTTTATATGTGTAGTGCTTGTTTCGATTCTATTGACGTATTGTAGTTTAAGATTTTCTGTTTCTTCGTGTTTCATTGTGATTTCTGCTTGTTCTAGTTTATCAACTAGTTTTCTGAAATCTAAATCTGATTCTCGAATTGAGAAGGGATGTGATGCTCTCTTTTTCGCTTCAAAAACGAACTAGCGTTTCGATTCGAACTGCCAATTGTTTAATTGTTTCGTTTGGTAGTCTGCGAATTTCATTACATAAAACTCTTTGATGTTGTTTAATTCTTTGCGAGTCAAACATTTTTGAAAATTCTGGTGTGGGTCTTTTCCAATCTGTTTTTATGTCTATAGATAAAACTGAAAACCATTTTTGAGCTGCGCCATCAAGTGTTGTTTGTAGTAACGCTGGCTGTGGTTCTATGTATCCAATTTTGGTGAAGTGGTGTATTAATTGGTTCAGGTCCTATATTTAAAATTAAATTTAGTGTGACTGCATTTAAATAATCTTCTACAGAGTATTCAGGGTGTGTGCCTGTAAATACCATCAATTGTTTATTTGATGTTATTGACGATCCACCCATTAGGTATGGATTCATTGTCATTTGTAGTGTTTCTGCGGCATTTGGAATTTGTGAAAAGTTTGTAAGTTGATTTTTTGTTATTTCGTGTTGTTGTATATAAGATGCTAGTGGTATTTCATTTTGCATTTGTATTGGTTGATAAGAATGCAAAGTGGCTGGGTTTTCTGATTGTGCTGGTTGATAGGATTGTGTGTTTGGTTGATTTTTGTATGTGCATCGGTTGATAGCTTTGTGTATTAGCTAAATTTTGTGGGTGATATTCTATGTTTTGAGATACTTGATTTTGTCGAGTTTTTTGTGCACGATTTTTTTGTGTTTATGGTTTATGGTGCAAAAATATCTGGTTGGTAATAATCGTCATCATCATAATAAATAAAATTGATGTATGATATGGTGTTTGTTGTTTATTTCTATTTTGTTGGAAAAATGGGTAATTTTCACTATGATCTTGTGAGGGATGTGTATAGTCATGAAATTATACTAAATTTGTTGATGTCATTGGAAAATTCCAGTTTTGTGAAAACAAACGATATTGCCTATGTATTCGGGGAGGATGAGTTGTTTTTGATGAGTTTACATAATTATAATTGTGTTCTGCGAAATTACTTCTGGTGAATGTTCTTTGTTTATGTGTTGGTTTCGTCATTGTTCTAAATGTCTGATAATCCATATGTGAATATTTTGGAACAAACGAGGGTTCAATCGTAGATTGCAATGTTACTTGTGGTAATGTTGGATTTTTAGGTTTTGGTGTTGTAAGGTTTGGACATTTTTTGAAATACTTTATTGTGTAGTTGTTACTATTGTTTCAACTATTTCTTCATTTATAAAAAGTGATGGTGTTTGATTATCCTGTTGTGTAAGATTTCTAATTCCATTCAAAATTTCCTGCTGTACAAGAGTTGATTTTCAGCTATTATTTTGTCTTCTATTGGATAAAAATGAATTATAGCTTAAAGGTGTTGCATCTATTGTAAGTGGAAATAATTTCATATGGTCTTTATGAATAGAACCTGTACTAATTGCTTGACTTGGGATGTCTATTGGGATGTTCAGGAATAATGGATGAGACCAATCAGGGTCCCAAATAAAATCTGATTGTTCTGCAATGACCATGTCGTCATTGGTACTTTGAGGTCTAAATTTTTTTCTTGCTTGTGCAATAAATCAATATTATGTGTGAAATAATCAATTATGAACCATGCTAAGATTTTTTGTAAATCGTGTTTAACATTGTGTGAAATTTCATTGCTTGAAAAAATTTCACGGATTGTGTTTAAAAATGCTGAGAATGCGGCAATTTCATTTCTTACTTTTGTGTGTCTTGATGTTTGAACTGGTGACCTACTTTCAGATTCTGCTTTTTCTAGTATGGATAAATGACTACAAATAAGTGCAAAAACATCATTAGTAATATTGAATTTGCTCTCTGTGAATTTTGGTGTTGTATATTCTTAATACATTCTGCGAATACTTTTGAAAATTCTATGTCAACATTGTTTGTTTGAATAACATGTTTGCTATGAAATTTACTTACTGTGCTGAGTTCTATGGTGTAGATTCCATATTGTTGTGTTAGGTTACATATTCTTTTTAAATAGTGATCGACAATTTGTCTTTTGATTTTTTTCTGGGAATTCAGCTTTACATGGGCTAATTCCTTGTTTGAGTATATTTGCGATTAAATTAGTGCAAAATTGTTTTTGTCCTCTATCTTCAGTGAGTGAATTGATGAGAAATGGGAAAACAGAGTTTCGTCACTTGGACTTTGGCTCATTTTTTCGTTTTATGACTGTCAGTGCGTAATGTTCAATGTGTCTGATTGGTTGATTCTCATAGTATAAACGTACTGGTTTATTTTTATATATCTTTTTTTTCTTTTTCCTTGTTTTGATGACTGTGATGTGGCTTCTGAATCAAAAAAATGTAATTGATCTAGAACAGGGTAGTTTTTATTTACTGTTTCTTTTAGTTTGCAAAGTGCATCTAAATTACTGACTTCTGATTCGGAGACTGCTTTTCTTTGCTTTGAAAATCTTTTCCGTATAATTTGTCTTTGTTTACTTATAATTTTCCTTTTTATTGTTTGTCGTTTTGTTCCAATATATCCAATCGTTTGTTTGTGTGGTAAGATTACGAGATCGTATGTTTCGTTGTTTATTTTGCAATTGTGTAGTACGATTGTTTGATTATTTCCTAACTTGTTCAGTGACATAAGGTTTAGGATGAAGGATGCAAGATTGTTATTAGTGATTGCAATATCCTAGACTGTTAGTCCTTACAATTTTTTGGTTAGCCTTACTCGGGTCTTTTTATTCAAGGTTGGAAAGAGAAGTATATATAGATTTCGGAGAACGACTGTTACTTTCTCGTGACCATTCTAAGTTAAGATGTTAACTTACTTAATCTTACATAGGGGTAATGATTGTGTTCAAGCGTTGGAGAATAGTAAATCAATCCACAAGGTTCAGATAAAATTAGAACGCAAGTAGTTCTCTAGGTACTATTTAAAACTTGCCAAGATTTAAGATTTAGATGGGTCAGGTAAGAGGGGTGATCAAGTGAAGGATGAATAACCGAAGTTCTTCACTGTTTAGCCTAATTAGAATGGTTAAAGTGATTTGAAAAATTTCTATTAGTCCTGGGTCTTTGAATTGCTTCATTGCTTCATTGCTTTATTGAATTCATTTTAATTGAATGGCAATTGCTTCTTTTTAAAAATTGACTTTCGGCTGATTTTGCTGTCGGTTTTTCGCTCACGAGTTTTTCGCTCATTCAGAGAATAGCCCCCAAAATTTGTTACGACACCGTACGCGCTTTTGTCTTGAATTACATAAGATGAACTGTTTTTTATTTGCAGTGAATTTGAATGCAGTAGAATAAGGACATTGCAAAGAGTTTGGATCAGAAAAAAATGCATTACATCCTGGGAACAAACATCAGGTGAGTTTTAAAAAAGTGTTTGCAGTAAGATGAGCCGGAAGAGTTAGGCAGCTGATGTTTTTCAAAAATTGGGATAAAGAAGTGTAATCTAGTTGACACACGGATGAAACTGACTTAAAAATAGAAGAACTGAGGAGAATCAGATGGAGACAAACTTGCGTAAGATGTTTAAAAAGTGTTTTCAATTAGAAAATGGGCAATTTGTTTGACACTTTAGCTCTAAAATGTAAATGAAATTTTGCAATTGCTCTTTTTAAACTTCGACAGAATCTTCAAGACGCTCACTTTAAATAAATTGTCAGCAAGTAATTTGCGGTTTATTTTTGGCAACCTAAAATAATTATCTGAAAAAAATCCTTTTTTGCAGCAAAATCTTGGATCAAGTATAAACACAAATGGCCCCATATAGTACCACGTTTTATCGTCATTTAATTTTGCCTAAAATCAACCCAGTTTTTTTCCGCATAATATTAACCAACACTGCATTAATTGAAACGTTACACATCAGTAAATTGCGAAAAACCTTCTAATCGATGCTCAATATAATTTACTCCTCAAAAGACCAGTGATTAATTATACAAGAAAAAAGTCCGCAAAATAAGAAATATTGTAATAGAGAGCGATCATTTTTTTTTGAATTTACACTTAACTGTTAATAATTGATTTTCACGCTCAAGGATTAAGGAAAATTGCAAAACATTTTCCATATTTTTCCAAAAAGCAAAATATGGAAAAAGTATAAATTGTTCTTTGTCTGGGAGCCGAGGGTCAACGACAATTTCAGCAAAAGCCAAAAGCAAACAGGTCTTGATCTACACACAGTGACAACAAGAGATTTAATTTCAACATTAGAAGACATCATCGTCACAACCAGGATTGTCCCGTTTGAGAAATACAACTTCATTTGTAGAAAACAAAAGAAAACTGGAAGTCTGGAACAATTTCACGCTGATCTGGTTAAATTGGCTTCAAGAGCCGATTGTAGAGACCGAGAGGACGAGTGGGTGAGCGACATGTTCATGCACATATAGAGAACGAAAAAATAGCCGAAGAACGACTCGCACAAACGAGAAGCCCACAAGATGCATACAAAAAGTCTGTCCGAAGATGACCCAAATGGACAAATAATTAAACTGAAGACGAAAACAGAAGAAATATTCGCAATCACCAATTCCGGGATCCCAATGTCTTTTCTAAATGAAAAAACAGCTCGGCCACTACAAAAAAATTGACAAATCCACAGTATTTAATCAAATTCTACAGGGAGAAACAGCTATGAACTTTGCATGTTACAATGGCGAAACAATTATTCCGAAAAGAAGATTAATTGAAACAATCGAATCAGGAGACTGGAAGCTGCTGGAGCTGGCCCATTCATTATTGGCGATGATCAGAAAGCAAACATCATAGGCCGAACAAATTTACCACATGTTCGAATGAATCTAGTCAAAGAAAAAAACAAGGGGACGTACTGAATATGCACGAGCAAGGTGAATCAAACCCTGAAATCAAACAATGGGTTAAAGATAATTTTCCACACTTATGCATTCGTAATGTAAAGTCGAAAAACCACGTGATGCGAACGCAATTTAGTAAAGATATAATCCCAATCCAGCAGAAAGGACGCCATGTCCAGGTTCACCTACAAGAACGAGTTGAAAAAGAACTCAACAAACTCATGGATCAAAAACACATATTAAAACCGGACAAACGCTCGGACCGACAAATTATCATTGCTTCATTGCTTCATTGCTTCATTGCTTCATTTAATTCATTTTAATTGAATGTCATTTGCTTCTTTTTAAAAATTGACCTTCGGCTGATTTTGCTGTCGGTTTTTCGCTCACTAGTTTTTCGCTCATTCGGAGAATAGACCCCGAAGTTTGTTACGACACCGTACGCGCTTTTGTCTTGAATAACATAAGATGAACTCTTTTTTATTTGCAGTGACTTTGAATACAGTAGAATAAGGACATTGCAAAGAGTTTGGATCACATTTATCAGAAAAAAAATGCATTACATCCTGGGAACAAACATCAGGTGAGTTTTAAAAAAGTGTTTGCAGTAAGATGAGCCGGAAGAGTTAGGCAGCTGATGTTTTTCAAAAATTGGGATAAAGAAGTGTAATCTAGTTGACACACGGATGAAACTGACTTAAAAATAGAAGAACTGAGGAGAATCATATGGAGACAAACTTGCGTAAGATGTTTAAAAAGTGTTTTCAATTAGAAAATGGGCAATTTGTTTGACACTTTAGCTCTAAAATGTAAATGAAATTTTGCAATTGCTCTTTTTAAACTTCGACAGAATCTTCAAGACGCTCACTTTAAATAAATTGTCAGCAAGTAATTTGCGGTTTATTTTTGGCAACCTAAAATAATTATCTGAAAAAAATCCGTTTTTGCAGTAAAATCTTGGATCAAGTATAAACACTAATCGCCCCAGATAGTACCACGTTTTATCCTCATTTAATTTTGCCTAAAATCAACACAATTTGGGAAAAATTCAAGTTGAGTTGGTTTTTTTCCGCATAATATAAACCAACACTGCATTAATTGAAACGTTACACATCAATAAATTGCGAAAAGTTTCTAAGCGATGCTCAATATAATTTTTTCCTCGAAAGACCAGTGAATAATTATACAAGAACAAAGTCCGCAAAATAAGAAAAATTGTAATAGAGAGCGATCATTTTCTTTTGAATTTACACTTAACTGTTAATAATTGATTTTCACGCTCAAGGATTAAAGAAAATTGCAATACATTTTCCATATTTTCCCAAAAAGCAAAATATGGAAAAAGTATACATTTTTCTTTGTCTGGGATCCGAGGGTCAAACAATTTCAGCAAAAGCAAACAGGTCTTGATCTACACACAGTGACAACAAGAGATTTAATTTAAACATTAGAAGACATCATCGTCACAACCAGAATTGTCGCGTTTGAGAAATACAACTTCATTTGTAGAAAACAAAAGAAAACGGGAAGTCTGGAACATTTTCACGCTGATCTGGTTAAATTGAAATCAAGAGCCAATTGTGCAGACCGAGAGGACGAGTGGGTGAGCGACATGTTCATGCACATATAGAGAACAAAAAAATAGCCGAAGAATGACTCGCACAAACAAGAAGCCCACAAGGTGCATACAACAAGTCTGTCCGAAGATGACCTAAATGGACAAATAATTAAACTGAAGACGAAAACAGAAGAAATATTCGCAATCGCCAATTCCGGGATCCCAATGTCATTTCTAAATGAAAAAACAGCTCGGCCACTACAAGAAAATGACAAATCCACAGTATTTAATCAAATTCTACAGGGAGAAACAGCTATGAACTTTGCATGTTACAATGGCGAAACAATTATTCCGAAAAGAAGATTAATTGAAACAATTGAATCAGGAGGCTGGAAGCTGCTGGAGCTGCCCCATTCATTATTGGCGATGATCAGAAAGCAAACCTCATAGGCCGAACAAATTTACCACATATTCGAATGAATCTAGTCAAAGAAAAAAAACAAGGGGGACGTGCTGAATATGCACGAGCAAGGTGAATCAAACCCTAAAATCAAACAATGGGTTAAAGATAATTTTCCACACTTATGCATTCGTAATGGAAAGTCAAAAACCACGTGATGCGAACGCAATTTAGAAAAAATATCATCCCAATCCAGCAGAAAGGACGCCATGTCCAGGTTCACCTACAAGAACGAGTTGAAAAAGAACTCAACAAACTCATGGATCAAAAACACCTATTAAAACCGGACAAACGCTCGGATCGACAATTGATCATTGCTTCATTGCTTCATTTATTTCATTTTAATTGAATGTCAATTGCTTCTTTTTAAAAATTGACTTTCGGCTGATTTTGCTGTCGGTTTTTCGCTCATTCAAAGAATAGCCCCCGAAGTTTGTTACGACACCGTACGCGCTTTTGTCTTGAATTACATAAGATGAACTATTTTTTATTTGAAGTGACTTTGAATGCAGTAGATTAAGGACATTGCAAAGAGTTTGGATCACATTTATCAGAAAAAAAATGCATTACATCCTGGGAACAAACATCAGGTGAGTTTTGAAAAAGTGTTTGCAGTAAGATGAGCCGGAAGAGTTAGGCAGCTGATGTTTTTCAAAAATTGGGAGAAAGGAGTGTAATCTAGTTGACACACGGATGAAACTGACTTAAAAAAGAAAAACTGAGGAGAATCAGATGGAGACAAACTTGCGTAAGATGTTTAAAAGTGTTTTCAATTAGAAAATGGGCATTTTGTTTGACACTTTAGCTCTAAAATGTAAATGAAATTTTGCAATTGCTTTTTTTAAACTTAGACAGAATCTTCAAGACGCTCACTTTAAATAAATTGTCAGCAAGTAATTTGCGGTTTATTTTTGGCAACCTAAAATAATTATCTGAAAAAAATCCGTTTTTGCAGTAAAATCTTGGATTTTACGGCCTCACGGATATGCCAGCTGAATTTCAAAAGTCCATCGACTTAACTCCTACAAATAGCTTAAACACCTATGCATGCCTAGGCGACTCACTGATCGTTACGAAAGGGTCAACCGATATACACAAACAAAAACTATAAACGATTCTGGAAAAAGCTAGATGCAGAAAACCTTGCCATATCATTGGACAAATGTAAGTTTGCTTGTAGACCTTTTGAGTGGCTAGGGTACACTATAAACAGCGAGGGCACTACACCATTGATAAAAAAAAACAGAGGCAATCAAAAAACTCTCACCACCAATTTATTTAAATAACTAAAAAGCTTTATGAGCTCCATACACCATCTCACCAAAACATACGGTCAAGGACGCAAGAGAACTACTTTCCTCGAAACCACCAGTTAACAAGTTCCCAAAATACATTTTTTACGAAGAAACAACAAAAACAGAGAAGCCGCACACACTTAGAGTGAGAACGACACAAGCAGAACAAACCGAGAACTGCAAAGAATTTGCGGAGACACAAACTGGCATTAGGGAGAGTCAGACAAAAATGCAAGACAAGAACATTGCGTGAGTAGGACAAACCTCAACATTGCAAGCCAGGGGAAGGTGCCCCAAGTGAGGAACCGCCCATAATGACGAGTACACAACTAGAAGCAAGCCACCACATGATAACCGAGGGGATAGCGGCCACAGTAAATCAAGCAACAATGGCAGAAAGCTTGAAGCAGAAAGATGTTCCGCAAAAAGCTTAGGAAGGTGCCATTGGAATATAATTGCCGCAGCTACCTGAAAGAACAGAAATCTGCGACCAATCATCAATATACTCAAAAAGCGGGACTGGGACTCAATCAAGTCTTCCTACAGCCAATTCTGTTTCCATGTGCGCAACCGTGTACATATGCGCGCGGACTGCCTGCTCACCGACGAACGTATCGTTATTCCAACACAGCTGCGTCAGACAGTAGTGGACAGCCTAAATTTGACACACCCAGGATCGGCCGCCATGCTGGAGTTATGCCACCATGTGTGGTTCCCACACATACATCACTCAATCGTCCAGATGGCGCAAAGTTGCAAGCATTGCATAGAGCAAGGTAAAAATTTCAAACCAATTATAGGGAAAACACTCATTCCAAATGGATTCGGCCGTAGAACCAAATGAAGAGGTACAGTTAAAATTTTCCGGACCCTCCCCGATGGGCTAAACGAGGACACTTACATTTTAGTTGCAATAGATAAATAGTCGAAATTTGCAACAGCAAAAGTTGTTTTAAATACTACGGCGGATGTCGCCATACAATTTATGCATTGGTATTTTTCAAAAAACGGATTACCTCATCGGTTACGATGGGACCAAGCAAAAACATTTCGAGCGAAAAAATTTCAGCTTTTTTGTAAAACAAACAACCTTAAATTACTCTTCACACCGGTAGATGACCATAGAGCCATAGGGGTAGTCCAAAGAATCATCCAAACACTGAAACGTAGACTAGGGGTAGGGGATGAATGAGAATAGATCCATCAAATGCACCATACAAACTAGCAACGGAAGTAGCCGAAATAATTAAAACCCTGCGAATAACACCAAACGGTGTAACAAAAGTTTCATCTTTCGAAGCACACATGCGTAGAAAACCAAACACTCCTCTGTCCAACGTGGCAACAACTAGCTCAACTAACTAGTTGGGAAAATGCCAAACACGCATGCTTAGATCAAAAAACCTCACAAAGCCCTGCCATTTTACCCTGCCAGCAAAAACTATACACGAGTTGCAACAATGTTCGGAGGATGAAGTCTCAGTAAATCAACGCCAACAGGTGCCACTGAAAACGACGGAAGCAAACAAGACAACAACACAACTAACAACAGAAGCAAAATCCAAACGAGATTTAGAAATAAAAAGAGAGAAACTAAATAAGAGGTTTAAAAGAATACAGACACCAATTGATTTAAACGTTAGCAAACAACTAGATTAAGTGGCAAGAAAAACAATCCGAGTGGCTACGAAAGTGAAGGATCCTAAAGTTTCGAACAAAAACACAAAACAATTGACGGAAAAAAAATTAAATTACACACCACGTACAGCATGGGTACAAGCATTTGGAAAACAACCTAGATTGTTAGGAAATAGTGGGGTTAAATTTGTTCCTAGTCCGGTAATCTACGGACCGTGTCGACCATCACAGTTAAGTGACTACGTAAAAAACAAATGCGCAAGGAGATCAGGAACTTGTCTTCGTTTTCAGACCTTGAAGACCCAAATTTGCCCAAAGAAACCCACCACAACGAAAGCAACAAAGAAAAACATAACCGTATACAGCGATACTGAAAGCGATAAACTATCAACATTAGGAGCGTCCGAGCCATCACCGAAAAGGGTGAATCAAAAGAAAACAAGTCGACTCTGGTAAAATGGACTCTGGTAAAAGTCTTGGGTACCCTATCCCAATCAACTCAAACGAAGAACCACGAAAAAACGAACACAAAAAGTCAGTACAATTCAACATCGAATCATTGCCAGAGCAACAAACATCGCCAACTAAACCAAGCCTAAAGGCGCTAATCTAGGAAATGGGCTTCACAGATAAAACACTCGATTATCAGGCCTGTATGAACTTCCTCGAGGCGATTAGCCCGAAGAATAAAAATAAATAAACGTAGGAAATCATAGATCTTACTTCATTAGACGACAGTTCAAACAATATAAAGATACTTCACGTAGAAACAAAGAAAGGTGGGAAAGAAACGCACAACACAATCAACGAAGCTACACAGGAAGAGCATGAGAAATTGGAGGAAGACAACAACAATGGAGAAGCAACAGAACTAAATAAATGACATGACATCTGAGAAGAAAGATTGGAAGCACAAGCCCTCAAGGGAATACAAAACTCAAACTTAAAACTACTTGTTAAAAATTCCTGTCAAAGGGGAGTGTCATCCGGTACGGATAGATAAACTCAGCATCATTGATGTATATTTGTTTGATTAATCTAATTATATATTATCTGGTCAGTTGACTTTGGTACGGCTGCATGCCGACATGAGATTATGAGCAAGAGCTCAGTCGCTAATTTATGTTTCTTAAAAAAAGTTGTTTTAACGGACTCGCATCAAGATTACGTTTATCCATCCGTTCGGATTCGATATACTCACGTCCATGCTTAGAGGTATGACAAGGATTATAGAAAATTGCAATACAGTTTCCATATTTTCACAAAATGCAAAAAAAAATTCCTTTAAGAACATTTATTGCGTCTAGCTTTTCAAAGGGTAGATAGCAAAAAAAATTGCTAAAGCTTCTCAGAAAGTCAGTTACCTGTAGATAGTTTTGTTGCTACAGAATAGTCTGCAGGAGGAGAATCAACAAGAGCTGAGAGAAAATGTTGAAGCTAGTAGTTGACGGTAAAAAGGCTACGACTTATTCGGTTCCTGAAGAACTCTGGGTTGAGATAGTGGCAGAAGAACTACAAGTTAAACCGACATTTTAAAGAAACCCGGGTTGACGTCCAAAGAAGAAAAATGCTTATCTTATAGTTTCATATATGAAGTCTATGGAAAAAATGCTTATCGTAAAAAATTGATACAAAATTTAAAAAAAATTTAAAAATATCGAATGAACATTTTGCTCTACTTGCCTCTTTTGAAGCTTTCTGGTCATTAAAAAAATGATTAAAAAACTTTTGAAAATAAAAATCTTATCATACAATTTTCTTTAAACTTTCATCAAATTTTCGTTACTTGTTTGGTATATAATTCCATGTGATAAAAATGTTAGAAATAACTTATATAATTATAATCACCAAATAAAGTTAATCTGCGTGGTAACTGCCAGTTACACTCTCGGTTGCCTTATGACAAAAAATCATTGGCTAGTGTTTCGGTTGAAACACGAAATTTCGAAACAAAATTTTTTTGATTTTTCAATTATCATTTCAATTTCATAGTATGGAAAAAATGGTTATTTTGCTATTTTCTTACACTTACTTTTGCTCTATGAAATTGTATGAAAGATTTTGATAAGCATTTTTTTCATAAATGAAACTTGTATGAGAAGCATTTTTTGTCAACCCGGGACAATTATGAAGCCTTTTAAAACCCTATTTACAAGCACAGTAGAAAACCTCTAACATTTTGTGGTGTTGCCATTCATATGGTTTAGCCAAAATTCTAGCAAAGAAGTCAGCTGTGATCTACGCTCATGTCGAGGAAAGGATGAAAGTGGTTGGAAGTGAAATAGATGAAGACTTTTTAACTCGAGCTGAGAGAGAGAAAGAGATAGCAATGGAGAAATGAGGCAGCACACATATTGGGCTCAAAAAGAGTTTAAGGTTTTGAGGAAAATGCAGAGAATAGAATTTCAGGATTCAAAGCTCGTTCAGTTTTGTTATTTAAAGCTTCTGTCATGAGAACGGAGTAAGCTACGATGAAGTGTTTTCTCCTTTAGTCAAATATACGAAATTTTTTGTTAATGTTCCGACTTTCGAAGAAAACGGAATATTTAGGCTCGGTGAGGTTTTTTACTCAGTCAATTTTCAACGATCAAAATAACAATTTTCAACAAAAAATTTTGTTCATGATTGAAGATATCATTTTCTTGAGTTCAAATATAAAAAGATATTTAACCTCAGATTATTTTCAATAAAGTTCTGGGGGCTTGAAAATTGCCAAAATTGCCATGTTCTGGACTACGTTATGCGCGCTTTAAATAGTTCATTCATAATGCTTAGAACATAATACGAGTTATTTGTGCGTGGCAAATTATCCCGCACAACAAAATTGTTCCAAATTGAAACAAGACTGCTGGTACCAGGGCGAATCAGACGACAGTTCAAACAAGATGAAGATACTTTACGTAGAAACGAAGAAAGATGGGAAAAAAACGCACAACACAATCAACGAAGCTACACAGGAAGAACATGAGAAATTGGAGGAAGACAACAACAATGGAGAAGCAACAGAACTAAATAAATGGCATGACATCTGAGAAGAAAGATTGGAAGCACAAGCCCTCAAGGGAATACAAAACTCAATTTTAAAACTACTTGTTAAAAATTCCTGTCAAAGGGGAGTGTCATCCGGTACGGATAGATAAACTCAGCATCATTGATGCATATTTGTTTGATTAATCTAATTATATATTATCTAGTCAGTTGACTTTAGTACGGCTGCATGCTGACATGAGATTATGAGCAAGAGCTCAGTCGCTAACTTATGTTTCTTAAAAAAAGTTGTTTTAACGGACTAGCATCAAGATTACGTTTATCCATCCGTTCGGATTCGATATACTCACGTCCATGCTTAGAGGTATGACAAGGATTATAGAAAATTGCAATACATTTTCCATATTTTCCCAAAATGCAAAATAAATTTCCTTAAAGAACATTTATTGCGTCTAGCTTTTCAAAAGGGTTGATAGCAAAAAAAATTGCTGAAGCTTCTCAGAAAGTCAGTAACCTGTAGAGAGTTTTGTTGCTACAGAATAGTCTGCAGGAGGAGAATCAACAAGAGCTGAGAGGAAATGTTGAAGCCAGTAGTTGACGGTAAAAATGCTACGACTCATTCGGTTCCTGAAGAACTCTGTTGATTCTGGGTTGAGATAGTGGCAGAAGAACTACAATTTAAACCGACATTTTAAAGAAACCCGGGTTGACGTCCAAAGAAGAAAAATGCTTATCATATAGTTTCATAAAAGAAGTCTATGGAAAAAATGCTTATCATAAAAAATTGATACAAAATTTAAAAATGTTTTAAAAATTTCTAATGAACATTTTGCTCTATTTGCCTCTTTTGAAGCTTTCTGGTCATTAAAAAAATGATTTAAAAACTTTTATAAAAAATCTTATCATACAATTTTCTTTAAATTTTCATCAAATATTCGTTACTTGTTTGGTATATAAGTCCTTGTGAGAAAAAAAGTTAAAATTAATTTTTATAAATATAATCGCCAAATGCAGCTAATCTGCGTGGTAACTGCCAGTTACACTCTGGGTTGTCTTATGACAAAAGTTCATTGGCTAGTGTTTCGGTTGAATCACGAAATTTCGAAACAATATTTTTGTGATTTTTCAGTTATCATTTCAATTTCATAGTATGGAAAAAACTTGTCATGCAATTTCATTTGTGGAAAAAATGCTTATTTTGCTAATTTCATACACTTAATTTTGCTCTATGAAATTGTATGAAAGAGTATGATACGCTTTTTTTTCATATATGAAATTTGTATGATAAGCATTTTTTGTCAAGCCGGGACAATTATGAAGCCTTTTAAAACCCTATTTACAAGCACAGTAGGAAACCTCTAACATTTTGTGGTGTTGCTATTTATATGGTTTAGCCAAAATTCTAGCAAAGAAGTCAGCTGTGATCTACGCTCATGTCGAGGAAAGGCTGATGAAAGTGGTAGGAAGTGAAATAGATGAAGACGTTTAACTCGAGATGAGAGAGAGAAAGAGATAGCAATGGAGAGATGAGGCAAAACACATATTGGGCTCAAAAAGAATTTAAGGTTTTGAGGAAGATTCAGAGGATAGAATTCAAGATTCAAAGCTCGTTCAGTTTAGTTGTTTAAAGCTTCTGTCATGAAAGTGGAGTAAACTAAGATGAAATGATCTCTCCTATAGTCAAACATACGACAATTTGTGTGATTGTTCCGACTTTCGAAGAAAACGGAATACTTATGCTCGGTGTGTTTTTTTTTTCATTCAGTCAATTTTCACCGATCGAAATAATATTTTTCAACAAAATTTTTTTTCAGTATTAAAGATATCAACTTGCTAAGTTCAAATGTAAAGACATATTTAACCTCAGATTATTTTTTTTAAGTTCTGGGGGTTTGAAAATTGCCAAATTTGCCATGTTCTGGACCAAATTAAGCGCGTTTTGAAGAATTCATTCATAATGCTGAGAGCGTAACACGAATTTTTGTGCGTGGCAAATTATCCCGCACAACAAAATCGCTCCAAATTGAATTGAGGCTATAGCTAATTGGTGGTGTTAATTTCGCACGACTCAAAATTTTACACTTTGATATTGTCCAAAGTGTATAAGTTTTCAATATTTTTTCCCAAAAACTATTCGATATGAAGTGAAGGACATTCGGAAAATTCAGGGCTTTGCCCTGATACACGAGCAGTCTTGTTCACTCAGTAACTATTGAACTAAACCAGCTCTGTGCATCAACTGAATATTAAACAGTTTTTTTTAACAAACATTTAGTAGCATTTAGAAGAAGAAATCTCCATGAAGCAGTTATTTATGTAAATCATCCAGATACAGTTTTTAATGTATTGCAGCTTGTTACAACGTTCACATTACTGGAGTTGATTTCTAGATTAGTTTCACAAGCAGGCAGCTTTGAATCAGCTGAATTCAGACATCTATTTTTAGATGCAGGAGTTTGTTATCAACCCGTGTTCGTTTTCGTTTTTTGATTTTTTCTATATGACTTGTCGATCACTGGCAAAAAGTTTGAAGTACTGATGCAGCAGAAAAAGAACCTAAAAAACTCGTATTATTGATCAAGGGGTAGTGCATCGGTTTCTGAGATTAAACATCAGTCGGGGCTTGAAACTTTCTTATAAGTTTAGCCAGAAGAGTTGTGCAGCTTATGTTATCCAAAATCCGAATGTGGGAGGGAAGTGTAACCACTATGTGATGTAGTAATCAAAAGTTACTGGTATGTTTCTTACTCAAACTACAAAAACATAGGGCAAAAAACATTGAAAAATGTCATGGGTCTTTAATTATACAAAATGGATTGTAATTAAACCAAATTTTAAAAAAATTGTTTTTGTTCAAATTGACACTAGTTAAAGCTTAGAAAAATATTAACGATTTAAAAGAATTTGGATGAATTTTATTTATGTATGATTGAAGCTTTGAAAAATTTGGCAGCGAAATGCAAAACGAATTGTTTATTATCTAGACACTTCAATGTGGCTACTTAATTGAGGTTGGCTCTATTTAACCAAAAACTGGCACGGAAGGAACAAGCGGAGAGCCAAGAACAGAACCATGGGGTAAACAGCCCAACCAAGCTACGAGGTAAACCAATGGGGCGGAGAACGGACGGCGGACTATGCAACAAACCTCGAGACATGAGCTTAACTTCGATGGAGAAACCCACCACAACGAAAGCAACAAAGAAAAACATAACCGTATACAGCGATACTGAAAGCGATAAATCATCAACATTAGGAGCGTCCGAGCCATCACCGAAAAGGGTGAATCAAAAGAAAACAAGTCGACTCTGGTAAAGTGGACTCTGGTAAAAGTCTTCGGTACCCCATCCCAATCAACTCAATCGAAGAACCACGAAAAACCGAACACAAAAAGCCAGTACAATTCAACATCGAATCATTGCCAGAGCAACAAACATCGCCAACTAAACCAAGCCTAAAGGCGCTAATCTAGGAAATGGGCTTCACAGATAAAACACTCGATTATCAGGCCTGTATGAACTTCCTCGAGGCAATTAGCCCGAAGAAAAAAAAGAAATAAACGGAGGAAATCATAGATCTTACTTCATCAGACGACAGTTCAAACAAGATAAAGATACTTTACGTAGAAACGAAGAAAAGTGGGAAAGAAACGGACAACACAATCAACGAAGCTACACAGGAAGAACATGAGAAATTGGAGGTCGACAACAACAATGGAGAAGCAAAAGAACTAAATAAATGACATGACATCTGAGAAGAAAGAGTGGAAGCACAAGTCCTCAAGGGACTATAAAACTCAAATTTAAAACTACTTGTTAAAAATTCCTGTCAAAGGGGAGTGTCATCCGGTACGGATAGATAAGTTCAGCATCATTGATGCATATTTGTTTGATTAATCTAATTATATATTATCTGGTCAGTTGACCTTGGTACGGCTGCAAGCCGACATGAGATTATGAGCAAGAGCATAGTCGCTAATTTATGTTTCTTAAGAAAAGTTGTTTTAACGGACTCGCATCAAGATTACGTTTATCCATACGTTCGGATTCGATATACTCACTTCCATACTTAGAGGTATGACAAGGATTATAGAAAATTGCAATAATTTTTCCATATTTTCCCAAAATGCAAAAATTTTTTCCTTAAAGAACTTTATTGCGTCTAGCTTTTCAAAAGGGTTGATAGCAAAAAAAATTGCTGAAGCTTCTCAGAAAGTCAGTTACCTGTAGATAGTTTTGTTGCTACAGAATAGTCTGCAGGAAGAGAATCAACAAGAGCTGAGAGGAAATGTTGAAACCAGTAATTGACGTTAAAAATGCTACGACTCATTGGGTTCCTGAAGAACTCTGTAGAATCTGGGTTGAGATAGTGGCAGAAGAACTACAAGTTAAACCGACATTTTAAAGAAACCCGGGTTGACGTCCAAAGAAGAAAAATGCTTATCTTATAGTTTCATATATGAAGTCTATGGAAAAAATGCTTATCGTAAAAAATTGATACAAAGTTTAAAAAGTTATAAAAATTTCTGATGAACATTTTGCTCTACTTGCCTCTTTTGAAGCTTTCTGGTCATTAAAAAAATGATTTGAAAGTTTTTATAAAAAAATCTTATCATACATTTTTCTTTAAATTTTCATCAAGTTTTCGTTACTTGTTTGGTATACAATTTCATGTGAAAAAAAAGTTAAAATTAACTTTTATAATTACAATCACCAAATGCAGTTAATGGTTTAGCCAAAATTCTAGCAAAGAAGTCAGCTGTGATCTACGCTCATGTCGAGGAAAGGATGAAAGTGGTAGGAAGTGAATTAGATGAAGACGTTTTAACTCGGGCTGAGAGAGAAAGAGATAGCAATGGAGAAATGAGGCAGCACACATATTAGGCAAAAAGAGTTTAAGGTTTTGAGGAAAATTCAGAGAATATAATTTCAAGATTCAAAGCTCGTTCAGTTTTGTTATTTAAAGATTCTGTCATGAGAACGGAGTAAGCTACAATGAAGTGTTTTCTCCTTTAGTCAAACATACAAAAGTTTGTGTTATTGTTCCGACTTTCGAAGAAAACCAGAATTGTCGCGTTTGAGAAATACAACTTCATTTGTAGAAAACAAAAGAAAACAGGAAGTCTGGAACAATTTCACGCTGATCTGGTTAAATTGGCTTCAAGAGCCGATTGTGGAGACCGAGAGGACGAGTGGGTGAGCGACATGTTCATGCACATATAGAGAACGAAAAAATAGCCGAAGAACGACTCGCACAAACGAGAAGCCCACAAGATGCATACAAAAAGTCTGTCCGAAGATGACCCAAATGGACAAATAATTAAACTGAAGACGAAAACAGAAGAAATATTCGCAATCACCGATTCCGGGATCCCAATGTCTTTTCTAAATGAAAAAACAGCTCGGCTACTACAAAAAAAATGACAAATCCACAGTATTTAATCAAATTCCACAGGGAGAAACAGTTAGGAACTTAGCATGTTACAAGGGCGAAACAATTATTCCGAAAGGAAGATTAATTGTAACAATTGAATCAGGAGGCTGGAAGCTGCTGGAGCTGCCGCATTCGTTTCATAGGCAGACTAAATTTACCACATCTTCGAATGAATCTAGTCAAAGAAAAACACAAGGGGCGTGCTGAATATGCACGAGCAAGATGAATCAAACTCTGATATCAAACAATGGGTTAAAGATAATTTTCCACCGTTATGCATTCGTAATGGAAAGTCAAAAAACCACGTGATGCGAACGCAATTTAGTAAAGATATCATCCCAATCCAGCAGAAAGGACGCCGTGTCCCCGTTCACCTACAAGAACGAGTTGAAAAATAACTCAACAAACTCATGGATCAAAAACACATAATAAAACCGGACAAATGCTCGGAACGACAATTTATCAGTCCAATCGTGAATACTGTGAAAAAAGACCAGACGGTAAAATTGGCATTAGACTCAAAAACAAATTTGTTCTTAAAAACAAATACCAGACGCCTAATTTTGACTTAGTGTTAGACATTATAGCACAAGTGGTGAAATCGAACAACAAACAGCAGACCCTATTCTCAACACTAGATCTGCGATACGCGTATTCACAAATCCCGTTAGACAAATCAACTCGAGAACAATGCAATTTCAGATTAATTGGTGGCAATGCCACGGTGACTTACTAATTCTAAACAGGATTTTACGGCCTCACGGATGTGCCAGCTGAATTTCAAAAAGCCATCGACTTAACTCTTACAAATAGCTTAAACACCTATGCATGCCTAGGAGACTCACAGATCGTTACGAAAGGGTCAATCGATATACACAAACAAAAACTACAAACAATTCTACAAAAAGCTAGATGCAGAAAACCTTGCCATATCATTGGACAAATGTAAGTTTGCTTGTAGACCTTTTGAGTGGCTAGGGTACACTGTAAACAGCGAGGGCACTACACCATTGATAGTAACCTAGAAACGCGTATAGTAACTGATGCTTTTACGTCAGGGTTAGGGGCGTCACTCGAACAACATTCACAAGACGGGTGGGTGGCAATAGCTTATGCATCACGCTTTTAAATTTCCTGGAGGAAAAATATTCAGTCAATGAGTTAGAATTACTTGGGTTTGTGTGGGCCATTGAACACTTCAAATATCCTCATGAAAAACATTTCACCGTCACCACAGATCATCAAGCTTTGATCAAGGCTCTAAATGCAAACGAAAGATCAAAGATCAGCAATAGCAGGATAACTCGGTGAATTGACAGGCTAATCCCATTCCATTTTGATATCAAACATTTGGTGGGTAACAAAATGGGGCTATTAGACTATATATGTCACAAAATCCAGTTGGATTGGCAAAACCCCCAAGCGAGTACGATGAGGAATTTGTTCTAGCATCAATTAAAGCATTCATAAATAATTTGGAAGTGATTGACAACCTCATCCTTAATTATTTAGCCGATAGGAAAATGGCACCGTATCAGCTGATCAAAAAGCGCGGAAAAAAAAGGACAACAGTTAACAATTCAAACCCTCAGTTGAGAAAACAAGTTTCCAAAAATTCTGAAAGTGGTCAATTGCAAACACCGAAAAAAAATCAGTTATGCTCAAAACATTCTGAAACTCAGTCGGTTCTAACTCGAAAAAAACTCAACAGTAAAAATGCATCTTCAAAAAACAATCGTATCGTCGGAGAATTTAAACCAATTTATCAACTACATAAATACAACACAGAAAATGAGTGGAAAACAGGAACTGAAGAGTTTCAAAGGATGATTTATTCCAGACGAAGTCAAATCCCTAACACCACATGGAAGAAAGGAGGAAAAATCTTCAAATTGGCAGGTGTCGTCTGACAGAGAGGAGAACCTGTCAGATCCTCGGTGGCACAAATAACCACCAACCACTAAAAACAGAAGCCACCACATCTACCTCGTCACCAAAGGATACGGTCAAGGACGCAAGAGAACTACTTTCCTCGAAACCACCAGTTAACAAGTTCCCAAAATGCATTTTTTACGAAGAAACAACAAAAACAGAGAAGCCGCACACACTCAGTGTAAGAACGACACAAGCAGAACAAACCGAGAACTGCAAAGAGTTTGCGGAGACACAAACTGGCATTTGCGGAGTCAGACAAAAATGCAAGAACACTGCGTGAGTAGGATAAACCTCAACATTGCATTGCAAGCCAAGGGGAAGGTGCCCCAAGTGAGGAACCGCCCACAATGACGAGTACACAACTAGAAGCAAGCCGCCACATGATAACCGAAGTGATAGTGGCCACAGTAAATCAAGCAACAATGGCAGAAAGCTTGAAGCAGAAAGATGTTCTGCAAAAAGCTTAAGAAGGTCCTGGGAATAAAATTGCCGCAGCTACCAGAAAGGATAGAAATCTGCGATCATTCATCAGTATACTCAAAAAGCGGGACTGGGACTCAATCAATTTTTCCTACAGCCAATTCTGTTTCCATGTGCGCAACCGTGTACATATGCGCGCGGACTTGCCTGCTCATCGACAAACGTATCGTCATTCCAACACAGCTGCGTCAGACAGTAGTGGACAGCCTACATCTGACACACCCAGGATCGGCCGCCATGCTGGAGTTATGCCACCATGTGTAGTTCCCACACATACTTCACTCAATCGTCCAGATGGCGCAAAGTTGCAAGTATTGCACAGAGCAAGGTAAAAATTTCAAACCAATTATAAGCAAAAACACTCATTCCAAATAGATTCGGTCGTAGAACCAAATGAAGAGGTACAATTAAATTTTTCCGGGCCCCTCCCCGATGAGCTAAACGACGACGCTTAACAAACTAGTTGCAATAGAAAAATAGTCGAAATTTGCAACAGCAAAAGTTGTTTTAAATACTACGGCAGATGTCGCCATACAATTTATGCATTGGTATTTTTCAAAAACCGATTACCTTGTCGGTTACAATGTGACCAAGCAAAAACATTTCGAGCAAAAAAATTCAGCTTTTTTGTAACACAAACAACCTTAAATTACTATTCGCACCGGTAGATGACCATAGAGCCATAGGGGTAGTCGAAAGAATCATACAAACACTAAAAAGTAGACTAGGGGTAGGGGATGAATGAGAATAAATCCAGCAAATGCACCATACAAACTAGCATCGGACGTAGCCGAAATAATTAAAACCCTGCAAATAACACCAAACGGTGTAACAAAAGTTTCACCTTTCGAAGCACACATGCGTAGAAAACCAAACACTCCTCTGTCCAACTTGGCAACAACTAGCTCAACTAACTAATTGGGAATATGCCAAACACTCATGCTTAGATCAAAAGAACCTCACAAAGCCTGCCCTGCCAGCAGAAATTTTACACGAGTTGCAACAATGTTCGGAGGATGAAGCCTCATTAAATCAACGCCAACAGGTGCCAGTGAAAACGATGGCAGCAAACAAGACAATAACACAACTAACAACAAAAGCAAAATCCGAACGAGATTTAGAAATAAAAAGAGAGAAACTAAATAAGAGGTTTAAAAGATTACAGACACCAATTGATTTAAACGTTAGCAAACAACTAGATTAAGTGGCAAGAAAAACAATCCGAGTGGCAACGAAAGTGAAGGATCCTAAAGTTTCGAACAAAAACACAAAACAATTGACGGAAAAAAATTAAATTACACACCACGTACAGCATGGGTACAAGCATTTGGAAAACAACCTAGATTGTTAGGAAATAGTGGGGTTAAATTTGTTCTACGGACCGTGTCGACCATCACAGTTAAGTGACTACGTAAAGTACAAATGCGCAAGGAGATCAGGAACTTGTCTTCGTTTTTAGACCTTGAAGACCCAAATTTGCCTCAAAACAAAATTTTCAAAGAGGATTTAGAAACAGGACTCCTCACGAAAAAACTGGCACGGAAGGAACAAGCGGAGAGCCAAGAACAGAACCATGGGGTAAACAGCCCAACCAAGCTACGAGGTAAACCAATGGGGCGGAGAACGGACGGAGGACCATGCAACAAACCTCGAGACATGAGCTTAACTTCGATGGAGAAACCCACCACAACGAAAGCAACAAAGAAAAACATAACCGTATACAGCGATACTGAAAGCGATAAATCATCAACATTAGGAGCGTCCGAGCCATCACCGAAAAGGGTGAATCAAAAGAAAACAAGTCGACTCTGGTAAAGTGGACTCTGGTAAAAGTCTTCGGTACCCCATCCCAATCAACTCAATCGAAGAACCACGAAAAACCGAACACAAAAAGCCAGTACAATTCAACATTGAATCATTGCCAGAGCAACAAACATCGCCAACTAAACCAAGCCTAAAGGCGCTAATCTAGGAAATGGGCTTCACAGATAAAACACTCGATTATCAGGCCTGTATGAACTTCCTCGAGGCGATTAGCCCGAAGAATAAAAAGAAATAAACGGAGGAAATCATAGATCTTACTTCATCAGACGACAGTTCAAACAAGATAAAGATACTTTACGTAGAAACGAAGAAAGGTGGGAAAGAAACGGACAACACAATCAACGAAGCTACACAGGAAGAACATGAGAAATTGGAGGTCGACAACAACAATGGAGAAGCAAAAGAACTAAATAAATGACATGACATCTGAGAAGAAAGAGTGGAAGCACAAGTCCTCAAGGGACTATAAAACTCAAATTTAAAACTACTTGTTAAAAATTCCTGTCAAAGGGGAGTGTCATCCGGTACGGATAGATAAGTTCAGCATCATTGATGCATATTTGTTTGATTAATCTAATTATATATTATCTGGTCAGTTGACCTTGGTACGGCTGCAAGCCGACATGAGATTATGAGCAAGAGCATAGTCGCTAATTTATGTTTCTTAAGAAAAGTTGTTTTAACGGACTCGCATCAAGATTACGTTTATCCATACGTTCGGATTCGATATACTCACTTCCATACTTAGAGGTATGACAAGGATTATAGAAAATTGCAAAAATTTTTCCATATTTTCCCAAAATGCAAAATTTTTTTCCTTTAAGAACATTTATTGCGTCTAGCTTTTCAAAAGGGTTGATAGCAAAAAAAATTGCTGAAGCTTCTCAGAAAGTCAGTTACCTGTAGATAGTTTTGTTGCTACAGAATAGTCTGCAGGAAGAGAATCAACAAGAGCTGAGAGGAAATGTTGAAACCAGTAGTTGACGTTAAAAATGCTACGACTCATTGGGTTCCTGAAGAACTCTGTAGAATCTGGGTTGAGATAGTGGCAGAAGAACTACAAGTTAAACCGACATTTTAAAGAAACCCGGGTTGACGTCCAAAGAAGAAAAATGCTTATCTTATAGTTTCATATATGAAGTCTATGGAAAAAATGCTTATCGTAAAAAATTGATACAAAATTTAAAAAGTTATAAAAATTTCTAATGAACATTTTGCTCTACTTGCCTCTTTTGAAGCTTTCTGGTCATTAAAAAAATGATTTGAAAGTTTTTATAAAAAATCTTATCATACATTTTTCTTTAAATTTTCATCAAGTTTTCGTTACTTGTTTGGTATACAATTTCATGTGAAAAAAAAGTTAAAATTAACTTTTATAATTACAATCACCAAATGCAGTTAATGGTTTAGCCAAAATTCTAGCAAAGAAGTCAGCTGTGATCTACGCTCATGTCGAGGAAAGGATGAAAGTGGTAGGAAGTGAATTAGATAAGGACGTTTTAACTCGGGCTGAGAGAGGGAGAGATAGAAATTGAGAGATGAGGCAGCACACATATTGGGCTCAAAAAGAATTTAAGGTTTTGAGGAAGATTCAGAGGATAGAGTTCAAGATTCAAAGCTCGTTCAGTTTAGTTGTTTAAAGCTTCTGTCATGAAAGTGGAGTAAACTAAGATGAAATGATCTCTCCTATAGTCAAACATACGACAGTTTGTGTGATTGTTCCGACTTTCGAAGAAAACGGAATACTTATGCTCGGTGTGTTTTTTTTTTCATTCAGTCAATTTTCACCGATCGAAATAATATTTTTCAACAAAATTTTTTTTCAGTATTAAAGATATCAACTTGCTAAGTTCAAATGTAAAGACATATTTAACCTCAGATTAATTTTTTTAAGTTCTGGGGGTTTGAAAATTGCCAAATTTGCCATGTTCTGGACTAAATTAAGCGCGTTTTGAAGAATTCATTCATAATGCTGAGAGCGTAACACGAATTTTTGTGCGTGGCAAATTATCCCGCACAACAAAATCGCTCCAAATTGAATTGAGGCTATAGCTAATTGGTGGTGTTAATTTCTCACGACTCAAAATTTTACACTTTGATATTGTCCAAAGTGTATAAGTTTTCAATATTTTTTCACAAAAACTATTCGATATGAAGTGAAGGACATTCGGAAAATTCAGGGCTTTGCCCTGATACACGAGCAGTCTTGTTCACTCAGTAACTATTGAACTAAACCAGCTCTGTGCATCAACTGAATATTAAACAGTTTTTTTTAACAAACATTTAGTAGCATTTAGAAGAAGAAATCTCCATGAAGCAGTTATTTATGTAAATCATCCAGATACAGTTTTTAATTTATTGCAGCTTGTTACAACGTTCACATTACTGGAGTTGATTTCTAGATTAGTTTCACAAGCAGGCAGCTTTGAATCAGCTGAATTCAGACATCTATTTTTAGATGCAGGAGTTTGTTATCAACCCGTGTTCGTTTTCGTTTTTTGAATTTTTCTTTATGACTTGTCGATCACTGGCAAAAAGTTTGAAGTACTGATGCAGCAGAAAAAGAACCTAAAAAACTCGTATTATTGATCAAGGGGTAGTGCATCGGTTTCTGAGATTAAACATCAGTCGGGGCTTGAAACTTTCTTATAAGTTTAGCCAGAAGAGTTGTGCAGCTTATGTTATCCAAAATCCGAATGTGGGAGGGAAGTGTAACCACTATGTGATGTAGTAATCAAAAGTTACTGGTATGTTTTTTACTCAAAACTACAAAAACATAGGGCAAAAAACATTGAAAAATGTCATGGGTCTTTAATTATACAAAATGGATTGTAATTAAACCAAATTTTAAAAAAATAGTTTTTGTTCAAATTGACACTAGTTAAAGCTTAGAAAAATATTAACGATTTAAAAGAATTTGGATGAATTTTATTTATGTATGATTGAAGCTTTGAAAAATTTGGCAGCGAAATGCAAAACGAATTGTTTATTATCTAGACACTTCAATGTGGCTACTTAATTGAGGTCGGCTCTATTTAACCAAATCGAGGTTTGGCGAAAATAAAAGTGTTAACTTTAGGCGAAACAGTAGATAAAGAGTTGTATATTTTAGCAGAAATGGTATTTTATCCTGAAAACTCTGCAGGCAAAAGTAAACACGCTTTTTAAGCCGCAAAATATTGAGTGCCGCAGTCGCGCCAACGTGTTGCGGGCTTGACAACAGAGGGTGAAGAAATTTTGTAAGACCGCTTCTGGCAATGTCAATTGGGGTTTGGGAGGAGATTTTTAGGTTAAATATGCACTTTTTATGATCAAAATTTTGTCGGTTTATTTGTCATGTCACGGACTTTTCTTGTGCTTTAAGCAATTTCCTTGTTATTGAAACTTTTATCAAATTAATTTAAAAATTCTAAGTCTGCCTACCCCGTACTTTTTTTTTTGTTTCTTTTCGCTCAATGAGTTTTTTGTCTTCTAGGGATTTTTGTCAGTTTGAGAATATCAGAACTTCTTACAATATCACAACTTCCAACAATATTATGTTTTCGTCGTATACCAAAGTTTGTCGGCGTAATTGTCGCTCAATTGAATTACTTATTCTTATTAAAAGGCAGTTGTGTTGCTGAACTTGTTTTACCGACTTTGGAAACGAAAGTAACGGAACTTTTGTGCTCGGTGAGGTTTTTTTTCTTCAGAGGAATTTTGAGTTTTTAACTAGCCATTTTTTAATTATTATGATTAATTAAGATCATTTATCCACGAGGGATAGGACCAACATACGAGCTGTACAGCTCATCACGGCGAAGCGCTGTTGTGCCCCTGCTTAAGAACTACATGCAATTTTTTTGGTTATTTTTCTGGGCTGGGTAATGTTGCCTCACCCTCAAGCAACGAGCACGGATCATGGTGGGCCTCGAACATCCGACATTTCGATTGAGAGGCGGAGACGTAACCACTTCACCACTGCTCCCCAAATTCGAAAAGTATCATTGTCTTGAGCTTAAATTTTGAAAGATATGTCACTTGATCATTTTTTGTAAAATATTGTCTTGATCATTTTTTATAAAATTATGGGGGTTTATTTTTAATGGCCGAGTTGGCTACTTTAGGACAATTAACTGTGGGTATGTGAGTGATGATTTTCCTTTAAAAATCACAATAAAAAAATCGTTTTATTTTTATTAATTTAACTTTATCATGTTATTACTGCTCCGTAGACTTAAGACCTCCATAGAGAGGCAGTCGGAACATTCAGGGCTTTACAGTCGGAAACTGATTGAATGAACTTATTGGCCATAATTCATTTGTTACTAGGAACCAAATCTAATACTTTGTACTCTAAATGACGTGTGGGATGACGATTTTCCTTAAAAAATCTAAATTAAAAAATTTTCAATTTAATTTTTTACATACAGTTTTATCATGTTAATACTGCTCATGCTAATCATGCTAATAGAGCTTAGACCTCTATAAAAAACAAACGTAACATTCATGGCTTAGACCTGATGCGAGCAGTCTTGTTTTTATTTAGTTTTTTTATCTTCGAGACTAGCATATAGAAAGTTGAACTAAAAGTTATTTCGAATTAAGTGGCTTTTCTTTCTTTTTAAAATTTCATTATTGTGCTTATGCCACTTACGAACGTTTGACAGCTGTAACTTAGATTTCAATTGATGTTTCAATTGATTTGAGATGCGCGATACGCCTTATTCTATTACCGCGAAATCGAAATTCGGCTCAGAAATTTTTCTAATTTGAATTGAGGCAATCGACGTAAATTTTCTTTGATACATTTTTGCTGCTAGACGCTAATAACATTTTCCTCAACTTTAAATAGAGTGAGGGGGACTATTTTAAAAAGAATGTGCTGAAAAATTTGATTTTCAAATTGTTTATTTTAAAATTTTATAAACAGTTGAATTTCTTTGAAAGATGTCTTATTGCTTGAACTTTAAGGAACAATGTAAAGTTTCGGGGTATCTTCTTTTTAAGAGCAGTCTTAATGCAAAGGAAATTCAATCTAAGAGGCTAATTCAAATACGTTTAGATGGTTGCGCTGGAAGTAGAAAAGGACATTCAATTCAGACCACAGTTATCTTGAAAAACAGTTCAAAATTGTTCTTACAATTTTGAACGTTTTAACCTGCAGGAACTTTGAACAATTTGATAATCGAATAAACATGAAGTTCTATCGGACTTAGTTGATTGTAGCAGCGTAATCAGTTTGCTCTAACTTGTCAGAGAAAAAACTTCAGGCCGATTTTGCTCGACTGATAACATTTGTTGAAACTGTTAATTACTCATCGTATCAAAAATGAAAAACTTTTTTTTCTGGTGTATCACTCTACCTCCACATACGCGCCATTAGAGCCGAAAATAAATTAAAAAGTAGTACATATTTTCCCCCTACTTTCAGTTGTCGGATCAAAAACTTTAGTCATTTTAGCCGTGATTAGTCCCATGGGCTTACCGAAAAGGGTTTACAGAAAAAAGCTGTATGTTTTTTGTCACGATAACACCCAGTCATCTGCTTAGTTTTATGAACATTTTTCTTTTCGCAACAAAGTTTTTTCGTTTTTGAGAAAGAACACTTCGTCCATCATCGATTTCAAACGAAACATTTTGTTTTGTATATTTCCCAAACCTCCTGCAACTTGGATTGGAAATTCACATTTATAGTCAACTTCCAGCTTTTGATATGTTTATTTGATGGTTTTCGAGACATTCAGTTTTTTTATTTACAATAGTTAAATTAAAAACTATAAGAGATACTGTAGCATTGGTGTAACGATATTGAGAGAAGATTGATAGATGATTGAACTAGGTTAGAAGTTTTTAGTCGCTTGGCTCTGTTCAGTCTCCTAAGAAGATTATAATAGAGTATTTAGAGCCACTTGTGTAAACATCGCGACTCGTGAAATTATAACGAGCCCACTCTCCAGCTCCACTCCCCACTCCAACATACATCCACTTGTGTCCACTTCTATCCAGACGAGAAATGACCTCATCTCTTATCTTCTGTGACGTCACACCCACTCTACTCTCCATATCAGACAACACACTCTTCGCCACACTCTCTCCCTTCTCCTTCTCCTCTTCAGTTGCACTGATGCGGTTGTAGTCTGAAAAAGGGACAGAGTAGATGTGCATATTATAGGGATACTCTGTCTTGTTCATCCACTCTGCCGTCTCACCAACTCCATCTTTACACTTGACACTAAAATCACTGTTTTTAGATTGAACTGTGATGAACCAAATTCTCTCAGGGTATGCTATCATAAAGGCATCTCTGATCTCGTCTGCTGTATCCTCTGTGTTCTTCCCACTTGTTCCTTTCAACATTGTATCTGCAGTCTTCTTCCACTGAGCTGAAACAGTTGATAATAACCATAACTATAATATCCCAATTTCCACTTATCCGGTTCCGCTGAGACAAAATTATAAAGGTGAATTATATAATTTTCAAGGTTTACTACAGCCGCCGCCCTATAAAAGTTTTAAAGTAAACTTCAAATAATTTTCATTACGTTGTACATAGACTTGAATGAAAGAACGAATAAGCGATATTAATTTGGAGTTGGAAGAAGTAATCGGTTATTTGGCTTCCAGTGAGTCTATAAAGAAGAGAAGCTTCTGGTTTCAGTCAGATATTGTTGATTTCATTCCGTTAGTATAATGTTTACTTCGTTACTCAAGAAGTACTATTATAATGTTATCATAATAAATCCAATAATTTCAACTGTCATAATTTTTCTATAAATTGATAGCCGATTATCATATCAACATGTCGACGTACCTTAACATTAGTTTGAATCTTAACGCCCTTACTTTTAGGAATTGAGAAAATAAATTATATGGATTGAAATTTCACAACTTTTAGAATTTTACTTTTTGACATAAGCTTTTAAAAAGTTAATCACAGAGACAGGTGAATCAATGATTCAATCAAATTATTGTTTTTAATACGGATAAGATCGTCATAGAGCTTTCCGAACTAAAGGATGCGTTAAATGAACTTTTATCAATAATCTTGATTTTTTCACGTCTGATTTTTCAAATCAATTTTTAAAATTTATTATTACAGGAGTAGATAGATTATCAACTTTGATGGTCAAAGTGATTTATATTAATCATTTGAATACAGCAGTTTTGTTTTTGAAAATTTTCCCCTGGGGTTACTGGCCTTCTAACTATTAATACTCATGATGAATTAGTCCTTAGTATCTGCATTATACACTTCTACAATTTGTACAAACTTTCGCAACAGTCTCCGAAAAATGAAGTGCGCTTCTTCATTCAAGAAGTAGTTCGATTAATTTATGAGTTTACAACGGACGACTGTGGTACGCTTCTCAACCACTCCCTCCTTTTGGCTCCTGACTGGAGCTTTACATGAAGTATGGTCAGATCCACTTCTTAGCCCTGCCCTGATGGTGGATGGTGGTCGGGTAGTAAGGCTGGCTGTAGTAATCATGACCTCATCTGGAGTATCTATGAGAGCAGTCCATTGATCTGGAGCTACTTAGAGCTGACTGACATTCCTCAGGTTTATCGCCCTCCCAGAAAGAGAGAATGGGCCAATTTTTAGCAAGAGTGTCCACGAGTGAAAAACTAGCAAGATTAAGACCAGTGGTAAGAAAATTCGAGTAAAAAAGAACGGAAAAAACAGAAAAAAGACAGAGACGAGCTCTAGAACATTAGACAACGGCTAGCGAAAGACAGGAAATGGTCACGAGACATGACGAAGAAAAAGATGACAGTGAGCATGAAACGTGAAAGTGAGACAAGAAACCGGGGAGTCGGGAAAGAAACATCCAACGAGAAGTAGAAAAGTGTGAGTATTGCCAACGACAAAATTGACAGAAAAACGATAGCCAGAATCAAAACAACCCAGAAAAGACATAGAATGAAAAAAGGTTAGGGGATAGCCCCGGGGATGTCAGATTGCAAAAAAGGTAGGTCCTTTGCTGGGAATAATGATCTCTCGGGATGCCAGTTCGATCCTTTATTTATGATAGATGTCAACAGAGGTCAAGACACTTCAAAATACTAGTTTAATACATCAGACGGCACAAGCATGAGCGAAAAGGAGGCGTTGATGTTTCAAAACCGAACTAAGTATATCAATGAACACTAGACAGAGAATGATATACGTCAGAAGGAATCATTATGGGCAAACGTTGTTTTTACCCTCTCTGATTTGATCGCAGCTACGCATATATGAGAAGCGTAGATGAAGGTTTTTCACGAGACGAAAAGCGAACAATTGAACGGATGAGCGATATGCGATATGGTCAGAAACTAGCAGAATTCGATAAAAATTAGCCTGTTGATCCCATTTAGAACGTTGGAAAAAGATAAAAAATGTAACAATTATCAAGGTATGGTAAAACGGTACGGTTGTTTACGGTTAACTCAACTTGATTCTAACTCATATAATTCAGACACTGAATTAGAGGTCAACAACTAGACAGACCTAGATTGATTGACAGGCAGTTTCCAGCTAACACTTAGTAGTGATATGAGAAACTCATATAAACAAGAATATAAATGATGATAGGTATCACCTAAAGTGATTGACATCCAAATAGGTAGCCGCTCACATTTCCCTACGGATGTGAAGTTGAAATACATAGTAAATTAAACTTATTGTAAAAAGTAGCAACATTGAAATATGATGTCGTAACTAGCAACACGAAGAAACTTTGAGTTCTAGGATTATGCACAGCCCTCTCTCTGGGTAACGAGTTTTTCAGTTTTAGTTTTTATCCTCCTCTGGTTACTTCCACTTGTTTGCCACCCCTTAGATATCTCTAATGATCGATTCAATCATCATCCCTACAATCTTATTTACAGGTTTTGAACGCCTCGTACTTCATTGAGTCCCCGAACTCTCGCTCTGTGCCTCCGAATCTCCTTCGTCCTGGCGGCTGTTCAAAAGACAATCTCTCGAGACTAATGCCGGTCTGTTTTGGCTCTCCTTCCCCCGTTTTGTTTTCGTATTCCGCACTTTAGCTCCTGTTCCCCATTTCTCGTGCGTCGTCGTTCCGCTCGTCCCTTGACCCGCTGCGAGTACTTCTTCCCGCGCCGCAAACTCGACTGGTAGTCGTAATAGTATCAAGTACAATGGCTGATAGTCCTCACCGTCCGAGTCCTCAGATGGTTCGGCAATTATTGCTTGTTTCGGAATGCTTACAATTTTCGGCCGCTTCGATTTAGAACTTCGTGTAACTCCTAGTTTCGCACTTGTAGCATCTCGGTTACTGTCATCGGTTTACGTTTATTCGGAGCAGTCTGTTTGGGTTTCGCTGCTACGGCACTTTTTCAAAGTACAGACCAGTTTTTCAATTAGATGGTATGTTTAGTTCAGATACTATAAATAGACTTCAATAGTTTGTACCGGTTCAGCGTACTGCTGGTAGTACGCTGGCAGATGTCGGCGGCCTCCCCACTCCCTTGGTGAGACAAATTGTCCTTTGACCCCTCCTCTTCCTCAACTTCCATTTGCTAATTGCTGTCTAGAATCACGAGTGCCTTTCTAAGAGTTGGGGGGAACACCAGGTTGGGGGTTGGTAGATATACTTTTCCGAAAATTTGAGTACTTTGTCTTTTATCCGACGTGTTGATGGAAGTAACCATAGCCGATGGCCACCTTGAAAAACTGTCCGTCGCGGCCAAAACATACTTTTTCTCTTCATTTAAATTGCTTATGGGGCCCCATAAGTCCAAATGTAAACATTCACACGGTTCCTTTAGTTCGGGAGTATTCCGACATCTCCTTTGGGTAGCAAGGTTTTTTTAGTTCGAACCCGCAATGCTTACCTTTCTGCCCACTTTGAGTGCTGTGGTTAAGCATTGCGTTAATCTCCGAACATTTTTGTTTTAGGACCTTACTCCCGTTCGGATTTTTCAGACTTGGTCTTTTCATGAGATTACGCAAAATGATATCCGCTTCTCGGCCGTGATGTGCTTCAAAAGTTGTTAGTTTCGTAGTCGCATTTTTTGAGAAACGCAATTCGCCTAACGCTTTGTTGACCATACACACTAGAGATTTAATTTCCTTTTCCGTTGCATAGGTGAGCACGAATTCATTCACTGGGGAGTATATTACCTCGATGCCTTCGCTGTTACAGAAATTTTGAAACTTTTTGGACGTAAAACATGACCCTTGGTCTACGTGGATTCTTCGAGGTACTCCGTGTTGGTAGATATACTTTTCCGAAATTTGAGTACTTTGTCTTTTATCCGACGTGTTGATGGAAGTAACCATAGCCGATGGCCACCTTGAAATTTGTTCGTCGCGGCCAAAACATACTTTTTCTCTTCATTTTAATTGCCTATGAGGCCCCATAAGTCCAACTGTAAACATTCACTCGGTTCCTTTAGTTCGGGAGTGTTCCGACATCTCCTTTGGGTAGCAAGGTTTTTTAGTTCATACCCGCATCCGTGCACTGTTGACAGTACGTCGCTTTCGCCGCCAGATTTCGGTTCATATAGGGGTACCAAATTTGCGGAGCTGCCTCGAACACGTTTCGCTTCCCATGCTGGTAAAGTGAATCCGTGCTTCTACCAGTACTTGGAGTGTTAGACGAATTACCAGTCGCCCGTCTAACCAAATGCAGTTGTCCTTGAGTGAAAGATCGTTGGCGTATTGAGCCCAATGTTTTCCCACCTTCGTCAACTCCTCCTTCAGGTTGGTCATCTTTTGTAAGGCTTCTTTAATTTTAAGTAAAATGACATCCGCAGGTATGCTTAAAGGGATAAATCCCAAATTAAACAAGTCAGGTGAGGCTGTAGATTTTGTAACATTTTTATAATCGCGTGGTATTAGGTTTTTTAAATGGAATTAATTCACCTGGAAATTTAGAAGAAATGGATAGAACTGTAATATTTTTCGAATCCCGTGCATATATAGAGATCGCTGGGCTACAAGATTTAAAACAGTTATTCCATCGCTGTTTTCAAAATTAGTGTTTAGTCTGATCGAAGAATTTACTTTTGAATCAATTTTGATGACTGGAAAAGAACAATTTGTTATTTAATCCTTTTTATTTCTTCGTAGTAAATTAGACTTAATGAGCCGTCTTCCAGGTGAACGACATATAGCGCACACTGAATATTCCTTTGATTTAGTAGTGATATGAGAAACTCATATAAACAAAAACAAAAATGATGATAGGTATCAACTAAAGTGATTGACATCCAAATAGGTAGCCGCTCACATTTCCCTACGGATGTGAAGTTGAAAAACATAGTAAGTTAAACTTATTGTAAGAAGTAGCAACATTGAAATATGATGTCGTAACTAGCAACACGAAGAAACTTTGAGTTTTAGGATTATGCACAGCCCTCTCTCTGGGGAACTAGTTTTTCAGCTTCAGTTTTTGTCCTCCTCTGGATACTTCCACTTGTTTGCCACCCCTTAGATATCTCTAATGATCAATTCAATCATCACCCCTCCCATCTTATTTACAGGTTTTGAACGCCTCGTACTTCATTGAGTCCCCGAACTCTCGCTCTGTGCCTCCGAATCTCCTTCGTCCTGGCGGCTGTTCAAAAGACAATCTCTCGAGACTAATGCCGGTCTGTTTTGGCTCTCCTTCCCCCGTTTTGTTTTCGTATTCCGCACTTTAGCTCCCGTTCCCTGTTTCTCGTGCTTCGTCGTTCCGCTCGTCCCTTGACCCGCTGCGAGTACTTCTTCCCGCGCCGCAAACTCGACTGGTAGTCGTAATGGTATCAAGTACAATGGCTGATAGTCCTCACCGTCCGAGTCCTCAGATGGCTCGGCAATTATTGCTTGTTTCGGAATATTTACAGTTTTTGGCCGCTTCGATTTAGGACTTCGTGTAACTCCTAGTTTCGCACTTGTAGCATTTCGGTCACTGTCGTCGTTTTACGTTTCTTCGGAGCAGTCTGTTTATGTTTCGCTGCTACGGCACTTTTTCAAAGTACAGACCAGTTTTTCAATTAGATGGTATGTTTAGATTCAGATACTATAATAGACTTTAATAGTTTGTACCGGCTTAGCGTACTGCTGGTAGTACGCTGGCAGATGTCGGCGGCCTCCCCACCCCCTTGGTGAGACAAATTGTCCTTTGACCCCTCCTCTTCCTCACTTTCCATTTGCTGATTGCTGTCTAGAATCACGAGTTCCTTTCTAAGAGTTGGGGGGAACACCAGGTCCGACCTTTCTGCCCACTTTGAGTGCTGTGGGTAAACATTGCGTTAGTCTCCGAACATTTTTGTTTTAGGACCTTACTCCCGTTCAGATTTTTCAGACTTGGTATTTTCAAGAGATTACGCAAAATTTTATCCGCTTCTCGGCCGTGATGTGCTTCAAAAGGTGTTAGTTTCGTAGTCGCATTTTTTGAGAAACGCAATGCGCCTAACGCTTCGTTGACCATACACTCGAGGTTTATGCTTCTTTTCGGTTGCATAGGTGAGCACAAATTCATTTACTGGGGAGTATATTACCTCCATGCCTTCGCTGTTACAGAAAATTTTTGCACGTAAAGCTTTTTGGACGTAAAACATGACCCTTGGTCTACGTGGATTCTTCGAGGTACTCCGTATTGGTAGATATACTTTCCCGAAAGTTTTATACTTTGTCTTTTATCCGACGTGTTGATGGAATTAACCATAGCCGATGGCCACTTTGAAAAACTGTCCGTCGCGGCTAAAACATACTTTTTCTCTTCATTTAAATTGCTTATGAGGCCCCATAAGTCCAAATGTAAATATTCACACGGTTCCCTTAGTTCGGGAGTGTTCCGACATCTCCTTTGGGTAGCAAGGTTTTTTGGTTCATACCCGCATCCGTGCACTGTTGACAGTACGTCGCTTTCGCCGCCAGACTTCGGTTCATATAGGGGTACCAAACATACCGAGCTGCCTCGAACACGTTTCGCTTCCCATGCTGGTAAAGCGAATCCGTGCTTCGACCGGTACTTGGAGTGTTAGACGAATTACCAGTCGCCCGTCTAACCAAATGCAGTTATCCTTGAGTGAAGGATCGTTGGCGTATTGAGCCCAGTAGGTTCCCCATCTTCGTCAACTCCTCCTTCAGGTTGGTCATCTTTTGTAAGGCTTCTTTAATTTTCAGTAAAATGACATCCGCAGGTATGCTTGAAGGGATAAATCCCAAATTAAACAAGTCAACAAGGCTGTAGATTTTGTAACAATTTTATAATCGCGTGGTATTAGTTTTTTAATTGGAACTAATTCACCTGGAAATTTAGTGAAATGCACAGAACTGTAATATTTCTCAAATCTCGTGCATATTTAGAGATGGCTGGACTACTAGATATAAAACAGTTATTCCATCGCTACTTCCAAATTAGGGTTTAGTCTGATTGGAGAATTTACTTTTGAATCAATTTTGATGACTGAAAAAGAACAATTTGTTATTTATTCCATTTTATTTCTTCGTAGTAAATTAGACTTAATGAACCGTCTTCCAGGTGAACGACATATAGCGCACACTGAATATTCCTTTGATTTAGTTGACGTATGCGGTATGTTAATGTATCAATTTTTATCGGCCTACTATCTCACGCATGTCTTTCCGCTCTCAACCATTGATGTTCGTACGCATATTTCCCGTTCTCGATTCTTCTGGACGAGTCCTGTTAAAATTGATTAGAACCAGTTTCTTCTATTTCGAACCATACTATTTCGTTTAGCAAGGGGCTGACCATCGACCTTGAAACTAAGGAATTTCCCTATAGAGTTCAGTTTAGCTACGGTGAATAAGTTATCGTATTGACTAAAAGGCTTTGGGGGTTTTGCTCCGTTTGATTTCGCGATTTTTGCCGATTTTTGCTCCGATTTTTGCTCCGATTTTTGCTGCGATTGATTTCGCGGTTTATGTTCTCTGACGAAATCGAACGGAATTAGTCTGTCTAGCCATCGTGTTAATCTCGAAGAAAGGGTTTTGTTTTTCTTAGTATTTCTGTTGAGATATGGAATTCAAGCCTTATGATCTGCGAATACAGTAAATGGTCTTCATACATATAGTTTCTGAAATATTCGGCCCCTCACTCAATTGCCAACAATTCCAGCTCATTAGTGAAGTATTTTTTTCCGCTGCGTTTAAATATTGTGATGCGAATGAGATTGGGCGCCCCATTTCTGTACCTAATTGTTCGATTACCACTCCGAGACCATTTTGACTCGCGTCACAGATAATTCTAATATCTTTTTGAATATCAAAAGGCTTTAATTCGACGATGTTTGCTACCCCCAATTTCATTTTTTGAAACGCGTTTTGACACTGCCAAGAAGCGGTGTTAGTGGCGCTGACAGTTCTGCTATTGCCAGTAGGTATGTATAAAGAGTGAATCGAGCCCATAAATGATTTTAATTGCGTGACAGTTCTTTGGGGCAGCGAGCGCGTCAATTGGCGTGGTTTTCCGTTTCAGATGTGTTACTCCCGATTCCGTAATGCGGTGTCCGAGCCACTCGCAATATTGCTTTGCGAACTCTCATTTTGGTTGTTTCAATGATATGGTCTCACGGTTCAGTTTTTGAAGGCTCATCTCAACCAACGATTGGTTTTCCACTCCGGTTCTCTTGGTTGAAACCAAGATATCATCAATAAAAGCCCACCAGTGAGAAACTGCAAAGCACGCCCGTTTCTTCACCAAGTGGGATTTGCCCCTACGCATAAGTTAAATCCATCGTGGTAAAGTACTTGTCCCTTTGTTTTTCCTCGGAATTAAGAAGTCATATCGCTTGTAAAAATTAATCTATGTTCGGCATCTGATTATTAGCTATTGACTATTTTTATGCACCTGTTTATTAGCTTCTCGCAAAGCAAGCGCTAATATCTCCGAGCTGTCCTTTCTTACGATAAATATAATTGACGAAACAAAATATCGATCCGAACATTCCTTTAATTTTTCTATGTGGCCCTGTGCCAGTAATTTGTCGATCTCCTTATCCACTTTGCTTGGCGTGTCACTGGCACCCCTCGACGTTTTTGTTTAACCGGTACGAAATTTTTGAAAATTTCAGCCTGGACCTTATAATTCCTAATTTTTCCAGTTCTAGTGAAAATTTTGGGAAAAGCTTACTAAAATAATGTTGCCAAGGTTCCATGTCCTGGTACTCTGGTTCTTCGGTTTGCTCGCTCCCGCATGCAATTTCCGCCTCTTGGGTACTCATAACTGCTCCCCTTGAATTGGTTGGATTGGCGTGCATGAGTTGTGGGCCCAGCTTCCCCGTGAGGTTGCATCCCACAATTGAGGGTCTGCTTCTGCTTCTTCCGATGACCCTTACTTCTGCTCGTGTTTTCCAACCGTTTGATGCTAAGTCCACGTCCACTTTTCAAAACAAGTAAAGGCAATTAAAACTCTAGTCTCGAAACTCTTCGTCTTTAGTGTTGTTCTGTTTCAGGTCAACTCCAGTTCTTCCCAATGTTTTCCTTAAGACCTCCAATGTGAGTATAGATATAGGCGATCCATTGTCAATCCAATTATTCATTGGGTGTCCAGTTATGCTGATCTTTAGCTTTGTCACGCAATCGTTAATAGTGTCTCCCTCTTGCGTCGTATCGCCATGACCATATAATCATCGAAGCTCTCCGATGACAGCGAATCCCTTTTCAAGAATCTTACAGAATTAGCATGTTGTGAACTAACATAAACCGAGAGGATATCTTCTCCTTCAAGCATTTCATGCCCTTGATAAGTCCTATTGATTGTCTTACACGTGACAACTTCTTTCCACAGCATGTCTTCTCAAAATGACCCACTTTGTGCAAAAATTGAACGTGACGAATCTTGTTGGGCATCTTTGTCGGTGTTCCGGAGTGTAATTCAACTGCTCGCAATTAAAGCATCTCCGATCTCGCGTTCGGACTCCCCCCATTCTGGTATGTTCCAGGAGTTTTTGTTTCTCGGCACAAATCGTTTTGAGCGTCCCTGTTCCGCATAATTAAAATAAATCTGTCTTTCACCATTTTTTGCTCCTGAGTACCCAGATTACAACTCGCTGCCATTCCACTGAGTTCCGCGTAGAAATACTCCAAACTCTGCCCTTCTTTTCGTTTCCTGGTCAATAATTGATACATTTCGTATGTCTCATTCCGCTCCTTCTTGAAAAACGCAACACATAATTCTAAAAATTGCGGGTATCGGATCGTTTCCATATCCAAGTGTGGGTGCTGATTATGCAGTGCCCATTGTCCTTCGTGTCTAAGACATAAGTGCAAATTAGAGATGAGTGTCCTCTCTCCATCTTACCTTGATTTTCTTCCAACACCTCCCAGTGCAATGATTTGTATTTCTGTTTAGAACTACTCCATGTTTCGCCACTATCGCCTAAGGAAATCTTTGCTTTCAATGTTTCCAGAGTGGTTGCGGCTCCACTTGATTCGGAGGCCAGAATGCAACAATTCCAAGGGGGGTTTTTCTTCCTCCATCCACTGGCTAGGCCATATCAAAGTATGGTAAAACGATACGGTTGTTTAAGGTTATTCAAGTTGATTATAACTCATATAATTCAGACACTGAATGAGAGGTCAACTAGTAGACAGACCTAGGCTGATTGACAGGCAGGTACCAGCTATCACTTAGTAGTGATATGAGAATTTCTCAAGAATATAAATCATGATAGGTATCAACTGAAATGATTGACATCTAAATAGGTAGCCCCTAACACAATTAAGACGACTGGACTCATAGAATATGGAGAAAGATGGTTTGAGACAAGTGGAGAATATACTTGCAAATCGCGGAAATTTTTGGTAAACAATACAAGGAAAAGTTCGAAATCAGTTGGCTTATTTTCGGGATTCCTAATAACGTAAGCAAAGGGGAGAAGTTCAGCTGTAGATGTGAAAAAGGCCTTTTTACATGGAGACGATATTAGGAGATCAATTTACATTGTTGTCCATGCAAAACGACAAATGAAGGTGGCTGCGAATGGATAGCCGAGACAAATCAGAGACAGGTTTTTGTTTTGTGGGATTGCAATTATAGCAACAAGATAATCGAGTGACGTTGACTTCTATAACAAAGAAGACGAGTGAATAGCAACTGATGAAATAATATCAACTGATGATTAAAAGAACAATTCCAACACTTCCCTCACTCGGGAAAAATTAAGCAAGGTGAAGGTAAAACTTAAATACTCATACTCTTTCCTCTGGTGACTGGGAAAACAAAGAAGAAATCACAACAAAACAAGTTGTATGGAATTAAAGTGCAATTTAAGAACAACATTGATGGGGTGGATGAAGATTTAAGAGCATAACTGATCCATAGGTTTTTATGAAAAACTGTGACTGTCTGAATGGTTTTAAAAATTTCAGTACAGAGCAATTAATGAAGGCTAGAAAATAGCGATTTAGTGTTCTTAAAATGTTAACGGTATGAGTTGATGCGGAAGAGTTTATCAATTTAGTGTAATTATGCTGAATGTGGCTATATCATGGAAAATTTGTTAACTTAGCACTTAGGTTTGTCGAAGATTGTGGCAAAAATCTGTACTTCTGTTTAGATTTTCCCTTCTTCTTGGGTTGATCCGCAAACTTGGACACTCTAGGTGATTTTGATCCGGAGGTTGAAGTGTGATTACCACTTCTGTCTGGGTCCTAGGTTCAATTTTTCTCGTCTGGAGTGGGAGAGCTTTTATAAGCATCTTTGGTTTAGCAGCTGAGCAGCTGTGGTTTAAAAAGGGAATGTGAAGTTATATTGAAAGTCTTTGGTTTCTTTCTTTCAGAAAAGCGATGTCGGCATTTCCAAAATTTTTCCGTTTGGAAGACTAATAGCGGATTCCAACAAGCTAATTGCTTTGTATTTGATTTTGCGATTCTTATCTCCCCATTGTTACTAATGGACACATTTCGGAAAAACTTATAAAAGCTTGCGTGTATGGTCAACGGTTGTCTTCTGGATGATGAACCTCGTTTAGTAGGTGAGGCAGAGGGGTTCAATTAGTATTCTTTTTCCGATGCATTTTTTTTGTTTGCGATACGGAAATCCAGATAGCCGTCCTTCACTTGATTAATTGCCGCCCAATCATGGGGATTATATGCAGATTGATTAGCTTGGATCTAAAGTTTTTTGCGTTGTTATCAACCAGACTTTTTACTGTGTACTAAGTTTGCAGTTGTACTTAATTGAAATGCAACTTGATTTCGATTGAATCGTACCTGTTAGGTACCAATTGTTTTGAGATAATGGGCCGTTTAATGCAAATTGTTTTACCCACGGCATTAGTAATATGTTCTCGTCTGTATTTATAGGAAAATTTTTTGAAGTTGAAAAAAGAAATGATGTCCCAAGAAAATTTTGTTTTTTTTTAACATTTCTCTACATTTGTTTGCAAAAATAAGTGTTTTATTTTGGATCTTTCAACATAAATGGAGACTAAATGAGCCGAGGAAACTACAATTTGGTAATTTACACTTATACATTGAAAGTTATTAAAACTTTTATAGCCTTTGATTTTTCAAAACTTTGATTAATTGCGAAGAAACCATCAGAATTAATTTGATAAAATTAACTCTGAAAAAAATTCCCTGTTTGAATAAACCAGGAGAATGCAATTTGAAGTACAAAGTTCAGAACAAGTATGTTAATAGTCACATGTTTCACACTAAAAAGTTGTGGAAGCGAACTGATAAGTTTATTACGTAAAACTTCGATTAAGTGGTCATTGAAGTATTCCAAACTGTGGCCAATCAGATGGCTTTTCTTACAATAATACCATCTTCATCCAATGGATTGTAAAGTAAATTAATAATGTTTTCACTGTACCGGTTTCACGTTTTTTCGTCAAAGTATGGCGTTTGGACATTTTGCAAATCTAGAAACTAGATCTGGAAAACCCATATCTTTCCTCGCGAGGTGTGTTTTACTGTGAATTTAAATGGTAGTATTTTGCCAACCGAGCGTGTTAATCGGGCGTCATACGTTTTTTTTTCATTCGCTTGATTCACAGTGCGGATGGATAAATAAGCTTTATAGTCCACTATAACTCCAAAGTTCGATCCGTTAAGGTAGTTCCTGTAACGTTCGACCTCCCAACTAAACTCAGAAGTTTGAGTTTTTTAGTAGAAAGTTCGCGTCGAGTGTATTAAGTTATCTATATGCGATTAAAAGTGTTTTTTTTCGGTTTTATAGATTCAAAAATGCGAAATAGATTCGAAATTTCATTTTTTGATCAAAAGTGGGCATAAACTATTCTGTAAGTTAGCTAAATTAGGGACGGAAAAACTGGTTTGATGATCGAAACGAGACATTTCCACGCTCCACCGAAATGAAGAGCAGATGGCGGGTTAACACGCCAGTCGATTGGCTTCTGCTGAAGATTGGTAGCTATTTTGTGTTTCTTGATATTTGAGGGTTGTTTCATGATTTGCTTACGTGCGGCAACAAAGTATTCTGCGTTAGCCGAAAATTTACTTTAGGAGAACCATGTCGAACCATGAATCTAAAAACTGCTGTTAATTTTTTTTCAGTTGTCAGATTATCAGTAGTTTTCTAGTGGATTGCAAGCTTGTTAAACAAGTATAAAGACAAATGGAGTTTTTTCTCTGGTAACGTTTTCAGCAAAGTAGAATGGACCGATGTAGTCAAGTCTAATCTTCTTTAATGGATATGAGATTACGCGACATCGAAGCGCCAAGTCATGAAAGGGTTTAAACGTTTCCCTTGAAAGCGGCGACAGAAGAAATAATAATGGCATAAGTGTCTCAAGGTTTTTCTGAGACCCAAAACTAGGAAGCTTTGTTGCAAGTAGTATCGTACCAATTTGGTGCCGAGGTGCATGTTTTTATGATGAGTGTTTTTAATCATAAATTGAATCGAAGGTTCCTTTGCATGCCGAAAAATTGGGAACTTAGTTGCACCTGGAGTTAGTGAAGGTCTCACTCGTCCTCGCGCACGATTAGGTTTAACACCCATGAATAGTGAGTATGATAGTAAAGCATCCTTGTTGTCCAATGCCTTCTTGGTAGTTAAACGCTAAAAAGTATCGGGGAAAGTAGCTCGTTGTGATTGCTCGTCGAGTAGAGTTTTAGCCATCTCCCGGTCGTCTATTCTAAAATTGGGTTTTCGTTTTTGCCGAAGAATGTCTTTGATTTGTACAACACGACCAGATGCACGGAGTGAAGAAGCCAATCGGAACATCTCGAAAGATCATTGATTCTTTCCCTTCCTTGCGCTAGTAGAAATGTTTTCCCGTTTCACAATAAAATTGGTATGTAAAATTAGTGTAGTAGTTCTCTCATTATCTGTAGTTGTGAAAACCGGCTAAGTATCATTAGTTTTGGTTGATGTCAATCAGATTCTGATCAGAGTAGAAAATCCGGTGGTTACTGTCCCACGTCCTGAAGCAGGATACATCTTGTAACGTGATTGGCAGGTTTCCGTTAACCGGGTATATAATGCTAATGTTGGATTTCAGAAGTGTTGATCCATGCAAGCTTAGAGTGTTGATCAAGACTCTGTACTTGTGTTGATCCATGCAAGTACAGTCGCACTATCCGTCCAGAAACTATCTTTATATCTGTCCAGAAATTGACCTTGCTTCTGCCAATCATGAATGATGATTCTTTATGGGCTTAGTTTGAAATAAGGATGTATACGCAATCTGCCATGGCGCACTGAGAAGCATCGGTGAGAGCATTTACTTGCATATCGCTATGTTTGTCTATATGGACTATAAACCTCGGTAATTTCACAATATTAACTTGACCTCACGGTCGAGTCCATTTTTTGATAATCGGGATGTATTCATCAGGAATTTCTTGATCCGAACTTATACCAGATTGCAAGAACTTTCGAAGCAGTATCTAGAGTGTTTTGACAAAGGGAGCATCAATTCAGAAAGATAAAAGATTCTGGCTACAGTAGACAGAGTTTGACGTAGTGACGTTTCTTTAGCTGTTAAATTGCTTTTCAGTACGGGCTGAATAATGAGCGTGACATTCGTCGTATCCTACTTCACTCACAAAAGCCGATGAAATGTATTAAAAGTTTCAGGAATGGGTTCGTTGAGAAAATCAAGCCCTTCTATAGTATTCGATATAATTTCGTTAAAATAGAGTCCCATTTTTTGGAATGCCACCTTTTTTTGCCTTAGTTGATTCCCGGGTTCCAGTAGCTTGCCCAAGGAATAAACGAAATTATCCATGTAGATTTTATTATGAATTACATGCTGTATATTGGGTTCTTTTTTGCAGAGGTCGACGGCTGTTTGATGCAGTGCAAAGATCGCAATGGTGGGTGAGCATTTAACTCCGAAGTCTAGACGCGTATTTTCTTACTGCTTTTCGTTTTTATCGTCTTTTTTATGCCTATCTGCATGAACAAGCCTTTTGTATCCCCAGAAACTGCTATTGGTTTTTCTCTAAACCTCATTAGCACACAAACACCTCAATAAAAATATACGATCCCGTCTCTAAAAAGGAATTGATAGAAATGCCCTTGAATTTCGATGCAGATTTTGATACACTTCGAATTTTACCAGATTTCTGGGGATTTATAACCTGATGATGCCGTAGGTACCATTTTGTAACGGACGCAGATGCAGGAAAGTTACGAGTATCACATAACCTTTATCAATATCAGTTGATGATGATTTGTCGTGGAATTGCATTGTGAGTTTGTCCTTTTGTAGTCGTCATTGTAGAGATTCAATATGAGCTTAAGCAACAACGTAATTGCTTGGCATCGTCATGTTGTTCTTCCAATGCAAATTGATTTGGTAGCAATTTCCGTCATGTTGAACGCTTTGTTGCATAAAGTCTAACTGCTTAGTATGTGTCTTTGAAAATGGTCCTTTGGTACCTTAGAAGTTGTGCCGAATTCTTCAACTTTCCGAAATTTTTCAGCAACTTCATTTAAGGAAGCATCCTCGTGTTGCTTTATGTCTATGAAACCGGTTAGATGATAGTTGCACTGCTCATCTAAAAACTTTTGATGAAGCAGGCGCCGGTTATCGACCATCTCAGCAAAATGCGAACTCCATATGGACTCTCCGCAACGTCTTTGTTCGACATACAGGGACTGCAGGTAGTTTATTTTTTTTCCAAATCATTTTTTTTGGGATTGTTTCTTATTGCAGTTTAGAACAGCTCAAACGAATTAATTCGTTCTAAAGAGTTACCATCGATTTTTATGAGCCTAATTTCGTGAAAATTTTGAGACTCTATTGAAATAATTTGTGGTTTGTGTTTTGATCAGTTTATCAGAGACCGTGATTGACTGGAGTTACGATTCTTGAGAACGGTCGATCCGTAGAGTGCATGTTGAGACCTATCGCACCAGTCTGCGACTGTTGTAGTGATGGACTCAATGGATATGGATCATTTCCGTAGAACTCTGGGTTTTCTTAGGAACCAGCTCGACTGCATATATCATCATATTGTCGTCGATGTGATGGCCATGAAAACTGTTGCATAGATCTGGAGTTCCCTGTCGTAGTGTATATTTCTTGAGTAGTGCAGTCAAAGCGGATTGGCTGGCAAAACGCAAACGGGTGCCGTTGTTGTATTAGTATCAAATTTAATGGCTGCCGTAAAAACAGGGTACGTTGTTAAAGTTCGCACAAGAAAACTTCTGCTGGCTCTTATGTGAGGATAAATGCAGAGTACAGTGACTGGAGGAGCCATCTATTTGTATCCCTTTGTAGCATTTTTTATACCGTCGCATTTGATTCATTAGTGAAAATTTGCGGGTACGTAGTGGAGAGGCATCATTCTTCCAGTTCAAGCAGGCATTTCTAAAGCCGTTATTTCTATGAACGCTTGATGTGAGATTTTTGGAGCCATTGTTAAAGTAAGGAAGAGGTTATAGGAATGGCTTGATAAAGTTAAAACAGAAGTTTTGGAGTGGATGAAAGTAGGTTTAGGTACCAATTGGTTTTTTTTTGTAGACAAAAGATACGAACGGTCATGTTGGCACTTCGAGCGTGCATATTTCGTGTAGGGTTTTTATAAGCATTTAAGAAACTATAAAGTATCGCGTACTTCTCGTTTTAAATACCAATTATTTTTGATAATTTTCTTAGCGGTGAGACTTGACTCAGAAAACAATTTTACCTTTCGAATGAGATGCAAAGTTTGTTATAAAAGGTTATGTTATGGGCGTTCTTATCTTTTGTACAAGTTTTGAGAAAACTTTTGGCATGTTAATTGACTTTACTTTTTTTCAGTTTTGAACGATTTTTTTGAAATTTTAACGCTTTAGACAATTTAAGGCATTCAAATTTCTGCATATACTTGTAAGGAGATATAAATCTATTTTTTTTTGGTTTCGGTTCAAACAAATTTTGTTTATCAGGTTTTTGTCTATTAATTTTTTTTTGTATATGGGGAAACCTGGTTTTTTTGTTAAATTCTTTCTTGGTACTCCGAGGATTATCAATAAATTGATCGAATAAAAATTAAAATTTCACACTTGAGATTGAAGAGTTTTTTAATTTGAAGTTTAGCAAAAATTTTAGAACAATTTGAATTTTGAACTATAGCACAAAAACGTTCTTTTTCTAAATCGATTCTCGATCTGAAAACTTTGTTGAGTGACTTTAATTTTTCAGGAGGTTTAAGCACAAAATAGATTCTGAATGAGCAAAAACCTCTTTCAAAACAGATCTCGATTGAGTTTTTTGAAATTGAGATGTTGATGTTGAGTTCCTGGAGGTTCGGACCTTCAGACGGAATCCTTGAGGTTGGCCCCGAAGTTGGATCCTGAAATCGTGTACTGCAGTAGGCCTTGAGGATCGCGTCCCGAAGATAATGCCTGGGATTGGCACCTTGAGATTGGGTCCTTAAGAGTGGGTCTCTTCAGATGGGGTCCTTGAAGTAGGCCCCGGAGTTGGATCCTGAAATCAAGTCCTGCAGTAGCCCTTGAGGATCGCGTCCTGAGGATAGGGCCCGTGATTGCCACCTTGAGACGTGGTCCTGAAGGCGAGTGCTGAGATTGGGACTTTGGGCTCTTTGAGATTCGATCGCCGATTTTGGCTTCTGTGGTCAAGTCCTGAAAATGGACCATGATCGCCGACAGATGGGCTCCTTGAGATTCGATCGCCGATTTTGGCTTCTGTGGTCAAGTCCTGAAGATGGACCCTGAAATTGGGACCCTCTGATGAGGTCCTTGAGATTGATCCCGAAATAGGGTCCTGAGATTGGGTCTTGAAGATGGGCCCTGAGATTGGGGTCCTCGGACGAGGTCCTTGAGATTGGCCCCAAAGTTGAGTCCTGAAGATAGGTCCTGAGACTGGGACCTTCGGATTGGGTCCCTCAAGTTTGGCCCCGAAATTAAGTCCTGACTATAGGTCCCGAGAATGGGCCTTCGGATGGGGTCCTTGAGATTGGCCCCGAAATTGATCCCGAGATTGGCCTTGAGGTTGGGGTCCTTGAGATTGTGGTCGCCAATATTTAAGACTCTTTGATATCAAAATCTTAAATTAATCTTAGATTTTCATCTTTTAGTTTATATATCATCAAAATTATGATCAGTCTCCAATAATCTATAATTGAGCAGTGTCAGATTGCATTTATTTGAATTTCGGATAACTTGTGAATGTCTCGCGTCCGGATTTAATCGGACTATGACAATCGGTTACAAGTAGTTTTTTTTAAATTGTTTAATTGTTCTTTTTTCATTTAAAAAGCTGGAGACAAATAGCCGCAATTATTTTCTATATCCGGTTCTTAACCCATATCACTTTTTCCAAAGTACAAAAGGTAGAAGTCAATGAAATATCAAGCAAACTTATTGAAAAACGGAAAACTTTTTGAGTATTTCTCACCTTGTGTTTCCATTTCTGCTTTCTTTTTCTGCTCTTCCAGTGCCTTTACAGCTGCCGTTGCCTGCTGCTGTCGCAATTTTTCCTCCATCTCAGCTGCTTTTGCTTCCATCTTTGTCTTTTCCTCCTGTTTTTGCCGTTCAAACTTTTTAGTGAGTTCCTGCTCCTGTTTTTTAATCTGCTCTTGTTTTTCATTCAATTTAGCCTCCTGCTCCGCTTTTTCCTTTCTGTGTTTCTCCTCCATTTTTTCCTGCTGTATCTTTAGCTTCCTGATTTGATCATTAAGCTTCGAATTGTCTTGCTCATTTGATAACTTTTTCTCAAGATCTTCTTGCTGCTTTTGAATTTTCTTCAATTTTTCTTCAAGCTCTCTATCTTTTTTCTCACTCTGTTCATCAAATTGCTTCTGCAGTTTTTCATTTTCAGTTTGTTTTTTCAGCAACTGACTTTCCATTTCTTGTTCCATTTTTCGCAGCTTCGCTTCTAACAGTTCTCGATCTTTTCGCCTTTCCTGGGCTATTTTGTTCAAGTCTTCGGCATGCTTTCTTTCCATAGTGCGACGATCCTCTTCAGTTTTCTGCTTTAGTGCGTCCATCTGTTGGGAGAACTGCAATTGCATTTCTCTCATCTCCGTTTCCCTATAAAATCAGTACCATTTGACCCTGTAAGATTATGTTACTTGTATAAAACTATCGTGTGAGAAAATTTAAAAATGATTACCTGCGTTCAATTTCAAGTTGTCTTTGCCGTTCCACTTCTGCGAGTTGCTTTTCTCTCTCTTCCATCTGTCTTTTCAGCTTCCTAGACTCTGTTTCAACTTTCTTGACATCCACTGTCGGGAGAGGAGAGGCTCTTTCAACCAGCTGCCACAAGTCTCGCATCCCTTTTTGAAAAATTTCCTCTTCTTCCCTGTTTCCTACATCTCGGCATGCATCCAGTATGATATACTTCAATCCTCTTCCATTGGAAAACTTCTCCTGCACAGACGAAATATATTTGACTGCCAATTGGGCATCGCTCTGCTTGGTTATTCTCAATCGATGTTGAACACTTGCCGAATCCATTCTGAGACACGTAAAAACTATAATTGCCTGCTTCCAAAAATTTTGTCCAAACATGGCTTCGAAGATTTTTATCATTCCAATTAAAGAACCGTCTAATCTTCTTTCGCTTCCGTTGACGGCTAATATGAATAAATTGACATGATCACACTTGTTTCTTAACTTCATCACTAGGTCCGAGATTATGGTCGCGTCTGTATCCCTATCAGGATCGTCAAATCCAATGGTGTCAATTAAAGAGACAAGGTGTTCTCTGCTTCCGTTATAGTGCACGTTTCCAAACGTCGTACTTCCGGTACAACCCTGCGTTCCAGCAGAGACGGGGAATAGTGTGGCATCGTGGCCCTTGCCTGCAATCACATTGCACAGGCTGCTCTTCCCCGTCCCTGTTTTGCCAATGATCAGAATTTTCTTGAACATGTTTCCATTTATGTCTTCAACAATACAAGTGTCTCGGGGTTCGGATACCTGACTGCTCATTGCTGCTGCTAAATCAAACAAAACCATCAAACTTTTAGATTTTCAATCTTAGAATTTCAGCAAGGAATACCAACTCATCACCAAAGGGTCCCCCTTTTGTATTACTTAATGTTTAATGACGACATCCATTTTTGGCGACCAACCTTAAGACGGCATTTTTGACCTATTTTTTAAAAATATGGCCGCGGCGCAAATAAAAATTTCATGAAGCGCTCGGAAATTAATTTAGTCTGCCAAAAAGGTTGTGAAGTTCTCGTAAACTTTTTAAATTTAGCTTCCCCCCTGCTCGAGAAAAGCCTAGATCCGCCTCTGATCGAAATAATATCAATTACCTACAATCCATAAAGTCATTTGTTATCATTCAAAAGAATGTTTTTTGAGCACTTGAGAATTTTCGAGCGTTACCAGTGGATTATAGTGAGCAATATAGTAACATGAGCAAATCTCACGTGTTTCAGGCCACTCAGGCAAATTTTTGGTTCACTATTACTATTTGTGAATCAGAATTTGTTCAACTATTTGTTACACTATTTGTTTAACGAATTATTGAAAAACGGACGCGAATTTGCCCGATCTTGGAAAATTCAGAGCAGCTTTGTGCGACCCAAAACAGAGAACTCAGGGCATTAGAATTTTGGAGCGACTTCGCGAGACCCAAAATAGATAAGTAGTGAATTGTGCTCTGAACTTTGCACAAAACTTGGCTTGACTTGTTGTTCGGTATGACTTGTTCAAAATGAAATTTACCTGGGGATAAAACCATGCTAGGATAGATAATTGATGGCTCAAACAAAGACTGGTTTAAGAATATATACACGTCAATTATTTTCTAGTAACTAACATTTAGTAGAGTTTTAAACTAAAACTACTTTAAAAGTCAACCCGAGTCGAGATTTTTCACCTAATTTGAAGCAAGATTTGAGCAGTTTGAGCGGTTTTTTTAGACAATTACGCTCAAAATCTTGCTTCAAAATGAGCGGTTTGAGCGGTTTTTGAACGGTTTATCAAAAAAAAAAAAACCGCTCAAAAACCGCGCAAGATTTGAACAGTTTTGAGCGGTTTATCCAAAAAAACCGCTCAAAAACCGCTCAAATCTTGCGCGGTTTTTGAGCGGTTTTTTTAGATAAACCGCTCAAAACCGTTCAAATCTTGCGCGGTTTTTGAGCGGTTTTTTTCGATAAACCGTTCAAAAACCGCTCAA